>NC_136477.1:28630746-29837621 GCF_902686455.1 Sciurus vulgaris | reverse complement strand
GATCATTAAAAGAAATATTTTCTAAAATATTCATAGATTCTCATTATCGGTTTAAGGAAATATTATCTTTATTTCTAGATTACTAAGAGTCATTTAATTCCTAAATTGCTGATAAATTGTTTCAAATGCTCATTTTACTTTATATCTATATTCATGAGAGAAATTGGTCCATATTTCCCTTCTTTCCTATATCCTTTTGAGTATCAGTGTTGCTGACCTCATAGAATCTCCTGAGAAATTTTCTATAGTTGTTTGGTACAATTGATCACTGAAGGTATCCAAGCATAGAGTTGTTTGTGTAGGAAAGACTGAATTGTAGAATCATTAAATAATTATAGAAAAAAACTTATGCTTTATTTCTTCTTACTTTAGTTCTTAAAATCTACCATTTTAATGTGAAATTTCAAACTTATTGCTATATATCAGAATATTCAATTTTGCCTGGTATCCATCACTGCAAAAAAAAAAAAAATTTTAGTTTTCCAAGAGTTCATGATTTTTAGTAGTCTTTTAAAGCATAGTCATTTGTTTTCTTCTCTTTAAGTAGTTTAATCTAGATTGCTCTTCTATATTTAGCTACTTCAGATGATTGATTTTTAACTTTCCTCCTCTAACACATGCATCTTAAGGCTAAGAACATCTTTAGCTATTTTCCAATTTTTTTCATATATAATATTTTCCCTCACTGAATTTAATGTTCAGAATAGTATTTAAAGTCCTTTTTAGTCAGATTTTAATCCATAAATTATTTAGAAATTAGTTATTAATTTCCAATTATGAGTGCTTATGTTCTTTTTCTATTTTGTATGAATTTCTAACACTTTTATTTTTGTGAGGAAATATTTCAGCATTTTTTCCTTTTATCTGTCTTTTTTTTTTTTCTTCTTTTTTGTGGTACTGGAGATCAAACTCAGGACCTTGTACATCGAAAGCAAGTGCTCTACTACTGAGCCACATCCCCAGCCCACTTTAAAATTTTATAAGGAGACAGGGTCTCACTAAGTTACCTGGGCTGACTTTGAACCTGGGATCCTCCTGCCTCAGTCTCCTGAATAGCTGGGATTATAGGTATGTGCCACCATGCCCAGCTCTGTGTTACTTTAATTATATAAAATTTGTTGAAACTCACTTTATGGTCCAGCATATTGTTAATTTTTTAATATCTTGTGTGCATTTGAAAAATATAAATTCTGCAGTCTTATGATAACTTGTATGCTAATCATATTTATTAATGTGGCTCAAATATATTATAGGACTTTTATTTACCTTTTATTTGAGCAGTTCTTGAGTGGCATGTATTAATATCATCCACTGTGCCTCCACTCACTAAGGTGGGAAGGATGAATGACAAAGGGCTACAGTGAACCTTTATAGTGATAGATGTGCTCATCATTATGATTGTAGTGACGATGTTCTCACAGGTTTGCACATATGTTAAGTCTCATCAAATGGTACCCTGCATTTGATGCATGCCAAGTATTTAATATGTAAACTTTGTCTCCATAAATGTTTTAAAATGAGCCAATATATTGCACAAGATAAAGAAGGAAAGGCACGTTGCCATCTCAATAGATAAACAGAAAAACTTTGGATGGATTTTGGCATTCACTCATAAGAGTAGGTATTAATGTGATAGGAAATTTTAATTGATGAATAAATAAATAAACAGGTAGAGAATCAGATAAATGTGTTTCTAAAAAAATGTTCAACATCTCTAGTAACAAGAGAAATGCAAATTAAAACTACCCTAAGATTCCATCTCACCCCAATTAGAATGGCGATTATCAAGAATACAAGCAACAATAGGTGTGGGAGAGGATGTGGGGAAAAAGGTACACTCATACATGGCTGGTGGGGTTGCAAATTAGTGCAGCCACTCTGGAAAGCAGTGTGGAGATTCCTTAGAAAACTTGGAATGGAACCACCATTTGACCCAGCTATCCCACTCCTTGGCCTATACCCAAAGGACTTAAAATCAGCATACTACAGAGATACAGCCACATCAATGTTCATAGCTGCTCAATTCACAATAGCCAGATTGTGGAAACAACCTAGATGTCCTTCAATTGATGAATGGATGAAGAAACTGTGGTGTACATATACAATGGAATATTACTCAGCTATAAAGAATAATAAAATTATGGCATTTGCAGGAAAATGGATGAAATTGGAGAATATCATTCTAAATGAGATAAGCCAATCTCAAAAAACCAAAGGGTGAATGATCTCACTGATAAGTGGATGATAACACATAATGGGGGGTGGGAGGGAGGCAAGAATGGAGGAAGGAAGGACTGAATAGAGGGTAAAGGGGATGAGAGGGGTGGCGGGGAAGGAAAAAATAACAGAATGAATCAAACACCATTACCCTATGTAAATGTATGATCACACAAATGGTATGCCATTATTCCATGTACAAACAGAAACAACATGTACCCCATTTGTTTACAATAAAAATAAATTTTAAAAAATGTGTTTCTAAGAGTACTCCTAGTCTCTAGCAAACTTTCCCAACTGCAGTTCTTGCCAGGACTCTTCTTTAACACCCTCAGCCATCAGCTGTGAATGAAGAATGAACATATCCCCTAGGCTTCTGGACTGGTGCCGGTTCTGTCCCATTCTTGTGGGAATTTTGAAAATCATCTCTGTAATCATTCTCTTTTCTGAGGCTTAGGGGAAGAACTGGTTAAATAAGGCCATAGTCATAGTTAAGATTCTGTTGACAAATACGTACAGAGTTCTAAGTACTGTGAGTCTAACAGCAATTATTATTTAGTGAATCTTCTTGAAAAGCTGACCTTCTGGGGTTCTCCCATCTTCCCTGATGGCAAATAGAGCAATAGAGTGCTGATACTTAAAAAGTAAATAAAATAGTCATAGACCACTTTGTTAAAAAAATGTCTACTATAAACTCAGTGTCTGTCTACAACGATATGTGTGATTCCTTTAAATGGTGACTGTGTCTTACTGAGCCTCCTCCAACTGATCAAAGGCCTCGGAATTATAACACTGTTTTGTCTAAGTTTTGTCAGCAAGAGAGAAACTTCTGGAGTTACTGCTCAAATGCAGCAATCATTACTTGGTATTTTTCAATTTAATTTTGGTATAAATTAACTTATCTGGGTGCAAGTAGCATTAAAGCTAATAACCCTAAAAAGGATTAAGATTAGAAAGTAATGCTGTCACTGACAAAGCTCATTAACAGCCTTTATCACTACAAGCTGATGAACTACATGGAGGATAATTGGCCTAATTATAATACATTTGTTTCTTTAGCCAGGTATTCTTTGCTTCACTCTCTACTGATTACTTATGGGTCTCAGTTTGGCCAATTAAATTTCTCTTTCTATTCCATCCTTTTCTAAAATTGATAGTGTGTAGCTCAGATGTCCCTTGCTGTCAGTGTGACTGTTCTCTGGATAGTTTAGAGCTGCATTAAGAAGACAAGAGTTAGAGAAACAAAAGCAGACAGCTTTACACAGAAAATAAGACAAGTTATAGAGAAAATGATTTTGGAGTGGAGTTGTTAAAATATTTGACACCTAACTTTACCTAGATCGCTGATATACCCAAGGTGATTCATTCCCTATTGTACTTTTATTTTCATGACAAGTAACAAGTCACCCAGTAAAAATGGTTTAACAACAAAAAACGTTAAACTGCTTTATATTTTGTATATAAGATGTCTTGAAATTAGCAATTTCTACATTTGAAACGGTAGTAATGAATGCCTCTAAGGCATTCATTTGCTTGACTTCTTCTCCGCCATCCTTAGGATATTATTTTTATTTCATGTGTCTGTCCACCCTCATGGTCATCAGATGACCTCCTTAGCTCCAGACATCATGTCTGCATTCCAGAACCAGGAACAGAATAAGAAAAAGAACAGTGAAAACAAATTATGACATGATTTGCCTCTTTTATTACTGGAAAGAAAAAGAGTCCCAAAAGCCTTTCTCTTACATTAGCCCAAATTGATAATATATTCATGCAGAAGTGAGAGGGAGATGGGTTGAATTCCTAGCTTCCCCATCATTTATAGCAAGAAGGGCACAGAATAAAGGTACTTGGTAACAACTTTTAAGTATCCAGCGGCTATGATTTGAATGTATTTGTCCCTCCAAAATTAATATGTTGAAACTTGAACCATAATATCAGGGCACTATAAGTGAGACTTTTAGGAGGTGACTATGTAATGAAGGCAGAGCCCTCATGAATGAGATATTACTTATAAAAAGTCTGGAGGCCCTTGCATCCTTCCTACCTCTGCATCCTTCCACATGTGAAGAAACAGCATTCATCTTTGGAGGACACAGGAACAATTTGTAACCTGGAAAGCAGAGACCAAATTTTCCTAAGACCCTAAATCTGCTGATGCCTTGATCTTGGACTGCTCAGCCCTCAAAACTCTGAGAAAATAAATGTATAATTTATTTAGGGTTTACATAGTCTGCGGATATTTTGTTATAGCAGCAAATTGAGACACAACTGAAAAGTACACTTCATGGAAAGACAGACTCTTTTCTAGTAATTGGAAATCGGGAAATCTCCATGGAAATGTGTTTCTATTCATCCCAAATGTCATGGAAGGACAAATTTAATTCTAGTACTTGGAGACATATCAGTTTTTCCAGCTGAGTTCTTATTGAGCATTGGGGTCCACTGTAATGAGAGTGATCAAGCAATTCATCATCCATAATAGATGTGTTTGAGAGTGAAAACAGGGACTACTAACAATTACGCATGTACAAGCGAAAGCTCAGTAATATCCCAAGTGGGTAAATACATGTGGTTACCTTATCTTTAATAACCCTGTTTATATCTCAGAGTCAGAGTACTATTGATTCATCACGGTTGATTTCAACACAGCCAGAAAAAAAAATGACAGATTAATAACAAATGAGATCTTTGGAAGAGGAGGCAACTGATACCAAGTGGTGCCAAAAAATAAACAGGATTCCCATGATCAGCTTGTGCATAACCCATCCCCACTCCTCATAGCTATTGCCAACATCCAGGATAGGTGGACTACAGTGCAGGTTTCCAGACCCAACAATCGTAGATGCTCCTTGGACTGCCCTGCACCAGAGTTCTTGATCTGATTATAAGGGTTTCTCATGCTCTGTTCCAGAAATACTACAGCAAGTCAATAAGACCAAACACAACTAATTGATCAAAAGTGGTCACCTCCCTTCCAGACCCATTTATCAACTAAGCAATTAATCTATATTAATCTATCTACTATCCACACATATAAAATTTTACAAATAGTGAAGAAACAAAAGGACGAAAAAGAAAAATGTTAAATATCAGGGTTTTCACCCATATTTTAATACCAATTTGTCATAGGCACATTTCTGTTTCAGTGAATGTAAATACAAATCAGCTTTATTAATGAGTGCATGTTATTGCATTAAATAGATTGTATTAGAGATGTGTATTTAGCTACAGGTCACATATTCTCTCCCCTCGCCCCCACACTCAAAGGCAATAATTTAATACGAAGAGTTTTTATTTTTCTCCCTTTGGAATAAAAAAAAAATGAAAATAAGAAGTTGTGCCTTACATGTTTTTCAGAACAAAAGGAATCTCTTGGCTTTTAGTTCTTCATTGCAAGACATATTCGTTTCTAATGAGTACATATTCCAGGACAGAGAAAAGAAGAAACAAAAGAGGCAACGGAAGGGGGAGAGTCTTCACACTTTCCATCTAATTTAAAGAGCATGCATAAAAGTTTCACTGAAAAGCCATCACTTAAATTTCAGTGTCCAGAAATGTACAGTGTTGTTATCATTTGGAAACAAATTAAGCTGGTCATGCTGGTACATTCACGAAAACTGGTTTCTTTTAAGAGGGAAGAGGGAATATTGATTGGTAACTAGAAGTTCCTGCCAGGAGGGATATTATAATGTACCTAATAATTTACTCATGAAAATGTAGCCACTCCTCCAATTTTCACTATGATTATAATTATCATGTCACTTCTGTGATGGAAATGATGATAAAAGTGATACAGCATTATAAACATTTCCTCTGTAACTAAATAAAAACATGAACTATGTTCAGTGAGGTTCACCATACCTTGCTAAACACAGTGGTATAGAAAAATTGTGATCTTCTAATTACATAAGAGTGATTACTATTTTACTCAAGTTCTCTATAAGTTTTATAATTAGCTGAATAAGTGTCTATTGAAGGCTTAGTATATGCCAGGGACTGTCTCCTGCTCAAAACATGAAGATAAACAACATGCTGTTGGTTTGGACTAAGATACCCTGGGACAGGTGCACTACATCTGATAAGGCTAACATGGAAGATATTTTAAAAGAGTTGTCCTTAATACAAATTTGTAAAGATTCAGTATTATTATCCATTATGTATCATTACATTATTCATTTATCTGCTTATGGTCACCTAGGCTGATTCTATGTCTTTGCTCTTGTGGATAGTGCCACAATAAACCTGGGAGTACAGAATATGCTGATTTTTTTTTTTTTTGTCCTTCCTAATTAACTTTGGCTTAAAGTCCACTTTATCTGATGGGAGGTTAGAATTCCTTGCTTGTTTATGCAAGCCATGTGAGTGATGTTTCTCCCCATCATTTCACCTTCAGTTTGTGGTTGTCTTTGCCTATGAGGTGGGCCTCTTGGAGACAGCATATTGTTGGGTCATGTTTTTTAATCCATTCTGCCAGTCTATGTCTTTTCATTGATGAGTTTAGGTCATTTACATTCAATGTTATTATTGAGAAATAATTTTTATTCCCTGTCATTTTGATTTATTTCTGGTTTTTAATTTGAATTAGCTTCTCCTTTGATTGACTACTCTTGTAGTGAGGTTTCTCCCTTTGCTTGTTTTTAATTTCTTCTTCATTAAATATTTTACTTAGCATGTTTCATACTATGGGTTTTCAAGTACTGAATAATGTTTGTTTATCATGGAAGGTTTTGATTTCATCATCAGATCTGCAATTTAATTGCAGATATCCATTGCAATGAAATTAGTTGATATCCATTTTCTTTTAGAGTTTGGTGATATTATTCAAAAACTTCCTACCTCTTACTTAGGCTCTGGTTGAAAAATCAGCTGAGAACCAGATTGTTTTACCTCTAAATGTGACCGGTCATTTTTCTCTAGCAGCCTTTAAAATTCTTTCCTTATTCTACACATTAGGCATTTTCATAATAATGTGTAGATCTCTTGTAATTTTGTATATTTGAAGTCTGTAAGCCTCCTGTATTTGATTTTCTTTTTTAAAATTCATTTTTATTGTAAATGAATGGGATACATCTTGTTTCTCTGTTTGTACATGAAGTAGAGGCATACTATTTGTATACCATTTGATTTTTGTTGCCTTTGACTTTATACCCAAAAGTGGGACTGCTGGATCATATGGTAGATCTATTTTTTACTGTATTGAGGAACCTCCATACTGTTCTCCATACACAAGGAGGTATTCTTCAGCCATAAAGAAAAGATGAAAGCTGTCATTTGCAGCAAAATGGAAGACAGTAAAGGAAGTAAGCCAGGCAAGAAAGCCAAACACTGCATGATCTTGCTCATATATGGAAGCTAAAAAGTTGATCTGAATGTGGAATCATGGTTACTAAAAGTTGGGAAAGGTGGAGGGAGGGCACTGTGGGAGGCTGGGTGACAAGTAGCAAAGCCCCAAAGAGGGACTAAATGATGGCTCCCAGCACCCAGGCAAGACCACAGTTCCTCCAGTCTTCCCTTATCCCCCAACTCCCTTCTTGTTATAAATCAGCATCCACTTCTCAGAGAAAACATTTGGCCTTTGGTATTTGGGATCGGCCTATCTTGCTTAGCATGATATTCTCCAACTCCATCCATTTACCTGAAAATGCCATAATTTTATCATTCTTTATGGCTGAGTAATATTCCATTGTACACATATACCACAATTTCTTTATCTATTCAACAATTGAAGGGCATCTAGGTTTGTTTCACAATCTAGTTATTGTGAATTGAGCTGCTATAAATTTTGATGTGGCTGTGTCACTGTAGTATACCGACTTGAAGTCCTTTGGGTATAGGCCAAGTAGTAGGATAACTGGGTGGTTCCATTCCAAGTGTTCTAAGGGTTCTGATGAATCTCAATACTGCTTTCCAGAGTGGCTGTACCAATTTGCAATCCCACCAGCAATGTATGAGTATACCTTTTCCCCCACATCCTCACCAACACCTATTGCTGCTTGTATTCTTGATAATAGCCATTCTAATTGGAGTTATATTTGCATTTCTCTAATTACTAGAGATATTGAACATTTTTTTATATATTTGTTGATCACTGTTATATCTTCTGTGAAGTGTCTTCTCAACTCCTTAGCCCATTTATTGATTGGGTTATTTGTATGTTTGGTGTTAAGTCTTTTGTTTTCTTTATGAATTCTGGAGATTTGTGCTCTATTGTAAGTGCAAAAGACACATTTTTTAGATAAACAATTAGAATAAGCCAGATATCCATAGTCATAAATGTGTACCTGGTATTTATAGACTTCTAGCTATAAGTAAATGTAAACTTGATAAAATACACGAGGCAAATATTTTCTGGAATTAGATAATATTTAACTCAGTAGTAACTATTACTCAATTATTAATTGAGTAATAATTGAGATAAAAGAAAAGTATAAATCAATCACCTAACACCTGGGCCTTAACAGAGTGGATTCTCTGTGGGGTAACATTTTAACACATCCTAGGGGTTAAGCAATACTTGTTCTAAGGACAAATTTAAAAATACAAATAATAAATCAAAAATAAACACATGCTTATGAAAGTAAAGCCAAGACTGACAGGAATGCAAAAATTCACCACTAACATATCTTCTCAGCTAAACAACTATCACCCTGCAAAAGGAAGACATGATATTCCAAACTGTGTATCGTTATAATTTTCAGCATAAAATACGTAGAATTTGTAAATGCAAAAGAAGTAAGAAACGTAGTTGATATTTGTTTCAAAAGTCAACAGGGTATACTCCAAACTACTACAAATACTAAAAATAGTTCAACAACTTTAAAGTAGCCAATAACATTCTAATGGTTAATTTGAATTGTCAAGTGGATTGGATTAAGAGATACTGATGATTAAAAGGTTTCTGGGTGTGTCATTGAGGGTGTATCTAGGAATGACTGGCATGTGGGACAGTGAACTGAAGTGGAGCCCCTCCCTAAGCGTGGTCAGCACCACCCAATAGGATGATGATTTGAATGGAATAAAAGTTGGAAGAACAAGGAAGCAGATGCAGATGCAAGCTCGGCTCTTCTTGAACAGGTTCTTGATTGCTGCTTCAATCCTCTGAGGATATCGGACTCCAATTCTTCACTTTTCCAAAGCGGACTCTGCCAGTGATTCTCCAGGAAGTTTCCAGAAGCCTTGGTCTTGGACTAGGGTGGCACTGTTGATCCTTCTTGTTCTGGGGCTTCTGCCTCTTGGACTGCACAGCTGCTGGTTTTTCCAGCTCTCCAGCTGCAGACGGCCATTGTGGACTATCCAACATCTGGTCAGATAAGCCAATCTAATAAATCCCCATTTATTAATATGATTCCTGTTGATTGTGTTCCTCTAGAGAACCCTGACTAATACAAACATGTTTACCATTTCAAAGAAGTGATGGTCATAATTATTGGCATCAGATCTACTATTTTGCTGCTGCCATTATTCTCCCTCGCCAACACCAGTTCACAACCCAGATTGTTAGCCCGAGAGCCTCCTCGTCTGTCGTTGGTCGGTTATTATTAGCATGCAAAATTCGACTATTTAAAAATGGCTCCCCACCATTCTCTCTCTCCCTTCCTGGCTTTCACTCTCTCTCTTGCTCGCTTTCGCTCTTGCTCTCTTTTTCTCTCTCTCCTCCTCACTCTCACTGCTTTCTCTCTCTCTCTCTCTCACCCTGCGGGCAGACACCCTACCTGTCCACTTAATAAAATCTCTTGCGTGAGTTCCCACGGCTGGAGTGATTTTTGGGTGCTTTCAAAAATGACTAATCATAGGGAGAAAGCTAGAAAATAAATTATAAGAAGACAAAATGGAAATTTTAGTGCTGAACTATGCAATAATTGATATAAAAAAGTACTTTATTTGCTTAAAAGGAGATTGTACAGGGAAGAAGAAAGAGGCAATAAATTAGAAGACAAATAGTGAACACAGAGAGAACGTATTGAAAACAAATCAATGGAATGTTGATGATCAGTGACAATATGAATGATCCCATAGAAAGATAACTACAGCCCTGGAAAAACAGGACAAATGAAAGGCCAGGGAAAAATTGAAAGAAATAACAGTGGCAAATTTTTTCAAATTTGTGAAAAATATGAACTTACAAAGATAATGAGTCATACATAAGCATAAAAATGCTAAAAAAAAATAACAAGAGCAGCAAACAATTTGAAATCTAAGAAAACGACACATTGCACAGAAAGGAAGAGTGATATGATTAATGCATGGTTTCTCATCACAAATAGTAGAGGCCAGAGCACAATACAAGAAAGTTTTAAAATTTCAAAATTAAAGAGAAATACTAATTCTATATGCAATAAAAATATTATTTAAAGTATGAGATAAAAGGAAAGCATTTACAAATGAACAAATGCTGAGAAAACTCATTGGCAGCTGACCTGCACTGCAAAATTGCTCAGGAATATTTTTCTGGCAAAATAAATTACACTGAATAGAAATCTTTATTTGCAGAAAGCAATGAAATATAATACTATGGCAAATATGTAAGTAAATATAGGATATTGTTTTTTGTTTTTCTTTTGATTTCTTTATATATCCACAAAAATGTCAAAGAAAAATAGATAACTTTGTAGTTTGTTATATATAATGCACATAAATGAAAAAGTTCATTACAATAGCAGAAAGGAGTAGGAAATTAAAAGTGAAAGTTTTAAAATTTTCTTTTGCCATATTGAGAATCAAACCCAGTGCCTCATGCCTCCTAGGCAAGTGTTCTACCATGAGATATATCCCAGCTCTAGGAAGTTAGAGGTATATCATTGCACATTTCTCACATTTTGTATTGCTATGATCTGCTTGTGTATCCTTCGAAAATTTATTTGTTAAAACTAATTTTCAATGTGATGGTATTAGGTGATGAGTGTGAATGGAGACCCCCTTATAAAAAGAAAAAGGTGGAGACCCTCTGATATAAAACAAATATAGCTAGTTAAGATTGACCAAACCAAAATGGGTGTGGATAAAATCTCTGAGTTGTGCTGACTGTGGTAAATACAAGGACAGAAATACCCAAAATAAAATAATGTGGCTCTGAGTTAAGGTCATTGCAACCATTTCTGTGAAGCAACTCATCCCTCTAGAGGCCCCAGAAGCTGCCAGTTTCAGATATGAATAGTCTAGCTCCCACTCCTAGCTCGCCCCGCTAACCCGCCAGATGAAGCTTGAAATAGATAAACTGAAGCTTGCTGTTTGCATTCCTGGACAAAAGACCCCTATTGTAAGCCTGCCAAACTTTTTGTGGTTTTTCACTTTAAAAACCAGCCTGCTGGAGTCACTCACAACTACTGCTCCCCCTTACTTGCAGTGGTAGTCCTGATGCATCAGCCTGCTTCTCTTTCCCCAAAATAAATTATTTTTTTCTACTCTAGTCTCGTGGTCTCACTATGCATCAATAACCAGACCCCACAACAATGAGACCATTGGGAAGTGATTAAGTCATAGGGCAGAATCCTCACGGATGGAATTAGTGCCCTTATAAAAGAGGCAGCAAAGAGTTAGCTGCCTGGCCTTCCCACGGTGTGAGGAACCAGGAAGAATGCATTTTTTAAAGCAACCCAAAAGAATAAGACACACAGAATGATATAATATTCATTTGAATTTGACTGAAATAACTTATGACACTTATTATAATCCCTAGGTTAGATGCTTACAACACACACATACACACACACACACACACACACACACACACACACACACACGTCCACCCACAAGGGGGGGGGGTGGGTGGGGAGAAAGAGAGAGAGAGAATACAATAACTGAGTCCACACACAAAATAGAAGTATTAAAATAAAACGTCTAAAGTATTTTTAAGCAAGAAGAAGGCAGGAAATAATAATATAAAAAACAGGAAACAGAATGGGAAAGTTAAAAATAATTCAGTATGGCATTTTTAATCGTAAGAACATCAACATTTCCATTGAATACAAAAGAACGAACACAGCAATGAAAAGGTGTAAGTCCTTAGCTTGATTTAAAAAAGAAATAAAAAAAGCTCAATATGGATTGTATAGGAAATACACCTCAATGGCTTGCATTAGTTGAAAAGTAAAAAGGATATGTTCTGTAAGAAGCATTAAAAATGGTTTGGCGTTGTAAATATTTATCATGGTAATATTAACCAAATTATTTCTTGACAATTAGTATTTCCAGAGGGGAAAAAGAGGAAGTTGATAACATTAACAAGGCCAAGACATAACTATTCAAATGTGTACACTCTTAACATTCACAATATGTGACTCATATATTGATAAGTAAAAGAAAAAAATCAGGCTTATGTGCAATTGTAAGGAATGTTTAAAACCACTAACTCAGTAATTTAAAGGACAAAATAAAATACTGTGGCATGTTTCCTTTTGTCTAAAACTCATTCCTCATATCATTCTTGGTTGACTGAAATGTTCTTTCTCTGATCAGTTTTTCAGGATGCTCTCCCACCCTCAATAGCCTTCCTTCACAACAGACCTTAAAAGAGTCACCAGTGACCAATAGTTTCCTGTTTACAGCCTACAAGCAATATGTCAGGATCAGACATTTTCTGTGCTTATCTGGAGACTGTCTGTCTCTCCACTGTCTGAGCACAGGATCCATGAGCCCAGAGTTCTCAGCCTTCCTGACTGTTCTACCCTCAGTTCCTTGATCATTGTCCGAGAGAGCACAGATACTGCAGAAATATGTCTTGAATGGACAGATACCTGAATGAAGGGGGATAAGTTTATGATCTCATCTTTTTTAAAAAAAAAGTGAAATTTGTCAAATTATAATAAATACATTGAAAGAATTATGAATATGTCAGGGAAAAACTGCATCACAAAAAAGAAAACAGGGCTGGGGAGATAGCTCAGTTGGTAGGGTGCTTGCCTTGCAAGCACAAGGCCCTGGGTTCGATCCCCAGCACTGCAAAAAAAAAAAAAAAAGAAAACAAAAAAATTTGTGGAAGAGAATAGAGTCTACCAACAATATGGACAGAAGTACAGAAAAAGTTAAAGAAGTTTAGATGTGCCGATTTCCTCACCTAGTAGGGCAGATAATCTTATTAAAATATTGGTAAACCACAAAAGGGAGATTTCAGTTTATTATTGAAAAATATAAAAGCAACCAGTAATTAACTAAGATCCAGGCTTTACAACATTTCAAATGACTAAAGGAAGAAACAAAAAAGGAAAGAAAGTATAAGTGACATAGCACATATAACAAATAGGGCAAAAGAGGGGTACAAAGGAAAGAACAAAATTAGCTCTAAAACTGTAAATGTAAACTGGATAAATTGGGCAAGTAAATGGAGAAATTTTATGGAATGTCATTGTTTTGTAAAAAGGACACATGTTAAAGAAAACTTTTTTGAAAATAGTATGTATGATGACACATAAGGCAAATGCAAGCATATATTAAACAGGGGTCAAGATATTACCATCATATAAGGAAAAAAATCACATGAGCTTAATTACAGGCTTACTGCCCATGAGACAAATGTAGCATCCTTTAAGATTATAAAGATATGATCCACAGAAATAAATAAAAGTTATGAAGTTTTTCGCACATCAAATAATTTGACATTAAAGTACGCTGATCCAAAACAGAAGGACATTTGAAAAACTAAGGCCATCATAATTCTTTTAGCCAATTCTAGATGAAAAAATTAAAATAGGTGAGACTGTAGAGGCTTTGATGAATAATTCCTAGAATAAAATGATACTCTTTTAAAGTATACTTAAAATGACTCAAAATGTCTACCTATTAAACAACAGAAATATCCCAATAAATTCCAGAAAGTTAAGTGGTTGTTATGGTTTAGATCTGGAATGTTCCCCCAATGCTTATATGTTTTCGAGACTTGGTTCTCACTAGAGTAATGTCCAGAGGCAGGGCCACTGAGGAGTGACTGGATGAAGAGGGCTCTTATCTCATCAGTGGATTAATCCATTTGATGGATTAAAAATTTAAATGGACAACTGGGAAAAGACAGAAACTATAGAAAGGTGAGGTATAGTTGCAGGAAGTAGGTGACTAGGAGCAAACCTTTGGAGACTATATTTTGTCCCTGTCCCCTTTCCCCATTTTTGCTTCCTAGTTGCCATGAGCTGAGGAGTTTTCCTCTGTCATGACCTTCTGCCATGATGTTCTGTCTGGGAGCCTGCTGACCATGGACTGAAACCTCTGAAATTATGAACCAAAATAAGTAACTCCTAGTTGTTTATGTCTGTTTGTTGTCCCAGAGATGAAAAGCTGGCTAAGACAGTGCTGCATCACAGTATTTTTTAAAATTATTAACAAATTAACAAAGTAAATTAACTAAAGCAGACTCATTCAATTAATAAATTCTTTTTACAAAGCTTAAGTCAAAGAATTGAAATTTTATAATTAAATTTCTAAAGTAAGTGAAATATACCCAAACTCACAGAGTAAAAAATAAAGTTGTCTACATGGACAATTTTTTAAACTCAATCCTTTCTACAACTCAAAAATAAAGAAATTTTGTGAAATAGCAAATTCAATATCATAAAATGCAAAGGAAAGAAAACAAGAGGAAGAAATTATTTGATATAAAAAAACAAAAGACTTAATTGTGAAGTAGATAGTACAACAAAAAATACTTTAAATGGCTTTTAGAAAAACAAAGCAATAAAACAAGTCACTAGATTAATGAAAACAGAGATAAAGTAGTTTGTGGAATGAGAACTGAAAATTTAGAAAGAATCATGGGTAGAAAATGGAAAGTGGTATCAGGAAATATTCTTCACAGTAATGTAGATAAATTTCAAAATCTATATACAGTAGATGATGTCCCAGACAATAGCTATGACAAAATAATCTCTTAGAAATAAAATGGTGACTTAAGAAGTAACAGAAAATATAATCATAATTATAGAATATATTAAGAAGATTAAAAATCAGTGCTAAACATGTTTTTCATAATCAAATTCTTTTTTGTTTTGTTTTTTGGTACTGGGGATTAAACCCAGAGGTTTTAACCACTGAGTTACATCCCTAGCCTCCCTTTTTAATATTTTATTTAGAGACAGAGTCTCCCTGAGTTGCTTAGGATGTCACTAAATTGCTTCAACTGGCTTTGAACCTGCGATTCTCCTACCTCAGCCTCCCAAGCTGCTGGGATTACAGGCCTGAGCCACTGCACCCAAATTCATTGTCAAATTCTTTAAAATTTTCAAATAATATGTATTTTAAATGCTATTTAAACAGGGCATAGAGAAAGGAAGTTTTACAACATACATCTAAGAATCCAACAATGAACAAATAATAAGATAAGAAAAATGTTGAATGGGAGACTATAGATTATGTTGTCCAATACTAACCTACCTATTTAAATTCAGTTTAGCTTAGGATATAGTTTCTCAGTTTAACTGGTCACATTGAATTTCTTAACAACCACATGTAACTAGTGACTACCCAGTTGGATAATGTAGTATATAACATTTCAGATTTCACAGGTAGTTCTAGAAGGAAAACCCCAGTGAGATTCTCCTTCCTGGACATATCATAGAAGGGAAAAAACAAAAGAACAAAATACCTGGAACAGTCCAATTGACTAAACCCAATCGTTGACACTCTTCTGGGACCAGGGACATGGATACAGGGGGTCACTGTGATTTATGGTCCCTGTAGGACCTCAAGAGAAGTTAGAGAGTCCACATCGACACACTTTCAGGTACATTATATTTTCCTTGCACAATAGCTTTCTGAGACAAACAGATATTGCACCATTCTTAATGAGGAAACTTTGGCTCAGAGAGAATAAGAACTTTACATTCAGCCCTTCTAAATGCATGCCCACTGTACTCTTTACAAGGCGTCACTCAGTTCTTGCTCAAAACAGGACTTAGAGATTCTCTGTGTGCTTAGACCTATTGAAATAGTGCAGTGTTCATATAACCGAAAGTTAATTTGTAATGCACACCAACCTACACATTCAAGCATTCAGCGTGCAGATATTCTGTAATTAATACTGGTGCTTGATCTTTGCCAGACTTGATAAACATGACAACATTCAACATACAGCATACAAACAAAAAGTGAAAGCGAGGGGAGAGAGAGGTTTTGGTTAAAACAAAAATATGAAGTAGATTAGAAACAAAGTTTTGATCCAAATTTCTATGAAATCAATAGATGGTTTAGGAAAAAAAAATGCTCTATCAAATTGCCCAGCAGAGTCCCTTACATGTAGTGCTCAATAAACGTTTATGCCAACTTCAGAGAGCTAAAATGGCATTTCTGCTCTCCATGTTGTACAAATAAGCAATGGTCTGTTTTTCTTAGAAACCAGAATTCTATAGGTAGGTCCTAAGAAGAACTCAAGGAGCAGAGTATAAACGTAATATTTATCACACTAGCAGCTTCTTTTTGGTTTTATTGTGTAGGTATCAGTGTTGGCAGAGTATTTGAGCTAAACCATCAATGAACACAAACTATATTGCAAACTAAATGCCCCATTGCAGTTGATCTCAAGGACCAGCAGTCATGCTCAAGGCCCATTCACTGGCAGAAGAGATACTGTGGGAGTGCTGACCCACAGAGTACCAAGGACATTTAATGCATGTGTTCCCATTCTCAGTGGTAGTATTGACACAGCTGCAAAGAGTACAACCAGGAAGCCTATTTCTCTAAAAGGGCCAGAGGTGGTTTCTATGTAGGTACCAGTGGAAAGTCCATGAACATGCTAAGCTTTATTTCTTTTTTAAATGATTCTGAGATTGAACCCAGGGCCTCATGCATGTTAGGCAAACACTCTACCTTTGAGTTACATTCCAGCCCCACTATTTTTTTTTTTCAATAAAACAAACTAGATTATGGTGTAAAGAAAAACAGGGAGGTTTTTTTCCATGGGGCAATCCAAGATGGCGGACTAGAGGGTGACTGCATCTCCAGTCGCTCCAGAACCCAGGATTCAAGAAGGGGAGGCATTGAGAGACTTGGACTAAAATAGAGCCTCGGGGTGAGGCTCCCCCACCCAGTGAAGTGCTGCCTGGGTGGCAGGCCCGGATTCGGGTTGCTTATTAGAGTAAGGCAGAGCAGCTAGAGTCCTCCCCAGGCAGCCCTGCGCACTCCAGTGGTGGGCTCCTCCCACAGGGCCAGATTCTCCAGCATCTCAGAGCAGGCCCCCCAGTGAGAGCCTTTCTGCACAGAACCAAGCTTCAATTCCCTGAACCAGGGAGGTGAGTTCCTGCCCGCAGGTTGCTTCAGGGACCAGGACAGGGCAGCCAGGGACTTCCCCAAGCAGCCCGCAGCCCGGCCCCCTCCAGTGGGAAGCGCCTTTCCAGGCTAGCTTCTTGGAGCAGACCCCCCAGTGAGAGCCTTTCCACACAGAACCAGCCACAAGTCCCCAAGTCAGCAGTGACGTCTGGCCCACAAGCAACCTCTGGGGCCAGGGCAAGGCAGCCAGAGACCTCTCCAGGCGGGCTTGCCCCCCGGCCCCGCCGGCCGCAGGCTTTTTCCACAGGGAGATCCAAGATGGCAGACTAGAGGGTGACTGCATCTCTAGTCGCTCCAGAACCCAGGATTCAAGAAGGGGAGGCATTGAGAGACTTGGACTAAAATAGAGCCTCGGGGTGAGTCTCCCCAACCCGGTGAAGCACTGCCCGGGCAGCAGACCCGGATTTGGGTGGCTTATTAGAGTAGGGCAGAGCAGCTAGAGTCCTCCCCAGGCAGCCCTGCACACTCTGGCAGTGGATTCCTCCCACAAGGCCAGATTCTCCAGCATCTCGGAACAGGACCCCCAGTGAGAGCCTTTCTGCACAGAACCAAGTTCCAATTCCCTGAACCAGGGCGGCGAGTTCCTGCCCACAGGTTGCTTCAAGGACCAGGACGGGGCAGCCAGGGACTTCCCCAAGCAGCCTGCACCCCGGCCCCCTCCAGTGGGAAGCGCCTTTCCAAGCTAGCTTCTTGGAGCAGACCCCCCAGTGAGAGCCTTTCCACACAGAGCCAGCTCCAAGCCCTGGAACCAGTAGAGGACTAGGGGCAGCTTTCCTTGGAAGCACTGCATTATCAAGTTACTCCAAGATTTCAGGCTACTGAAGGCAGGAAGGTGATACACTGGAAATCTACAGGGACAATATAAGCCAATAGAAGAATTCTGCAATATCACAAAGTCCCACTGATATCTGACCAATATGAGAAAACAAGAGAAGAAAATGTCCCAAACAAACTTAGATACTATATCAATAAAACCCAATGACAGCACAGCAGAAGAAATGTCAGAAAGGGAGTTCAGAATGTATATAATTAAAACAATCAGGGAAGCAAACAAGGAGATGAAAGAGCAAATGCAGGCATTAAATGATCACACCAATCAACAGTTAAAGGAGCAAATACGGGAAGCAAGAGATCATTTCAATAAAGAGTTAGAGATATTGAAAAAAACAAACAAACAGAAATCCTTGAAATGCAGGAAATAATAAACCAAGTTAAAAACTCCATAGAAAGCATAACCAATAGGATAGAACACCTGGAAGACAGACCCTCAGATATTGAAGACAAAATATTTAATCTTGAAAACAAAGTTGAACAAACAGAAAAGATGGTAAGAAATCATGAACAGAATCTACAAGAATTATGGGATATCATGAAAAGGCCAAATTTAAGAATTATTGGGATTGAGGAAGGCTTAGAGAAACAAACCAAAGGAATGAACAATCTATTCAATGAAATAATATCAGAAAATTTCCCAAATCTGAAGAATAAAATGGAAAACCAAGTACAAGAGGCTCATAGGACTCCAAATATACAAAATTACAACAGACCCACACCAAGGCACATTATTATGAAAATACCTAACATACAAAATAAAGACAGAATTTTAAAGGCCCTGAGAGAAAAGAATCAAATTACATTCAGGGGAAACCAATAAGAATATCAGCAGATTTTTCAATCCAGACCCTAAAAGCTAGAAGGGCCTAGAACAACATTTACCAAGACCTGAAAGAAAATGGATGCCACCCAAGAATCTTATACCCAGCAAAACTTACTTTCAGATTTGACGACGAAATAAGATCCTTCCATGATAAACAAAAGCTAAAGGAATTTACAAAAAGAAAGCCGGCATTACAGAACATTCTCAGCAAAATATTCCATGAGGAAGAGATGAAAAACAACGATGCAAATCAGCAACGGGAGGAACTAGCCTAAAGGAATAGCCAAATAAAGGAGAAACCAAATCATGTCAAAAAAAAAAAAAAAAATGAGTCAAATGATTGGGAATACAAATCATATCACAATAATACCCCTGAATGTTAATGGCCTGAACTCATCAATCAAAAGACATAGACTGGCAGATTGGATTAAAAAGAAAAATCCAACAATTTGCTGCCTGCAAGAGACTCATCTCATAGAAAGAGATACCCAAAGACTAAAGGTGAAAGGATGGGAAAAAACATACCATGCACACGGACACAGCAAAAAAGCTGGAGTATCCATCCTCATTTCAGATAATGAGGACTTCAAGCCAAAACTAGTCAGAAGGGATAAAGAAGGACATTTCATACTGCTTAAGGAAAGCATAAATCAGCAAGACATAACAATCATAAACATCTATGCCCCAAACATTGGCTCATCCATGTATGTCAAACAAATCCTTCTCAATTCCAGAAATCAAATAGACCACAACACAATAATACTAGGCGATTTTAACACACCTCTCTCACCGCTGGATAGATCGTCCAAACAAAAATTGAATAAAGAAACCATAGATCTCAATAACACAATCAACAATTAAGACTTAACCAACTTATATAGAATATATCATCCAACAAAGAACGAATACATTTTCTTCTCAGCAGCACATGGATCCTTCTCTAAAATAGACCATGTTTTATGCACAAAGCTACTGTTAGCAAATACAAGAAGATAGAGAATACTACTTTGTACTGTATCAGATCATAATGGATTGAAATTAGAAATAAATGACAGAATAAAAAACAGAAACTTCTCCAATACTTGGAGATTAAATAATACACTATTATATGATGAATGGATAACAGAAGACATCAGGAGGGAAATAAAAAAATTTTTAGAAGTAAACGAGAACAAAGACACATCATATCAAAATCTCTGGGACACTATGAAAGCAGTACGTAGAGGAAGTATTCAACAAAATGAGGGTGCATTCAACAAAAGTAGTAGAAATCAACAAGTAAACGACTTAACACTACAGCTCAAAGCCCTAGAAAAAGAAGAGCAGACCAACACCAAAAGTACTAGAAGACAGGAAATAGTTAAAATCAGAGCCGAAATCAATGAAATTGAAACAAAAGAAACAATCGGAAAAATTAACAAAAGAAATAGTTGGTTCTTTGAAAAAATAAACAAAATTGATAAACCCTTAGCCACACTAACAAAGAGAAAGAGGGAGAAAACTCAAATTACTAAAATTCAGAATGAACAAGAAAATATCACAACAGACACGAGTGAAATACAAAACATAATTAGAAGTTATTTTGAAAATCTATACTCCAACAAAACAGAAAACCTCAAAGACATCAACAAGTTTCTAGAGACATATGAATTACCTAAAATGAACGAGGAGGACATACACAACTTAAATAAATCAATTTCAAGCAATGAAATAGAAGAGGTCATCAAAAGCCTACCAACAAAGAAAAGTCCGGGACCAGATGGGTTCTCAGCCGAGTTCTACAAAACCTTTAAATAAGAGCTCATTCCAATACTTCTCAAAGTATTCCATAAAATAGAAGAGGAGGGAACCCTACCAAACTCATTCTATGAAGCCAATATCACCCTGATACCTAAACCAGACAAAGACACATCAAGGAAAGAAAATTTCAGACCAATATCCTTAATGAACATCGATGCAAAAATTCTCAACAAAATTTTAGCAAATCGCATACAAAAATATATTAAAAAGATAGTGCACCATGATCAAGTGGGTTTTATCCCAGGGATGCAAGGTTGGTTCAACATCCGGAAATCAATAAATGTCATTGACCATATCAACAGACTAAAAGTTAAGAATCACATGATTATTTCAATAGATGCAGAAAAAGCATTTGATAAAATACAGCATCCCTTCATGCTCAAAACACTAGAGAAAATTGGGGTAGTGGGAACATTCCTTAACATCGTAAAGGCCATCTATGCTAAGCCCATGGCCAATATCATTTTAAATGGTGAAAAGCATTACTCCTAAAAACTGGAACAAGACAGGGATGCCCTCCTTCACCACTTCTATTCAACATTGTTCTGAGACTCTAGCCAGAGCAATTAGACAAACCAAAGAAATTAAAGGGATACGAATTGGAAAAGAGGAACTCAAACTATCCCTGTTCGCTGATGACATGATTATATATTTAGAGGAACCTGGAAATTCCACCAGAAAACTCTTAGAACTCATAAGTGAATTCAGTAAAGTAGCAGGTTACAAGATCAATGCTCATAAATCCAATGCATTTTTATACGTAAGTGATGAATCTTCAGAAAGAGAAATTAAGAAAACTACCCCATTCACAATAGCCTCGAAAAAAATAAAATACTTGGGAATCAATCTCACAAAAGAGGTGAAAGACCTCTACAATGAGAACTACAGAACACTAAAGAATGAAATTAAAGAAAACCTTAGAAGATGGAAAGATCTCCCATTTTCTTGGATAGGAAGAATTAATATTGTCAAAATGGCCATACTACCGAAAGTGCTATACAGATTCAATGCAATTCCAATTAAAATCTCAATGGTGTACCTTATAGAAATAGAGCAAGCAATTATGAAATTCATCTGGAAGAATAAGAAACCCAGAATAGCTAAAGCAATCCTCAGTAGAAAGAGCGAAAGAGCGAAGCAGGGGGTATCGCAATACCAGACCTTCAACTCTATTACAAAGCAATTGTAACAAAAACGGCATGGTATTGGTACCAAAATAGACAGGTAGATCAATGGTACAGAATAGAGGACATGGACACAAACCCAAATAAATACAATTTTCTCATACTAGACAAAGGGGCCAAAAATATGCAATGGAGAAAAGATAGCCTCTTCAACAAATGGTGCTGGGAAAACTGGAAAACCATATGCAACAGAATGAAACTAAATCCCTATCTCTCACCCTGCACAAAACTCAACTCAAAATGGATCAAGGACCTCGGAATCAGACCAGAGACCCTTCATCGTATAGAAGGAAAAGTAGGTCCAAACCTTCAACTTGTTGGCTTAGGATCAGATTTCCTTAAGAGGACTCCCATAGCCCAAGAAATAAAAGCAAGAATCAACAATTGGGATAGATTCAAACTAAAAAGTTTTGTGTCAGCAAAGGAAACTATCAGTAATGTGAAAAGACAGCCTACAGAGTGGGAGAAAATCTTTGCCACTCATACTTCAGATAGAGTGCTAATTTTCAGAATCTATAAAGAACTCAAAAAACTACACCAAGAATACAAATAATGCAATCAACAAATGGGCTAAGGAAATGAACAGACACTTCACAGAAGAAGATCTACAAGCAATCAACGAACATATGAAAAAATGTTCAACATCTCTAGTAATAAGAGAAATGCAAATCAAAACTACCCTAAGATTTCATCTCACCCCAATTAGAATGGCGATTATCAAGAACACAAGCAACAATAGGTGTTGGCGAGGATGTGGGAAAAAGGTACACTCATACATTGCTGGTGGGACTGCAAATTAGTGCAGCCACTCTGGAAAGCAGTATGGAGATTCCTCACAAAGCTTGGAATGGAACCACCATTTGACCCAGCTATCCCACACCTTGGCCTATACCCAAAGGACTTAAAATCAGCATACTACAGAGATACAGCCACATCAATGTTCATAGCTGCTCAATTCACCATAGCCAGATTGTGGAACCAACCTAGATGCCCTTCAGTTGATGAATGGATAAAGAAACTGGGGCATATATATATACAATGGAATATTACTCCGCCATGAAAAATGATAAAATTATGGCATTTGCAGGCAAATGGATGAAATTGGAGGATATCATGCTAAGTGAGATAAGCCAATCTCAAAAAACTAAAGGATGAATGATCTCGCTGATAAGCGGATGAGGACATATGAGGGGGGGTAGGAGGGGTTAGCGTTAGGGTTAGGGTTAGGTTTAGGGTTAGGGATAAGGATGGTGGTAAGAATGGAGGAAGGAAGGACTGTATAGAGGGAAAAGAGGGGTGGGAGGGGTGGGGGGAAGGGAAAAAATAACAGAATGAATCAAACAACATTGCCCCATGTAAATTTATGATTTTTAATTAAAATAAATAAATTAAAAAAAAAGAAAGAAAAGCAGGGAAGTATATTAAAGTTACATTTCCTGAGAATGATGATGATCATCACTTTGAGAAAGTTGACATTGCTCTTCCACTTTCTTCCACATAGCCCAGGAAAATACTAAACTGATGTTGGTGTGCCAATTAGGCTCGAGAAGAAAGAATCATAGACATGGAGCCCAAGGAGAAGAATGACAGTTTCAACGTGCATACTGCAATGAGAGTTGGGAGAAGAAAAAGCACTTCAGTAAGCAGCTTGATGAATTGACCTATTTATCAAACCAAAATTAATATATCGGATAGCAAGACTCTGTCCTAATTGAGAGGTAAGAAAAGTAAAAAGCAAAATGAAAATGAATTGAGACAAAACCCTGGCACCTGTGTTTCAAGAAATCACAGACAAGATGGATAAAGGTGTCCTACATAACAAAACTACATTAACAACTGTGATTTGGTAAAATCGGTAATGGGTAGAAAGAAACAAAATGTGATTAGCAAGATTTCTAGGTCACAATGATGAGAACTGAACTGGCAAAGAAGTAGGGTCCCTGTACCAGGAGATAAGGGATTTGGTTTTGTGGACGAGTTTAAGGTGCCAAAGCAGTCGTGGATGCTAAGGGTGTGATAAGAGGAAGTGGCATAAATAGGACCAACGTAAGAGGTAAAATTAACACACACACACACACACACACACACACACGAAGCCAAAAATGTTACTTTTAATTTAATTTTAATATGGAGTATTGCATTTGAAGTACCAGAAAAAGGTACATTTTCCTATTGACATCTAGCGATGAGGAGATACTTACAACATAATAAACATGAGCAATTTTGATGAGATAAATTGTGACCTGAGGTAAATTGTTTAACATTGTAAATTCTAAGTGATATTAGCCAAACTCAGAAACCCAAAGGTCAAATGTTTTCTTTCATTTGCAGAAGCTAGAGTAAGATAAAGGAAAAGAAGGGGAAGGATAACATTTCATGAAGAATCAATCAAATACAAATTAATAGAAGACTGAAAGAATGTCTATTAGGGTAGAGGAAGGAAAAGGGGAGAGTTGAGGGGTGGATGGGAGGGAAAAGGGGGAGGGAAAAGGTGGGATCATGAGCTGAAATCAACTTTCATGCATATGAGTTTGTCGGGATGAACCCACCCACCATATATAACCATTATGCTCTAAAAAAAAAAATTGTGCAATGAAGAAAGATAACTATGCCATTTTTGTGATAAGGAAAGCTAAATATTGCTTTAAAAAAATAGGCTCAGGTGGTGAAGCCAGGCCTCTGCATTTGCTGTACCACGTGAGGTCTGTGATGAAGAAGCTACATATTTCCTCAGTGGCATCCCTTTCTACAGGATTGAAAGAAGTGCCTATCAGTGTATTTAGGATGATCTCACGAAACATCAAGAATATTAAAATTTGTATACAATTAACAAACCAGGTTAATTTACTTAGAAGCGATATTTTTAAATTGAAACTGAGTCTTTCTTTTATGCCAACTACACTATGCCAATAGTCATTCAAAGATAAAAATCACACAGTCCAAATCTTCAAAAGTCCACTAGAAAATATATAAGAGACACATTGACAGTTATGTATGGCTTTAGTCAGCTTCTTCACTGTTGTAACTGAACGTTCTGACTGGAACAATTGTAGAGATGGAAAAGTCTATTTGGGGGCTCATGGTTTCAGAGATCTCAGGCCATAGATAGCTGGCTCCATTCTTCCAGGTAAGGTTGAACATCATGGCAGAAGAGTGTGGTGGAGGGAAGAGGTTCACATGATGATTAGGAAGGAGACAGATTTCACTTGACAAATACAAATACATACCCCAAAGCCATGACCCCAATGTTCACTTCCTCCAGCCACAGCCTACCTGCCTTTAGTGATCACTCGATTAATCCCTATCAGGGGAGTAATTTTCTGATTGGGTTAAAACTCTCACAACCCAATTATTTCTCCTCTGAACCTTCTTGCATTGTCTCACATATGAGCTTCTTAGGGACACCTCACATCCAAAAGCATAGCAGTATGAAAAGATAAAATGTACTGTTAAAGGCATTTGTCTATTTACAAAACACTTTTCTGACTTTATTTCACTTGATCAACGCTGTGAGACAGCAGTTTAACAATTTTAGTTTTCCTATCCTTGTTTTGTGAAAACCAATGAGGAAACTGAGGCTTAGAGAGTTTTAGGTACTGGGTTATCATTAGAATTTTTCAGGTCAAGAATCCAGGCTTTCTGGCTGTGAATTAATTTTTGAATTCAAGTAATAATAGCCCTACAAAAAATAAATGGATTTCTTCCCTATTATTGAAATCATGAAGGCACAAAATAAAGACTGTCTACAGAAAGTCAAAAAATCAATCATGTAGTAGATTATCTGGAAATGCTGTCCCTATGATGTCACTTATCTGCATTGTCCACCTTGTTTACTGATTTAACCAGACATATTATCCCGGCCTCAACACAGACTTACAGTCTAGCACACTGGAAAAACATTTTACCCAATGACTCAAAGTGTCACTTACTGGATCTATCCAGATTGCCTGGCTACTGCTGACACAGTTTCCTGAAATGAAAACTATCAGACAAAAGCAAGGATGACAGTCTATCAATGCAGATGATTAGCGATTGATACAGATTAGCCTTTGGGCCAGTCTTATTTCCATTCCAATGATGGCCATGAAAAGTTATGGTAGTAAGAAGATGAAAGGGACAACCAGGGAATCTGCTCCTTTCCTTCCAGCTCTACAATTACCTGATTCCCTTAAAGAAGCTCTGAATGCGTCAGACTGGTCAGCAGTGGATAATATTATTTTTGTCTTAAATCTGAAAACTAACATGACAGGGGGCTGACAAAAGTTGCCCTCAGAATTAAAAAAGAGTAAATAAATAATAAAACTGACATTTATTAAGTGCATCCTACTTGTTCAGCCCTTTCGCCCATTTAAAACTTTGCAATATAAGCATGCATTTTCAGAAACAGAACCTGAGGCCCAGGGAAGTTGTGCCCCTTGCTGGTGGTCAAATTTCAGTTCCTAGTAAAGAAACGTTTTGTTTATTCTGGGCATTTCCTATACTGCTGCTTTGCAAAGTGCTTCTAAGAGGCTGGGTTAAGAAACATGGTAATGGAAAAGTCACAAGGATGAAAGATGACATTAAAGAGATGGGAGCCCTCTGCAGCCCTGAGGGAGGAAATCGCTGGGAATGGGAAGCAGAGGGCAAGTTTGTAAATCAGAATCAGATGGTGATGTGTGTTTGTATTCACAAAACCAAGGGCTTATGGAATCATGAAAGCAGTGTAGTTCAGCTGAACATTTAATACTTGAATTCCCTCCATCAGGTTCCCACTAATCTGCCATTCAGCCAGGACCTCTGCCCTGGGCTTCTCTATTATTTGGTAGCTTGTCATTTACCTCCTGTGCCTCACCTCACAATCTCAGAACACACCTCTACTGCATCCACTGCCGTGGGAGACAGCTTTGGTTCTGGGTAACATGACAACATTTGTCTTAGCTGCCTGGTGTGTCAGGGGTTCTCACAGACCGTAGCCAGAGATCTATGGGAACGCACTGGCACACACTACTGCTCAAGTATGGGAATGTGAAGGATTGAATTCTTCCTGTGGCAACTCTAGCCAATGTGGTCAGGGAGTTAGTGCAATTCTTTGAAGAGAAAATTTTGAGGCAAGTTACATATGACTGTTTCCAGGAATCCAGCAGGACTGAGCCCCAGTTACTAGAGCACTGTCAAACACAACAAGGCACCCTTATATTTGCTTCCTTCTTTTCTTCTTTCTCAGTTCCTCTTTCTCCACACCTGCTTCATTGTATTACTTTTTAAAATAAACATCTTTTTGTTGTTGTTGTTGTTTCCTAAAAACAGGCACTGATGGGCCAACACAGGGAGAGATCAGCTCCCATTCGAAGATGCAGTGCAGACCCAGGACTTTCTGCCCTCATTACTTGAGTTGGATTAATTTCTATACACAGACTATAATAATAAAAGGGATTCATATTGGCTAATCAAATGGACAGATGAATAAGTCACTGGAGTAAATTTGGTCAAGGTCAATGTGCTTTGAATTAAAATGATCTGTAAGGTTGAAGAAAAAGTTACCAACTGGTCACAAGCAAAGCTGGTGACAAAGCAGGAAACAGAAGAGACCTAGGTTTTATCCAGTTTTCATCACAGTGCTTTAGGACTTCTGTAACCTAATACTAATGCAACATTAGCTAATCTCTGTTGTTGATGATAAGGATGCTGATTTGTAAAATATTCTGTTTTCACATTTTGGAGTCCTATTTTTATGAAATGGACTCAAAGACCATTGTAATAAAATTTGTAGAACTGTCCCTGTAGTTACCCAAGATGACATTTAAAAAAGAAGAAAAAATAGAAATGTTGGCCAGACATGGTGGCACACACCTGTAATCCCAGCAGCTTTGGAGGCTGAGGCAGGAGGATTGCAAGTTTAAAGTGAGCCTCAACAACTTATCAAGAACCTGTCTCTAAATAAAATATAAAAAGGACTGGGGATGTGGTTCAGTCATTAAGTGCCCCTAGGACCAATCTCTGATTCTCCCCCCACAAAACAAAACAAAACCCCAGGAACATTAGAAAATTATATCAAGTAGAATTTTGAGATATTAACATACATGTCTATATATACCTCAGGAATAAAATTCCAAGCTTTAGGTGTGCATGTACCAACCATATAATGACTTGGGTTAGTATGTTAAGGAAAAATAATCTGAATCCTGACACTTGGAAAACATCTCTAGTAGGAACAGTCACTGACTATTGGGTTGAGCATATACAACTGGAAAGTAATTAAATATACTATATATATATATATATATGTATTCAAGATCCTGAAGTGAAAGGCACGGAATTTTCTGGGTGTTGAGTCAAAATATATAGTTTGACTAGCTTAGTAGCTGTTTGCTCTTGACAAAAGGGTGTTAATTTGTGGTCTATCTGCCTTACAGTGTTGATGATGGAATCAAATAAATGAAGGAGTGATAAAGGAGTCTTAATAGTACACCATCATATACACTTTAAGTATTGTTACTTATGTGAGTCTCTAGGTTAGTGATTATTCCTGATGTTTGTGTTTTCTAGAGTGAACTACTATAGAAATGAAGCTTTTTCAATTGAGTGCCCAGAAGATTAAGAAAATAATTCAAAGGCTGAAGGGAGTGATCTACAGGGTAAGATTAAAGGAGGACATGTAGTTCATCATTCTGTTAGACAATGCCTAATGGAGGGTCAGGACTGCAAAGATATATTTCAAAGGGGTAAACAGCAAAGAAGGGGGAGAATTATTTCAGCAGATACAAAGGAAATAAGTAAGACCATTGAAAATGAAATTTAAAAAAAAAAAGTATGTGGATACCAGAAAATGATCAAAAGTGTCTTATTTGGGAACTTTCAAGCTAACATAAAAAAGCCTAAGTTTTCTGTCTTTACTCCATTTCATCATTGAGGTTGTCTCCATAGACTAACATATTTTCTGAGAGTACTCTTTTCCCCCACTTTGGATAGCTTTTCGTCCTGAATCAGTAGCTTATCTTTTTAATTCAAGCTATCATGGGAGAAAAATCATCACAAAATATATTGTTCTTTCCAAGGTGTCAGATTCTTTTCCACTTGCCTTTTTTTGTTTTTTTTTTTTTTTTTTTCTCTTACCCACCATGAACTTATTCCACAGTTTCCTTGGGGAAGGCTTCTGTAAGTGTACAAGTGGAACTAATTGAAAAGATCAAATTTAATAGAATTTAAACTTACTGAAGGGGGAGATAACTTCAGTCATAGTAGTATCAGGGGAGATGAGACAAGACCAAGAAAGATCCTAAGATCTAACCTACTAGAAATGCTCTGTAAGTCTTGCAAAGGAAGATGTCTGTTCTTATTTAAATAGAAAGAAGATAGAAGTAAGTCAATGTGCTTTGAGATACTTTTTTTTAATCTAGGGGGACATATATCAGTGCTTTCTCTGGCAAAGAAATTTGATTCAGAAGTGGGAAGAAAAATATTAAGTTTGTTTCCCTCCCAGAAAGAAACAACTTGATGTTTGCTTCAGATTCAATAAATGGCATTTTTCTAGAATGAAGCAATAGTACATTTGACGTTTTCAAAGAATATTCCAGAAGGAAAATTAAGACATTGGTCAAGTTTGTCTTCAGCATTGCTTTGAACATAGTCTAATTGGTCTTGAGTTCTGTCCTTCTCTTTTTACATATCTGGGGTCATTTACTTGAATTCCCCTTAGGGGTGATCTCTCTCTGATTAAAGGAGTGATGGTAAGGTCTTGGTTTCCAGCTTACAGCAGTTCCCTGTGCATTTACTTTTTCCAATGATGTGAGGAATTTTGATAACTAATTCAGAAGTCCCTTTTTCTCCTCCACCATTAAACTGACATCCTCACATCCTGCCTCTTTTGATCCTGGCATCAAAATTAACCATTCTGTGACTTTTTCAGTCAGTCTGGAAATTGTCTTAGAATTTTGCTGTGTATCCATGCATCAGTCACCAGCTCTTTTGCTGCCACAAGAAGATCTTGAACCTTCTACAGCATGATTCTAAACCAAGAGGTCTCAAAATCAGCACTATTGACTTTGGAGCTGGATAATTCCTTGTTGTGAGGGGTCACCCTATGCATAAGAGGTAACCTGCCCTCTGACCTGCCCTACAAGATGCCAGGAGCAACAACACCCCTTCCCAGTTGAGACAATCAAACGTCTCCAAAGGTTGCCAAATATTCATTCAGGGGCAAGATCACCCACAGTTGAGAACCATTCTTCTAATCAAATATCAAGGAAATAGTTCCTTTCACAGAATGCAGAGGGAGGAGTCACATGATTGTCGTGAAGAAATTCTTTCAGCATAAACTCTCCTAAAATATGAATCCCGTATTCAGTCGAATTTCAAGGTCTCTCTTGCCATTCTGCAGAACAGCGGGCTCTGCCTCATCTCTTTTTGCCCTGTTCAAACCCTGCTTCTGCACCACCAGATGTGATCTGATCAAGGATGCCCTCATAGCATGCCCCTGTCCAGACAGCCAACCACAGCTGGCACTGCTGTATTGTTAGACTGTTTCTGGTGGTGCCCCCTCTTCTCTGAAATCCTTTCTGCATACCCACCTCATCCACTCTGCCCAGACACAGGGAAAAGGTTCACAGTTTCGTTTTGTGGTTTACCCCTCATGAGAACTATGCCAGTCAAGGGGAGCCACGTCAGTGTTGGACTGTCTCTCCACCTGTCCTGTGTCTGAGCCTGACTCAAGTGCTCTATTCTCTCAGAGTCCAAATTTCTGCACTGGGCTAATTCAGGGATCTGTATAACTAATAATCAGTTCATGTGCATTTTGATGCAAGAGAACAAAATTTGAAGATTTGTGCCTTCTATTTATGCATTTGTTTGGTAATTCCATAGAAGGATGCTATGTAATATAGAAATTTTAAAAATCACTTAAAATCATTAGTTTATATATTTTCTAATAATGACCATTTTTTTGATTAGGAATGAGTTGCTGCATAAGGAAGAGATACAGCAAAAATTTTATTTCCACTTTGGCAAGGATGGTAATGCATTTCATTTTTAAAATAATCATTTATTCCCTTTGCAAGATCCTGTTAGATCATTTCAGTTTCATGGTCCAGGGACAAAATTCATGTCTTAAATATAGACTCTGGAAACTGAATATGCAGAGAGTGATTCAAAGTGACATTCAGGGCATGAAGAATTTCAGGCAAGAAAGATGTCTGCCAGTTAGATATCTGGTATTGCTGCAATCTCTGATGCACAGTAATATTTCTGCTCCCTACACCAGAAATAGCACCTATAGCACCTCTGATTCCACCAGCAAACACTAATGAGAAGAGCTGTTGTAGTTAGCAAGCACACTATTTTTTTCAGCACAATTACTAGATTTAAGAGTTTCAGAATTGATTAACAGTTTGTTTGTATTCAAAGCAAGGCTAACGGGGACTGGACTTTCATACCATTTTCATTAGGGAACGTTTCTTGTCATGATGGAGTACAAGATGACACGTTTGGTCTGAACTACAGGGAACAGAAGTCTGAATCTGGCCACCCATGTCTTTTCTTAACTCCTCAACCTTGGATGTGAAGCGCTACTCTCGAGATATGTATGATCTACAATAGAATATTATTCAGCTGTAAACAAAAATGAAATTACAGCATTTGTCCATAAATAGATGGAACTAGAGATCTCAGACTAAGTGAAATGAGCCAATCCCCAAAACCCAAAGACAAAATGTTCTTTCTGAAGTGTGGATGCTAACACACAGTAAGGATGGGAGGGGAGAGAATAGAAGTACTTTGTATTAGACATAGGGGAATGAAGGGAAGGGAATGGGGATGAGAATAGGAAAGAGAGTAGAATGAATCAGACATTACTTTCCTACAGTCATATACAAATGCATGAGCAGTGAAACTCCACATCATGTATACTCCATGTATGTATACGATGTCAAAATACATTTTACTGTCATGTATAACTAAAAAGAAATTAAAACTCTAAAAAACGAAAAGTATGATCTAGTGAGAAACAGGCTAAACACAAAACACAGGGGGAAACTTTAGTGAAAAATCCAGTAATGTGTGTCCACATCCAGGCCCAGTTCATTGCTCGATGGAACAATCCATATAACTTGAAATTGTTATGGGAAAGAAGATAGAATCAAATGGGATTTACTTTTAAAGATCATAAAATGACAGATTATATTCTTAAAGTCCCATCAACCAGGGTATTTATTTCTCATTTTTGTGAAAGGACCCTTGGCGAAAATTTCTTTGTATACAGTTCTCTGGGAACTTTTAAATCACTTCTATTTTTAAAAAGACTTCTTTATTGAAATATTGACATATAATTAATAAACCATATAATTCAAGGTGTATAGTTCAATGTTTGTTTATTTGGTTGGTTGGTTTTTTTTGGTATCTTATGTTACTAAAAATTTGAATTTAAAATAAAATTTTCCATTCTATTTTTTTTTAATGGTACTAGAGATTGAACCCAGGGCCTTGAAAATTCTGGGCAAGTGCTTTACTAATAATTTAGACTCTCAACCCCAATTATTTTTGAGAGTATAATTTGGTGGGGTTAATTATATTTGTACTGTTGTACAACTATCACTTTTATTTCAAAAAGTTATCCACCATACTATACAGAAAAACTTCTTAAGTATCATGTGATGAATCCCCATTTCTTCCACCCTACCCTCCAGCCTTTAGTTTGCCCTAATTAACTTTGTCTCTGCAAACTTGCCTGCTTTACTTATTTCATGTAAGAGGAATTATACATGTTTTCCCTTTTGTTTCTAGCTTATTTCATGTAACACAATGTTTTCAAGGCTCATCCATGCTGTTATATGTACCAGAATATCCTTCCTTTTTAAGCAGAATATTTTATTGTATGTATGAGCACATTTTGCTTATCTGTTGTCTGTTGATTTATAGTTGGGTCGTTTCTACCTTTGGCTGTTGCAATAATACTGCAAAGAGCATTGAAGTGCAAGTAGCTGTTAAAGAGTTCCCGTTTTCAAATGCTTTAGGTTTATATCCAGGGTTGAAGTTGCTGGTTCATATGGTAATTCTGTGTTTAGCATTTTGAGAAACTACCACACCATATTCCACAGTGTCTACAGTATTTTCCATTTTCACCAATACTGCAGGAAGCTTTCAATTTCTCCATATCCTAGCCAACACTGGGCATTTTTCTTTAGCCTGTCCTAGAAGATGTCAAAACGCTATCTTAGTTTTTCAATCCCACATTTCCATAGGTGGCTATACTTGGGCTTTAAGGTTTGATAAGCAGATGGAACAGTAACCCAAATAATGTTGCTCGAAAACAAAGAAAATATTCCATTCGGAAAAAAAAGTAAGAAGGTAGAAGTTCCAATGCCAATGGCTTTGATTTGTCTCTCTCTAGTGATTAGAGGTGCAGAACATTTTCTTATGTGCTTATTGGTCATTTGTCTGTCCCCTTTGGAAAAACTTTCAAGTCCTTTTACTACATGTAAATCAGTTTGTGGTTTTATTTTTGAGTTATGGGAGTTCTTATATATTCTCAATAATAATTCCTTAGCAGATGTATGACTTCCAAATATTCTCTCCCATTCTGTAGGTTGTATATTCACACTTCCTTGATAACGTGTATTTTGATGCCCAAAAGCATTTAATTTTGTTGAATCAGGTTTATCTCTTTTTCTATTACATTCCTTTTAATAAAGCAGTAGTTAAATACTAGATGGCATTAAGACTTTTATTTTCTTTACTTTTGTTTGAATGAAGAATTTCTTCACCTTTGAGCAACATTATTTGAGGTTACTCCAGCGTCTGCTGCTGAAAACTTCAAGCCTGTGCTACTATTGTAACACCTATGGAAAGTTCAGGCAAATGCCACACTTTCCTCATGTTCTTATTGAGATTTTCATGATTAATTGTTTCATTACTGGCCAAGTGAATCATTTTACCCCACCTGCCCTTATAGAAGCCATGAATAGAATGGTCTTGAATTGAGTAGACACCTTCTCCTTAAGGCTTTCCATCTGATCACATTGCTTCTAACCTCTCTGCTTGTACTTTACTGACTACCGTTTGGTTTTTCCAGTTTTCCTCCACATTTTGTTAATCTTCTCCCTGACTTCCTAATTTATAGGTAAGAATATTGTGATGATATATGCTCTTATTATTCATAACTTAAGAGAACATCATTTACCCTGTCAAAGAAGCCCCAAATCAATTGTTCATAAGATGAGCATCTTCCCCTTAACTGGAAGAGTTATAACTAGGGGTTTCAAGCCCTAGAGGAGGAAAAAAAGTACTAATTATATTTCAGTTAACTTGGCCTTTAAGTCGACAATCATTTATTACTGATTTAAAGTAGCTGGATTTCTCTGAAAATAGATAGACCCATTTTCAAGTAATTTTCTTTGTATAAAACTTTTATATCCAGTATTTTTAGAAAACATTTGCTGGTTATGTTGTGGCTTACAATTTTCCATAAACTAGGAACATTCTTAAGATTTGAATAAAATTAATAGTAATAATATTCACATAATAATTAACCTTCACAACTATTCCTCTTCTTCATAATGGCTCTATGAAGCATAGATAGTGCATTTTTCTGATGAGGAAATCAAAGTGTAGATTGCAGCCAACTGGTGTCAGAAACTTGCCTGTGTGCAAAGCCTGTACTCTTGGCAACTGTCTTCTCAAGTAGTTGTTATGCATAGGCCTTATCTTCAATATTGTTTTGCTTCTAAAAAATGGAGAATAAGGACTCTGTGCAAAGACACAGAGGGGTAGAAAAGAAGCTGCATTTCAGTCACCTGTGTATATACTGGAAGCCCAAGCATGACATCAGATTCCTTCCAGAGAGACCCTGGTTATTACCATCAGTTTTTGGAAACATTTCAGAAAACATGGGATACAAACCCATAACTAACTAATGAATTAATGCAGCAAGTTGTACCACAGGTACAATCCCTCCTTCCCCTGTTGCCCATCTCTGCTCTCTTCACCTGGGCAACAGGTATTCCCTTCACATCTCACTTAGGTCTCAATTCCCAAGAAGTCAGCTCTTCTGCTCTGGCTTTGTCTCACCATTTTCACTTTCACAGTGCTGCTTACTATGCTGTAGATATTTACATACCTTGGCTGGACTACAAGCTTTCCTGCCACAATCACTGGAAATCAGCATGTCACATTGTATGTACAATGCACATTTTTTCAATAAAAGCATAAATTTAAAAATTCCTTCATGTTATTACTTGTTAAAAAATATCACTGATATCTGTTTTCATGACTCCCTAATGAACACTTCCAAATGTTTTCTTTCCTCCAAATTTTACTTTTGAATTTTCTTCTTACTTACCTTCCCATTCTTTTATATCTTAGTTGCACAGGATTTTGACTTTCCTTTGCTAAGCGTTCCTCCGTACTTAAACATGATGAAGAATGGAAATACTGCAGACCTTCTGGAACTATCTAACCAGTGAACAGGATTGCCCACAATGAAGAAGAGTTTTTAATGGTGAACATTGAGTCCTTCCTCTTACACTCACCACATACCCCTTGGTTTCATTTTTTTAGAATTTGATTATCAAAAAATCATTTCTCTCCTTTTAGCATATTAGTAAGTACTCAAATTTTTCAGACGAATAAATATCCATGAATGGCAATAATGCAAAAATACTTTGGTTTGTGATGCTGACAATAAAAAGGCATATAGGACTGCATATGTTCTGTAAGACCTTATTATTGCAGAGGAATTAGACACAACTCAAATCACAAATTCCTGTGTGTGCGTGTGTGTGTGTGTGTGTGCATGATACAAGCCTTCTAAAAGATGTTCCTCTTAAAACAAGATACCCTGTGTTCTAACATAAAACTTTTTGACACCTGGATCTGATCCTATGCTCAGTACATGATAGAGAAAAATATAATTCTTGGCTCCAGGCAAATGTGCTCTGAAAATACCATGCTTCTTGGAAATGAAAGTTACCTGGCATCCACTGTTGATAAAAAGAATGCCAGAGTAGGTACCTTTGGAGAATGGAGAAGGAAAGACTTCCCTTTTTTGGGACATACGATTTTCTGTATCTTTCTTTATATAAGTAGTGATATTTATTTGACCACATATTGTAAAAAACATTCTAAAAAGAAGAACATCTGTATTGCTTCTAGAAAAATATAAAAAAATCTATACTTCTTGCTTTAAGTCTTTTTATTTTTGCTAAGCTTCATTGTTCTTTGTTGCTTCAATTCACCTGAGTTTTCATTGATCTCATATCATGTATATTATTTGAACTTTGATAAATTTAAACTGATACCAAGCTTCAATTCAGCTCATTCCCCTAATATCCCACTCCTCCATCTCTTCTGGGGTCACCTGCCCAAAAACCTGTGAATAAGGTTTTCCCAGAATGACTTGCATGATTTATTCAGTCAGCTTTCTGCCCTAAGCTATGAAAATATTGAAAACACTCTGTTGTTTTTTTCAATATGTACAACAAAATTCAAGGGCAATTTTCAAATGAAATTTCTATCATACATAAACTGGGTCCTTAAACATTAAAACCAAAGGAAAACAGAACTAAGATACAATGTTAAAGGCTGAAACAAGTTATTGTTCTTGATTTATTGGTTACAAGTTTAGCATTTTAAAATTATATACACCTGCTTAGAGATTAGGACCATATTGTTTTGTTACTATTTTTCCGCTCGAAAAAGTTGAGTTTGATTTTTTCCCCACATTTAAAGTCATAGTCCTTCAGTTCAAATTTGTTATTTAAGTGGATCTAGAGAGACCATTTTCCAAGACAGGAATTCTCAGTATCTTCCACTTTCTTACAAAGTACTATATCTCTAGCTTTAAGTTTCTTATTTCTTTTACACCCATCAATTCAGAGCCATTCTCACTGGAGTAATAACTCAGGTTGTTTTTTGCTGATGGTTAAATCCAAAATTGGAAGTTTGTGGAAAATCCCAGAGTTGCACGTTTCTATCAGCAAGTTTTGAATTACTAAGTCTTGCACCTTCTTTCTTAGCTTGAAGAATCTTCAGACAACATTTCCCTCTGAAAAACTACTCTTTAATTTCTCCAGTTTGCTACAGTTATTTAACTGGGAATAAGTTGAATCTATCCTTCAATGTTTTATTAGTTGCATCTTAGGTTTCTTGCTTCAGCTATACTATGACATCTACATAAATAGAAGAAGAATTTCACAGAAGGTGGTAGCTCACATTTGTATTAAAATCCAGATCCACCAAGGTACACATAATTAATGGATAAGAAAATTGTCCTATGCTATTTCAGGAAAACTATTAAAAGGGTAGAATAGATGCTTGACAGTCACCATTATTCTACTTATTGGCCCACTCTGTCTTCACCCACATGTATTGCTCATGTTTTAACACACACGTAATGATCTCACCCTACTATGTAAAGCTCCTAACTGTGGATCTTGCTAGACTGTCATATCATCACATATTTAAACTCGGCCTCAGGGGGCAAAGGGTTTGAAGAGAGAAGGAATGTGCATGTGCCTTCAGGTCTAATGGGGGATGCTTCATGCGTAAATCTTTGCTATTATCCATTATGGATGTAATTTATACTGTTAATCCCTAATTCTTCTCATAAATTAAGCATAATAGCAAAGAACTATTTTTAAGGAACTAGACTGGTTATCAACATTTTAAAGGAATCCTTCATTTTAAGCATTTGAGAGTGCTGAGTGATTCTTTTTCCTGCTTTGTGAAGCATAGATAATATACAGAATGCTGACGAGAAACCCTGCCAATCTGGCACCTCCAGATGGTTGGGGGATGAGAATTTATAAATTGGATTGCTACCTTTTCCAAGTATATCATACATTTCCTGGTCATTTTTCTCCTTATAGTATGCCTCATTAAGTGAAAAGTTTTTAAGATGCTTGGATAAATTGTGCATAAACTGATATCCAGGTGTCCTGAAAACTTGACTCATCTTCCCCATCGTTCTGATTTACACTTGGGGATTTTCTCAGACCCTTCAACAGTCTAGTTCTCTGAAACTTTGAGGCATTAACCAGTATATTTGTGTCCTCTTAGGAAAAGCTGAGGAATATTTGATGGATATTGTAATGTTAAATTAATCTTTTCCTGCATTCTCACAGAGTTAAACCCTTTGGTATTTTTATATTCCAAATTAGACAGAGCTGTAAATAAACATGGTTATTTTGTGCTTATGGTATTTAAGAACTTTAGTGGACTATGAAGTTGAAATGCATTTTGAAACTTCAAAAGAAATACATGTAAAGTAGCCAGAACATATAATCACAGTATTATCTTGGCCCTATTCCCAAATAAGTGACATAAATTAAAGTTACAGTGACATAAATTAACATTTGTTTGTATATTAACATATCATCTATGATCATGTGATAAAAATAGATGAAAGTACATGTGAACATTTAGAGGGATGTTTTGCCCATTTCATCATGGAACGGGGAGGAGCTGATAACCACAAAGCAGGCTGAACTGTGTGAAGATCTTTCTTCTAAATCCACTTTTACAAAGACTGAAAACTCTTTTCAAATTTTTCAAAGACTTGATTCAAATAACTAATGAGTCTATTAGAACACTGATATCATCAGTCATTTAATGGGCATGATAAAGATGAATAATTAAAGAGCATTTAAGAGAAAACAATGGAGAATAGTAGAGGATTTGGGGATGAACAACAGAAGGAATTGATTATCAAATCTAGGCCTAAGGAGATAACTGGCAGAGGGATTTGCTGAAATAGAGAGAGAGAGGAAGAGAGCTGTTGTTATAAAGCAGGACTACCTAGGAGGACATATGGTCCAGAGAGAAGGAATACATCCACTGCTATCTGTGACCTAGAAAAAAAGAGTCCCAGAGTAATGGTTCTCCAGAACTAGTTCCCCTCTGCTTTTCTGTTATCGGCTTGTGCTTCCCATTTTCTGGACCCAAGTCAAAGTCTAACAAGAAGAAAATGCCCAGTCAGTCTCATATCACTAAGCAAGGTAGAAAGCATGTCTGGTAGACACTGAGGAATATCCACTCTGTGGGAATGTGCTGACTCACAATTCCAGATGAGACTAGCAGGTAGGTATCTTTCATGTTATATCTGTCAAGGTAAATTGCAACCAACTTGTTTATCTGCAAATGACAACTTCTGTTCTCTAGGCCTCTGAAAACAAAATTGGTTTTTAATAGCTGTCAATCAGATCAACTATAATCTATTTCTCTCACCCTCTGAAATACCCATTGTGGTGTTTCTTTTTCCATTGAATATTGTCCTACTTTTGATTCATGAGGGCCTAACTGGACCAGGACTAGAGTGAGGCAAATGAGATATTCTCATTAGGTATAGATTTTGGGAAGGTGGCAAAATTTCTGTAATCAAGATGATTAATATCTTGATGAAATTCCTTAGGGTAATATTATAAATTACCAAAAATAATGCAAAAATCTATAGTGAATAAAATATTATAATTTTAAGAAAGTCTGCTATTTCACCATACTGTCTAATTTTCCTTATCCTAATTCTGGTCCAGTGACAAAAAAAGGCTGTCTTCTTTTTTTCTCTAAATTACATTGTAATGGCAAAAACTTACTTAAAGTATGAAACAAAAACAATATCAAACGGAAAAAGAACAAGAAAAAAGTTTCAAATAGCTGCAAAGTAGATTGGGGATGAGAATTCTTTCTAAGGAAAAATCCCATTAGATCACTACCTAATGCTCTAGAGGTAAGATTTATGAGTTGAATCTCCGAAATGCCCAGAGATGTGTCAACAAAAGTAAAGGAACTTCAACACATGCAAAATGACCAGATGTAAAAACAATCCAAAGCCAAATGTACACAGCAAGAGAAATCTGACAGACTGTGTGACAAACATTACAGTTTATTTTCTAGATTATTTTAATCTAATGTAATTGCTATTTCAATGTGTTGTACAGAAGTAGGGGATTTTCATAGTTAAAAGTTCAGTTATCAGAGAAGAGTATTGATGACAGAGAAAGACTAGGATGACTAAGTAGAATGACTACTGCGTCATAAAGAAAGAGATTACTTCAAGGAATAAAACTTTAATTTCACAGATTCTAGGACATTTTTCAAACATAAACAGTAAGAGCAGAGTACAATGGAAAATAGCAAACGGAAAATACGAAAACATCTTAAAATTATCTTTACAGTTGCCAAAATCATTTAAAAGTTTAACACACGGGTTGAATAAATATGTTTTTCAAGTTGACAACTAAATTATTTATCTGGAAGGTAAATTTAGTCATATTGTGAGAATACAGACTAAAATGGCAAGGAGGACTTGCCAGGGTAATTCAAACTAGTTGTCATAAAACAAGTTTGCCTAAAACTTAACTCCTTAAGGAAAGTCAATCAGCACTTTTGGAAAACCCTTATCTAAGCAACAACTAAGAATTTAACCCTCTTCCATCTGTGGGTCACCATTCAGGGGATCCAAGTTGCACTGGTGTCTGTCAGTCTTAAATGACAGGAAGACAGGAACTGAGAAGCTCACTGGATATTACAACACCTATACCTAAAGGAAGACACAGAACTACTACTTCTCATTGGCCAGAACTAGTCATGTGGACCCTATTACATGAAAGAGGTGCTGGGGGATTATATTTTACTGTGTTGTCAAGTAAAATGAAATGATTTGGTAACTTTAAGTCTTATATTTGCAGTACAAGAAGATACATAACTTTAGACAGAAATGGTAAGGCAGTGGGAGAAACATCCACGGAGTCTACCATCCCGCCAGTGAGAATTCCAAATGGAGAGAACAGAAACAAATGACAAGGAGGAAAAATAAAAGAAATTAGAAGTCTTTGGAAATAAAGAAGCAACTATTTATCTGAAGTGACCTGTTGAGTTGAAAGCAGGATTAATCCTGAGGTATCATCCACATGCATATACATTGAAATTCCATAACCTCAAAGACAATGGAACAATTTTAATAACTTCGAAAGAGCAACAGAATTTTTTTGAATAAAGCAAATGCATGCAGACAGTAATCCTCTCTCTCAACAACACTGGGTATAGAAAAGAATGGAAAAAGCATCCTTAAATTCTGGAGGTTGGTTCTTTTTAAACCTGGAATTCTATCCCTTATCAAATGTGAGGACAAAATAAGGAGGATTTATTCATGATAGAGGTTAAAGTGTTTATTACCTTTTAGCATTCTTTGTAAACCAATTCGGCAGAATGTGACTCCAGCAAAATTAAAAAGTAACTTAACAGAGATAATGGCATGAACTAAAATTAAAAATGACAATTGAGCAGGCTAAAGAATAGGAACACCAGAAAAAATACTCTTATGTAACAGAAAATACAAGTGCAATTCAAGTTGATAGCTTCAAAACTTCACACACTATATGACTACATCTTCTTCTACATGATTTCAACTACACAATTTCATTGTGGATGAGATATGCATGAATGTAATCATAATATTAGGAGTGCTATTATTGCTTTATGTTTTGAAAGTCAAAAGGTAGGTAAAGCACAGATAATTCAATTGCTACTTAACAGAACACTGTGTATAGTCTATCAACCTTGTCAATGTAAAAAACACTATCTTCAGTAACTGGAAAAGGAAGAAAGGGTGGAAGATATAAGAAGATCCTTACCCTGTTTATTTTGTAGTAGGAGATTTGTGGGGTTGTTCAAAATCTAATAAATCAAGAGATGGGAATTGCAAACAATAGTAAGAGATCACAAAATACTAAGGGTGAAAGAGAAAATACGGAAAGTAATGTATGTATAGATTTTTAAGACAGATTGAAAAAGAATCACAAATGGAGATATACATGCATTATATGATGTATAAATTGTAACCAAAGGAAAGGAAAACTAAAACCTCACATGTTCTCCAGGGAACAGGGTTAAAAGAAGGACTTACAACTGACCATAGCATTACCTATATGCCTAAAATAAAGTAAGCAGAATAGGGGAAAAAAACATTTCTGCCTAAGTTAGGAGTCTTCCTTCTGATGGATGTAAGGAAAACATGACATTCAAGCACTTTATAAATAAATTGTAAGTCTAATAAAATAAAAGGACTTTGAAATTATATTCATCTCTTCATAGTTGGTATTTTTAATTGCAAAAGCATATCATTTTTATACCTCCAAAATTGAAATGAAATAGCACAAATATTATCCCAAAATAATATTGGTAGTCATTAGAAATTATTCTATACATAATTTACAGACATTTTGTCATTTTTCCTAGGAAGACATGTACTTCACTTACAATTTTATGTAGCCTGGGGACATTCATTCATAATGCTTATTTTTAGCCACATGAGACTTGCTAAAGACAGATGCGATAATATTAGAGTACCCACAGAAATGAATTGTGCCCATTCTTCTCAACTGTCCCTTCTTCAGTATGCAATTGTGAGTAACTCAGCTTCATTCCATGAAAATTAAAACAAAAATTTAGAATAAAAGAATGAGGACCAGGACTGCAGCATTAAGGCAGGGTTTGAGAAACACCAGAAAACTAATGTACAAAGGGAGGAATCTGAAAGTCAATGAAATCCTGGAGTTTATTAAAATGTAGAGAAGACCCAGTGAAACCCTGGGAGCAAAATACTTCACCTCAATATGGTTGGCTTGCTAAAGAACCTCTCAGACCCAAGAACCAAGGTCAACCTTCTTTCCTAAGCCAATACTAAAACTTCTGTTTTAAAAACTGCATAAATGTCAAGAGGTTGCCATCTTTACATTTCCTAAAACATGGTCAGCACACATATGGTCTTAATTGTGTCCTTCAGCAATTTCAGTTTGAATTTCATCTTGACGACATGGTACATTTATTTTGGGTTTCACTTTCACTCTATAGAGATTTATAATTTTATAGCTGATTATTTTTCAAATGCCAGTTTAGCTTTTCATTACCTTTCATTAGGTTGGTCTTTTAAGATTTTTTTTTAAGGACTTCTACAGAAATGATTTTACGAATTTCTTCTGAATGGTTAAAAGGATGATTTTATTAAGGTAAAAATTTTTCACATATATCCACTAATTCTGCTTTACTAATTATTGCATTTAGACATCAGTATCTTAGTTTCGTGATACAGGTACTATGTGTGGGTCAGTATTTCCATTGTATCTTTGCCAATTTATCCTTGCAATAGCTGAGTTATTTATTTAAAGTGAAATACTACGTGATGCCCATGAAGGAATCCATGCTTATATCTTCATAGCTAGCTTTTTCCTAATTAGCAATTCAATGGCTGGTGAGATTGGAGGACACTATTGTCAAAATCTTATAGAACACAACTAATATTCCTGTCCTCACCAAAAAACACCTGGGAATTTGTCTTCCTTACAACCAGTCAGCCTGTTCTTTTTGTGTGACAGCTGTGCTCTATTTCTCAGGCTCCATGCTACTGCAGCCAGGTGTGTTTACTGAAGCAAAGAGCTCCTCAGCTATTGCTACAACACTTCTGATATAATCGACCCACATCCAGTGGACCTGGACATGCTTCTCACCCCAGTTCTGTAAGACACACAGATGATTTCTTACCTGTCTGTGTCTCCTTCACTTTTACCCAGTTGTTCTTGCTGAAGTTGGTGATAAAACTTGCAGAAGTTATTGATGCATGTAGGACATGATTAGAAGTGACTTTTGCCTCAACCACTGTTTAAATCAAGTAAGAATCGGTAAATGATCTGGGCAACTGATGAGATCCTTTGACAGTCCAGTCTCTCTGACTTGAGTTTCCCAGTGCTGGTGCTCTGGCTCCATGTTATCACTGCTTCCCAGGAGGCTTCATTTCTGCTGTGAAACTCCTGATGCTCCAAAGTCTCTCCATTATCACAACTGCATCATGCCTTCCAGAAGTGCTGGAAATCTTGTTGGTTATTTATGACCTTTTGCTTTTATTTCTTGAACAATTTCAGAAAGCATTTGGATGAGAAGGGAGGTAAATATGGAGCCATGTCTCCATTTTATTCTGAAGGGATCTCCTTTCATTTCTGTTAAATGATGATACACTTACAAATAGAACTATTTCATCAAGATTCACATCTTCATCATTAATCATCTTAGCCCAGAAAACATTATTTGAAAATCGAAGCTGATCATGGAGTTTAGTGACCTTTCTTCCAGAACTGAGGCAACCCTGTGAAATCTAACATCACATACTATTTTGCCATCCCCTTGACTAATCAACTCATGGATAAGTTGCAAATGATGTGTTTGATGAAGGATACTCTTCTTTGGGATTGTAGAAGGCATCACACACATGCACATACACACAGAAAACATGGTAGTCAATTCTTTGACTTTACAAAATAACATTCTTCAAAAGTCATCGGTCTAAAGAGAAGGTTTCTTCAATTTTTTTCCACCCTAAAAAATATAAATTGGATATTAAAACTATTTTAACCTAATTTCAGTATGTGTATTTATTGAAAATAAAACTGAGAAATACGGTTGTAGAATTAGAAATTGCTAACATTTTGAGAAATTATAGGAATTGTCAAGCAGCTTTGGAGCCACACATATAAATGGTTATAGCAGGGTTAGCTGGGATCGTAATGGTGTGAACAGGGAATGTCCAATGTTGGACCAATCAATCCAAATGAGTCTCAGGGTCCAATTTGTGCTCATAGCACTCAGAGAGGAATGATTCTTTTACAGATGACAAAAGTGAAATCAAGGGATAGAAGATTTCAATGCAATTGCTAATGGCATTGTTAGTCAAGAGTAAGATTTTTAGCTACCTTATCTACTAATCTCCTCCAAGGACATTTACAGTGAAATTAGAGGAGCTGTATGTACAACTGCCAGATAATCCATTTGAAGAGTTTCTGTCAAAACATTACAAATCCTTTATCAAAAATTAAAAGAATTCAAATGATCTCTGAAGTTGAATATTGTGTGCCATTCAGAGAATGAAGAAGACCCCCTGCGCTGAAGTCCTACATACTAAAGTTCCCTTTCTCAGAGAAGCAAATATAGTTTTTCCTTATAATAAACACATAAAGAAAGAAATGTACACTGCAGGGAGGCCCAGAGTGAACACGGATATTCAATAGGGTAAAGTCCTGAGGTGGAATTTTGGGGCCCATCCGAAGCTAAAGAATATGGACTGTACTACCTCTTTCACAAAACAGTCATATAGAGAGATATGGTTTGAACACTATTTGCTGAACTGACATTTACCAGATTCCGATAGCTAAATGAATCTGAATAAAAGCAAAGGAAAAAAATGTGATAATACTGTAAAGCTAAACATACAAATACACATGACACAGGGGATATGGTACATAGATCGAGTTATATATTTCAGAATCTTGGTTTGGTTTTTGTTTTGGATGGGTTTGAATTTTGGTAGGGTAATGAGATAAGGCAGTCAGAGGGGAAGCATTTCAAGGAAATTGCCAAAAAAATCCATGATTAGGTTGCCGAGAACCTGTTCCAACATAGGAACAGAAAGTGAGCCCTTGCATAAACTCTTTCAATAGTGTAAACCCCATTATCTTATGTCCCAAAGTTTCCATGCCCTCATTAGCTCTGCAGTGAAAAATAATCTTTTAAAATGTAGCAAACCACAAATAAATGGGAGATTCATAATCCTGATTTCCAAAAAGAAAAATAAACCTGAAAAACAGATCCTACCAAAATAGAATTGAATGAAAGTGATTCTTATTTGTTATTGGGTATAGAGATAAGTTAGGGTTTGAAGGAGATTTTATTACAAAAACAGTACCTAGGATATGTAGAGCTTTGTGTTGCTCTTTGAATTTCTTCCAACAAAACTTGATCCAGTCAATTAAAGATACAAAGGATTTAAACAACATAAAGCTAGTTAAATTATACATACAATAAGGAAATTTGTAAGCAGAGAATGCACTTTCTTCTCAAGAGACCATTAAAAGTTCAATTTTAAGAAATCTATTAAGATACTATACCACTTCGAAGGGTTAAAGAGGGGAAAACAGCAATTATCTCCACAGATGGAAAAAAATCAACTTGATAATATTAGACTTACATTTCTGATGAAAACTTCTGATAAAAACAAAATAGTTACCACTTTAACTATTATATGTTAGGCAGAGACGTGTATTCAGGGTGTAGGTCACCATCATGTTTTGACCCCGTAATGAAGGTTATTCTTGTAAACACAGAACATAACAAGTGAGGATTTTATAACCATTGATAGTGAAAAACCTCTCAGAGTGATCTCAATGCAATTTATACAAGCGCTAATGCAAGCACTGCCAGAATTTAAACTCCATGAGGTTCATACTTTGTCTCTAATTCAATATATATTTACTAAATTGCTAAATTACATAAATTCAAAACAAAAAGGAAAAATCATCTAAATTTGCAAATTGTTATAGTCATTTATTTAAGTACTCCAGAGAGGTAACTAAAAGACAATTAGATCTAACAGGGGAATTCAATATGTTGGCTAGTTGCAAAGACATAAATAATTAGCAAAACACATTTAGGATTTATATAAAGTCACTTTAAGACTCTCTAAAAGCAAATTAAAAATTTTTAAATTAATGTATAAAGGACCAACTGGGAGCCAGACAAAATTCATATCTTGAAAGTAACAACATTAATCAATAAATTTTATTTTTTATCTCTTAAAGCTGACCATAAATTAAATGCTGCAACTGGAATGAGTCAGAATACCAAGGAGCAAAGACACATCCTGCCAGTTACCAAAACATTATAAAATTGAAATAAAATCGTTTCTTAATATTTGAAGAATACATTCTTTAAAACAGAAAAGTACTGAAATAGACTCAAATAAATATGAAGGAATGGCATAGAATGAGATTTGCAATTCAAATCAATGAAAGAAAATGGATTAATTAACAGAGGCAGAAAAACAGAGAATAATTAAAGCTAATTTACCTTACTTCTTCCTCCAAAATAAAATCTTATAAACAATGATTTATGAAAGCCTAAAATTATTAGAAAAAAATGTATGAGACCTTGGAAAGCACAACAAAGAATATGACTACATTGTTTTTTAAAAGAGAATAATCATGAAGTCAAAAGACAGATGATAAACAGAGAAAATAGTTTTTAGCCCATAAGGCTTACAGGTAATTAACTCCAGTTTTAGATATATAAGCATACATATATCTTAACATTAATGAGAAAAACAAAAATGCATCTAGAAAAAAATGAAAGGATATGAAATGAAATTTCATGTATAATAGAAAAAGTAAAAGAAAGCTTCATGAAAAAATTTTTAAGAAAGTATTTATAATGCATTCACAATTAAAGTAATGTATATTTTTAAAAATGAGAGAGCACTTTCAACCAGAGTGGCAATATGATTATACAAGTGGTGGTTGTGGTTGTGCAAAAACTAACCCTTTCATCCAATTTAGTAAGAAGGTAATTGTTGCTTGCAAATTTGGCATTGTATATCAATACTTAAAATGCACTTGATCTGTGACCCAAGTTTTACTTCCGGGGATCTCTCTTACAGCATATGTCCTCTCTTAAAAAAAAAAAAAAAATCATATTTAGCAAAAGGAACCTCTGTTAATTTAAAGCACTCTAATTTTATATTTTAGTATAATAATATTCAAATATCTAGGCCTTGTTCTTAACCAAACTAGGACTGCTGTACAAAGCATGTTTTTCTTAAGAGTGTTAAGCTATCTGTGGAAGGGATTGAAAGTAATTCCACATTTTTGTATAGCTTAAGTTCTTAACACAGTCCCTGTTAATGGTAAAGACCAGACTCTATGAACCATTCGGGTATTGTTCTAAACATATCTACATATTTTCTGATCCTTCATTCCCTCATCAAATTTGACCGTCTTATCTAAGGTCAAAGTAGACCTTATCATGTTTATGATAAGGACATTTGTGACTGGAAGAGAAATGTTGAATCCTAAAGAGGAAGAAAGATGGTAAGCTAATGTGACAGCATATTTTCTGCAAGAGGGGAGTGGAGAGTAATCATATTCCTGAAGTAACTAATGTCTATTTTTGAGCCTAGAGAGAACTCAGCATCACCTTATCTTAATCTCTCGGTCAATGCAATTAGTTTCACTCTGAGAAAAATTGCTTTCTGTAAATTTATATAACTTAACACCAGAAGCTAGAAGTCAGCAAAAGTTAAATTTAGATTTATAAAAGTATTCTCTTAATCATCCTGCAGTATAAAGACAGATAACCTCAGAGATTCTTTATGCTGAAGGTAGACAACAGAAAATCTTCCCCACTCTGGAAATTGCTCAGTGCAATGGACTACTTATGTGAACAAGATTAGATAGTTTCTATTAATGAGTATCTGGATTTCATTTAGGAGACTTCCAGCTATAAGATCTGAAAACCCATGAGACACTGGCATAGAGAAACAGGCCTTATGTAACAAGAAATGGAAGGCAGAGTAGATTTAAGACAACTAGTTGGTTCAAAGTTAGTGCTCTGTGACCTCATGGAGGCTGTAAGAGGATAGCTGACTAGTAAGCACTGTGTCCTACAAAGGGAGGGTGAATCCAAGGTTTGCATTTCTTCTTGAGAGTGAAGACAGCTTTCCAGAAACCCTCAAACACCTTCCATTTATTTTACATTGTTCACTGGCCAAGGTTGTAAAATTCATGTGGGCAGTTCCCTTTAGTCAACATTCAATGAACAGCTTGAAGAAAAGCCCACAAAACATAAAGTCAAGCCTGAGCAACCAACATCTGAGAAACTATTATTGCATCACATTGTGATATTTTTTTCTTTTATTGCAGGGAAAAAAAAAAAAAAAACTTCTTTAATTTTTTTAAATAGGCTTTGTATTTTCATTTCATTTTTTATTCAAGTTCTTATCCAAAATTATTCAAATGAATGATTTTTCTTCTTGATTCTGACATATTAACTCTTAAAAATACCTATATGTATTTTTGTAATAACAATTAGTTTTTTCAATTCTGATTATCTTACCAATGGGACAAAGATTGTACACTCCCAAAAGGTACCATGATGGCTTAACAAAACAGTAACTCTCATAGTTGAGATGACTACACATCTTGGATAGCAAATCTCTCACTTAAATAAATAATGATATTATTAATCAACATTTTCTTTCACTCCTTTTCAAACAAGGCTTCGGATACAGGTGCTTCCACAGTCTCAGTTAATCTCAGAAAACCTCAGGACTTAAAAAGCCCAGTAATTTTGAAAAAATAAAAAATCTGTGGACTTTTTTTATTGCTACTGATTGAAATATATTGGTTTTAAGAGAAAATGTCCTTTGGTTCCAAATTATGTATATTGTGTAGCCTCTGTATGTATTTTCCAAGTGATTTAAATGAATTTGAATCAGCTCATTAGGTTCCAGACTGGCACTGAACATAATGAGTCATTCCTAAATTAATATTGTCTACCCTGAACTACTGCTGTCTAAATCACTTTAATCACTGGAAAGATTCATACTTTTCTAAAGGACGGCCACATTCAAATGAATTCTGCAATAGTTCATTAGGTAATGATGTCATTATGTTCCCTGGGTCAGCAAATGTCTTCCTGCTTGGCTTTAAAAATGGACTGACTGTGAGCAGATAAACAGGTACTTTGTATGCATTTGACATTCATACATGCACAGAAGGGAGGCATTATGTTGGCATGAAATGTTTCAATTTGGGACACTTCTATGTTTCAGATTCAGACTCATTTTTTTTTTCTTTTCTTAGCTTAGCAGCTTTATTGGACACATGTTCTTGTCTTTCAGAAACATTTGAGGTGTCAAGTGCTTTGTCTCATCTCACTAACTTTTGGCCACTGAAAAAGAGGTTCTAACTGGACTCTAGCTGGCACGCAGTATAAAATAGTTAGGAAGAACATCATGTCTGATGCTAAAATTTGGTGATACTTAAATGAAGGCTATTTCAGGAAGATCTGAAAGCAATATATATCATCACAGCCTTATGGAAAAGCAAAAAAAGATCTCAGATTTGTCCCTCCCACTGCCCCTTACAACTGTCAACCAAAAAATTGACAAATGGGATTAAATGTGTTTAGCATCTTTGCATATGGATGAACCACCTTCAGAATTAATCTCTCCAGTAGTTCTGGAAGGTATATCCAGGAATAAATGCCAGGCTACTTCCACAGGGATCACAAGGGAAAAGGTGTTTGCTCTATCCTAGGAAATTCTCCAGCATACCCAAGGGGACTAGCAATATTAGCTCACAGTTTCAGATGTAAAACGAGAACATAAACTCTGGCCCTTAGAGTGAATTCACTAATTTACTAGGCTACTAACGCACTCAAGAGTAATTAGTATATAAAATATCTGTTTTTTGAGTGCTTATTGTAAGCTATACATGAAACTAGGATTTTTTATATATTATGCTTCATTCGATCTTTGTAAGTATTTTGTACTCTATTTTATAGACAGATGTTAAATAACTGCCTGTCCTCTTAGACAAGGCAGAAGAAGAAATGTTATTCAAACCCAGGTATGTCATTTACCCATTTTCCTTCCTCTTTATTCCACTGGCATCCTTTATGCCAAGACAGTAGTAGGTAGAATGGAATGCAAAAGAGATAGAAAAACAGAGTGAGTAAATACACAGAACATAAGGTTGCAAAGGAAACCTCCATGATCGTCCAAAGTACAAGAGCCATTGGTAAGAACACACAGCATCAAATACCTGAAGAAATGGATTCTGCTGAGGACTTATTTTATGACATCTTTCTGATAGATTTTTTACAATTTGCAATTAGATTAGGATCTGACTCTAATTGCAACTAATGCATTTTCTCTCCTTTTAGGGGCGATTAAAATGGAGAAACCTCTTTCTGATCCACTACCTCTCCAAAGTTAAGCAGACTGTTTTCCTACTCTGCCACCTAAAACAAGAATGGCAAACAATAAAAATAAAAAAGTTATGGAGGCCAGTGAGGAGATGGTAGTAAATAACCTGGCTGATGAGAAATAAGAGCTTTATTTAGACAAAGAAAATGCCAAGAATGGATAAATGTAGATGTGGTGTGATGCATGGTGTGTGTGTGTGTGTGTGTGTGTGTAATGTGTGTGAGACAGAGACAAAGAGTGAGAGAGAATCACATAGAATTTTTGAGAATTTTGTCCAAAGAGTGCATTAATCATTATACTTCAGATAATTTTTGCCTTGAGTAAAAACAAGCCTAGTGTTGTCTGTTGTATTAAAAATTTAAAGAAGCTGGAAATACAAATTTTAAGAAAAAAATATCATGAGAATTTTTATATATTCATGACAATTTTCATTTTTCTGAACTACACCGACACAAGAGAGCAATTTCTTCATATTCTACTGTGCCATACCATGGGAATTTGAACAAAGTTCTAGATTTTGTGTTTTATCCCCTTTGAAGAATGACTACCACATTGCATGGAAGCTTTTATGTGTGAAGGAATCAATATCTTGATTGTGAAATGAAGAGTACATCTGTACATTATTCAGGCCTGTGTCACTGAAACATGACATAAAATTTCACACCAAAATGTTCTTAATAAAAGAATGAAAAATGATGTTAGACGATTGCTTCAAAGGTAGAATATAGAAATGACCTTCATTGACCAGGGGTAGGAAATCACTGGAGGTAAACTCATTTCTTCTTAACCCTTTATGGAAACAAAACATAGAGTCAATTGGTCCAGCTGGGTTAAAATAAATTATTCTGGAAAATAATACACATTCTCTGGGCAAAAGTATTTTTTAAAAAGTCTTTTTAAAAAAAAAGTGGTTGAATCAAAGTCCCTCATCTAATTCCCTCACCCAAATACTTTTTTCAGTTATGAGTACTATTGACATTTAGACATGTGCATTTTTACTTGTATATTTATACAGTATCAAAATGAATCATTCTATTGTACTAAAATTGGATTTTTCCACATAAAGATGAATTGGATAGTTTTCTTTCCATTAAGTATTCTCTTTCAAGATTATATAATATCTCAATTTATTATATATTTTAAAAATCAGTTCCATTTTAAGGATTTAAATTGTCTTGAGTATGACACAAATAAATCTGAAATAATAAAACTTACACATGCTATTCATGCACATATAAATATTATGGATAACAAAATTCTAGACATGTTTAAAAATCTTTTAAAATACTAAATTCATTAAATATTAAATTTCAATTACTACTACCAACTTGCTTCCCTGTTAAGTGCTTAACAAACTTAATATTCTACCACAAGAAAATGAGAATATTATTTTCTCATATTCTTGCTAATGCATTCTCAATACTTATAATTTTTTTCAATTTAATGAATGAGAACTGATAATTTATCATTGATTCATGTTTTCCTGAATGTTAGTGAACTTAGGTATTATTTAACATTTTTATTTGTAATTCATATTTTTCCTTGTGAATTATCTGGGCATATTACTGAAACAATCTGTGGATTCTTCTATTAATTTTATTAGTCTTTACATATTATACATATTAATCTGTAATTTCTTTTTTAATTTCATTTTCTGGTTTTAGTGATATGTAATTGCCATGTGGTATCTGTGTCTCCTCAGGAGTTTGTTTGCAAGAAATCCATCACCAGATGTAGCTCTCAGAACTTCCACAACCGTGAGCTGAGTAAACATTTTTGTTTTTATTTAAGTTAAGTTTTGTATTTATTAACTTACCCACATTCAGGCAATTTATTTCAATAACACATACTAATATAGCCATACATAGTCATCTTTTACTTTCTTTTTCTAGAATACATAAGATTTACTTTCTTATCAAATTTCAAATATACAACCTATCATTATTAACTCTCCTCACGATACTTGTATTCTTGATAAGTGCCATTCTGACTAGAGATGAATTCTCAGAGTAGTCTTAATTTGCATTTCTCTAATTGCTGAACATTTCTTAATATATTTGTTGACCATTTCTATTTCTTCTTCTCTGAAGTGCCTGTTCAGTTTCTGTGCCCATTTATTGATTGGTCTATTTGGTTTTGTGGTGTTAAGTTTTTTGAGTTCTTTATATATCCTGGAGATTAATATTCTATCTGAGGTGCAGGTGGCAAAGATTTTCTTCCATTCTGTGGTTCTCTCTTCATGCTTTTGATTGTTTCCTTTGCTGTGAAGAAGCTTTTTAATTTGATACCATCTCATTTGTTGATTCTTGATTTGATTTCTTTCACTTTCGGAGTCTTGCTGAGGAATTTGTTTCCTAAACCAACATGATGGAACCAACTTTTTCTTCTAGTAAGCACAGGATCTTTGCTCTAATATCTAGGTATTTGATCCACTTTGAGTTGAGTTTTGTGCAGAGTGAGAAACAGGGGTCAAATTTCATTTTGTTATAAATGGATTTCCAGTTTTCCTAGCACCATTTGTTGAAGAGGTTATCTTTTCTCCAATGTTTGTTTATGGCACCTTTGTTTATTATGAGATAACTGTATTTATGTGGGTTTGTCTCTGTGTCTTCTATTCTGTACCATTGGTCTTCATGTTCATTTTGGTGCCAATACCATGCTGTTTTTGTTACTATAGCCCTGTAGTATAATTAAAATCTGGTATTGTGATGCCTCCCGCTTCAAAGTACAACCTAATTTGGAATAAGGTCTTCAACCTCCACAGTCTCTTTCCCTAATATAGGGAAGGATTAACCCTGCCTAGTTTAGTATTACATAATATAGAATCTCTACAGTTATTTTCATATATTCAAATAGCATACTTGCAAATTTTCAAGACCATAAGACCAAAAAATCAATAATTTAATAGACAATACACATGACCACTGATGCTAAAATAAGTAAAAGATGACTTTAAAATAAGAAAATTCTTAGGAAAAAAAAAAAAAAGAAATAGTTGAAAGCATGGACTATTTCAAAAATTGGAACTTATAAAAAATAAAAAAGAAGTTAAACAGTTTTGAACTAAAAAATAAAAATCTGAAATTGAGAATATCCATGGATGGACTTGGTATCTATTGGATGTAGCAGGGTTAGCAAATTAAAGAATGAATAAATTAAAAGTTAAAAATTGATACTGAAGAGAAAAAGGTTGGGGGAAAATGATGAGAAACATGGAGTACACTTTGTAATGTATAAAGCTGCTCCCCCACCCATCAGGTGCAGTCATTTTCCCCACCTCCCAACCACTTGTCAATCTGTGAACATCCTAGCTAGCTATTGGTTGCAAGTATCCTTCTCTGATATTGGTCCCCTGTTAGCCCGGCAGAATTCAACTGTTTACTATAGCTTCTCCGCCGTTTTTCCCCATTCTTCTTCTGTCTGTCTGTCCTACTCACTTTTCTCTATCCTCCTGGCTTTCCACTCTCTCTAGCGTGCACCCTTTCTTTTCCTTTCTCTTTTCCTCTCATTTTCTCTCTTACCCTGCAGGGAGACACTCTGTTTACTTAATAAACTCCCTTATGTGATTTCCCGTGTCCGGCGTGGTTCTGTGGAAATTCCCTTACACACTTGATATGAGTAATCACTGTATAAACGCACTTTCGGAGGAAGAGAAGAGATAGTATAGGGCGATAGAAAGAGTAAAGAAATAATGGCTGAAAATTATTCAGAATTGATGGATGGCATCAATCCAAACTCAAGAAGGGCCATGGACCTCCAACAATACAGATCCAAGTCACACTACAGAAAATCAAACACAAAGGTCAATGTTAATAGATGCCAAATAGCAAAGGCACCTAACATTCAAAGGAGAGGCAAAACAAACTGATCTTGACAATAAGAGAAGTTCAAAAAGGATGAAATGACCTTTTTGAAGTGCTAAAAGAGTATAGTTAGAATTCTACATCCAGTTGAAAAAAAATTATAAATGAAAAAAAAAACTTTCATAGAAAAAAATTGTTCATTGGTATTTTAAATTAATCTATTAGAAAGGAAACTGAAATATTCACTCATTCATCTCAAGAAATTCGTATCTATGAAAATATTAATTAAATTCATATAAACCTATAAACACTGAGAAAACAAGTTGCCAACACAAACTAAATCCTTACTGAGATTGTTCAGGTATGAAAGGAATTGATATCATGAACAACCTGATACTAATTAACTTAGAATATCACGTGTGATGAATATTTTGGAGGGGAAAAGCAATTACCCAAGTTGAAATAAGACATTGAAAAATCTTAATTATCTCATGTCTAGTAAAGAATTTGAATCTGCCATTAGAAATATTCCCAGAAAATTATAGACACATATGGCCTCAGTTGTGAGTTATTCCAAATATCCAAAGAAGAAATCATACCAATATCAAATAATCTCTACCAGAGAGTAGGGAAAATAAATAATACTTCTCAACTTTTGTTTCTAGACCAAAGAAATCCAAAACCAAAACTTCCCAAGGATATTAAAGGAAAAGAAAATTCCAAATTTCTTTAAGTCGCAAAAATGAAACAACCCTAAATCCAATCCTAGAAAATCAAATCAGGCAGCAATATAAAAAGGATAATATATCACGAAAAGTGTAGTTTATTCCAGGAATGTAAGGTCGGTTTAGCATTTGGAAAAACACACACATATGTTCACCAAAAGACGTGCACATGAATATTCATAGCAGCAATATTCATAAAGCCAACATCAATACCATTCAAAGTCTTATCCACAGTAGAATGGGTAAATAGATTGGGGTGTATTCACACAATGCAATACTATAGAACAATGAGAACTAACAAAATAGAACCACTCACAAGTGCAGTACTGGAGAAAATGGGCCAGAATGAATTTAAAAATTGTCTTTTTAGAAGGCAATTTACACAGTACAATAACAGGCAAAAGTGACTCATGGTGTTAAGATTTTGGATAATTTGGCCACCCAGGAGTGCAAGGAAGATCATAATGAGAAGGAGGCAGAAGGGGGACTTCTGTGTGTTGATACAAGGAAGTGCTCCGTTTTTAAAAGTAAATTACGTTATACACTGATGTTATGTGCACCTTTCTGTATACATATTCATTTTATTACCAAATTCAGAAATAACTGCTCCAAATTGTGAAGATGCCTTATGTTATAATGTCTCATTTAAATGCTGTGTGTCTAAAAAAAAAAAATTAGTGCCTATGACCTCCCCTGTCACCCCATCCATTTTGGTTGTTATTTCGGGTATAATAGTCAACCAAAGAAGGGGATGTGGGAAGAGGTTGTGGAATTTTCGTTGCAGGCATTCTGTTCATGAGTTGTTTACTTAATCAGGGACTCATTTTACCATTCACAAATGATTATAGGTTTACATTTTCTTCAAGTAAAATTATTCACTATAGCATGAAACAGAAGTTATCCATTGATCAAAAGTTAGAAAAGAAAAGATATGGCTGGGAAAAAAGTCTTCTCTAACAAATCCATTAGAAAAGTAGTTTAACTTTGAACACCATCATTTGCAGGATCAATCTTATAATTTTCTCTTTTGGCAGATTTTCAAAGTTTTCAAAATATAGCTGGTTCTATAAATGAAGTCCCACAGCTGTGGTGCTGAGTTAATTTTCTAATTTCTTAGTAGGAGAGTCAATCTGCATAATCAGTTTCTGAAACAACGGTGTATATTTCCCCTGTTAATATCTGCTTAAAGGGGAGTAGTCTTTGATCCATGACTTATGAGGGAGAAAGATAACGAAGCTAAATGCAGTCAATTCAAATTGACACAGATTTAAAAGCCTCTAACGTGTGTTGAGGCCAAGTAATAGAGTTGGTGGTACTTAATATGTTAATAGTGGCTACAAATGTGTAAATAAATCAATTAAATCATTTATCTACTGAAGAACTTGACTCTGTCATTAAAAATATTCCCAGAAAATTATAGACACATAATGGAAATTAATAAGATAATTGTAAAATATAAGTGTAAAATATATGGGTAGAAAAGAAGCAAGGATTTACGCTCCTGGTGTATAGTATAGTAGGGAGGTAGGACCAACCAGGAAATGCAAACATACACGTTTCTCAGGCAGAGAAAAATAAAAATAGCACTCCTAAAAGGAAGCAACATTTTGCAAAGTATTATGTTTTGCAGAAAGTATTGAATGGAAATACTTTAACATAAACATTCCTTGGAAATATACAAAGATAGAATGGACCAATAGAGTTGATGGTTGGGAAAAGTTTGTCACCTAGAGGCAGTGGGTCCTATGGCAACAGTTTGGGGCAGAGCCATGGCTGGATCTGACTTCTAGTGAGATGAACATGACAATAAATTGAAAGTAGATTTGAGGTGGTGAGGAGCTGATCAAGAGGAATGGCAGTGAATTCATAGAAAGCACCCAAACTGAAATGTCCCATTAGGTTTAACATTAAGTGAAATTTAATTAACTTACAGTGTCACGTTCTAGCCATTTTCTGACTTTTTTGTGTAACAGTTTGTTGTTTCAATTTGCTTAATGGTCTACAAATTATGGAATGCTAATTTTAGAGCCAGGAGTAAAAATATTTGGAAATCTTTATGAGATAGCTGCAGTAGTCTCCATAAACAAAGCATTTCCAATCATCTTTTTTTTTTTTTTTTTTTTGACATGCTGTGTAAATGTTCACAAGAGAATTCTGTATACAGTTGAGGAGGATTATGGATGTGCATTCAGAACCTTCCCAAGGTATCAATTCCTACCTCATAACCATAAAAGTCATGCATGTGCCTTGAAAGCAACTAACCATTACTCTCTTGATTCATCACTTCTGTCAACTGGACAAATAAGGTGATAGTTCAAAATCATATGTAAAGTTACTGCTTTGCCCTTTCTTCTTACTAGAAATTTTCATGTGCTGACATAATACTATTTAAGTGGAAATAACAGAAACTTGCTGCATTCTAGAAGAAAGAGGCTGAAACAAATAAAACTTTTAAAAATAAGAGTGTTATGCTTCTGTTTTAGAATATGAGCTTATCATTCCAGAAAACTAGCACAGAAATGGCCACATGGTTGAGGGTTAGCACATACTTATGGAAGTGAACTGGTTGGCAAAACTTGTATCTTACAATGTATTAGGAGACTTTTTTTTAATCATACTAATTTAAAGGACTCTAGTAACCTTGGCTTCTTCCACAGAAGAACTGAAGAAATGCAGCAATTCCAGACTTCAACCCAACTACAGAGCTTGTTCTGGGGTAAAAGCCAATTTTACTTTTATCTTTTCCTATACTTTCAATTTCCTTACACTTTAAATGAAACTTGACAAATAAGGTTGGTTCACACACCAAAGGTAAAGTTTTGGTTCACAATGACCAGTAGCTAGAACTATTCTGATGTTTATGTCATTATTCTTTCCCTGAATTTTAATCACTTTATAGTCCTGGTCATTGATTTATTAAACTTCATAGGAGTAGTCTTGTCATGCTGAAGTAGAAGACCATGCTGGCACCTGGACATTGTAAATGTATAACTGAGTCTATCCAAGACTTGAGTTAAGTCACTGGATTTTCTGATCTTTAGTTTTGTAATTTAGTATGTTACTCTTATCTCTGAACTTTCAATTGATCTTACCTTGGGGTCATGTTGTTATTAAGATCTTTGGAGATTCTTTAAGATTAAAAACTTTGGTATGTGAACCCTCTGTTGTTTACTTATATCAGACAAACAAGCAAAAGGTTTTAATTTAAGAAATTATCAGCAGGATAACACCAAGAACTCTGAAAGGCAAACATCTGGAGAACAATATGAGAAAGGTCTTCTTTGCTCCCACTTTTATACTTGCTTTTAGGTGGGCAGCAATAAAAAATTAGCTCTAGCAAGAAAAATCTCCTTTAGAAATTATCACTTTTGCCAAACAAGAGAGGATCATCAAAATAATAAGAAAGCCATCAGAGAGTTGTGTTTGGGTAATGATAAACATTAAACACTAAAGAATGAGTTCTTTCGTCCATTTTGCCTTTCTTTCACAAAATTACAGCTAAAAATGCTTGATTTTTGTCATTGTTGTTGAAGTCTTCTTTGCAAAGATAACATACCCTTTTCAACTCACTCTTGAGATATTAGTTTAATTGCCTCAAATAATTGGGCTATTTTGCATATACAAATAGCATATCATTATTTGGTTCTGATGTGGTTTCCATCTTTTGTTGAAAAGAAAAAAAAATCCATTATAATTTTGCTGTAACAGATTAAATTGTGCTAGTTCCAAAGGTTAAAACAGGGTCAAGGCACTATTAATATAATCTAGATCAAATATTGATAGGCCTGCTAAATATTAATTACTTTTTAGATGCCTAATATATCGAGAAATTCATGGCACTGTGTCCTTTTCTTCCCTACTCTGCCACTTCATACACTGTTGTATTTACTGTCCCTGACAATGGGGTTTGGTAAGCTGCCTACTCCTTATGCCACTCTGCTAGATTGGATATTTAGTTTCTCTTTTTAGAATGCAAGGGAATTGAAAGATAAAAGTAAATTTGGCCTTTACCCAGGAACATGCTATGCAGTTGTGTTAGAATCTAGAATTGCTGCCTTACCTCAATTCTTTTAAGTCGCATATTTCCAAAAGGGAGATAAGGCATTGTCTATTTTATTGATTTTATTCAACCTGTGAATTTTTGCCTTTTGATTCCAAATGCCCTACAGATTATATATGTTCTATTGCACCCTGGGAAAACATTGAAAAATATTGTCAATGCTCACCATTGACTGGTGATAATGATATTGGTGGTGGTGATCATAACGATGAAGTTATGTTGCAGAACAGTCTCTTAGCAAGAAATTAATACAGTCCCCAAGTACTCCTGCAAATTGAGCATGCACCAAAGGATTTATTGCATTACCAAAAAATGAGTCCAGGCTAGAAAAGGTAAAAATTGCAATGCAATTTATATAATGAAACATAATGTAAATATTAATTTAATAGTATGTAATTTGGTTTTTGGCAGCTGCTACCGAATTTTAAGTGTCCACTGGGTGCCTACAAACTACATTTCTTCAGAAATGGTTAAGCAATAGGGTCCTTTTTGTCAATATACCCTGTCGCAATAACTTTTACCTCCTGCTGTCTAAAAAATGGACCTACAGATAAAAAGACAATAGCATCTGGAAGCCTCTTAATGATGTGTTTTTGGACCTTGGATAAGCTGCTTAATTTGATGAACTACTGCCAATGTCTCTTCCCACCACCAAGCTGTCAGGAGCATTTTGTAGCTCTGCTTAGAGTAATACATTTGTGGGTGTGTCTGTCTGGGTATTTGGATGCTGAGCTCACAGCCCTCTGTGTAAATTGAATAAGAGATCTGGAAAACAGTCCAAGCTTGTTCCATATTAAATACACATTAGTGGTTGCAAATTTATTGAAAACAATAAATAAAAATAGGAAAAGAGATAGGAAGGAAGGAAGGAAGGAAGGAAGGAAGGAAGGAAGGAAGGAAGGAAGGAAGGAAGGAAGGAAGGGAGGAAGGAAGGAAGGAAGGAAGGAAGGAAGGAAGGAAGGAAGGTAGGAAGGTAGGAAGGAAGGAAGGAAGGGCAGATAGATGACTTTGCATGACTGTGTATCAGATTTCTCTGACTATAATAAAACTGGATAGTCATTCCAAATTAGAGTCATCCATTAAAAATACAAGGCAAACCACATATGTGTTTGAAATTTTTCTAGTAGTTACATGCAAAAAGTGCAATGAATTGTGTGAATGAAATTAATTTTAATCATTTATCTCAATTATTCTAAAATATTATCTTGACATATGTGATCAATAAAAAATTATTTACAAGATAGGCTATATTTTTTGTACTATGTCCTTTATCTGTAGTATATTTTACATACAGCACATCTCAATTCAGACTAATCACATTTCAAGTGCTTAATTGCTCAACGACCAGTGGCTACCATATTGGACAGCTGAGCCCCGGAACTTCTCCTAAAACCAGGATGAAGCTGATTTACAGCTGAGGCCACACTATTGTTTTGCTCATACCCCTGTTTTATCTTGCTTTTCTCATCCATTTCTTCCCAGGTACATCACTTGTATAGGAATTCTCATCTTGGACTTTTACTTCAAAGGAAATTGACCTAATGTAATACTTGATAAGAGGTAGTACTTGTCACTTAAAAATGGATCAAACAGGTTTCTCCTCACTCCATCACTTCATCCTCACCTTCCTCCTACCACTTTCACCCTCAGTATCTACTTCTTTTCAAATTCCACCTGTTTTAAAGAATATTTATCTTGCATAAACTTCCAAAGTCAGAGTAGTCATCTCCTAGTATCTATTGAAATAAGGTGACAAACCATGAAAACTGCTGATTGGGCTTCGTCTTCTGATCTGGAGACTAACGCATGTGCAAATTGTTCATAGCTCTTCTGTCTCTGGAGTGGGCTCTGCCTATTCTCAATTTCTTAAAATGGGATCCTGAGGTCAGTAAATGTTCAGTATGAGTGATAAATGCATTTAGGTGAGGTGTCAAAACAAAAACCCTTTCAAAAGACAAGTGTCAAAAGAGAGATTTTGACAATTCCCTGTAAGATATATTTGAATATGTCTTTTGGTTTATTTCTTTTTAATATTCTTCATTCAAATTCTATTAAGAGAAACAAGCATTTCATATCTTTTATCCTTGGAGAAAAAAGAAGTGTAATGTGCTTTGCAAAAGTTCTTTTTATGTAGCCCAAGCTACATGGTGATGGAGTCATTGCTAACTATTCCCAAGATGGCAGACCATTGGCTAACTAGGAAACAATTTGCATCCTTAGTGCCAACACTGGGGTAGCACTGAAGCTCTCTGTGTGTACAGTGGCTATGCATTTTTATTTCATTGTACTTTTCTTTCTTTCATTAATTCTTTCTTTTGGTTGTTGTTTGTTTATTTTAAGGCTTGAGCAGAAGCAAAGAATTCTTCTGACTGGCAAGTTGATAGTGAGGACATTAACTGCATTTTAAAATCAGTTCAGTTCAAAAGAGATTGAAAATACAGAGAAAAGAAAATCTTTCAACATTCTGTGAATTAAACTCCAAGTAGCTCTGCAATTTGTTCCAATTCATTCTCATTCAAGGTGGATCTCAAGTGCCCTTTTTCTAAGGAATTCTCTTCAGATTTGTTCAAAATGGGAGAGGGGAAGGTTGGTGAATGCAAATGGTTACTTTTACTGTTTGTTTTATCAGTGAGGACTATCAATTCAAACAGAGGATATAGATGAAAATACAAAATGGAAAAGAGAAACCACATTAAAGCAAAACAAAATGTTAAGTAAGGGATAGAATTGTATTGTGGGTGAGAGATGGACTTGCAGTTAGAAAATTTGAGTTTTAGCTATAATGGGTGACCTTGGATAAAACACTAAGTCTCTTGAAGCCAGTTTTCATTTTTAAATGAGGCAACTGAATTAAATGACTCATCAGTACAATGGCACAATGGGTCCAAGCACCTTATATGATGATGCCTGATGTTGTACTACTTATTTTGTCTGATTAGAGGTATATCCCTGGATAAATGGGTATGCCTGAAAATGTCTGGAAGCAGATCAATCAAAGTTTAAATTTCACACCTATCACTTAAATATATGACCTTGAGCAAATCACTGGCTCATCTGAACAACGAAGAAAATAATATCAATTCTAATTCCCAGAGTTTTGCATGTGTCCTTGAACAATGTTTGGAACAAAAAGGACTTAAAAAACAAAGCCTCCCTTTCTTGTCAGTTTCTCACTTGGTGGCCATTTTTCTGACACATCTTCCCCAAAGACAAAAAAGAAAACAACAACCAAAAACAAAAGATAATGATTTTTCACAGGTCAGTGGCTTCTCCCTTTTCCCATGCAAAGCATTATGGGTGAAAGATGGGTGATTGATCTCTATCCCCTGCTGAGAAGCAATTTTTGATGATTCAAGGAAGCTTACATTTAACTTATAAAAGATGACCACAGAAGACTAAAGGAACACCAGTGGACCAGACAGATGTTTAGATGAAGAAGCAGAGAGATATAAAGAAATGCTTCTTGGTACTGAACTTATAACCAAAGAGACCCAGATAAATAATGCAGAAAAAATGCTGCAGGACAATGCAGAAAAGAGAAGGGAAAATCTGCCTGAATGCAGTTGGAATTTTGTCAGCTCTTTCAGGTGGAATGGGGTCTTTCACAAGATCGCCATTTGAGGCTGTTGGCAGAAGAAAGGGTTTGGGTATTGCAATACCCCCTGCTTCGCTCTTCCTGCTAAGGATTGCTTTAGCTATTCTGAGTTTCTGATTCTTCCAGATGAATTTCATAATTGCTTGCTCTATTTCTGTAAGGTACATCATTGGAATTTTAATTGGAATTGCATTGAATCTGTATAGCACTTTTGGTAATATGGTTATTTTGACAATATTAATTCTGCCTTTCCAAAATCATGGGAGATCTTTCCATCTTCTAAGGTTTTCTTTAATTTCTTTCTTTAGTGTTCTGTAGTTCTCATTGTAGAGGTCTTTCACCTCTTTTGTGAGATTGATTCCCAAGTACTTTATTTTTTTCGAGGCTATTGTGAATGAGATAGTTTTCCTAAATTCTCTTTCTGAAGATTCATCATTTATGTATAAAAATGCATTGGATTTATGAGCATTGATCTTGTAATCTGCTAATTTACTGAATTCACTTATGAGTTCTAAGAGTTTTCTGGTGGAATTTCCAAGTTCCTCTAAATATATAATCATGTCATCAGCGAACAGGGATAGTTTGAGTTCTTCTTTTCCTATTCGTATCCCTTTAATTTCTTTGGTTTGTCTAATTTCTCTGGCTAGAGTTTCAAGGACAATGTTGAATAGAAGTGGTGAAAGAGGGCATCCCTGCCTTGTTCCAGTTTTTAAGGGGAATGCTTTCAGTTTTTCACCATTTAGAATGATATTGGCCATGGGCTTAGCCTAGATAGCCTTCACAAAGTTAAGGAATGTTCCCACTATCCCTATTTTTTCTAGCGTTTTGAGCAAAAAGGGATGCTGTATTTTATCAAATGCTTTTTCTGCATCTATCGAAATATATCATGTGATTCTTAACTTCAAGTCTGTTGATATGGTGAATGACATTTATTGATTTCCAGATGTTGAACCAACCTTGCATCCCTGGGATAAAATCCACTTGATTGTGATGCACTATCTTTTTAATATATTTTTGTATGCGATTTGCTAAAATTTTGTTGAGAATTTTGCGTTGATGTTCATTAAGGATATTGGTCTGAAATTTTCTTTCCTCGATGTGTCTCTGTCTGGTTTAGGTATCAGGGTGATATTGGCTTCATAGAATGAGTTTGGTCGGGTTCCCTCCTCTTCTATTTCATGGAGTACTTTGAGGAGTATTGGAATGAGCTCTGCTTTAAAGGTTTTGTAGAACTCGGCTGAGAACCCATCTGGTCCCAGACTTTTCTTTGTAGGTAGGCTTTTGATGACTTCTTCTATTTCATTGCTTGAAATTGATTTATTTAAGTTGTGTATGTTGCAATACCAGATCTTCAACTGTACTACAAAGCAATAGTAACAAAAATGTCATGGTATTGGTACCAAAATAGACAGGTAGATCAATGGTACAGAATAGAGGACATGGACACAAACCCTAATAAATACAATTTTCTCATACTAGACAAAGGGGCCAAAAATATGCAATGGAGAAAAGATAGCCTCTTCAACAAATGGTGCTGGGAAAACTGGAAATCCATATGTAACAGAATGAAATTAAACCCCTATCTCTCACTCTGCACAAAACTCAACTCAAAATGGATCAAGGACCTCGGAATCAGACCAGAGACCCTTCATCTTATGGAAGAAAAAGTAGGTCCAAATCTTCAATATGTCGGCTTAGGATCAGACTTCTTTGACAGGATTCCCATAGCACAAGAAATAAAAGCAAGAATCAACCACTGGGATAGATTCAAACTAAATAGCTTTCTCTCAGCAAAAGAAACTATCAGCAATGTGAAGAAAGCCTACAAAATGGGAGAAAAATCTTTGCTACTCATATTTCAGATAGAACACTAATTTCCAGAATATATAAAGAACTCAAAAAACACTACACCAAGAATACAAATAATCCAGTCAACAAATGGGCTAAGGAAATGAACAGACACTTCACAGAAGAAGATCTACAGGCAATCAACAGATATATGAAAAAATGTTCAACATCTCTAGTAATAAGAGGAATGCAAATCAAAACTATCCTAAGATTCCATCTCACCCCAATTAAAATGGCGATTATCTAGAACACAAGCAACAATAGTTGTTGGCGAGGATGTGGGGGAAAAGGTACACTCATCCATTGCTGGTGGGGTTGCAAATTAGTGCAGCCACTCTGGAAAGCAGTATGGAGATTCCTCAGAAAGCTTGGAATGGAACCACCATTTGACCCAACTATCCCACTCTTCGGCCTATACCCAAAGGACTTAAAATCAGCATACTACAGAGATACAGCCACATCAATGTTCATAGCTGCTCAATTCACAATAGCCAGATTGTGGAACCAACCTAGATGTCCTTCAATTGATGAATGGATAAAGAAACCGTGGTATATGTATACAATGGAATATTACTCAGTCATAAAGAATGATAAAATTATGGCATTTGCAGGAAAATGGATGAAATTGGAGAATCATGCTAAGTGAGATAAACCAATTTCAAAAAACCAAAGGACAAATGATCTCACTGATAAGTGGATGATGACACATAATGGGGGGTGGGAGGGGAGCAACAATGGAGGAAGGAAGGACTATATAGAGGGAAAAGAGGGGTGGGAGGGGTGGGGGGGAAGGGAAAAAATAACAGAATGAATCAAACAACATTACCCTATGAAAACTTATGATTACACAAATGGTATGCCTTTACTCCATGTACAAACAGAGAAACAACATGTATCCCATTTGTTTACAATAAAAATAAAAAATAATTTAAAAAAAGAAAGGGTTTGGGGTCTTTTCACAGCAAAATTGCCAAAGAAGACTATCACTTTATATATTCCATAAAGTAAAACAAGAGAACTGGCATTGTAGCTCATTTTTTCTTGTACTTTTTTGGTAGATAATGAGCAGATCAGGTTGTGATGTCTAACTTTATTTTGCTTGACTTGTCTGGATAAACAAAGATTTACATATGTCAAATTAGATATTAGATTTAATATCTCCTGTTTAATGTGTCCAAGAACAATTTTTTATTTGAACAAATTGCTCATGCATATTGTCTCATTAGATATCTTAATACAATACTATTTGGGAAAACTGATTCCTAATAGATGATGGGAATACAATTACCCTGATGAAATCTGGTTTAAATTATCAGAAAACTTTCTTAGTGTATTTAATTTTTACTTTGTATACTTAATCATTAAAACAAGAATAAAACATTTATCAGAAAGGTTTTATCATTTGTTAAGGAGATTTCTTTTTTTCCCCAACACATGTATTCCAGAACTTGCTCTTTTAACTCTGTTATGTCTGGACTACTAAGGCAGTCAGAAAAGAGAATGTAAAGCAAAACTAGCCTGGTATTTTGGAGAATTAGTTAAAGACAGGAAGAGATTGAATATTTTATTTGTTTTCAAAGATTTGGCTTCTTAAACATATAAATATCAAAAATAATTGCATTTTTTTGTGAAATTTATTTGGTTTAAAAACTCCACTTTAAACTTGTCTCATTCAGATGCTTTATATGTATTACAAACTGCTTGAGGAGTAACAAACAGTAAGGCTGAATAGAACATAGACTATCCATCATATTATATAATAATTCATCCCTATATTCATTCATTCAAGAAAATATTTCCTGATCACATGTTATGTGCTAGGCATAGAGCCAGAGGAACGAGTGAAAGGTTGACAACGGCAAAGCCCATCGCTCCAGCTGTCCCCATCTTAGTCAGACCGACAGATAAATAAAATTGTTGACTTTTGCATAGCCCAGAGCTGAATGGCAAGTCTCCTGATAATAAATCACAGTACTTCCCTGGTCCTTCATCCCAAATACATACCAATATCTGAATTTTAAGTCTTTCTTCTGTTCAGAAAGATGTGACTATGCTGTACTTGCATCAAGAATTGAATCTTCTGCAAGTTGTGTCCTACTCAATGTTGTTCCTATTCTATAAAAACCATCTCATAAATGCAAAGGGAAAAGAGAAAGAAAGGAAGAGTGGAGGGGAAGAGGGAGAATTATTATATTGTTGGAATGTACAGAATTTGGAGTCAGAGATATCTGATTGAACTTCCAGTTATGGTGATGTGACTTTAAAGAAAAGCATTTGACTTTTCAGAGACTCCTTTCCATTATGCACACTGTGAGGAAAAGGATGCTTATATCATAGAGTAGGCCTGAATGTTGAAGAACAGTTACCTGGATCCATACTGACAGAATATATAATATCGGGATACAGTAGATGCGGGTGTCTGACAGAGAAAAGAGACTCCAGCATGTTCTTCAGCCCTTGACTGCTTAGATGATAGACCTGAGTTAGAAATCCCATTCCCCTTTCTCTTGAAATGCATTCTTGGACTGCTCTGTCCAAATCCTGTTGAAAGTGCAAAATCAGCTTTATCTCCATTCCCTCTGAGTAGATCCTTTCATTCCCCAGCCCTCCTTGACTTCTTCCCTGAACATCCCAAATCACCAACACATCAATTATAAAATGAATAAATCCAGACCCAGGGAGTTTAAGGAAATGAGTTTAGCAGAAGGAAGAGGAACCAGACTCTTGATCATCATTTGTTAACAGTGAAGTCAACTTTTTGAGCTTTGTTCAGCTGTGAAAAAGGAGTAAAAATCCCTGCAAGTATTCAATAAACAACTGTGTTTCTATACAGAACATGGCCTTAGAGCATGAATTTGATAAATTTCAATATCTTTTCTGTATTTCTTTTCCAGGGTTACCATAATAAAGTATTATAAACTGGGTGACTTTAAAACAATCAGACATTTTATTCTTTCGCAATTCAGACCACAAGTCCAAAATCAAGGTGTTAGGGGATTTGGGTCCTTCTGGACGTTCCAAGGAAGAATCTTTTCCATGCCTCTCACCTAGCTTCAGGTTGTTAGTAATCTTTGGCATTCCTGACTTGTAGATCCCTCACACCAATCTCTGTCTCCCTCATCTCATGGTCTCTACCTTGTATCTATTCTCTGTGTTTCTATGTTCAATCTTTTCCTCCTTTCTCTTATAAGTATGCTAGCCATTAGATTCAGGCCTAATCTGATACAAACTCACTGTAATTTAATTAATTATACAACTATGTAATTAATAACTAATAATTAGTGATTATATTTCCAAATAAGGTCATATTCTGAGGATCCTGATTGATATAAATTTTGGGGGGTTGGAGAAGGTGAAATACCATCTAACCCATTCCACTTTCTTGCTACTTTTGTGCTCCCCCATGGCATTTCACATAAAATTGAACATGTAGTAGATATTCAACAAGTAGAACTTAATTGAAAATAAGCCTGAGTTTTTTAAAGAAAATCCTGGACTCCATAACCAAAGACGCTATCTATGAAGCCTCAAATACACTGTCTGAAAAACAAATCACTCTATTGTTCACAAGGAACCAACTATTAACACAGCAAGACTGAAAGCATATTTCAAAACCCAAACCCTAGTTACTACCTAGTAATAACTAAATAATAGTGTGAATGCAAGAGACAGGAACACTTTCTACTTAAAGGGTAACCAAGGCTAGAGATTTCCTTATGCTATGGAAATGTGTCTTAAAGTCAGAACTGTATCTGCATGCATGCAGGACTAATTTTTAAATGAAATAGATTTTCATTTTACTCTCATCTCATTATCTACTCTCTAGCAATATTATATGTGTTCTTTGCCCAGGTTTTTGGCATTGTTATTTCAAAATATGAACACTATAAATTAGAGGACAGACTTAATTGAGTTAATCCTTTTATCTTCTCCATTGAAGACATTGGGCCTATCTAGCAATTGATCTCCTTGTTGCAGTTTGTCTTTTGGAGGTGTAAGAATAAGTGAATGTTTAGCTTTAGGGAGGGAATACAAAGATATGCTTTTGGCAAGCTGACCCTTGCAGAACTTGTTTTGAGTTTAACAGACTCTCTCACACTTATCTTTCATCATTTATTTTTGGGGCACTGGAGATTGAACTCAGGACTGCATACTTGCTATGCAAGCGCTCTAACTCTGAGCTACATCCTAAGCCCTCACACTTATCTTGTCAACAGCACCTCTATTTCTTGGCACCATAGTAAAAAAAAAAATCCTATTATTAATATTTAAAATAACAAATAAACAACATACTGCAACTGAACCTTTTTTACTAGTGGATTCTGGTCAAAAACTCATTATAGCAAGAGATCCATGAGTGTTATGTAAATAGGATGTACAGAACCATCACTGAAGATTACTGATAGAGTTCATAGTTTAATCTTTTGAGGAGAATCTATAGCTCTTGGTATGCCAAGCCAGGTTTTCCATAATTATTTAAAAACAAAAAAAAAAACAAAAAAAAAAAAAAACGAAAAAAGCAAAACACTTTTCTGCTTGGTACAACTCACTCACTATTTTTCTTCCCTGAAAAATAGCTACTTTGCACCCTGATCATTCTTTGAAGTGATCAAGCTGTTTGATTTCTATACTTTTACACATACTGACTTTAGAAAAGTATGGCTTCATTTAGCTTATCTGTTATGTGCACTAAAAGATGTTTGTATCTCCACTGGGAAAATACTATATTCTTCTTATCTTAGGTATATGAAATTAGGTCAATTTTCATTTGTGGTTATGAACAACAAAAAGAATGACTTTTAAATCACTGAACAAGGAATGTGTAGGTAGGTGGCTTTAGGTGAGGAAGGAAAAGGCTGTAGCTCTGCATCTCTGCCATTCTTCAATGTTGGCTGCGTCCTTATGGTGTATAAATTCAAGAAGACCCTTCATTTGGGCATGTGTAATAGAAGAAAATATGTCACTTTTGTCTTGTGCCTTTTTTATAAGAGAGAAAACAAAAAAATTTTCCAGAGTCCATAGCAAAGGCCCCATCACATTTCTATGGATGGGATTATGCCTTATAATCCCTTATGTTTTGTTCCTCAGTCATGAACAAAACACCAAGATTGTCAGGTTTCACATAGTGTAATTATTCAGAATTAACAGATTGAGGTTCTACCACATTACTACTATTGGATCCCATAACACCTTGGGAATAAGGATAGAAGTTATTTGAATACATTTATTATAACTTTTAAACTTCAAACTCCAATTCAAGGGTGTTTTGTGATCTTTTAGTCCCAGTTCTTAATAGTGAAGAAAAAAAAAATCAAAGGCTTCATTTGGATGTCTTTCCCACTTTCTAATTGCGTGATACTAATCAACCAATTTGCCCCTCAGGCAACTTACACCTTTGTGTTTATATTAAAAGGTTTTGGCAAGAAACCATGCTTCCTATGGTTTGATTGTGTGTGTCTCTCTGTGTGTGGTTGGGAATTCTACCTCTATATCTAAGTATCAATTAAAAACTATATGCATTCATGGTGCTATGAAAATGTGCATCATAGCTTTAAGTAAGTAAGGATAAATATGAGGCAAATAAAATGTTGTTCTAAAAATGGGAGTAGTGATGTGGCACAGAAGTTCACATACCTCATTCTAGTTTTCAATCAGGTTCTATTCACTCTTCTGTACATAACTTTACAAACTATCACTTGGCCCCCGTTCCATCTGTAGAGATCTTCCAAAAAAATTGCTGCAGTGATCAAAATATTCTATGCTATCCAACAAGGTAGCCACTAGCCAAATATGATTATTGAGTGTTGGAAAAGTGACTACTATGCTAAAAAAAATGAAAATTTTGATTTTATTTCATTTAAAAAAAACATGTGGTGCTAGTTCCACCATATTGGAAAGCTGGATGTCTTCACACGATCTATTTCATCTGCAATCAGCTATGATAAATTCCCCATTTCCAAACAATTTCATGTCCAATGTATCTTTGTCATTATCTTTTCCCTCCCTGAAATAAATGTCCTTCTCTCTTTGTACACCTGACAAACTTATTCCTTTTAAAAACGTTTTGTCATTTTCCAATTAATTTACAAATCTTTTATAACTCCCTCTTATGAAGTTCTGTAGTAATGTGCATTGCTATTACAGTTTCTAATGATTTTAGGTGAAAATATTTTTACTGTTCATTCTTATTTATCTCAAGGTGTTTGCAAATAAGCTTAGTTTATAGCTGTGTACTGTTTTTGCTATAGTGTATGTTTATAGTATTTATTGAGATTGTGACAAAAAAATGTCAGTGTTTGATTGTAGGGTTTAGAATCATGTTACCTGGAAATCTATGGGGACAATGGAAGTAGCTCTATTAAATTCATTGAAAATAATAAATTCATTAAAGTTAGATTAGTGAAAAACACAAAGAGAAATTGACTATTGATTTTTAACTATTAAAAGATACCATTTCTGGAGAAATGTGAAATGCAAGCCTTTAGTGAAATATAATGCTGTGCAAAAATATTGAAGGAGAAATACCCCAATTAATTGTGAGACTTTCTCTGCTGAGCTGAAGCTGGGGTGTCTTGAAAAGATCACTGAACTCCCAGCATCATGATGTTTCAACTTTGGTTGGTGAGGTAGTTAGGCTATTTGAAATCAGGAAAATGTGAGTCTCATTCTAGCCCTACGGGTTCTGTGATCTTGGCAAAGTGATTCAACTATTTCCACTCTTTTGAAGTTTTTCCAATAATAAAGTTGTCTGTCTCACAGAGAATCACATGAAATAATGTGTATGAAATGTGTTTTATAAACTGTATGATAAATATATTGCCATTATCATTATTGTTATGATTGCAGTTCTTATTTTTTTTTTCTTTTCAATCCACTCAATTATCACTTTCTGAAAATTTGCCCTTCATCTACTCTTTATTACTGACAAAGAATATCATCGGTGGACGTGGTGGCTCATGCTTAGTAATCCCAGCAACTTGGGAGGCTGAGGCAGGGGTATCACAAATTCAAGGTCAGCACTGGCAATTTAGTGAGCCTAAAATTAGTGAGACTCTGTCTCAAAATAAGAAATAGAAGGGCTGGGGATGCAGTTCAGTGGTAAAGGGCCCCAGGATTCAATATCCAGTGCCAAAAAGTACAATTTAGTAGACACATGGACAAAGGTTTGCATTAATGGAAAATTTTCAAAAGTTTTCAGGTAACTATGCTTAAAAAAGTGTTTGGGTTCTAACAAGTTGAAGGACAAATGAACTTGAAATAAAAGGTAAGTATACCATTCTAGAGTGCCTTACAGCATTCCTCAATAAATATAATGAAAATTATGCTTACGATTTCTTTTGCTTCCTAAATAAAATCATCTCATCCTTGGCTATATTACATTCTTCACTTCCAAAATATGTGAACTTTATATTTTCCTCTTAGATGTCACTCTTCCATCTTCCCTCATCCAAATTACACATTTCTTTTCTCCCAAGGTTTCTTCTTTTATCCACCTTTCCTGGTGGGATGCTCTTTCTAAAATTCAAATATGTCATCATTTCCTGATGAAAACTCTTCTATAACTACTTAAGAAGAAATATCAATAGAGCTCAAACTTCCTAAATAGCTTATATGCTGCTTCATCTCACTTTGAAATGGAACCATTTCAACTTTACAACCAACACAAAATGTCCAAATATTGCAGATTCCCCATGAACCTGGAGTCTGTGTATTTTAATACTCTACTCTGTCTTCAAAAGCATCCTTTACTATCTCTTTTGACCAATGAACCTTCATCATCAGACTTAAATGAAAATAACCTTAGTTATATAAGTATTCTGAAAGCAGGACTAACCTATCAGTCCTGTAGGATTTTCCTTAATGTGCTCTGAACTCTTAATATGAAGTCATTTCATGACTTCATGTATCCACACATGGGACTGAAAAAAAATCCCCAAGTCTTCAACATGCAAAGGAATGAAGCTATAATAACACGAAACAGCACACTTTGTATTTGGTTAAAAAAAAGGTTGTAATGGGTACTCTTGAATTTCCTGTCCACTAGTTGTCACACTTGCCATAGTTTAATCTAGTATCAGGCCTCCATAAGATATCAAGAGATTTCTTTACCAATCTTGCACAGGGGACAGCTAAGAAAGTGGCCCAAAATAACAATCCTGCCATTTTTCACTCCTGAAAGTATAGATGAATATCATCAGCCTAGAGTTTCAGTGCCTAGGGATTTGAATTTTAAAAAAGTAATATGTTAAATTTCTACAAAGTTTTACCAGTTGCTGCTCATGTAGAATCAATAAAAGAAATGCAGGTCCAGAGTTTTATATCAAACTGAATTTGAGTGAAGACTATACAATATAAAAGGCAGAATTGAAATTTTTTTTACAGTTGGAAAACATACCTTGTTCAAAGGTTTATAACTTGAAAACCATTTCTATGTTTCAAAGTTTCCTAAAAGACGTTTTTCTTCCAGTCAGAGATTTTTATAAGAAAATGCTTAAATGGAAAAAAGAAAAAAAAAAAAAAAAGTAAAAGAAAAAGAAAAAGCTTTTAACAGAAAGTTAATAGGGTGGCTTAAATGGAACCTGAAATGGAAGCATTCATCCCCTTAATGTGACTCTCCATAGAACTTCAAAGGAAAAGACAGCATGACAGGCCTTCACTGCATACAGGAATGAGGGTGGGCTGCATTTGGCATTAGCTAGGGTGGTTACTTCAATTCTAAATATATTTTATCTACAACCAAAGTAGTTGCCCTTGGTAATTGCAGCACCAAAATAGTCATTGGCTACAAAATCCATACACCTCTCTGTGGACCTTGCTCTCAGGCTTGGTGGGAGAACAATCATCTGAATTTTTCCTTTCGAGAACAACATGCTCACAAGAACACAAGATATTAGAGACACATTCTTGTACTCTTACAAAGAGAAACTGACAGTGTGACATTTTTCCATTCTTTTTCTGATCTTTGTCATGAAAACGAGACTTAAAATGTGAATATTGGTTATTTAAATGCCAATGATTGTCTTTTGCATTTAAGAATAAAGGATATTGACGGAGTATCTCCTTGTGTGAATGGTGTGACTCATTGCTTAGTATGTGGTGGCACACTGGATATTATTTCAACCTGAATTAGAATTTGTCCTCAGTCCTGCTCACAGCCTGAGAGGTAAAACACTATTAAGAATCTACATTATTTGATCTACATGTTCTGTGTTCTTTGATTTGGCTTCAGCTCTGTTCATAGTTGAGTATTTTTGAATAGAAGCATAAAATGCAAAATTTGATAACCTAATATAGTCTGTATTCAGAATAATATTTATTAACTTTTGTTTTATATCCAAAAGTCTAATAAAGAAGGTGTCTAAGCTAATACTGTGATAGCCCTGTTATCATCTAAAGTCATCCTAACCAAAAAACTTGGGGGGAAACAAAAGTCAAGGTAAAATCCCAGCACCAGGAAAGGACATTCTGCTTACTAGTAGCAGCAAAAATAGGAGGCACAGTGAAATAGGTCTTGGAAGAAAGATCTGCATTTTTGGCCAAAGGACAAGCTGAGGGCTAAGACTGAAGGTCTCAAAGTCAGATGGAAATAAGAAGTCCGACAGATAAGTGCAGCAGAGAATAATCCTATCAATTTCCCTGATGTCTGTAAAATCATGGGAAAATATATGGTATTATTTTAAAATAATAATGGGATGGGGCAGAAAATGATTCTCATCTTTAAACAGTTGTTTGGAAAACAAGTATTCATACCTGAAAGTCTCAAAGGAGAAAAGAATGGTCCAGACATGTACAAGATATCCTTCATTAATAATCCCAGTGCCCAAGCCAGAGAAAGCAATTTCCCTAAGGTAGTTCTGGAAGGGAGTTTATCACACTTATGGCAGACCTTGAATTTCATTTGAACCACTTAATATTTATGTAACTTTAAGCAAGTTTTTGTCCCCCCCCCCCCAAAGATCTCTTTGCCTCCCTTTTTCATTTCCAAAGTGGGAATTATATAGTACATGACTCAGTCTTATTTTCAATATTAAATGAGTTAATGTATGTGATTACTTATAGCACTGTGATTATGAATGATATTCCTTAGGGTTAGAATAAGGAGAAATCATAAGAGTTGTAATGGCTTTGTGGGATTTTAAGAAATATTAGAATTGACAAATTTCTGAAATATAGATCTAGTCTTCCTTGCTTGCCTGATTGGCCTTACTGCGTGGCATTGTAGGAGAAGCAATGTACTATTTCCATCCCAGAAACCTTCAACAGAGGCCAAGTAACAAGGCTGATCTCACAATGAAGGCTTAAAAACCTTAATGTGAATTGAAGTAATTGAAGCTGCGTGCAGCTCAAACCCAATTCTATATCTAAGATGAGGAAAAGGACCAATTCATTTCTTTCTCTTCCTGACAGTGAGATGGGAAAATTAATGTTAACTTTAGTATAGTTTATTTCTGTTTAAATCTAAGCTCAGACCACAACCAAAAATGTATGACACATAGTCAAAGATCAAAATATATAGTAGAAGCAGAACCACAGAGATTCTGATAATAAAATTAAAAAGCAATATTTTAAAAAGAGGTATTATAAATTTGGTACAGAAATTACCAGAAAAAAAAAAATGGACAAAGATGGATAAAATAAATTTCAGCTGAGAAAAGAAACACAAAGAAAATACATATTATGAAATATGTGATGATATACATTAGATATATGAGGAAAAATTAAAAACTCTCATGAAAGATGAAAAAGTTCTAAAAAGTTGAAGAGAAAGTTCATGTGTCTGAACATAAAGATTCAATAATATAAAGATGTCTGTTCTTACCAAACTGATCTACATTTGATAAAATTGAAATCAATCTAATTGACAAACCACAATCCAACCAATTTATTTCATAAATATTTATAAACTGAATCAAAGGCTCATAGGGAATGGCAAAAGAAAACAGAAAACACATTCAATACTAAATGAGAAGAACAAAGGCAGTGGATGATACTACCAAATTCTAAGACATGTTAGAAAAGTATAGAAACCAAGATCCTGTGGTGATCATGAAAGATCAGGAAAACAAATCAAAATACAGAGCCCATAAGAGAATCCACATGAATATAGTCTGACATTAGAAAATGCATCAAAGGCAATGCCCTGGAGAAAGGGTGCTATTTTCAACAAAGGATACTGAAGGAACAGAATATCAATAATGCAAATTCATGGAATCTGGACATAGTCCTTAAAACTTCTACAAAAGTTGACTCAAATGCACAATAAACTTTAATATAAAAAACACAACTACAAACTCCTCACAGCATAGAAAGCATCTAGGTGACCTTGAGTTTGGTGAGGCCTTCTTAGATACAGCACCAAGTATATGGTTCATGAGAGAAAAAAATTGATGGGTTGGACTTTATTAAAGTTAAAACTTCCTTGTGTAAGAGACTGTGAAGAAATAAGCCATATTGCGGGAGAGAATATTTGCAAAATGCACATCTGATAGATGACTTAATTTTAAGGAAGTTCAGTGTTACCGAGTTTTTTCTTAAGTTCAACTTATAGAGTTCTTTCTCTCATGGTGTTGTATCAAAGAAAATATATCTAATACATGGAGAAAACTTAAATGTATATTGCTAAGTGAAGGAAACCAATCTGAAATGCTATATACTATGTTATTACAACTATATGACAGTAGGAAAGGGGGAAACTCCAGATATGAATAAAAAGATCAGTAGTTTCCAGCTTTCTGGAGAAAGAAGGGAGAAATGAAAACATAAAACACAGAAATTTTAGAACAGCAAAGCTCATTCCATATACTACTATAACTGTGGGGTACATTTAATTTTACATTTGTCAAACATGTAGAATATTCAATACCAAGAATAATTACTAATGCAAACTATTGGATTTAAGTTAGTAATGCATTAATATTGCTTAATTGCAACAAGTATACCATACTCATGCAGAAGTTATTAATAGAGAAACCAGGAAAGGAATTGAAGGACTATATGGAAGCTCAACTTAAATTCCATTTCATGTTTTTGTGAAAATTTCTAAACTCATTCACCAAATAAAGTCCATTAATTTAAAAACATAGTAATGTTGAACATTTTTTCATATATTTGTTGATCTATTGTGTATCTTCCTCTGTGTAATGTCTGTTCTGTTCCTTTAGCCCATTTATTGACTGGGTTATTTGGTTTTTTTGGTGTTAAGTTTTTTGAGTTCATTATATACCCTAGAGATTAATTCTTTATCTGAGGTGCAGGTGGGAGTGAAAATTAGTACAAACATTATGGAAAGCAGTATGAAGATTCCTCAGAAAACTTGGAATGGAACCACCATTTGACCCAGTTATCCCACTCCTTGGTTTATACCCACAGGACTTAAAATCAACATACTATAGTGACAAAGCCACATCAATGTGTATAGCAGTTCAATTCAAAATAGCTAAACTATGGAACCATCCTAGATGCCCTTCGACTGATGAATGGATAAAGAAAATGTGGTCTATATATACAATAGAATATTACTCATCTTCAAAGAAGAAAGAAATTCTGACCTTTGCTGGTCAATGGGTGGAGTTAGAGAATATCATACTAAGTGAAATAAGCCAAACCCAAAAATACCAAAAGCTGAATTTTTTTTTGATATGCAGAACCTAATTCACAATGGGGGAGGAGTTGGGAATAGGGAAGAATAGAGTTATATTAGGTAGAGGGGCATGAAGGGAGAGGAAGGAGTATGGGGGAAGGAATGATAGTAGTGTGAAACAGACATTATTATCTCATGTACATGTATGACTGCATGTGATCCTGCAATAATGAATAATCGGAAAAATGAGAGATTACACTTTAGATACATGTGATCTATCAAAATGTAAAAATGCATTCTACTGTTATATACAACTAATTAGAACAAATAAAATAAAAAGTTTCAAAAAATGTAGTCTGTACAAATTCTAGAATTGAAAAATGCAGTATCTGATATTAAAAATTCATTGTATATGCAGAATAGACTAAAGCAAAAAAAATTAAATTATTCAAGCCAAAGATGGATTAATAAATTAATAAATAAGAAGAAAATAAAATCAAAGAATGATTTCAATTGGCTTAGTATATTATTAATTGAATTTCCAGAAGGTTGGGGAGAAGAAATATTTAAAGAAGTAATGGCTGAGATTTTTCAAAATTGATGAATGACATTGACATATGTATAAATTCAGATTGGTGAACAACAACAAAGTTAAATATGAAATCATTTTCACTTAGAACATTATAGTCAAAACACTAAAAATCAAAATTAAATAATATTTGGAAAAACAAGCAGATTCAACAATAAACCTTGTAAATACAATAGGAACAGCTGCCTTCCCATCAGAAACCATGGAAGCTAATGATGGGCCTCATTAGGATAATCTTAACAGTACACATACCACCAACATTGAAGTCCATAATCAGCAAAAATACTTCAAAAAATCAACAATATCAGAAATTAATGGGAGATCTCAATTGCTATGAAATGGATGATAGGGAAATATTTTTATAAGATTCTGCCAAGATATTGTGCAATTAGGGTGAAATGGGAAAATTCTTTGAAGGAAAAAAATACTACCAAAACTGAAAAAAAATATGAAAAACCTAAGTAACTGTATATCTATAAAGTAAATTAAATTGTTAGTTAAGCTTTCCCAAAAGAAACATATCTAAGATGACATTACAGATGAATTAAATAAAACTGTTATTAAAAAAAATACCAATCTCACAAAAACTTTTTTAGGAATCAGGAGAAGAAAGAACACTTCTCAGTCAATAAGACTAACATTACCCAGAATGAATCCAGAAAAATACATGAAAGTATAAGAAAACTTTATGCCAATATCCCTTTTGACATTAGACATAAAATTCCTTGGCAAATATGAACTAATTGATTTCAGCTATATATAAATAGAAAAATGCAATAAGGTCATGTCTCACTTCAGGAATTCAGGATTAGTTTAACATTAACAAATAAAGCAAGGTAATTCATTGTATATGCAAATAAAGGAGAAAAACATATGCCCATCTCCACAGATATAGACTATCACAAAATTAAAATGCAATGGACTGGAGATATAGCTCAGTTGGTAGACTGCTTACCTTGCAACCTCAAGGCCCTGGGTTCAATCCCCAGTACTTCCCCTGTCCAAAAAAAAAAAAAAAATGCATTCATGGTTAAAAATTTTTGAATTAATCACTATAGAAGGAAAATTCTTCAAGTTCAAAACAAATTCATCTATGGAAAACTTGAAGGTAAAATTTTACTTACTGGTGGAAGTTCTCACCATAAAAGAGAATACAAAGAGCAATTCATATAAAAATAGAACTGTGTTGGTACATGGTAAGCTGTGTGGCAGCATGAGCTATTAGCAAAGACATGGGAACACCAAATGTCTACCCAAAGGGAAATTGATAACTAATCCAAATATGTTACAGTGTGTTCACATATGGAAATAAAAGGATAAAGAAAGTTAACTAAAATGTATAGGAAAGTACCTAGACGGGTACATTTCCAATTATTTAAAATATAATCGTGGACAGTTCTGTGCAGAAGCTGATAGATAATAGTTTGCAAGAACTAATCATGTGTCTCTTTTCCCATATCTTGTTTTAGTGACTTCATACTGATAGCTAAAAATTAGCTACCTGGGAGCTTCAACAGCGGGTAAACCAACAAATGCAAGAAAAATTTTTCTGCTCAGGAAGAGCTGGTTGTTACCCATCTAGTATATCACTGATTATACAGTCTTATTCAGAAGGAGAAAATTCTAAAATGAAGACTCAATAAATAAAACACTCACAGATTTTCTTTAATTAAGAAAGGTTCAAAGTAAATTTATTCAGGCCAGAGATGAAACTCTGTATTTATGTTAAATAGTAAGAACAGATATTTACTTTAAACATGGGTGTTTGTGTTTTTTTGCTTTTGTTTTGCTGCATATTATAACTCTCTGCTAATGTTCAATATATCTTGTGAGACCTAATAATGATGAAGCATAACACTACACTGGCTGAATGACTTTTTCTAATGTAAAATGGGAATAAATGTAGGACTGTGGCAGTTTGACTCATTTAATTTGTGTTGAGTCTCCTATTTGTCTCCCCTCTTAGCACTCAGTGAAGAATAAAAAATAAAATCTGAAATGAACTAAAGATTAAGCTGCATATAATCTCTTTCCTCTTCCATGTGTGCCACTTGTCTAAGAAAAGAATAAACATTAGGTCATACATCGCTTTTTGTATTGCTCATTCAGTAAAAGAGAAATGGCTACAATACAAATCAACTTTCTTTGGTGCCTTATTTCGAAGATGCCTCCTGCAGTTTTATATCTCATACCTCCTTTCACAATTATTTTATGAGTCTTTTGTATTTGTCATCTTTGGAATATTTATGGCCAGATTTATTAACTAAAAAAAGAAAAGAAACTAGTAACAAATGACTCAATAGAAAGGCTGAGTTTAGCTTAATGAAGAGAAAACAAGTTTGGTTATAATTCCAGCCCTAGAGCACCTCTCTTGGTTTTCTCCATCACTCATGACTTCCAGAGAATTTTTTCTCCAAAACACAAATTCTACTTATAAAACGGAAAAGCAACTAGATCTTTAAAATGAGAGGGAGGAGGCGGGGTATGAAAGATGGTGGAATGAGAGGGACATCATCACCCTGTGTACGTGTATGATTACATGAATGGTGTGAATCTACATCATGCGCAACCGTAGAAACAAAAAGTTGTACCCCATTGTGTACAATGAATCAATATGCAGTCTGTAAAAATTTTTAAAAATCTAAAAAAAATATAAAATATGTGGACATTTCATCCATGATTTATTTTTATTGCATAGACCAGGACCTAGAATGTACTGCATCACTGGACACTGGACCCATAGAAAGTCAGGCTTTTATCACGAAACTTGTACTTGCAAGTTGTAAGTCCCTTAACATTTCTGAGCATCTATTTTCTCTCCTATAAAATGGCATAATAATTCCTACCTCACAAGAAATTTTGGGATTAAACACAATGCCTCTTAAGTGCTTGAAATATATTAAATTTTTTTCAATGAACCATGGCTTATGCTGTTGTTGTTGTAAGAACATATTCAATGAACCATGTACAAGCCATGGTTCATATTTCAATGAACCATGGCTTGTACATTGTTGTTGCAAGAACATATTACAGGAAAAAAAAAAAAAAAAGGAAAGTGTTGTTTGTCATTGTAAGAGTCACAGCTTTTGGGTAATATCCAAACAGGAATTATGTGTTAAGATATCTGATTAAGAAGGCTGAAGGGTAACTTGTGTTTGTTATAGCAATTTCAAAACTTGAATAGCATGAGAAATTCTTGGAATACATGGTAAAACTGCAGGTACCCGTTCCAACCAGAGAGCATTTGTGATTATTAGTTGTGAGATGGGACCTGAGGATGTACTTTGTTAGAAGCAATCTTGTGATTCCCACACAGGAATTTCATGAATATACCTGAGGAAATACTGAATTGATTTTATAATTGGCAATATAGTCTACATTTAATCTTTCCTTTATTTGAGTTTGCATCCTAGTAGTTACACTGTATTTTCCATTCTCATATTTCATCTTCAATCAGTGGTTCTCAAAGTGATGTCCACAGGCCAGCATTATCAGCATCATCAGCTAAATTTCTGGGAACAGTGAGCTCTGGGGAATTTTATTTTATTTTTTGTTTGTTCTATTTAGTTATACATGACAGCAGAATGCATTTTGACTCATTGTACACAAATGGAGTACAACTTTTCACTTCTCTGGTTGTACACAAAGTAGAGTCACACCATTCGTGTAATCATACATGTACATAGGGTAATTATATTTGTCTCATTCCACCATCTTTCCAACCCCCTGCCCCTCCCCTGCCTCATTTCCCTCTACACAATTCTTCCCTTACCCCTTACCCATCTCCCTCCATTATATGTCAGCAACTGTTTATCAGTAAAAACATTTGGACTTGGTTTTTTGGGATTGACTGATTTCACTTAGCATGATATTCTCCAACTCCATTCATTTACCTGCAAATGCCATAATTTTATTCTTCTTTGTGGCTGAATAATATTCCATTGTGTATATATACCACAGTTTCTTTATCCATTCTTCTGTTGAAGGACATCTAGGTTGGTTCCACAATCTAGCTATTGTGAATTGAGCTGCAATAAATATTTATGGGGCTGTCACTGTAGTATGCTAATTTGAAGTCCTTTGGGTATAAACCAAGGAGAGGAATAGCTGGGTCAGATGGTGAGTTTATTCCATGTTTTTTGAGGAGTCTCCATTCTGCTTTCCAGATTGTCTGCACCAATTTGCAACCCCACCAGCAATGTATGAGTGTATCTTTTCCCTCACATCCTCGCCAACACGTTGTTGCTTGTATTCTTGATAATTGCCATTCTAATTGGAGTGAGATAAAATCGTAGGGTAGTTTTGATTTGCATTTCTCTAATTACTAGAGATGTCGAACATTTTTTCTTATATGTGTCGATAGAATGTATTTCTTCTTTTCTGAAGTGTCTGTTCAGTTCCTTAGCCCACTTATATTGGGTTATTTGATAGTCTTTATTATAAAATAAAAGGGCTTATATTAGAAAAATCAAGTTGAAAGATTTTAGATCTATTTAAATACATATCCATAAATAAGCAGATGTTTCCAACTCTTGCTTATCCTGTTCACAGCAGGTCGGTACAAACAGTCACCTATCAGCTTGTGTTTGTTGTAAGGTGAGTCTGCTATGGCTATGTTATCCCCAGATTCTCAAGGTTGGCTCACCATGGAGATAATGCACCACAGGGCTGACTTCATGGGCGTATGACCCACAGGCTCTGCATGAAGGGACCTGGTTAATGCCCTGCTATTATCATCTTGAAATTCTCAACAATTTTCGAATGAGTGCTTCTACATTTTATTTAACTCCGGACACAAATATATACCTGATCATTCTGAGGCAGCTTGGTCATATCAAGAAAGTAAATCATTCTCGTGTTGCAAACAAAGCCGTAGAGTCTCCATGTGGGGTCATTTGCTCAAACTTGCATTGGTTGAAGTTAATATAGCTAGAATTTGAATCCAGGCTGGTGATTGACTGACTTCCATCCACACTCTATAAGACATATATTTTGCAAGGAACTGCAAAGTCATCAGGAAAAGATCTGCATCTGGGAGGGGCTTCCAGGCAGCACAAGAATTAGAGTCTCAGCCGAAAAGCAGGAAAATAATTCTCTAAGTCATAGTACATTTACCTGTAGTAGCACAACTCGCCACACCTAAGTTGGAGCAGAGCCTAATCTAAGACCCCCCTTCCAAACATAATGGTACTGAAATCCTGCCTGGTACAGTTTTAAGCCCATCTCCATAGGCTGCTTTCTCGCAAGATAAAAATTTCGACCACATCCCTTCCTTTGCTCCTTATTTTTAAACTAAAATATTAAATTTTTGTACATGCCACATTTTGATTGAAATAGAAAAAGTTACTATTCCTTTTTTATATGCTCCATTTTCATCCTTTTTTTCACATTTGACCTGCAAAGCATTCAAGATAAACCCGATCTTTCTCTCCTTCCTTCATCTTCAATGGCATTTCCCAAGGGCATTTTTTAAGTGCAGATGAAAAAGTAAGACAGAAGGAATATGAAAGAAGAAAAAGAAATGCTAAGTGAATAAGAAGTGTTTTACCTTTTTTCCCCCACACTCTATTTAAAACAGAAGTGTTTGCCTTTGTTTCATTTATAAATAGAACTAAGCAAATTCAGAAACACTCATAGCTTTCAAGTGCTCCGCATCTGTCACTACAAACCAGAAACACAGTACAGACCTTACCGACGAAACAAGAGACTAACACGTATGAGATAGCACGTGGGGGAAGAACAGGCAACAAGAAATCCACGGGCAAGTAAAAATGGGTTTGGTTCCCAGGTCAAGCTTCACAGAAGTGTGTCACCTTGGGATAGTTTATGAGTTTCTCTCAGCCTCAGTTTTTACATTCTTGAAATGGCCATAATTTTGTTAGGTACCTCAGAGGCTATATTCTAATCTTGAATGCAAGTGAACCTGGAGCAAACAGTACAGAATTACAAAATTCATTCCCCTTCCTGTGATGTGTTCTCTGAGACATCCAGCTGACTCGGGGGCTTGCTTCCTTCCATTCCGAGCAATGGAGGGATGGAAACATGAAAGAAGCCAGCCAGCTTGAGAATACACCAAGAGGCAAGGTAGATGGGGACATCCAGGGCAGAAGGGAATTCAGCTTGGTCACTAAATGAGGAGACCAGGATCTAGGAGGAAAATCAGGAGGAACAGAGCCAGAGAGATTCTAATATCCCATGTCTCTCACTTGTAAGGAGGTCAAAGGCCAGACTGAGAGAGTCTAGCAAGCCTGACCCTTTCACCTAGTTCCTGGTACACTTCTGCCAGTCCCTTCCAAGTTTTATCCAAGCAGTGTTCACTTTCTAAAATGCACACAGAGGGAAAGGAGACAACCTAAGGTGAATTTGAGGGTCTGAGTTGATATCACTCTTCCTGGAGACATTTTCGAAGAGAGGGTTTCTTAATCAGTAATGTGCATCAGAACCTGGTGAGGTATGCTTATTGACCCTGATTGAGAGAACCCCCTCTGGAATTTCCCATTCATTATACACAGGGTGGGGGCCAGGAATGATATGTCTAAGTACCCTGAAATTGCTGGTGCTGTCAGTCTGCATTTGAGAACCAGTGCTGGAAGAGATGAGTTGAAATTCAATTGCAAGTGATTGTTAGGGTTCCGAGATCAGCATATTGATGGTGTCTCATCTGCAAGTTTCTGATTTTCAGTATTCAGCTCTAGGTGCCATCAGAATTTACTGGGCACTGCTGGTTCTTAAAAATACAGTTCTCAAGTTGGTATTAATCTTCCAAATTTGAAACCTTTATTTTTATGTCTTAGATGTTTGATTTTTTTCCCACTTCAAAGACCTATTTTGTTTTGCTCTCAGAAGTAGTTGCTTAGAGAAAAAGGGGTAAAGGTTTTACGGGGGAGTATAACCTTTTAAAAACCATTACAGGACACAGCTGAGCTTCTGAAAGGTGCATTAGGAGGACAGCGGTGGACAAGGCATTTTGAGGAAATCTCCAAGCCTGCAATTTGAAGGTCCTTTTAACCACCTCCTGTGTCCTAAAGACCTCAAGTTTTCATTCTTATAGACACAAATGATATTTCCAGGCTTTTCATTTGGTTACCCAGAACTTCAACACACTGAGACATTAATGTGAGTGTGTGTGTGTGTGTGTGTGTGTGTGTGTGTGTGTGTGTGTGTGTGTGTGTTCGCATGTGTGCATGCTTTGTTTTTATTCCTAACTCCATGGAGCTATAGCACAGCTGTAGGTAGTCTGCTGCTGATATTTAAGAATGGTCTGCTGACACTAATCATTTCACCGCAAACCGTCAATAGCATTAATGTGACATTGAGGATAAAGTCAAAGGGTAAAGCCTAGAAGAAGAAAGTGATACCCTTGGTAAGGTTTAAATCCTGGCTAATATTTGCATCTCAACCCAGGGTAAAGATAGCAAGTATATGTGATCATGGCTTGCTTAAAGTTTGAGATTATATAGGCTTTAAGCTATAAGCTAGTCAAAACAGCTAACTAGAAAGAAAAGAAAAATCATGAGCTCGTTTTTCTGGTTCTTTTGGGTGGAAGTTAATACTCAGTCATAGATTAGGGAAAGACATTTTTTCTAGTAAACCTATCCTATAACTTGTTTCCTATCAAATGGAAGACACATCTTCTGATTTCTTAAAAGATTCCTTCTGTAGCAAACATGCAGAGAAACAAAATATCAACTATTCACCAACTTTCAAAAGAAAGGGCTTCCAGAGTGTTATTTTCTGACCAGATTTTTCATACTGTCAATTTTTTTCTGTCCATAGCTTGCAGGTATCACAGGTGAGTATGATGTTCACCTGATTCAGTAGCAAATATAACATGGGCAAGAACCAATTGAAATAGATGCTGACCATACACAACTAATGTGGGTATCCTGGTGAGTTTTAGCTGAATATTCACATTGATTAGAAAGCATCTTCTTTATCATCAATTGTCATTAAGATATTTTATGCTTACATATTTTTCAACCCTAGATTTAGAATCAACATAGGACGTTTAGCATATTTCCTGCCTCCTCATCTTAAATGCCAAAGTTGGAGTACCCATGCTTAAGACTCTCTAAAAGATGGAACTTTGAAGGGACACAGTTGCTTAGCAAACAACAGCCCAAATCAAATGGTGAGATCAGATGCCATGACAGATGGTAGTAAAGAAGGCGGTGACTTCATGGGTGTGTCCAGTCTAGAGATAAGAGACCAGGAAGAGGGTGTGACTAACTTATGAGTAGTTCAGCAGGTAGAGGTGGAAAGGCTCTGGATGCAATCCCTAGAAATAAACAAACAAAGAAACAGCAAACTAAGAAAGAGGGAGAAAAATATGATAGCCCCATGTCTGTTAAAGAAATTATCAAAAACAAACTTCAGAACCAGATGATTTTACTGGTGAATTCTATTTCTTCCATTTCAGAGAAATTAATGACAATAGTACACAAAAGCCTTTATGAAGTAAAGGAGGAGAAAAGCACATCTTAAATTTCTAAATGAAGACAGATATCTCCTGACTCCAAATCTGACAAAATATTATTAAATAAAATTTATTGTATAAAATTATAAACAAATATATGTTGACGAAATATTATCAATTCACATTCAACAACTTTTAAATCGTATGTTATATTGTGACCAAACAAGATCTATCCTAGGAGTAAAAGGTATTAACTTTCAAAACCAAATGAATGTCTTTAACCATAATTACATAATAAAGGAGTAAAACCCTATGATCATTCCAACACATGCAGAAAATCATGTCTTTAAAAGGCCATCAATGATTCATAATAAAATTCTCACCCAACTAAAAGTAGGCAAACATCATCTGTAATCTTATATAAGGTACAGAAGAGAGACCTCTGGCTAACACATAACTTGATGGTAAAAGACTAATTGCATACCCTAAAGTTGGGATCAGAACAAGGATATCACCTCTTGTTCTCAACAATGTACTGAAGATCTTAGACAGTGCAATAAAGCATGAAAAAAAAATCCATAGAGATTGAGAAAGAAAGAAATAAAACTGTTGACATTCACATTATCACATCACTGTTTACCTTTAAAACTAAAACTAAAGGAATTAAAAAAAATTTTTGGAACCAAGTAGTAGTGAAATTTTAAAAGTGACATTTTATGTCAAAGTGAAATTTAATTCTATTTATATTCAATATTAGAAAAACTAGAAAAATGGCCTGAAAATTCCATATATACAATATGAAAAATTTTAAATGTAAAGCATATGCAAAAATTTATAAAAATATCTCTGAAATAAATGAAGCCCCAAAGTAATGTTTATCTTCATGGACTGGAATATTGTTAAGATATCAAATTGACCTATTGATTCATAGTAACCCTACACATAATCTCAATGTGTGGGATTTTGACCAAAAATGGCAAGATGCTTCTAAAATGCATACATAAATTCAAAGGACTTGAGACAGCAAAAACAAAACAAAACAAAAAACACTTGAACAAAATAGGAAGATTTACACTGAACTCTGTTTCAAGATTTATGATTAAAAAACAGTATTCAACTGATTTTTTTTTCTTTTTCTTTTAACAAAGTCATTGAGGGAATTTCATGGAGAAAAATGTCGTTTTACCAAATGGTGCTAGAACATCCAGATACTGGATAATCATATAATTAAAATGAGCTTTAACCCCTTCTTCAAATCATACACAAGATTGAATTTGGGGTAAATTATGAACTTACACATGAAAACTAAAACTATAAATCTTCTAGACTAAAACATAGCAGAACAGCCTTGCTCCATGGAACAGGCAAAATTTCTTAGGATACCCCAAGAATTAATCAACAAGGAAATATATTCATTAAATGTCATTAAATTTTTAAAAATTGGTTCATCCATAACATTAAAGAAAGGAAAGCATATCAAAAACTTGAGAAAATATTCACAACAAACATATATAACAAAAAATAAGCATTTACCAAAAATAAGAAAACAGGATGGTAGAGTTCATCTAAATTAGGATTTTCAACATTCTATTCACAGAACTATTTTAGACTTTTTAAAATTATTGAGAACTGAGTGGTGTAGCTCAGTGATGGAGTACTTGCCTAGCATGCCTGAGGTCCTGGGTTTGATTCCCAGCACCACAACAATGTGTGTGTGTGTGTGTGTGTGTGTGTGTGTGTGTGTGTGTAGAAAGAGAGAGAGAAAAAGAGACCCAAGCCCAAAGATTACTTTCCCATGTGAGTTATATCTTTTGATAATAAATGAAGTCAAAATTAAAACTGGAAAGTTTTGAAAATATTTATGAAATAATTAAATAGTTTCAAAAATCATTAGAATTGGGGTTGTGGCTCAGTGGTATAGCACTTGCTTGTGACACATAAGGTATTAAAAATCATTAGATTAAAAAAATACATATTTAAAGAAACTGCCTTTTTTCCAACCAAAATGAATTTAGTGAGAAGATGATACAGTTACACCTTTTGTAAATTTTTCTACTCTCTGGCTTCCTGAAATATGATTGGTTTCTCATATCTGCTTTTGCATTCAATCTGTTCTGTCATGTTTTTTATTTCAACTTACATGAGTAAATTCACAGTATGGTGGACGGGGGTGAAGAATCTCCCTGACATCTTATTTATGAGCGCACTAATCCCAAACATGAATGCTCTACCCTAATGTCCTGATCAGTTCCCAAAGGCCCCCACCTCCAAATATTATTACCTTGGCAGTTAGGATTTCAATGTAGCAATTTTGGAAGACACAAATATTCAGTCTGTTGCACAAATATATTTGTAAAAGGGAAATAATTTTCATAGTCTTTTCAGGTAAATATGAATATTCTTTTCTGATATTATACCAAATCTGCAAAGTAATTTCTTAAATGCTAGTTGTAGCGTTGAACCTGAAATCACATTAGTGAACTTTTCATACTCTGTCATATTAAAAACTGTCTATCTTGTATGATGAATGGAACTTTTATTCATCCAAGATTTTGCCACATAACACAGCCTATACCAAGGAATTGCTCAATTGAAGAATGAAAGAATGTTAACATCAGGCAAAACTGATTTAAGTAAGATCAGGGATATGATAAGAAATATTTCCTCCTTGATATTCAAGTTCCTAGAAGCAGATATTTTACATTGAAAAACCAAAACAGTGATGATAATTATAAGGAAGTTCCATGTTCCTCGTTCAAAAGCTGGCAAGTGAGAAAAACAATATATCAAGCGAAGATAGAAAAAATTTGAACATTTGAGGTCTTATTTTGTAGCAAATATGGCAAGAAAAAAGAAGGAAAGAATCTCTGAATCTAATGAATATAAAATGTTAATGTCTACCCATATTCTTATGAAATTAAATTCATATGACACTATGATGTTAAACTGCAGAGAAAAACTTCAGAAATTACAAAAGAGCAGAAATCATAAAGGCCACTCACTTAACCATGATACAAAATTAATAAACGGACACAAAATTTCCCAATTAACTATCCATAGCAAGTTTAATACACTGCCCCTAATAATACATAATCAGAAGTAATTAGAGAAAAATTAATAGGCAAATTGTATTAGTTTTAATGTAAACCATCCCTGCAGAATGAGTTGGGAAGTGTTTGTTTTCATGCTCATGCAGATTGTGATTTATCTGCTCCCTTTTTCTATTCTTATGATAATTATCTTTAAAAACTAAAAACTGAACATAAAACACTGTGGGCACATCTCTTTCAGTGGCAAATGACAGAGGTTTAGCTGAATAAAAAGGGGATTTTTGATTCATCATACTGAGCAGTTTATCAAAAAGATTTAGTTTAGGCATTAATTAGTTCAGATTCTCCAAATGGTATCCTCAATCTTTGTCTCTTCAGCTTTAAATCCTTATTTATTTATCATGTAGTGTTTTTCTTGGAACAAATTGTCTTTGTGCATGTTGGTAAACAACAGCACTTCCAGTCTCCTGATACTTGTAGCAAAAGTTTTGGGTAAGATGTTCATTCCAGCCTGGTGCTGGGTACATGCTTGTAATCCCAGCTACTTGAGAAGATGAGACAGGAGAATAACAACTGCCTGGGCTTAAGACCCAGTCTCAAAAATAAAGCGTGAGGCTGGGGACATCATTCAGTCAGAGAGAACCCCTGAGTTCAATCCCCAAAGGTGTATGTGGGGGAATCATATCCCTAATATAATTCCATACAATAACAAAGTAAATTATTTGAAGAGTAGAATATTAGTAGCATCTTAACTGATAGTGGAAATGCAATTGGTGATTTTTATATATTCTCATTTGGATAGTTAAATTTTGCTCTAAGATTAAGAGAAAAGTACTACAATTTGATGAAAGCCACAAAGAGGAAAACAACTATTACTAAAAAAGGCATAAAATAAGACTGAAATGAAATGTTGCATACACAATATGGGCTGGTAAAATGCAAAATTATAAAGATGTCAATTCCTGTCAAATAAATCATGATTCAAATCCTAAAAGAATATTTAAGAGTTCTTATCAAGGATATTAGAACATTTACCTGCTAGAAAAGAGAAAGAAAGAGGGAGAGATAGAGAAAAAAAACTCAAGAAAATATGTAGGATATTATAATGAGAATATTTACATCTTCAGAGCAAAGAGAATTACCCTAAATCTAAAATAATTAGTTCACTGTAATTTGGCACAAGAACAGATAAGTAAATGCAATAAGTCCATTAGAGAAATATCTACAAATAACTAGGAATAGTTATATAGTTTATCTATATTTGATAAATTTTACACTTTAAATCATTGGGGTCAGAACAGACTAATTACTGCATGATAACTTTTGAGAGTAAATGTTAGATTTCTTTTTCTGACCATGCACACCAGACTTTTCTTTTATCAGTGGATAAATTCTTTGATTTTCCCATTTTTCATTCATAGTTATAAAAACATGTATTGCTTTATCTCTGTAAAGTGATTAAGGACAAACAAAAGGAAAAAGTATGAGATGATGTGGGAAAGAAGGGAGGAAGAGAAGGGAGGAGAGAGAACAACTCTGAGGTTCCTCAATTTGTCTCCTTTCCACTGCAACCCCCCTGGTTTTTAGAGCAGAAAAGGCCAATTTTAGAATTTTGGTATCCAAAATATAATTTTATATCCAAAAGTTTATAGGAATATTATATTTTTAAAAGTTCAATTTTGTAGTACTTTAAGTCTGAAAACCTTATGGTCCATGTTCTTCTCTGGAGGGGCAGTTTGGGGGATGAGTGTTGGAAATATATGGAAGACACACGCACACCCACGCACGCGCACACACACAATTATTTAAATGCCTATACAGTTGCTCTTTGTCATCTTATTGACCATCTTCAAGGCAAAATTAACTTGAATAGAAATATATCTGTTCTCCAGAATCAAGGTCTACGAAACCTTAGTGTCCATGTTCTTTTTCTCCTCCTTGGGTTAGTTTTCTGGCTCTCCTTGGCTTTCAGAGCTCTCCTGATTTTTTAAATCTCTCTTCTCATACACATTATTTTCTCACATCAGACGCCTGGAATTACAACCATTGGTTACCATGAGGATGGGTTTCCTAAAACCAACCTCCAATTTGGTAGCGTTCTATTGAAGTGCCAATCAAAGTTCCAGGCAGCAGGGAAGATGGCTTCCCTGGGGCATTTATATTCTGAAATGTAAATTATGGTTTGCCTTGACTTCAACTGCAGTCTTTAAGATGTCCTCCTCCCTTTGTTCAGAAAACATTTTCGGTGCAGCTGGGAAAGCTATTTCCAATTAACAGACAAATCTGCATGTAAGGAAAGTAAAACTACTAACATTTCTAGAGTTAAACTTGGAGGAATTGTTGCACATGAGCCATGTCGATGTTGCAGTATCTTGAAAGAATCATGGTTTGGGTGGAAAATGATAGATTCAGAAAGGAATAAAATTTTACTATGCATTATACAGTCTAAAGTTTAGTGATCATTAACAGGCAACTCTTGCTAGCTTATTTGTGTTTATTTGCCATCATAATTAAAGGAAATCTTATAAATATCATTTGAAAAGAATTTATTTTGTCATTCAAACTGTAACAGGCAAATATTTGTTTCCTCTGGGAAATGTTAGAAATGGTTGCTTTCGAAAAAAAATGCAAGTTAGGGATGCTTCCTGGCTCACCTGTGCATAAACATTGATTATATGTCCTTTGTGCTTTCTCCAACTGTGGTAGATTAAATCATTAGCTTCAATTCCTCAGCCTCCCTACAGATGTACCTTTGTCATGGGATTTTGCAGCCCACTTCACTAAGTGTATTTCACCACTGCTTGACTTTGGCTAGTAGGATATTCAGAACTCTGAAGCAAACAAAGGCCCCAAATGAAGGGTGCATTTGGAAGTTTATTGCTCTATATTTGTGAAACAGTGTAGCCAGAGAACCAGCTGTTAAACAATGTCAAGAGCAGTGTCCTGAATTGTCACATTCACTGATTTCCATGGTATAAACACTGTCACCATGACTGGTTGTAGGCTACTACTGAGATGCTGGTAAATGCAGGGCAGGGGAAAGACATACAGTAACACACCTTGTTCTAATACTTCTACAGTGCAAATGTACCAGATGTAAATAACCTTGAGATCCTAGATGAAGAGAAGGTTGAAAAATAAGAAATGGTGAGTTTTGAATATTTTTGTTTTTAGTGTAATGTATTTAACTGTGCTTTTATGTAATTTAAATTTTAATAATGGTTATATTTAACAATCACCTCAGAATAAACTGAAAGTCTAACAATCAGCTCTTGCAAGTAGGGACACCAGCCAGAGCACATTCATGGTGGAAGTGTGCTTCCCAGCTTAGCCCTGCTCTCCTGTACCTCTGGCGTAGGTCCCAGGAGCAGGTGCCATTGACCAGCCCCCCAGCTCGAGGAGGATGAAGACACATGCTGCAGTAGCCGCCAGCTGACTCACAGGCCTGCACTGTGAAAAAGAGCCACTCTAAGAAGCCCTGCCTCCATGAGGGGACTCACAATGTGCTTGGGAATGAAGGAGGCCTGTTTCCAAACACTGAATTCAAAGTTAAGTTGTTGCATAGCATTATTGCAGTAATCGATGACTAATACATCAACCTCTCAGAGGCAAAAGTAATACTATATTTCTTTGATGCTTATGGAAGCCATTATAACATGTATATTATTATTCAATTTTTCATATTTTCTGTGACATTTAACCTTAAAAGATATAAAGGTATATGCTAGATCAATTAGCAGGAAATCCCCGTATAGGGAATCCCTGTATTAATAAACTTAGTGCCTGTGTTTGATTGATATTTATGATGATTTTTGATGCCAAATAAGTAATTGTGGTAGCAACATTTGAATATTTAAAGTTTCAGGAAGCAATTCTTTGGGCGTTTTGTTTTTTTTTTTTTTTTATTTACTTATTTTTGTAGTGGTAAAGATCCAATCCAGAGCCTTGTCTATTTTAGGCCAGTTCTCTACCACTCAGTCACACCTCTCATCCTATTGGGACATGTCTTAATGTCAATTTGACTTGAATCACCCCAATCCCAAGACTGTATGAAACTACTAGTAATAATGATGCACTTTTCTTTGGAATGATAATTCACAATTGGAGGATATTTCCAAAAACGAGGTTTTGGGTTTAAGTTCATTTTTTTAAGTTCTTTAATAAAGTGAGATATTGGTTTGATATCCAGAATATATCAACATAACATACCCAAAAAAAAGATTTTTATTATAGCTGTCTAATGAAAACATAGAAGATAATGTAGTATCCACTGAGCTGTTTGCATCCAGTGGAGGTCATTGTACCCAGTGGCATCCTGGCACAGGACATCATAATGCATGTTAACTTCAAAATTCAAAATTGCATTCACATCAATAAGCAATTTTTCATACTCACATCACAACCAGAACATTTCATTCCAGGAAAAAAAAAAATTGCATCTCCAATTGCCTCGCCCCCACCCTGGTCTAAGTCATCAACAACTCCCACCTGCTCCTTCTGCCCTCATTTCCCGCATTGATCCTGCTAAAATAATGGTCACATCTCTGCTTAGATTCTGCCCAAACCTTTCTGTATCACTTAGGGTAAGGGGACAATTTCCTTTGAGGGCCTCCATGTCTCTCCGGGATCCTTTTCTCCTCCCTGTTCACTCCACTCACCTTCTTCTCCAATCCTGTCTCTTCTACTCTCCCTACTCTGGAGGATACAGGTCATCCTCCAGACACACTGGCTTCTATTCCTTTTCAAACCCTCGATGATGAGAGATTTTTCCTTGCTGTGTCCTCTGCCGTGTGCTTGCTTTTTGTGTACTTCTGTATGGTCCACACCTTGATAAGTCATGTTGCTGAGGACTTCTTTTACCAACCTACTTAAAATTAAATACCACTTCATAAACTCTACCAATATACTCAACATACTATATGGTGTATTATAGATTTATTTTGTTGATAGTCTGATTCCTCCCACAAGAATATAAGTTCCAAGTGTTCAGGTATTGGTATTATTCAGTTCACTGCGTACTCTCAGCACCCAGGAAAATATCTGTACATTACAGATAGCAATGAAGAGTTGTTAAAAAAAATAAATAAGTCAGTCATTATCATTATTATTGTAATTATTAATGTTTGAACTTTAGATGACATCATATATAAAAAGCTTTGGCACTGTGTCGTATCTTAGAAATCTCCCAACCCACTTTAATGACAAACATATATATTTTCCTTTTGAAAGGATGATCATGATTTGAAGGTCAAATGTAGGTGATCATGTTTAAGATGGAAGGGAGACTTCAAATTTAGGAAACAGGCACATTTTAAAATGTGTTAAATAAATCTCTAGCAGATCTGATGATTTTTCAAAACTATGTAGAAGCTTTGGACTTAACATGATAAAATAACAAATTTCAAATTCACTCAGATCTCTCTCCATTTAAATTCTCATGAGAAAGTCAATAAAGTGACAGATGAAACAAACCTGATGAAAGTCTTACATTCACGGGGACTTCTCCTTATGTTCAAGCTCAGTAAAGAGCTGACTTGTCTCTGGAGCTTTTTCCAACAAATAAAAACACTGTCCCTCTGCTAGCTTCTCTTTCAACCAGGCTCCCTTACCATGTATTGTTCAGGGCCTTTTCATCTCTTCTCTAAGGCTCTGTCCTCCCAATATCTCATGTTCATATTTTTTCAGCCACCACTGATTCTCAGATCAAATTCAATTTCCCTACTTTTTCCTGACCTCTCATTCATTCAATAGAATGGCTTCTCATTCTTTCTTTCCATGTCACCTATACACTATTTCTATATATTCACATTAGAACTCTACTAGGAACACAAATGTCTCTACCAGGAACACCAAGAGTCAGTTGCAAAAGTGATCCCACTGTCCTCACTCCTCCTTGCTTCTGTTGCCTTGAAATGCTTCAACAAAGATCTCAACTCTTTCTTTTTTTTTTTTTTTTTTTTTTCTCAGAATAATTCAGGCATCTTCTCTTTCCTCTTTCTACATGAATCTGCATTGGCAGCAGCAGATATTAAAATACATTTGCTGTTGTTTTCTGAATGTGTTATTACTATTTTATTATAAAGTATTTCTAATAAAAAGAGCATATGGAGAATAAATACCTGATATCCATTTATCTATTAGGATGAGAAAAAAATTAGAAAAAGTTGATGTCCCTATGTACTCCAAATAGTCACCCACACTAATGATTAGTCATATTTGCAATGTAATTATTATTTTCATGAATTTTCAGGGAAACGTGCTTTTTATTCAACAGGTATTTATTGAGAATCCTCTGGAAATGGATAGGATACAAAAGTAGACAATAAAACATAACCCTTGTCCTTGGGAAATTTAATTATATGTCCATAAAAATACAATGGCAATTCAAGTTCAGACTTTAAATAAGGTGCTATAGAAGTCCAGATCATGAGCTTCGTGCTTAGCTTTGGAAAGGGGGTAGAACAGGATTTTTATTTCAGAGCAAATGATACGTCTGTAATGAGATATAAAGGGTGAATCACAAGTTAAGATGATGAAATGGGAAGCAAATTGAAGTCATACAAAGCAAACTCATGAACTGCAAGCCATAGCACTTCTTTACAAAAAGTAGCAAGAATGAAAACATTTGAAAGTTGAGAGTAAGACATTGATCAAACAGTACTTCCCTCACAAAGTGCTGTGAGGATCAATGGGTTAATATTAACAGAGCTTAGAATAGTGCCTGACACCAGTAAATAGAATTCTTAGCTAAATAATAGGAGACCTTGGATGTCAGGCTGCAGACCTTAGATGATGATGAAGTGCTTAAAAGGGTTTTTAAATAAATGAATGGCATGCAAGTTTGACTTTTTTGATAGAACACTATGAAAGCAGTATAAAGGGGCAAGGATTCAATACAAATGATTAAATACAAACGATTCAATACTTACTTAAGTTATTGGACAGTTTTTGAATGTGCAAGTTGAAGCAAAGGAAGAAAGACCCATGGTGGTAGATCAGATGGTTGGGTAGAAGAAGATGCCATCAATTGAAATGAGGAAATTCTCCAAATCCTGAGGAAAGTTTGTGTGTATTCCTTGCTAAGTCATCCAATACATGGTTCTTAACACTGTATGCCCAACAAATATGGCTGATCTTGACTGAGACAATGAAACAACATTCTCTAAAGAGACTCATTATGACACATGGCATTAATGCATGATGTGCATTAAAAGTGATTACAATAGTGTTCACACAGTGGAATTATCATGGTGTGGGGTCCTTCGAGAAAAGGTAGGTATTAATTAAAAAAAAAAAATACATACTTTGGATAGTGATTCCTAGATGGAGACTAAAAGCCATTTGTTTTGTGATTGAAATTATCTTGTCACCAGAATAGTATAACTTGTGTCTGACAGATTCATGTTCTTTAATTGTTCTGTGAGATGAATAGATGCTTTATTATGTAAATGTCACCTGTATCCTTAAAATACAACAGGGAACATACCATGCAGCTTCAAAACATGGAAGCCTACATCTAATCTTTCAAATTCAGGAATTCAATAATGATTAATTCGAATTTCTTTGCTTTTTTTCTACATTTACCAAACACAAGGAAGTGTTTTGGAAAATGTAGAAATGAGAAGAAGGAGTATAAATTCTATCTTGGATGAAGCCACAGTTCAACTACAGCAAACAGAAAATTGCAATGGAGAAAAGCTAATTGTGGGAGAAGGATGTATAAAACACAGAGAGCCTGCTTAAGATCTGAGATCAAGGGAGGATGAAGCAGCATTGCAGGATATTAAAATGGGAATGAGAAATAGCCGAGATCCATTTTAGAAGAACTACTTTAGATGCTAGGTGGAGAATGGATTGAATAAAACCAATATGGGAAATAGGAGGATAAGATATATGCCTGTTGGAATGTCCAGTCAAAAACAAGTTGGTCCTTAACTAAGACAGCAGTATAAAATATAGGCAGAAGGAGAGGATGGTCAAAGAAGTTTTAGAGTTGGGAAGAACATGAAAGGAGTAACCTATTGAGCAAGTAATAATGAGGGCATGCGATGTCCATCTAGTGCTGATTGGATTAGAATTTATATGTTGGCGTAGCTGGAATGGAACGGTGGCTAAAAACATAATCTTCCTGAATTTGAATCCTGGCATGGTAAGTGGGAAAACTGCTTTACTTCTCTATTATGTACATCATTGAGTTATTATGAAGATTTAGTGATTCAAACACACAAGTGCTTAGAATAGTGTCTGACACAGATGGAGCACAGAGTGACTGTTGGTAGCCATTGTCCTATTCCAACAGCTGGGTACACCAGTGCAGAAAGCACCAAGATGCTGTTCTGAGAAGTTTCAGGTGATGTGCATCTTGTACTTCCTAAATTTGGATAATGTTCTCACCAAAAGGAGAGTGGCACCTAGGGAGAGTCTGGCACTTTGCATGGCTCCAAACACCCCAAACTTGCTCCCACTCACCAGAACTTCTTCCTCCCTTTTAATTAAGGCCTTGCTTAGCATCATTCAGAAAAGTCCCTCATGTTTAATCTGTGACTCATAGTCCAGCCATTTGAATGGTACAAACATTTCCTCCGCAGGAAGGAGCAGATGCTCTGGTGAAAAACAAGTAGGGGGAATTAAAGCAGGGAGTCTCATAAACACGAGGAAGTCAGGGCTAAAGAAATCACAAATTTTCATAGACATGTTAGCTTGTACAAGTCCCTTATTTTTCATGGCATCGTAATCATCAGAGACCTTTGTCTCTAAAGGAAATAAAACCAGCCACAGTTACATCAGTTATTGTCCCTAGAGTGTTGATCTGTCATTGGAAGCTATGCGGGGTAGAAAAGGCCTCTCTCCAGGTAGCAATAAAAGAGTTATCAACTCATCCTGGTACTCCTCTGGGACCTAAAAAGAAAAAAAGAAATCTAAGTCTGGCACCTAGGTTCTTTCCTGAGTGGGTTGTCATGGCAACAGGATATAGCAACTGTTTTCAGGATTCTAGGACCTTGGCAATTCTCATGAGTTTCTCTGCCGCAGCTTCTATGTATTCACAGACATATGGATACCAGAACTGGTGCCAGCATTGAGGAGAGGATTTGAAATTCATGCCAGGATTCCTCTGGGTTACACAGGACCTCAGCCGACCTCATAGAGTTTAGCTTGCTCTGCACCATTGCTGATAGCATGACATCTGGCTCCATTGCCTGTTGGAGCTCACTGGCTCCAGATGTAAGATGAAGGGACTGGGCTCAGTAAGCTCAAAGGTTAATGTCAAATCCAGAATGTTTTGAATCCCTATAGTTTTACAGAAATTGCTTCCAGAATTCTTCATGGTTGATCTGGATCATGCTTTTGTGAATTAAAATTAAGGAAGAAAAAAGCTTCCATTAGGATTTAGGAAAATTATTGATATTATTTACACTTGATCAAGGGCTTTATTGTTGTTCAAGAAATAACTCAATTTATTTTATGTAATTGTTTTAATGAACTTTTCATCACTAACAAGAGGGTTTCAGAGTTTCAGTCCATGGTCAGTCAGTTCCATAGTCCTGTGTCCAAGAGGAGGCAGAACATCATGGCAGAAGGGAGTAGCAGAAGAAAGCTGCTCAGAACATGCCAACCAGGAAGGAGTGGGGGCAAGGGAAGTACACAAGGTGCCAGGGACAGAATATAATCCCTAATGTCATGCCTACTATGACCTACTTCCTCCAGCCATACCATACCTACCTATAGTTACTGCCCAGTTAATCCATTCAAGTAGATTAATTCACTCCTTAGATTACACCTCCTGTTATCTCATTATTTCACCTCTGAACATTCTTGAATTGCCTTACACATAAGTTTTTGGGGAATACCTTATATCCAAACCATAATAACAATATGCATATTTAAGGCATGATACTGTGTGTGTGTGTGTGTGTGTGTTTGTGTACACACACAGAAGCTCTAGTAATAGGAGATGAATATGAGTAGATTCTTTTAAAATGAAACTAAGATCTTTATAAAAAAACAATCTCTGAGACAGGAGAGTGACATTCTAATATTCATATATTTTGATTCTTTCATTTGTTATTTCATTTTTATGGTCTATGTCTATATGACATGTAATACTATATTAATATTATATGCATGGGCCTGTGCATCTGTATATGTCTACATTTGTGAGTCTCTGTGTTTGTGTGTCTGGGGGAGGTTATGTGCCCTCCAAGACTTCAACTTTAGCATCAGTTCTGTTCCTCCAAGAATTCAGAAAAGGTGTAATTCTTAAGAACTCAGTAATTGTGTCTGCCTTGCACACTACTTTATCCTTAGCACTTTGGGTAGTACTTGACAAATGGCAGATGATTAGTCAATGTTTGGGGAGAAATAAAAGAAGGTATGAATGATATAGTATACCTACTTGAGTTTCTTTATGTCTGTTAAAAAAACTGTCTCTTGGTGAAGAACAAACTAAATGTTCTCGTTATTTCTTGCTATGAAACAAATATCTCTAAAACATAATGGCAAAAAATTATTTTAAATTTTGTACTCATAGTTCCTGTTGTTCAGGAATTCAGAAAGGGCACATATGTAATGTCTGGAGGCTTACCTGGCACAACTTGATGGGTGGGAGCTGATGCCTAACATCTGTTGGCTGAAAGACCTATGGCTGAAGTAGACTTCCAAGTCAGACTGAACCCCCCAGGGACTGCGACCAGAACTATTGAAAGGGGCTTAACTATCTCTCAGACAGTGATTGGCTTGGAGAAAGGACAGCCAAGAGATCCAAATGAAAGCTGCAGGACATCTTTTCACCTACACTGAGATGATGTACAAAGTGTCACTTCCACCATGTTTTGCTGTTATAAGTGAAACCAGTCCTCCATTTTCAACTCCTTCTGGAAACTTTTCATACAATTCTTGTCAGTTATGCTTTCGTTCTCCCTGGCATTCCTTTTATAGTTTATTTTTACAATGTTCTACTATCTCCTAAGAAAATTATTTTATCACATCTTTCAGCTTAATAATCAGTTTTGGCTGTGTCCTTTCTGGCATTTATACCATTTATTGACTATTTTATCTATGAAGTATTTGATCCTGAAATATTTCTATTCATTTATAATTTAAGACATCTCTTCCAGATTTCATATTGCCAATATCTTCTTGTTTTGGAGTACATTTATTGTGTTCATTGATAATAGTAGTTTGACTTTTTTCTTTTTAGTAAGTTATTTGTAACCTTCAGCTGTCTAGTCCCTTTGGCCCAGGATACCAGCTCTGTAATGGATAACATGATAGGTCAAAGACCTGGTCTCAGTCTCCATCCCAGCTGATGGCAAGATAAGAGTCCATGACTCCACAAGGTGACCTTCGATGTTCCTCTGTCTCTCACTCTCATAGGCAACTCTAGCACTCAAGAGATCATCTTTGAATTCTTAGAGGAAATAAAACTATTCCAAACAGACATCTTCCACAGTTGTAATCTACTAGCTCTGGAATTTGGAGGAAAGAGACTAAATGACTGAACCTAAGAGTTGTTTACATTAACCCTTCTCCCTATGTTCTTTCCTGCTGCTTTCATACAGAGCACCAAACATCAACACCCTGACCATTACAGTTTCTGTGGGAAAGGTTGAGAAATAGCTGTTTAAGTACCTAACTTCTCAATGCCTCCAGTCTCCAGCCCATCCCAGCACACACACACACACACACACACACACACACACACACACACATACACACACACCCTTCAGGGTGTGAGGATGGCCTCATGATTCCCACAAACCTCTCATCTTTTTATTTCCCTAATTTCTCCAGGGTTGGTTTTAGGGGAGAAGAAGGACAGCAGTCCATGCTAATTTTTTTGTCTCATCAGGAATATAAAAGCTCTTCCAATATTTTTTTCTAATTGAATATACTTCTTGAGGTGATCTACATAAGAAAGGGATGAAAAAATATTCATTTTACCTAAATGCTCCAATCATAAAAGTCTCTAATGATGTGTCCAAAGGATACAATAACTGAAATGAAGCTTTTGCTGAAATTTTACTCCAGATATAATTATGATTATAATTACCACCATCATCATCATCACCATCATCATCATCATCACAGTTATTATTATTTAAAAATGTCAAATTTATTCAGGATTCACTTTGTGAATACTCAATAATAATCACTTTATATGTATATAATAATCTGCAATTTAGAGCATTTGGACAGATGCCTTAGTAAGGTCATATGCGCAGCTTCAGAGTAAAATAGTCTAAGATAAAATAAAACAAAATGAAATAAGGAACACATCACATCCTCTGTTCCAGTATCTCAAAGGAAACACATAGAAACTTCTGGTACCTCTTTTCCCCTCTTCCCTAACTCTTAACCTTCTCACATTCTTCAGATTCTCATTCTATATTCTCATTTCCTACCTATTTAAAAAAAATTATTGATTTCACTTGTTTGCAAAATCCTTTCTGATTTCCTCCTGAGTCTTATGTCTATTTTTTTTTTTAATTTGCATTGCAAAAAGTTTATCTGGCAGAAATGAATTCTACAGAGAGATCTAAGCTGGGCATGGTGACGCACACCTGTAATCCCAGCGACTTGGGGAGACTGAGACAGGAGGATTATGTGTTTGAGGCCAGCCTGGGCAACATTGCTTGACTCTGACTCAAAACATTAAAAAAGAGCTGGGGATATGGGTGTATAGATAAGTGGTAAAACACCCTTGGATTCAATCCCTAGTGTCATGAAAAAAGAGAGAGGGATAGGTGAGGGGAGGGAGAGACATCTGAGACTGGAAATCCAATAACAGTTCTCTGAACATTATTAGTTAGATATCATAACTGTGATTTTCATGTGAAGACAGGATCATTGGAGAGGTAAAATTGCTTGCCCAAAGTTGTGATACACTTCCTAGAAAAGTGAATAAAGTAGAATTTATAGGGAGAATTTATCATGTGATGTTGGTACTATACAAGTTTGCTGTACTTCCTCCTATTTAGGTACATTTCCAAAAGGAGCATAAGGATCCGGAACTTCAAATACCCTCTTCACCTGAGAGAGTTTTAGTCAAGGGAGATGTTGTATTTTAAAAAGCCTGTCTTTTCTGAACACTCTGATTTTGCTTTCCTCACTCAAATGTATCTCTACTCCCAAAGGGTTTCTCACCTGTGGCCACCCCTACATGCATAATTATGCGTATAACCAGTATAATCTCTATTACATCGTTTATAATCATTGGTGAGGCTAGAAATCTCTTGTACTGAAACTTTTATCATGGAATTTTAAGTGTTCAGATTAATAAATAATAAACTACCTACCAGAGATACTCTTTGTAAAAACTGCACTTCAAATGTGCTGGCATATGTTATTAAATATGACTAAGTTATTATTTAACTGAAGCAGCATGAACTTTACCATCAACTCAGGAAATCCAATGCTCATTGTCTGAAACTAGAATTAGATCTCCAGTTGTCATGAGATCTGGAGTCATTCAAGAAATACCCCTGAGGAATGCTGACAGTCACCCAACCTGCAGAAATCATGTCAGGATAGCAAAGTGGAAAATCTAAAGGAAGAAAAGGGAAGGGGGAAATTGCTAAGATAGGATGCTTTATCTGTACCCATGTACCAAATCTCAAGAGGAAAGCAAAAATTTCGATAATCGCCCAGGGAATATTTTATTTGCTTTTGTAACCAATTTTAGATAGTGTATACTAGAAGTAAGTCGGTTGAATTTTTGTTTCCAACATGAAACACAAAAGAAAGGAAAACAGTTCAAGTGTTCAGAATCTGTGAATCTGTGAAAAATCAAGCACAAATGGTAGGTTCTTTCTCCCCCTCCCCACAGTATTTCAGATTAAAAAAAAAAAAAATAATTGATGTCCTGGTACTTAACAAATAGGTAATGATTCAATTAAAGAATAAATACATTTTTTGTTTCGGCAGTATTTTGTAATTGGCAAAGTGCATTTATTAACATTATGCACTAATAAAAACGGTAGGAATTTGCATTGCTACTGACTGACAAAAAAACAAGGCACACACACAACAGGGTGGAGGGAAAAGGGTTTTGGAACCAACTAGCTCTACCTTGAGTTCTAGCAACATCCCCATGGAAGTATTTCGTTTCGATGTTAACTGCCACATTTAGTTCCCTAACCAGTCAACTAGAAATAATTATGGAGCCATCGTAACGTTTACAGGGTCACATGTAAGGTAACATCAAGTTTCTAGTAAATCTTCCTTCCCTCTACACCACTCCTGCCTCTGCTTAAGAAAATCCTGAATGCTGATCTTGCTTTAAGACAATAGGGGACATGTCCTTTTGTAAATTTTACTCAGTAACTGTTTACTGTATTAGATACTTCTTCTTAAAATTTGCTAAGCTTGAAAAACTGTAAGCAGCCTGGTGGAGAGTGTTATTCATGTTGCTTGTTGGCCTGATTTTTCACTATCACTCCTTCTTTGGATTCCATACCACAATACTCTACCTAGTCACTTTACAGCCCAAGGCAGAAGGAAAATCCAGTAATGCTGGTCTTGCCTTTATTTAAAATTTTGATTATAGATGTTTTACATCATTTTTTACAATATTGCATTAATATTGTGATTTTACAGCATTGCATTTATTGCACTGAAATCATGTTACCTTAATTTCTGAGTTTTTTGACACTCTTAAATTTTGCAAACCATGACAGTGCTATACTCATGGCCCTACTGTTCCACTCCTCCTTTCATATGCCTAAATCTGGCTTCTTCCAGTGGCTGCTGAAAGTGCTCACTGAACAGGTAAGGACCCTGTAATTGAGGCTTGCAAGCTATGAAGTAAGAAACTCTCCTACTTTATCATAAACTAAAAACACCAAGGAGGAACAAGTCTGTTAATCCTACAGTTTAAGTTATGAATATTTGATATGTCTGATTTTCCAGGTTTGTTTGTTCTTTGCTTTTGGATTTTGTTTTTATTTACTTCTTTTTCATAGAAAACTATAAGCCATCTCATTTAGGGCTGAGGAACAGAAATGAAGATGCTCCTTCCCTTAAATCTGACATCTGATGGTGTTTTGTCAGTCACTTTTCCAGAGTTGGAACTTAGAAGAGCAGCAAACCCAACATCCACACCTCTTACTTAAAAATAATGTATTACATATTTCAAAAAAAATGCTAAAGTAAAAATTTTAGTGTTCTGACTAAACAAGAAAGAAAGAAAGAAAGAAAAAGAAAGAAAGAAAGAAAGAAAGAAAGAAAGAAGCAAGCTGATAAGGTAGTGGATATGTCAAGTTAATTGAATCTTTCTACAGTATATACATAGAAAAAAATCACATAGTTCCCCATAAGTAGATATAATTACTATTTGTCAATTAAAACTACATTTTAAAATATCAATTTAAAGTATTCTCAGGCTGGGGATGTTAGAGCTCACTGGTAAAGCACTTGCATGAGGCCCTGGGTTATTTGAGCCCCAGGCATCCCCTCCTCTTTTTTCCCCAAGTCTATCAGCTCAAAAACATGCAAACCAAGGAAAGAGAAACCCAGGTGACACAGCAGGAGTGGAGCCTTGGTGTCCCCTGCCCATCATTATTAGCTCAGCTAGAGTCAGAGCAAGATGTGTCTATGGTTGGGTTCGCAGAGGGTCACTGCATTGGTTACCTTGCCGACAAAAAAATAAATCCTCAGCTTAACACCGATAACAGACCTCATTTTGACAGTAGCTTTAAAATGAGAAACGAAAATTTACTTTGCAAAGGAAGAAAATGAATAATGTGAGTAGCAGAATAATTCAGTTTAGCGCTTCCCAATATATAGTCTCCATAGGAAATTAACAATGATTAGTATTTATTGCTTTCTTACAGTAAATCTCATGTTGTTCTTAGTTCTTCTGTGATATCAAACTTTTTCAACAACCTTATAAGACAATCACTAATTTTAGACTTTCTGAAGGTCATTCTGCTAGGTTAGGAGCTCTGGCAGACTCTAGAATAAATGCTTCAGCCATTATAACACATGTTTGTCAAATTATTAAAAAAAAACTGCTTTAGGAAAATTCAAGTCTTATTTGCACAGAATATTGCCTAATGGGTGCTACATTGCTTATGTGTTTATACTTCTGTGTATGTTTGGGGAGCTGTATTTACTAAGAGAGGATTCCAAGGTCAATATGTTTTGAAAACACATGTCAAGAAGGTTAAAAGGATTTTCTTGAAAACTTTATGGGAGCCCTGAGGAGACTAAGATGAACAATGATTCTACAGGGAAGAATTTTGAATGTACAGTTAAGTTATCCAAAGACATCTCACAAGAAACATACCAGTGTGATAGAACATCACTACGTAGCTGCATTTCACACTGCCCTGGCACTTTACGGTCATCAGGAGTGGACTGGATGGTAGCCAAAAGTTCACCACCAACAGGTGCAAGATGCCACCAAAGCCTATATCTCAGCCTGGATCCCAGCTGTCACAACAACCTCACCATGAATGTGGAATGTTTAGCAAAGCATGGCCAAGCACATCAGCCCCGAGAGAGACACTGAGGCACGAGGGAGGCTGATGGGGCTGTCAGCTGAAAGAGCAAGGGACGACTCACAATGGCAGACAGAACCACTGGGGTTTCTTAATGGGCACTGGCTGCCCTCAGGAAAGGGTAAGGAGAGATTTAATGGAGCTTGCTGGGGCTGTTGCTATGTAAATCCCATCTCCAGGGAAGTGACTGGCACAACAATATCAGATGTCACTGGTGCAGACATTTGGCAGATGTTCCATCGTTTTTTACCAGTGTGCAAGTTATGAGCAAATTCCAAAAGTGTGAGGATGGAAGTGTGGACAGGTGGGTGTGGACGCCTGCACATGCTATCTTTAAATCCACTGCCCACAAAGTGGGAGTAGAGTTTAAAAGGTGAACTTTTACAGGAGATTTGGTGCACACAGATGGAGTTTATCTTTTATAAAAACTACATGTCAGACACATTTTGAAAGGAAACACCCATACTTGCCTACACTTTCACACATGTGGAAAAAAATCAAGTTGCTCCTTGACTCTCATGGGGGGAAAAAAAAAAGTGCTGTTGCTGTGCATCTGAATTGATTGTCAGACCTCTGGTAATACCTCAAACCAGAGCCTTGCCTTTGATGCGACAAGGACTCTTAAAAGCCTGATAGCTTTTTCTAGGGGGAAAAATGAAAATGGATAGATGGAATTTATTTGAAGTTGAGAGAAAAGGAGAGGCAGAATATTTAGATCAATATGCCATATTTTATCCTTATAATGTGCTTTTATCCTCTATTTGGTCAGTCACCAAAGAGTCCCAAAATAGGACTAGTCTCAAAGCATGTGGCCAGAGTATCTGAACTGTATTGAATTAAGTTGAGTTAGATCATATTGAATCAAATAGATGGTGTGAGTGTTCTGTTCAAGCAAAGTTTCCTTAGGACTGGTCTCGGATACACAGGGATAGCATTAACCCACCATGTGGCACACCGATCAAGAGAGAAATGAAATCCATGTCTTGGACAAGGTTGCTGGGGGGAACTCCTGATGTTTGTTAAGCTAAGACAAGAAGCAAGTTTCAGAGAAGACACAGATCAACTGAAAGTAATTTGGAAATTGGAGCCTAGGGCTATTCCTAGAATACCCTGCCTAGGGAAAATGTTGCTGAGTGGTAAGGTTGGATAATAGTCTAGACCAATTGCAAAGCTTAATCATTTTAGTCAAGAGTTGATTATAAAGAGACCCTAAGATTTGAAATATGCAACGCTATTTGTAGCCCATTATGGTGACCAATATTTTCCAAACTTTGGAAGCAATGGCCAAGAGAACTCTTATGGCAGATGGAATTAAACCAAGAGGTGGTTTATGCCCTGATATTGAAAATTTCTACTTCTCACTACACATAAACTAGAAAATTGTAAACAGGTTTTATATATGTATATAAATATTATATACATATATATTTGTGTATATATGTCTATATGTATGTCTTGTAGAAGCATATGACCAAGAAAACACTATGCATATTAGATAATTTTTGCACAAATAATTGCTGCATTTATTTAATAAGCAAACTATGCTTCCTCACAGAGAAAATATTTTATTGGAATATAAATATGATAAAGAGGAAATGCAAAATGGACACATGGTAAGACCTAATGAATGATTTCTTCCTCATCTTGTCCATTGCTTACCTCCTACCCTCTCCCTAGATCTTGGGGAGAGGAGAGGGGGAAGCTACAGCGGCAGATGAGTTTTAACTCAATAGGTGATATTCTGTTGGAGCTCCAAAATAGACAACCTCCATCTTCTCTGGAGCCACTTTATTATTTTGTTAACACTCAGTTTCATGAATTTGTTTTTTTGTTTTTGTTTTTTTTACTTCTAACTTCAACAAGAGGAACTATATAAGTCACTTTCCTTGTTCTGTTAATAATTCTGTTATGATGGTCATATGTGAATTTATGATTACTTCAAGCATGCCAAAATGGTTTGGTCTAAAATTGTGTGGATCATTGAGGACTCTATTTCCTTCCAATTTTGACTTGTACAACCATTATATAATTCTATTGGTAGAAATCTCTTAATAGCAAGTACATCCTTTATTTTGAGTTTCTGACTATTGTTTCCAAAAATTAGGCCCAAGTGTAATGTGCTGCTGCATTCCGACCCATTAATTTCTGGCTGAGCTGGGCTTCTATATGCCATCTCTGCAAATGCTTCCTTCCCATCACACTGGACTTCTTTATGGAGACATTCAGAATTAGTTGCAACCCTAGTAGATATATTGAATATGAAAAAGTATCAGATCAATATAGAACTGTCAATGTACCTACAGATTACTGTTGGTATAAGTGTTTGGGTGTCTTTCCTTTCCTGATTGATTATAAGAAACATGTTTAGAAATACCAGCACTTTTTCATAGATGTGTGGATCTCACCTCTGTACATGCATATGAGCTTTTTCAAAGCAATTTAGTGGATTGGGAAATGAGAGAAATAGATTAGGATGTAGGAAGTAGGAAGAATCTAAGCATTTATGTTTCATTTGAATGGGAAATTATGAAGTAGAAAGTATAAGCCATTATAAAAGCATGAAGAGATTACTACCCTCTCCTACCCCCCAATGGATTAAAAATTTTTAAATGAACTTTAGAGGATCCATGGGTACTGGAAATGATATACAAAAGTTTGTAGTTGCATTTTGTGGGGAAAGGATTCAATACGTTTTGTATAGCTTCTTCAAATGACCCGAGATTCAATAAATTGAAAATATAAAGCTATAAAAAATTAGGTGTGAACTCAGCATTCATGTCTATACAGAATGGAAATTTGACCTATCATGTCTTATTATGTTCCTTAGAATAGTTCATTCAAAGTCCTTTACTGAATGTCTAAGTTGTGCCAAGCACAGTACTAAGAATGGGGTGGATCTTCAGACCACTTAAGTGCTACGCTCTAAAGAGAGAGTTCTTTGCTAGCTCTGCATTATCTTCTTCCTTCCTTTGCTTGCCTCTCAGGTTGACCATCTTCTCCAACCTCTCTACTCTCCTGTTCTCTGTAATGGTTTCTCCAATTTTTACCTTCCCATCAGTTTTCCTAGATCTCACTAATGCCAATGGACTAATGGAATGGGATTTGACAGATTGCGAAGAATCTAACATAGTAAGATACAGGACTTACAGAGAAGTTGATCTTCACAATGCAAATAGCCTGCTTGCATTCCTTTTGGTTCCTATATATTTCAGACCTCTATGAAGTCCATCATCCTCGCACACCTCCTTTCTCAATTCTCAAAACCCCCATCTCTCTCCAGGGTAAGAATGACACATGGCAGTAAAATTCCTACCTTATTATAAAAAACTTGTATCAAATATGTTGGACTTTGGATTTATAGGGAATGAGAAAGAGTGATAGAAAATATCCTTGGGAAAAGTGTGGGTTCCCTTTCCTGACAAAAGCAGCTGACCATAGAATGTACCTCAGTAAGTTAGAATGAAGGTCATGTGCTTCTGGAGAGAACAAGAACACATACATCTTAAGTAGGCAGAAGTAACTTCCAAATCACCATCCAATAAACTAGGTATGGTTGGTAACTCTTAATCCTGAGGTAAAGAGTGGATCAACCATTCTCTTGGACATGTCCCCAGTCACCTACTAGACAGTTTTATAGAGATTGTGCCACTCTGTGCTTTTGTGATAGAAAATTCAATAAACAACTCAAACTTAAAACTCAGGACTTAGTCAACATATTAATCTGTGGACACGTCATTAAATGGTAAATTTGCCTATCTAAAAGAAACAGGTAAGCTATAAAGGGAGGAAATGAACATAATGACATCAGAAAGCCTAAGCCAAAGGTAGTCACTACCACCAGTTTAGCTTTGACATTGTGGGAAGAGGATAAGCAAAATGAACCACACAGATATTTAACATGTAACTGAATCTGATTTGTGGTATATGGAAGGAAAGAAATTACAGGATAAAATTCTTTTCCAGCCATTTACTCTGATTGAATCTGTGAAGTTAGCTCTGAAAGTAAAGTTAATTGCGATGGAAATTTCACATTACAGAATCAATTTTTTCCCTAAATATTTCTCTTTATAATTGGTTCAGAAATATTTAAATATAGTGCTCATTTCTGCTTAAGATTCCACAGCTCATGGGAGATATGGCTGGGCTGCTCTCAGGTCTCATATTGCCCTAACTTTTCTACTTCCTTACTCCACACAAATCCTCAGCTTGGCATTTCAATATGCCAACATTTGTTTCCAGATTGAGAGCTGGTGCTTTTCAGTCAAAGTAATGCATCGTACATTTAAGATTTTCTGAAATGGATTAAGAACAGTTTGCTTGACCCAAAGCTGTAATTTCAGATTATTTTTTTAAAATGAGTCATATTGATTCCATAATAATTAGTTTCTTCAAAGGCATAATTTCAAAGTTTTCTATGCACTGTAATATTCTAGCAGTCTATTTTGGAGTCAAGGACAGTTTCTGGGAAAACCTCCTTTCACATCTACAGAAATTCTAGGATGTTTGCCAGTATATAAACTATCAGTAGGACAAACAAAATAGATCAAGTATTTTCTTTTTTAATCTGTAAAATAAGGAAATATCAAACTGCCAGGTGTAATGGTGCATGCCTATAATCCCAGGGTCTCAGGAGGCTGAGGTAGGAGAATCACGAGTTCAAAGCCAGCCTCAGCAACTTAGGCACTGTTTCTAAATAAAATTTTAAAAGGGCTGGGGATATTGAGTGGCCCCGGGTTCATTTCCTAGTATTGAGAGGAGAGGAGAGGAGAGGAGAGGAGAAGAAGAAAGAAAGGAGGGAGAGAGGGAAGAAGGAAGGAAGATCAAACAGTATTCCCATTAAGTCAGTTTATGTTATATCTACCTTGACTGTGATAGATGGAAGAATCAGGAGTCCAAAGGCTTGCAAACTCATCTAAGAACAAGTTGATAAGACTGAGACTACTCATTAGTTATTTATCTGAAACATCCTATAACCCCACTGTCTTGAAGGAGGTTTCAGTACTGGTTCTTCTAGGTCAAGATGAACTTCTCAAAACTATTGAATCTACTTAAAACCAGTTGGACATCTTACGCTCAATTTCTTTGAAGGCCATACTAAAATTGTTCCCTATCTCACTAAACAAGAACATGGTTCTGCAAAACCCACCTTTAGTTTAAGTTGGCCTCTGTTTTAGTCAGTTTTTTCCCTGTTGTGACCAAAAAACCTGACAAGAACAATTAGAGGAGTAAAAGTTTATTTGGGGGCTCCTGGTTTCAGAAGTCCAGTCCATAGATGGCGGGCTCCATTCCTTGAGTTCAAATAAGGCAGAATATCGTAGTGGAAGAGTGTAGCAGAGCTGGGGACATGGCACCAGGAAGCAGGGAGAGAGATTCCATTTGGCAGATATGAAATATAAACCTTTGAAGGCCATACTAAAACTGTTCCCTACCTCACTAAACAAGAACATGGTTCTGCAAAACCCACCTTTAGTTTAGGTTGGCCTCTGTTTTAGTCAGCTTTTTCCCTGTTGTGACCAAAAAAACCTGACAAGAACAATTAGAGGAGTAAAAGTTTATTTGGGGGCTCCCCAAAATGCCCCCAAGGATTCCCCTCCTCCAGCCACAACCTACCTGCCTATAGTTACCATCCAGTTAATCCCTATCAGGGCATTGATTCGCTGATTAGGTTAATGCTCTCATAATCCAAGCGTTTCACCTCCAAACCCTTTTGCATTGTCTCACACATGAGCTTTTGGGGGACTCCTCACATCTTAGACTATAACAACCTCCAAAAGACGTAATATCTATTTTAATTTTTGGGATAAAAATTTAATAGAATCATGGTAGTGTTTTTTACAGAGAGACCCTGAAATCTCTGGACCTTCATGCTAATCACCTCTTCAGGATTCAAGAGAGTGATTTCACCTTTTACAATGCTGTACAGGGTCTGATATTCTACTGCACATTACTTAATAAAAAGCTTGACTAGATTGAGTGACTTATACTTGGAAGCCTGAGAATATATTCCAAACATCCATTCTCTGCTTTGCTCTCCATGTTCTCCCCACCACAAAGGAAGGCTAAGCAAGCAAACAAGACTTCAAAGCTAAAAAGAAGGAACCAAAAGAAATTGTTCAGCCAGTTATCAGCAAACTCTAGGAAGCACAGGACTTCCCCCGACTGGTGAAGAGGATACATCAGAAAAAGACAAGAGTTGTAGACACTGATCTGCTAGTGCTGTAATATTGTAAATACTGTCCTCAGGAACTTTCATTTGGAGGAAATTGAGAGAACTCAAGTCTCCAATGAAATTGGAATCTTCACCTCAGACTGGAGTTAAAAATGCTATAGCCCAAGTGACTATTTACTGCTTTTCATTAGCAGTTGCTCATGTATTTTGGGGTGGGGGGAGAGGAGTAATTGGTTCTCTTAAAAACTGGATGTAGAAATGAGAGTCAGGATGTGTGTTCACCTCAGAAATGTTCTATTTAACAATTGGGTCATGCACATCTGGTGTAGGCACTTTTTTTCTACTATAAGTGACACCAATAAATGTTTGTTATTTAAAAAATAAAATAAAATAAACAACTGAATCTAGATTGGAAGACCAGGATCCTTCGTGATGTCATCCAAACAAACAAACAAACAAACAATGAAAGTTGGCTTTTCTGTTTTGGGGAAGACATGTTTGGAAGTGTTTATGGCAGTGACATATTGCCACAAATACCTAAAAAGTGGAAAAGAGATGAGAAGTTGGCTGACTTTCCCAAAGAAGGTGTATTCTGCCAAAAAAAAAATAACCACAGAGCTCAAGAGAAATAACGTGGTCTCCTCTCCTGAAGGTGCAGTAACCCTGCTCAGTAGGAGAGTATCACTAACCAAGGTTCTGATAATAAAACTGGCAACTCTTTCTGTTTAGGAAGAAGAGCAAGGGCAGGCTAGATAGATGAAGAGAAAGCAAACCCACTTCTAAAACCCATCTCCTTTTCTGCTGTTTAATCCACTAGCTTAAAACTCAAGTTCATGGTCAACTCCTGAGAAGCAAGTGGAAATGTTCTCATGTCCTCACGCCCTGTCATCAGGTTCCTCCGACTCTCTCACCACACATGCGTGTGCTCCTTTTGTCATTCATAATTCAATACAGAATGACCATGACCACATAACCCAGATCAAAGACAAAACATGGAAAGAACAATGGATTCCCTCCCCTGTGCATATTCAAAACAGACCTTCCCCCTAGTGTTTTAGTTGAACTAACAGAGGCAGCAGACGCTGGGAAACATGCAAACAGATTTTCATGTGTGCCATTTACATCCATTTGTCATCAGTATCTAGGAATTGTAGACAGATTACTGACCTTGACGAGACTGGAGGACCCTCTGGGAATGTTTCTGGTTAAAGAAGACCCTTATCTGTGTGCACGGGGGTTAGTAATTATGCTCCAAGATGCCATTTTCACAAGTGCTGTCATCCCCAAGTAAAATTCCACTCTGGGGATTTATATATAGGGCACAGAGCTACACTTACTCTTTGCCATATTTTCCAATCTGGCTCTTGCTCTTTCGTAACCAAACACACTTAACATCAGCATATTTGCTCTGGCTCCCTCTTTTCTATTTTTCTTCCCCAGGCAGCAACTTTTTTTTTTTTTTTTTTTTTCCTACTTGCTAACCCCGAAAGACCTGGAAATGCTGAAAATAATACAGAGAAACTGATGTGTGCTTTTTTTGGTGTGTGTTTAAATCTATTTCCTTTCCTTTTTTATTTTCCATTTTCACTTCTTCTTCTACCCCTTCCTTTATTACTTTTCCCAAATGTGACACATCTTGATTTCTTTGATGCTTCTTTTAGATCTTTTACATGTTAAACTATATTAAAGAATAAGTGAAGGCAAGAACTCACATGGAAATAAGAAAGGAAGCTCTGGAGCTTTTTATACATTATTCTGTAGGCATCTCTATTCTCTTCTGCTGTTTAAGGATCTGTTTATTCTTCTTTCCTTTTTCCCCTTAGATATTATAACAACCTAATTGTATTCCCTCTTGACATTTATTAATTTGGGCATAAAAAATCATGCCAAAACTTAATGATTTAAAACAATAACCAGCTGTCAGGTTCACAAGTCTGTGCATTGTCATTTGCACTGGGCTAATCTGGGTAGTTCTGCTGATCTGACTAGGATTGGTTACTCTCAACTGGACTCATCCATTAGTCATGAGTCAGCTTTCAGATTGGCTGGGGTCTAGTTGGTTAAAGATGAGCTAGATGGGATGATCTGTCTCATCCTGCTATAAGTTAGCTCAGGCTTGCTCACCAGTGGCTAAGTCTTGCTCACAGGGTAGCTAAGACGGAGGCAAGGATGTGAGGAAAGGTACAAGATGTCTTCAGACTCAGCCTCAAAACTCCCCCAAATGACATCCAATTACATTTTGCTGAACAATTCAAGTCACATATTATAAATGTGAGGGAGATAGAGACTACCTCTTGATGAAAGGGTAGAAGTGCATAATAGTTTTGGTCATCTATCATAGAGAATAGCAGAGGTAGCACTGTTTAGCTCTGATGATGTTTGAGTCTGGAATCAGAATATCAGTGTTCAATCCCACCATCAGAACTTCTTAATTATGTACATGTTCCTTATTTCTCTATGGCCTCATTTCAAAATGTAGAGAAAATGATAATAATAATAATAACAATATCTAGGACATAGATACAAAAATATGAAATGATAATACATCAACTTACACAGTGCATATTGCATGATAATGAAATGTATTTAAGTTATTATCATGCTATTGCCATTATTTTCATTATTAGAGTTTCAGGCTTGGATCTTCATTTAAATATATGATTAATAATCTATAATTTTTCAAATAGCTCCTGTATCAAGACCTTGTGAATTCCATTAAACCCCAAAGGCATTTTGTCTTGAGGAAATACTGTTCTTGTATTTTTTAATCACACACATACTTGATTCTGGGATGGCAAATATGACTTCACTCTCCTAACTCCATTACAGACACAATTCACTGATTTTAGTAATTTGTTTCAAGAATTTTTTGGACAGACCTCAAGAAAGGCACTATCAGTTGACCAACGGTGGTACGAGAGAAGACTCATATTTATTGCCCATGCTAGAATTTTTAAAATCTGGAAAATGTTCTCCTGTATCTTTATTTTGAAAACCATTAATTCTGTTGACTTCAAATTAAGTAAAAGTAATCTAGCCCAGTGATTCTCAAACTTTTTGGTTTCAGGACACATTTTCAGTTTTAAAAATCATGGAGGACTCTGAAGAACTCCTGTTTATATGAATTATATTTAATGACACTTATCATATTACAAATTGAAAATTAAAAATAGAAATAGTTATAAAATAGTTTTTAAATGTTCATAACAAACCTACAACCTGTTAATTCAAGCACATATTATTTTAATGGAATAAACTACTTTCTTCCTACAAAAGTTAGTAAAAATTGAAAAGTAGTACCGGCAAATATAAAGGCTAACTTAGATGACAGCTGGATTTTCATATCTACTTCTGTACTCAATTTGTTGATATGTCATTTTTATTGAAGGGTATGAAGAAATCCCAGTTGCAAGAGTTATGTTACTAGAAAACCTCACAGACCCCCTGAAATGGCTTCAGAGATCCCCCTTGGTGCTCAGATCACACTTAAAGAACAATTTTTCTAAACTATCTGTCCTTTAAGCAACTGGAGGGAGGTCTCATAGCAATATATTGGAGAGGGCAAAATAGGGAATATTTTCAAGGATGAGCATGCTCTGTCCTCAGGGAGTTGGGGCTATTGTGGACTTTGAAATTGTTGCTCTCTGTACTGCTTCTATCTCCTGGGAACTGACCTTCCACCCATCACTTGGCTACAGCAGGCTCCTTCCCATACCAGCCAGGATTACTGGGACCGTAGATGGATATCCATACCTGACTGGGCCAACCACAGCCCTGCTCAGGATGTGGCAGTAAAAATCCACTTCTGCATTAGCAAAATGTATATACTGCCCAAATGAACAACTCTGTATCCCAATGCAGGCAAAATACCAGTTTGTGTTGGTTAAAAATTAAGCAGCACACAGGGGTAGAGGAAGCTGCAGTAACCACTCCACAGAAAATTCTTGCATCACCCAAGCCCCTAGATCTAGAAGATGAAGTCAAAATATCCTGGAGAGGGGGTTCAGAAGCCAATGGACACCTGGTATGAGAAGAACCAATTAGTTTATCTAAAGTGGAAAAACAAATTATAAATACAAAGGCCCTTTGGGCAGGATTTAGAGTCATTATGAAAATTCAGGCTGATTACATCTTGGTTTATGGGTAAGGGAATGTACAAGGCACCCTGCTCTGAAAATTGGGGCGATTTGAATTCTGTCTCCCTCATACCACTGACACTGAGCCCTGGTCAAAAAATAGCAAATAATCAAATGTTAATATAATTTTGCAAAGATGCAGCAATTAATTTGTAGAGGAGTAATTTTTGGCAAGCCTCTTTAACTCCCTGAATCCAATTACTCATCTGTTAAATGGGAGTAATAAAAATAAAGCTGATAAATTATGGGCTACAGAGGAGATAGAAAGAACCTGATTATGACACATAGGATATAAGAGACTGGGAACTGGGTTCAATTATGTGTCTAAAACATAAAATATGCAGATTAAAGATACTTCCATATATCTCAGTGCCATGCATCTCACAGACAAAAATGGTTGGGAGTAGGAAGCTTTTCACTGTTTGAAGCAAGCATTTAATACCTTATGTCACTCAAGTTCAAAAGAAATCTTAGGTGAGTTTCACACATTATATGAAAATGAAAACTGTCTTTACCTTTCTTCTTACCTCATCTGACTTGCAATTAACCTGATGTGCTTGGCTATTTTGAGGGACACTTTTCAATAAAACCATATAAAATCACATTGTCATAACCATCCATATGGTAAAGAGTACTATCATATATATTGGTCTGTATTCTTCAGAGTAAACTCAGGAGGAAGGTTTTCTTATTCTCATTTTAGAAGTAAGTCACTAAATGTGAAATGCCTTTCCCAAGGTCATACAACAAGTTCCTGCTAGAGCAAGACCTCAAAGTCCACTTTCCTCTTTTGTTCTGGGCTTTGTTCACAATCCTCAATTCTTAGAAGTAACATGAGCACTCCATGTGATTATGTCATATGACTTCAAGAATGTCAAATGGTTACTTAGAGACATATTTTCAACATGAAATCCCTAGGGTAAAATTTAGTTAACACCCCCAGTAGAAAGGAAAATATTAATTTGGGTCTTTTGTTAACTTCATAGTTTCTTGAGTTGATTTATACTTTTATTTATTACTCATATGCATTAAATTATGCATATGAAAACCTTTATTCCAAAGGTTTCCATAGCACTCAGATTATATAGTAGATGATGATGATGATGATGATGATGATGATGGCCATCAGTGAGTTTCTATGTGGCACTTAGAAAATGCAAAGTGTTTTTTATGTTGCACATTATTTTGCACAGCAGTCCCAGAATGAAATCAGTATGATTGCACTTAATATTTGGAGAAGAGGGGTGTGCCGAGTGCCAAAAAGCCCAGAAATAAGATGTTAATGCTCTCTCCCCAAACACACACTTCAAGATGTATAAAAACTCAGATGCAGCAATAACACTAATTCCTCCATTTCAATGACTTTATGTAGATATGAACATGAAAGAGGCTAGGGAGACTTAAGAACATCAATTTCTTACAAAAGATTTATTCATTTATTTGATGTTCCAGGTTTGGAGTTAAGTTCTAGGGGTACAAAATGTGGACAGAAACAGGTGCACTGAAGCCCTGAAAAGCATACAATCCATTGGATGAAAAGAGATAGATCAATAAATAAATACTACATTTCAATTAGGATGTTAAAAGTATTTGACCTAATGAGAGAAGGTTGCTTAAGAATGTAAACTTGGAGCTGGGGTTGTTGCTCAGTGGTAGAGCACTTGCCTAGCATGTGTGAGGCACTGGGTTCGATTCTCAACACCACATATAAAATAATGAATAAAATAAAAGTCTGTCAACACCTAAAATGAATTTAAAAACAAGAATATAATACTTAAAGTGTGATATGAAGTCCTGTTAGAATTGAAATTATTAGACATACGGGGTGGGGGAGGCATGGAAAGATCCCACAGGCAGAAAGAACAACATGGCTAGAGAGCTGGGCATAGGAAAGAGCACTGAATGACTTATGTAGCAGGAAGACAAGGAAGGTTAGGAATATGCAGTCAAAGCAGATGGCACACACAGATTTGAATCTCTGCAAATTAATTTTATCTTCAAAGAAAATATGATGGTTTAATCAATTGTAGATGATCAATAATCCATGGTTATATATACACAATGGAATATCATTCAGCCATAAAGAAGAATAATATTATGGCATTTGCAGATAAATGGATGGAATTAAAGAATATCATACTAAGTGAAATAAGCCAATTCTAAAAAACCAAAGGTTGAATGTTTTCCCTGATAAGTGGATGATGATATATAATGGGCGTGAGGGCGTGGGGAGTGAGAGAAGAATGGAGGAACTTTATATTACATAGAGGGGAATGAGAGGGAGAGGGGTATGAAAAATGGTGGAATGAGACAGACATCATTACCCTATGTACATGTATGATTACACGAATGTATGAATCTACATCGTGCACAACCATGGAGACAAAATTATGTACCTCATTTGTGTACAATGAATCAAAATGCAGTCTGTAAAAAATAAAAAAGTAAAAAATGAATTTAAGAAATAATCAATGGTTAATTAGATGTCTGTTTTTAAAAGCTCTCCCCAGTTTAAATGTGGGAAGGAATTTACTGTAGAGAGAGCACATGAAGAAGATAGGGACTCATTGTGGTGATCTGATGCTAGAGTGGAAATGGAGATGAGAGATTAGGGAGAATAATGAGAGATTAGGGAGAATGAAAGGATAAGGATTAGCGAGAATAACAGGATTAGAATAAAAGTTGAAGGCCTATGGGTTGCATTGTATGACAGGGGTTACAAGAAGGGAGGAATCAAGAGTTTTTTAGTTTACTTCTAATCACAGGGCATGAAGGATTATACCATTCACCTGGATAGCCTCAACATATCTCAGATAATATGTGAGTTTGACTAGAGGAGATTGGAATTTGAAGGAGATGTCAGGAGAAAAAAAATACATTCAGTCCCTCGAATATAGAGGAAATCGAAGTGAGTACTCTGTTGACCATAAGCTTCAATTTTGAGAAATTTCAGCATTGAGGCATAGAGAAGATAATGTTAATGAGGCAGAGGAAGGATGTCTGGACAGAAAAAAAGAGAGCCAAGTGAACTTTAAGCCAAAGAATCCTAGAAAAGAGTCTGTTTCAACAAAAGGGAGAGTTCCATAGTTTCATCCAGTAATTTTTACTTTTGCCTTGAAGATTATTGAACCTGATTACGATGACAATGATGTTGATGATCTACATCCTAGTAAGTCCTAAGAAATGCCCCTGCCATTCTGAGCAGATCGTATTTTAAAATGTACATAATGAGGACACTTTGAAGGATTTTGCTCAAACAGTTATAATGAATAAACTTGTATTTCAGAAACATTATTCTTGTGACTGCATGAAGAATGAATTTTAGAAGAGCAAGAATGGAGCAGAGACCTTTTACAAGACTATTTTAAATACTGCAGATGAAAGATAATGGAGGACTGAATACCATTGAATGCTGGGATAGAAAAGAGGGTAAATACTAGATAGACTTAGATGGCAAAGAGATCAGGATTTATAATAATTTGTTCTGCATCAGGAAGAATATTAAGATAGGGATGAGGTCAAAATTTTAATATAAGAGATTATACAAAACTGCATTTTCAAATGGAATATTCAAGAGATACAGGGACCGAATGAAAATAATGCATTGGATTTGGAATGTATTGAATCGGGAGCTTGAGATACTGCCATCTCTGCAATTACTTCTAATGGATATTATTTCTAATGGATAGCTCAAAATGACCCCACAAATATGGGAGAGGGTAAGGACTGTACTAGAGAAAAAGACGGGATTTATTAGCATGCCTGTGATAACTAAATTCATGAAAAGAATGAAGATCCCCATGCAGATTGCAGAGCAAAGAGAATAGTGAAACAGATGGTCAGGAAATGCAGAATTTAAGGGACAGATAGCAGAAGGGCATGTCCACAAGAATCACAGAAGGAATGTTAGAGGGGTAGAGGAGAACTCTGGAAAGAACGCTATGAAAACAGAAAATAAAAAAGTATTAAGGAAAGATCATTAACTTTAAAGTCAGAGAAAGATACCTGGAAAAGAACAAAAATAGTTTCAGGGATCTAGAGTTAGAAAATTGAGTGTCTGGAATTAGTTTAGATTTTTTAATTGTATAGCACAAACCTACAGATTTCAATATTCAGGGAACAATTCCTCCCAAAAGTCAGAGCTACCCCTCAATCATTATTAAGAGTGTCCAGTGTGATAAAGATGCTTATAAAAGGGGAGGCACAAACAAAACAGATTATGATTTAAAGTCCTTTCTGACTTGTCTCTTTTAGATTTTAGTCTTGTCTTTAGAAAGAACAAAAAAAGTGAAAGACAGTGAGGGAGATAATGTCAAGATATGGTCTTGCAAAGTCAAGGCAATTTCAAAAACAGTTCTTTATTGGGTCACTGCAATCCTTGTATCTGGAACTCAGTTCTGCTGGTTAGAAGTCTGGTGTTGTCAAGATATAGAAGCTGACTCAGAGGAAGTGACTTCCTTAACCAAATTCTCAAATGGGTTGACAATAAACCAGGAAACTAATTTCAGTGGCTGTGAACTGACCCACTTTTCATGGTCACCAACTTAGGCATCTCTCCAGGGTAATCAGAAGGCACATTAGACCACAGACATCTGGTAAGCATGATATCAGGGCACAGACAGTAGGAAGATTTTAGGCATGGCTCATTAATCCCTGGAAAAGTCAGCTGAAATGTTCTTGCCCCACATCAGAGTTTCTTTCCAAGATGCCTAATGCTCATTGAGTGGTCTAGTGGTTGTTTCTTGGATAATCTTCCAAGGACACTGACTAATTCTTTCTTTATTGCACATCAGTCTTTGAACATCATTCAGACTACTTTCTTTGTGATCGAAAGCATACCAACTTATAAAATAAAATGCACTGTATAAATAAATTTGAGACTCAGGCCAGTATCTACTTATGGGTTAGGTGACCTTGAACAAATTAAAGAGCTTGATTATTTTCCATCTTATCCAAGGAGGCTATATCCAGTCTTAGGTACATTGTGAGAATAAAGGAAATAATGCATCTATTCCTACACGTGGCACATAATAGACATCAAATAAGACACAGAGCTGTTTCCCCTGTAGATACTGTTCTGTCTCCTTTTCTTTTTGCTATCTCTCCTCATTCGATGGTATTTGTTCTCTAGTATAAGTAAGACATGGTTTTAAAATGACCATTCAATCCGATAAGCATGCAAATTTCCATTGATCATGAGCTGAAACTGACGGTAACAAACAGGAAGCAATTCTAAGAATTGCGGGCTTTGTCAAATTGCGTGTTATTTTTTTAATATTTTAAAAAGCATCAATTATTTTGAAATTAATAGAAATTAAAATGCAAAATAACATCTTATGAATCACTGGCTAAGTCCTTCTTTACTTAAATGTTTTCAAATGTTTGGGAACTATAAAAACAGGCAAAGATTCTGGGAAATTCTACAAGAATTTCCAGTAAACCTAGGAGAACTAAAATAGATAACTCTCAAATAAACTTTGTCATCACAGTGAGCATCAGACCATCCTAAAGAAAGAAAGAACAACTGGAAACAAAAAGAAGAGGGAAATAATGCAGTGCTAATAAAAAAGGGATGCCAGACATGAAGAGCCAAAAAATAATAATCCATGTGAAAAACCAAAATAGAAAAGAATGTACTACAACTGTCACCCATATAATGCTATGTATTAATGAGGACGTTTTCACTCAAGTAATTTACTCTCTGATATTTGGTCTATTCTGAGGCATAAGATTCACATGTGAAATAAAATACAGTTTCCATTTAGTAAGAGACACTGAGATTCATTCATCTCCAGTATCTAGTCACAGATAACTAAGTATTACCTCTATCAGGAATTTAATCATGCACTCAGAAAACCTGATATCTATGATAAACAGAATTAATTTTCTTTACAATGTAAATATGAAAATAAATTTAGAATATTTATATGTAACTATTAAGTGACAGCAAACTTGTATATTTCAAGATAAATAGTTGTTCCTGCTGTTAATTTTTATATTAATATTACCACTGATAAGGGATTAGTCAGGTCCAATTAATAAAATCGATTATGACTGTGTCAACTTATCCACTTATTATGATTGTTCAAATGTGTTGGTAAACTTCACCTTCCAAGTTTTTGCCCTGGGCTTTTTATCTGATCAAGGTATTGTCACATTTTCCCAGTCATAAATTTCATGACTCTTCATAAAGGTAGGTTATTTCTAACAGATTATTAATTTAATTCTGATTTTACCTGAGTTTAACTTGCTTAACCATCTGTGGTTGAAATCATTTTTATGTCAACTTAAAATACTCCATATTCCAGGAAGTATTTCAATGATGGTCATAATGGAATTGAGTGGAAACAAAAATGATTTTTTAAAAACATAATAGATGCAGACAAATATAGTGAGACTAAGTAACTTAAAATATAAGACATTTTTAGGTAGATGAGAAAGGGGAGACATTTTGCTAATTCCTGAAATTGAGCTGCTCATTTGGTTTTGAGCAAAAAGAAAAACATGGTTAGATTTTAGTCACACTGTCTTTGATAGGCTTTGTACAACACAAATACACACACACAAACATACCTGGAGAAGCAGATCTTTTTTGATGGGGAAGAGTGTTTAAAGCTATCCTTATTTCCATGTTTCATGATATGGGGTAGGGCTAGCTTCATCTTTGGTGGTTATAATATCATACATCACATTTCAAAGCACTGCAGGATATTTCCACTAGGTTTTCTACATTTTATTCCTGGTGGAAGTTTTGACTTTGAAAGTTCAGGCATTTTTAAGTTTTTATCCTTGTGCAAAGCATATCTTAAGTTTCTTTAATATAACTTGCAAGCTTGCTCTGTATTTATTTCACCCTTGCATAACTCAAAAGTAGTGGAACAGATTGTACTCAAATTGAGCAAAAGCAATTACCAAATCCTTAGACTAGGGCTAGTCATGGTTCCAAGAGATAATTTTTGGAAATTCCATGATGGCACGTAAATACAGGGCTATTAAAGGTTTTCAGTGACAACCTAGCAGTATCGTGTTCTCTATCACAGATCTACCCATGAGGCTCTACAGTGTTACTTCAGAAGTGAACAACACAGTAGACATTCTGCATTGACTTCAGTTTTAGTGTATACTCCTGGATTTATGTTTGTTACAATTTATAACAAAATGATGATACTAGATGACAAATGTTGGGGCTGAGGGGGTAGCTCAGTGGTAGAGATTTAGCCTAGTATGTGTTGGGCCCTGAGTTCAATCTCTAGCACTGCACAAAAAAAAAAAAAAAAAAAAAAGCAAATATCAGCTTAGCACTTGAACACTGATATTATTTTGTGTCATGGATTATTTTTCCTCCTTTATACAGATAAGAAAACTGAGATTCATCACATGAATTTTAAAAATGTCCCAAAGTCACTTCTAATTCAATTCTTCATTTATTCAGCAATTACATCATGAAAGCAAGCCTACTATGTGCGAGGCACTGTATGTGCAGAGGACATGCAGTGATGCACAAGTCAGGCAGAGCTGCTTCTTCATGCAGTTTACAGTCCAGTGAAGTCCAACCAAAAAACAAGAGTAAAAATCATGATGAATTATGCCCTTGCCAATCCAAAGGAGCTGCTCAGGGTGCTCTGAAAAGGGAAAATATGGGCCCTGAATGAGACTGAGTGGCCTGTAGGGAAAAGATACAATCAAATTGAGACAAGAGTTAGTTAATGGGCTTCTGATTCCATGGCTCATACTTTAACATTATATTGAGAATAAACCAAAACAGTGCTCTAGCACAAAACTTTGCAAGACAAAACAATATTTTCACCTTTGTCCTTATTTAAAAATTTTTAAAAATGCTTTCCTATGGTTTTTAAAACCCTCCAAACTGAGAATGTGTGCACTTATCCTTCAGCCTCCAGATACAGAATCTATGAATATAGTTTGATAGTCAAAAATCACTAATCACATTATTAGGTCAGAATGTAATTCCATTGCATTCTCCAGAAAGTACCTCCGGATTCTGAAACCAGATAATAGATATCTTCCTGAAATCCATGTAACAATTTGTCTGCTCTCCTCTTAAGACACTTATACCTGCCTTGGGTGTAGTTAGTTCTGGCAAGTTATTCTGTCCATAGGGCAGCAACCATCATGTTTCCACATTTGCATTCTCAAAGGTGTGATGCTTCAACATTTAAAGTTTAATTGAACTGGCAGATGGAGATATATATTATATGCATGGGAAAAATACATGCACATAAGAAGCAGTATGGTGTGGCATGTCGAGTAGGGACTTGGGCATTTAACGATCCAGCATCAAGTCCAAATTCTACCCTCTCTCACCGTGCTTACTTAAGCATCCTGAGCCTCAGATTTCCTGCCTATAAAACAAATACTAATACCTTCCGAATAAGATTCTTGGTGTGCCGTAAAAGAGAAAACGTAATCTACATGAAAGTGCGATAGATTGGTTCAACTACTCAACAAACAGTGGCTGCTATTAATGTCCATCATTATCTTTCAATATGGTGTAGCCATCACTCACAGCTGTTGGCAGACTAGTCAAGGAAAATAGGAGGGGAATTCTGAATGTTAGGATGTTCAACATACTCAACAGATGTTTTTTGACATATCAGCATGTAATAAATGAGAAAGGTACTTATACTAAACAAATGATCAGGTAAAAATTATTTATGCTCTAAACAACAATGAGCTAGTACAGCATTGTTAATTTATTAAAATGTATTGTACTATGAATGATGCTACTTCCTATATCTCAAGATTATTGTTGGATATGTCTAAAGTAATTATAATGAAGTAAGACTGTATAAGATCAAAGTCACTTAAAATCTCTTCATACATGTTACATCACCTCTCCTTGGTTCCTGTAGAACCATCTTTAATACCCAATATTGCTGATGCATCTTCCTGCTGACTTTGCAACTGATAAAAGAAAACAAACACGCCATGCCAGTCCCTGAGACCTGCCTGGAGCCACAGGGAGAGGAAAAGAAGGAGGAGGACAGTCAGCAACATTAACAGAGAGAAATGTGCATTTGTGCTGTTAAACCAAAGCCAGAATGTTAATCCCCAAAGTGCATGGGGAAAAATCAATAAATCCAAACTAATAATAAAAAATGTCTCCCATGCTTCAAACTGACAAAAGGTAACATGAGCAAACTGACAAAACATAACATGGGCATCTTTTCTGTAGCCCACCATCATTCTTTAATGCTAGTTGCATTTGTCCTTGGTGACAAAAGCAATACAACAGACTTACTTAGCTTTTCCATCAACTTCTAGTTGTTGGCACAATATCGCCCTTAAAACATTGCTCATCTGTAAAAGAACAGAGTAGATAATCATCATTATTATCATTGTTATGGTTTTCAATCTCCCCCCTTCTCCTCTTGAGAAAACAGCTTTCTGAGATCACGTTCAAGTAAATGGGAGATAAATTGTTTCCACCATATGCCTGGGCATTTCTGTGTTGTCTTAACTGTCATGAACTTGGACTTCTGCATTGCATACACATGGGTGCTCCGAGTCCTGCCTGCCAGTAGGTCCTACTTGGTGTACAGCAGATAATTGCAAGGGGAAAATGGAGCCACCTTTCCTATGTTCAGCTTTATGAACTGTGGCTCTCATCCACCTGCCTGCTACAACATCTGTCCCAGAATCTCTTGAAAAAGGGTACTCGTCTTCTATCAACACCAGCAGCTGAGAAGAATGGTGAAGTCCTAAATCCTGACTGCCTGTGAGTAATAGATTACAGAAAAAAGGGCTTCAAGATTGGGAACCATATGCTTCAAGCTCCTTTGGTGCAGGTCGAGCCAAGATATTTGAATTGAGAGCACTTGACTCATGCCTCCCTTGTTACAGTGACCATGGAAACCCTAGCACTGCTCGTGCTTTGTGTGCAGTAGGGTGAATGACTATTAGAAATGTTTCTTAAAGTGTAAAACCAGAGTTATGCTGCAGATCTGAGGATGGGTTTAAAGAAGCTAGAAAGGAGACACTAAGACAGAGTAACCATTGTAACCAGAGTGATTGAGGTTAAGAGGGCTCTGGGTTACAAAGTCATCTCTGAACTTTTCCACTTGGTGGACATTTGGTGGATGCCCAAAGTGTGTATGTGTGTGTGTGTGTGTGTGTGTGTGTGTGTGTGTGAATACATGTATTGCTTCCCTCCCAAATCCCCCTCCTTCCCCTCTGCCCTCATGACAATCTCTGCAGACTTAGTCTATTCATTTCTAAGACTCAACTAAACCATCACTGACTATACCATTAACCTGGTCCTCTTTAGTTAGATGTAGCTCTTACTTCCTTTGAATACATACAGCACTGCTTCTGATCTGATTCTAAGGGTCTTTTTTTTCTTTTCTTTTCTTTTCTTTGACTTCTGTTAAAGAGTGAACATCAGTTCATTCTTTCCACAGTTAAATAGGACTAGCACGATGCTCTTATTTGACACATTGTGGGCCATCAGACATTGAGTGCTAAATGAATATAAAACACTAATGAACATGATTCACAAGGCCCAAAAGTAAAATTTATCCATGGATACATTTATTCAAGGAGATGAAATATCTCTACAATAAAAACTGTAAAACATTGGTGAAAGAAATTAAAGAGAATACATAGGGGAAGACATTTCATGTTTGTTGATTAGAATAATTAATATTATTAAAGTGTTCATACTGTTGAAAGCAATCTACAAATTCAGTGCAGCTCTTATCAAAATTCCAATGAAGGTTTTCATATGAATAGAAAAATCCACCTTGAAATTCACATGGAACCACTAATGACCTCGAATATCCAAAGCAACATTAAGCAGAAAGTTGGAGGTTATCACACAACTTGAATCAAAATATACTACAAAACTATACTAATTAAAATGGCATAATATTAACATAAAAGCAGACACATAGCTCAATGGAATAGAATACAAAGCCCAGAAACAAACTCAAACATTTAGAGACAACTGATTTTTTTAAGAGATAAGTTCTTTATATTGCACAGGCTGGCCCCAAACTTCTGGGCTCAAGCAATTCTCCTGTTCCCCCCCAACTTCCAGGGTAGCTGGTATTATTTCACCATGTACTACCATGCCCAGCTAGCTAACTGATTTTTGAAATAGTTGCCAATAACACACAATGGGGAAAGGTTCTTCAATAAATGGTGCAAAGAAAACTGAATATCCACACATAGAATTAAACTAGCCCCCTATATTTCATCACACAAAAAAATTAACTCAAAATGGATTAAGGACTTCATTGTAATGCCATGCACACCTTGACCCTAGATTTAAACCTCAGATCCCCATTTAAAATGCTTAAATCATTTCCTTAAAACTCTAAGCCTCAGCTTATTTGTCTATAAAATGTGGTTAGTAATATCACCCTTGCCTTTCTCATAAAATTTCAACATAAAATGTTGTAGTCAAATAAGTTAATGTGAATAGAAGAACTTTATAAGCTGACCAAATGTGCATATACAGGTGAAATTCAAGGTAACATGCATTTGCTATAATATTACTCTGAAACAGAGTTCCCTAAGGACTATGTGATTCTGGAGGAAAGATCAATTCTAGACAAAGAATTCATCAGAATACACACTGTCATGAGGAAGATCTGGATACCAAATTTCACTATTAATATGACCCAATGAAATCCCCTTTTAATGCCCCAGGAATATTGGAGTATGGAAAGCTTGAGAGGCTGCCTTGACTGTTGGAGGCTGGTTTTCCTCCTGGCTATTCTGGCACTCCTGCCCTATTTGATCTGGCTCTAATTCTTTCCATCCATTTCTATGGATTCTAGGATCAGTTTTAGTCTACAAGTAGGGATAATTTTTCCTTATTAATCTATTCATAAGGATTGCATGTAAGAGGTGCCTTTACCATGCCCCCACACTCACACTCTGACAATTTCTCAGATGTCTCACTAATGTTTGGATAATCACTCACATTTAATAGATATCTGATGCACCTCTCCTTTTGCTCAATTGGCTCCCACATGGCATGCCTCATGAAAGATCCTTGTTTTATGCTAGATGACACCCCTTCTTCCACTTCTGCCTACTCTTCTCCATTTGAAATTCAATGAGCCGAGCGATAACAACAGATCCTGCCCCTGATCCAGCATTGATGGGAATTTATCTGTCATGTAACTGAGGAGGTTACAGCATTTGGAAACCTAAGTGTTTGGCCTCTAACCTTGTGTAGCCTGTGCAGCAAACACAGAAGAAATCACATTATTCATTGCTGTGCTAAATGAGGAGATGTGTGTCTAGGATTTGCTGGTGTAGGATTTTTCATTTAATTAAATCTGAGTTTATATCTGCCCAAGGGACCTCATTGACAAAGGGAAGGTGGTGAAAAAGCTTTGTCGGTATTCAAGCCAAACAATAACTTTTTCCTGATATAATGAACGTGTATTCATTGATTTCAGTTCTCAGTGAAGGTTATTGTTTCTGAGGCAATACTGTCATCACTAATTCGTCTTTATAGAGCAGCTATATTAGACCTGTGACCTTGGGCAAGTCACTTAACCTCTCTGACTTTTGATATAGAGCAGAATTATTAATGCCTCCTAAACAGAGCTGTTGTCAGGATACACATGATAATGAATGTGAGGGAGCCTCTTGCTACCTAGAAAGGGAACTCACCTGCTTTATCTCAGTTCATCCTTACCAAGGAGGTGAAGGGTAGGCAAGGTCATTTGGTGCAAAGAATGAGGATTCAGGATCAGATACATGGAGTAAACTGTACAATAGCACAGAGTTGGGAGGTTGCAAAATGGAGATTTTCCTCTGGCTATTCCAGTACTCAGTACACTGCTGTGTTTGCTGAGACCAAATCCTGACCTTGTTCAGGGAACTCATACTGACTCCAAATACATTGCAAGAAATCAAAACATTTAAAAGAACAAACAAAACATGCTATTATGAAGTTATCAAAACTCACCTAGGATAGACAGTTCTCACTTGCAGAATCAGAGGTATTCTGGCACATCTGTCTCTTTTAAGACTGTTAAGTTGTCAGGAATTTTGTAAGCCATTTGTTAAACCCAGCCATTATTACAAATTAAATTATGTAAACCTAGCTTGTTAAATTATAGGGAACATAAGGTAATTAATACTCAAAATTGTTTACTCAATGTTTCACTACATTTTACTGTCATATATACTCGATCACATAGTTCTTTTGTGGCACAAATATCACACAATAAGAAGTTACTCCATAAATGACAGTCATTTGTGATAAAGGTTATCAAAGACTCAGCTTCCATCTGGGTCTTTTCCTGTCTTTTGGACTACTTACTCCGGGAAGCCAGCTGCCACATCTTCAGAACACTCAGGCAGCCTATGGAGAGGCCCACGGTGTAAGGAACTGAGGTGTCTAACCTACGGCCAAGGGAGCGCCTGAGGCCTGCCAAAAAATACATGAGTTTGGAAGTCTTCAAATGACTACACTATGGCTGACAGCTGGACTACGACCTCATAAGAGACCTGGAGCCAAAACTGGTCAGCTAAGCTGCTTGCAGAAATAGATTATGTTTAATGAAGCATCTAGATACTCTCACATTCAGTGTCTGATTTAAGAGAAGATCCCGTAAAAGTCTAGAAACTTACTTTTTCCTAAACATTGCAAACTTGTAAACAAATCCAAATTCATATCAGAAATACAAATATTTGTTATATTATCTTTTGCTATATGATAGGTCCAAGAAAAGGTATTTAACTCTTGCATCTAATCCTATTCAGTTTTGGAGAGAGGCTTATTATTTCAAGTGTGAATGTAGTTCTAAAATACCAGTCTGCCTAACAATCTTTATTTCTCTGTAGGTATTGAACTGTCAATATGCACAAGTGAATTAGGATTATTCAAATAAGTCTCTGAAGTCTGTGCAGGGCATAAGAAGCTTCTTAAAAGAAGTAAAAATCTATGGAGCTGTCCTTTGGTGAGTGGCATGCATGTTGTGTCAATGCAGTGATATGTGTAAAGTGAGCAACAATATCTTACAGAGGTTAAGGCAAGTGGGATAGATGCGGGGACTGTACTTCACCATTGGGACACTCTCCAGGGCATGGTGTACTGTGAAGTTTGGTGGAGACCATAGGACTAAACTGGAACTTTATCACATTTGTTATACCTCTTAGATCTTTTAGATAGGGGGAAGCTCACTGACCAGAAAAAAATGAAGTACACAACAGTCTTCTGATGATTTGAGTCAACAGACTTCATGATTTAGGAACCCCTCTTTTCATCTCACAAAGATTTGTGAACCTAGACTCCTGGAAACAATTATTTCTGAAAAAAAAGTTTTTCTGATTATGTGTATTAAGTATGATTAAGTATGTTTAAGTATTAAGTATGATTAAGTATGTTCTGTGTATGAACATACTTCTTTGACTTGAAAAGCATGTTATGATTAAGGAACATTTATGTCAACACAGTTTACTTATGCTTTATTAACTAGAAGGATCAACTCTCTCTTAGACTTACCAGCCCCCCCACACCAAACTTTGGTATATAAAAAAATTTTCATACAGTTTTGAATTAATTAAAATTTGGAGAATTCTAGACAAATACAATGATTTCTATTACTCATTATCTTATAAAGTGAAGGAACACATTTTTATGTTGGCTAGTAGATATTTCAGAAAACCAATGCATAGTTTAAATGTAAAAGATATGTTAATACATTATTCTGAATTCAGGTTCTAAATTTGGAAAAGGCATATTAAAAACCATTGTCAAATTGATGGATTAAATCATAAATATCTAAAGACAAAATTATAAATAGCATTATAAAAATACACAAAAAGATCATTATGAACTTTGCTATTTTCAAGTAAGAAATATTTTAATGATTTAAGAATAAAAAGAAACTGAAAATTAAACCATATATATTTTTTGATCCAAAGAAGAAACTGAAAATCTGAGCACAAAATAGTCATTTAACAGACATAAAAAGATCTCTATGTTCTTAATTTTATCCCTTTTCTAGTTTATTTATATAATAATTTGTAGCAGAAAATTTAATAATATATCTATGTATATTTTGAACCATATGTATATACAGAAACACATAGTTTTACTAAAAATTTAAAGTCTAATTATGAAGATAACATATATCCTACCTAATCAATTTTCTTTTTAAACTGAAATAAATTTATAAGCAGAAATTCATACTTATTTATTATACATATTTGTATTTCTCTGTAATTTTTCAACTTATCTAGTCAACTTGCTTATAATAATTATCATCTTTACTCAAATTCTGCTTTCTCCAGACACAGGGAAAAAATTGTAGTAAACAGAAGTTCAATGATGGTTCAGCTGTTACATAAAATGACTACCTACATTTTATAATTTGAATAATTTTGAAGTAGCAATGATAATCACATGAGATATCATTGAAGGACATTTGCATATTTTTGTATTTTACAAGTATTTAAAAGATAAATGTGAACTAACATTATATTTAATGACTTGTTTTTTATGTTTGCTTTTTATTTAGAAATTGTTCAGGCACTCAAAGATAATTTATTAACAGAGATAACTGTTGTGTGTCTACGATTCTAAAGTTAAATTTTTGGAAATTATAATTTTAATCTGCTCATCAAATCCTTATGATGTGTAATCTGATAAGAATTTCATAAACATGAAATCTTGAGAAAGCTATCTATAGTGAAAAGGCCACCTAGTTAAGTCCCCTCAGCTTTGTCTAATCTTCAAACTTAATGTCCTGCTTTCAGCTGTCCCATAGATTGCTCTGTTGGGCATCCCATAATCTCATCCTGACAATGAGCAACTTATTTTCACACAGATTTTCAATACTCCTTTGCTGTGTTTCTCTTTTTTTATAGCATACTGTCCGCTGAATGCAACCTTCCCCATCAGCCCCTAACTCTGGCCACCCTCTCTGTGTAGCATCTATTTCCATACATACACACCCCATATGGTAGACTGCTGCATTATCACCAGACGTTTAGAGGTTCTCCAATTCCTCACTGCTATTATTAAATCATGAAATAAAAATTTATCCTCAAATAGCATATTTCCTTTTGGATTCCCTTCTGGGAGAAAAATCTCAGAAGTTGAGTTCCTAAATATAAAAGAATGAATACATTTCAGTGACTATTGAAATGGCAAATGCTCCCAGATACACAACCAGGAATCTTTGTTACTTATAGGAACAGTAGAAGTATCTTCTTAAACTTGGTCAAGGGTCTACATCACAGCACTATTTCCACAATTACATTAGTTCAAGAATGTCATTATACCTCACAGTATTTGTGTTGCTGAAAAATAAAATGAATCATCTGTAAGTCCCTGGGGCAATCCTGCTTTTAGGTGTACGCTCCAAAATTTCCAAGATTTTAGAAAATATGAGTCATGTAGAATTTTTAAATGTCCTAAGAGTTGTCAAATATGAGCATTTCCTGACCCAAAGCACTTTTCCAAAAGCATCTCCAAAGGTTAGATCTTGAATGGGAAGCTCTTGAAACACTGATTATTCTGTGGAATTAGAGAAAGTCAAGGCCCACCCAGATACAATTATAGAAATGAGTCCTAAACTCTAGTGTTCTCCCTTGTTCTGCTGGTGACACTGTCTACACTTGGTTTAAGGTAGGAAGTTGAGGTGGGTGGAGAGGTGTCCTGCTCCAGGACCTTTTTACTTCTGCTATTTTTAGGCAGTGGTATTTTCTTCAATTTTTGGGTGGAAGGAACATGAGAAATTGCAATGAGGCAGTATTCAAACCCGGCAGATATTTTATTTTTTACACATCTTTATGCATGTAAGTTATTTCAGTCTTCATTTTTCCCAGCCAAGGAAGATGGGCTGTTGTAAGGTTGTTTTCTAGGCAAAGTTTCTCTTTCTCCTGACAAATAGACAGATTGCTTCCTTGAAACTTAGTTTATTTCTGGAAAATCTTCAGTCCCCTTTCTCTTGCTTAAAGAAGGAAAGTAGGTCTGGAGAAAGGCTTTCCATGACCCCAGGAGCCTCATTTCCAATGTTAAAAAAGAGAAATTTCTGTTTGGCCCTCTGGGGTACGCTCTTCACCTTGAGCCATGTGGTTTGCTGGCTTTTTCTATGCTCCATAGCCACAGAGGTGCATTCAAAAGCTCCTCCCTCTAATTCCTCTGTTCAGTTCAACAGTTTGGGGCAGTCATTCCTCTTATCTTGGGTTTCCTATTTTCAGCTTTCTCCATATTTCACTGAATACACATTTACATTCTAATTTCTGATTCCCTTTGATATTTTGAGAGGGTTGTTCAAAAGGAAAGAGGAAAAAGCGGATTGTATGCCATTATATTCAAACTAGAAGCCTCGTTTTTCTTTTCTTTAAATGTACAGATCATTTATAATTGGGTCATTAATTCGGTCTCAAAACTGTCTTGAGATTATTGGACAGTTTGAAATGTATGATATCAAACAGCTTTTACGTTTTAATCTATGCTTTGGTATTTGGCATAATTTTTTTTTCCTAATTTTTATAATGTGCATCTATCTGATTTTTGTCTGCTTGAACAGTAATCATTTTTTGATGCTAATAGCACAATACCATAGACTAGGTACGTTTTAAAGAAAAGAGACTTATTTTGGCTCATCATCCTTTTAGGTTGAAGGGCTGTGTCCAATGCTGACAGAATCCCAAGGTGGCTCAAGACATCACATGGCAAGGGAGAGCACAAGAAACCCAGCTGAGTTGGCTTGATACAAGTGCTGCTCTTGAAAGAATCCATTCATCACTGGATCCATTAATCCCTTCCTGATGGTCGAGCCTCTAATCACCTTTGGGGTCCCACCTGGCCCCACCTCTTAAGTTCTCAAAATAAGGATACATTTCCACATAGAAAAGACAAAACACATTCAAACCATAGCAGCTTGTTTTCATAATCATAAAATTATGTATTTTTTTTTTCTAATCAGTTAGACCAAAATTACTCTTCCAATAGATTCTTCATAAAAAGGCTCTAAGGAAATCTATTCTGTCAAGACTTTTTAGGTATGTTAAAATGTGCTTTTGCCTTCATACTTGAATGTTAGTCAGTAATTCCAACATATAGGTTCCAGAACAGCTTCAAAGAAGCACCGCATTTGACTTGTTTCTCTAAAAATGGTAAAAGGTTTGACAGAGCACAAGAAATGAGTCCTCTAAGCAGAAAAAACAACACAAATTAACCCACGATGTCTTATACTTCTAGACATAGGGCATCTGTAAAAATGTAAATTGAGCAATTTTATAAGTGTCCTATAAATTTGTATAGGTTTTTATAGGGGTCATATATAGGATGATGGGACATAATGAGTTAAAGTAGAGTCAGGAATTGATACAGTATGATGGTGGACATTTATTTCCTATAGCATAAAGTCTACAATAGAAAACTTATTGTGACCTGAGTAGAGAGAATAACTGTCCCTGGTATTTATTGATAGAATGAATGGAAGCATAAATGTAAAAATTTTAAAACCAGATAACACCCAAACTGAAATGGAATGTTAGACTTTTTTTCATATTCAAAGAGGTTTTACGTATGTCTTGAGTACTCAGAAGATCTTCCTGGCAGAAGTGGGATAGGTGAGTGGATTGGTGGGACACTGGATAAATGGAGGCAGGGAAGAAACCCAGTTTAACGGATCAAGCAAGACTGATGAAGCTGCAAGAAGAAAGAGGAAAAAGAATTGATGTAAGAAACATGGTTGGCAAAATAAATGAAATGTGGTGATTGACTGGCTGTGGAAAGACATGGAAGACTCTGAGATGAAACTGAAATGTCAGGGGTTGTGTATTGGGAAAGAGTATCAGCTCTCATCAGATGTGACTCCTCCACTACTTTCATCCCCTCAACATTATTTTCCACATGACATTGAATATTAACAGAGTAGTTCCCAAATTAGCCTTTTTTTCTAAACGCATAACAGATAAATCTACTTATCGAATTTCCATCCAATTTTTGAAGGGTTTCTGTTACTAGAATTCATTTACATTATGAAGTAAAATTCTACAGTTTTTTTTTAAAAAGAGAAGATCATATGAGGTGAAAAAATATGAAAAGTGTGAGAAATCAAAGTCAGTATAAAACAGTTGTAAAAATAGTTGTACCTTTCAAATGCAACTTGTAGAACAGATTAAGAATCAACTAGTGTATGGGTGTGTGTGTGTGTGTGTGTGTATTTAATTTGGATTCAATTATTTCAGTATAGTTTTTAAACCAACATCATTCATTTTAGATAACCTTTTTTGACCATTTCTTATAGTGTCTCAAGGATTGTGTTACTGAGTTTTGCATCACTGTGAAAAAATGTGTGTAAGAAACAACATAAAGGAGCAAAGATTCATTTTGATTCACAGTTTCAGAAGTTTCAGTCCATGTTCGACTGTTTCCAAAGTTTCTGGGCCTGTGATGAGGCAGTATATCATGACAGAAGGGTGTGGTGCGGTAAATCTGCTCAGCTTATGGCAGCCAAGAAGCAGAGGAAGGGAAAGAGAGAGAAGAAGAGGACAGGGACAAGAGATGCCCCCAGTGACCTACATCCTCCACCCACCTGCCATCTCCTAGTTTTCAACACCTTCTGATAATCCATTCAATCATGAATTAAGCCATGGATTAACCCAGTGATGAGATCAGAGCACTCATGAGCTATTCACTTCCCAAGAGCCCCACCTACAAACATAGCTGCACTGAGGACCAAATATTCAACATAGAAGCTTTTGGGTAACATTCCAGATACAAATTATAACAAGTAACCTCTGTAAAAATATCTCTGGTCAAAATATTCTAATGGTGAAGTTGTACAGCAAGTCTCATGATGAGGCAAGAAGTTCTTTGGTTTATTCGGGAATATTGTTTGTTCATATGTATTTTTTTTACCTTCTGTTCAAGAACAAAGCACCAAATCTGATTACAAAGCTAACATGTATGAATTTTAATAAACAGATAAAATTATAAGAAGGAAAAGAGTCACTCATAGTGACAAACCAGTCTCAATAGATACACAGGATTTCCCAGGGGCTGCATTGAGGAAAAAGAGATGCAGAGAAAATTTTACAATGTCTTTGAAGAAATGGGAAAACAGCAGAAACCCTGGAAGGCAGAAAGATGCAGTGGTATGGCTATTAGTGTGTGCTAGCCCTGGTCATTAGTTCAAACTGATTAAATGGTCATTGTCAAGCACAATTTATGTAAACTCAAGAAGTACCTGAGACCAGAGAGAGCTGGAGGTGTGGAACCTAAATCTGGGTGTACCCAAAGCAGCTGAATGTGGATGCTTCTAAAGGGCAGGACACTCAAGGCAAGCTCCTCAGAGAAAATATCCAACAAGAAAGAACAGCCTTAAGATCAGGAATTAATATTTAAGCAGAGAAGAAAAAATGTACAAAACAAAGAGATACACTTCCAAAATGTCACACCCAACAGCCATAAAGGAACTGAAGTAAATGTATTGTTGAATAGATCAATCCCTGTCCTAAGATAAGGGGATTGGCTGAGAGACCCTAGTTTTATCTAGAAGAGATGTTTAAGTAAACCACTTGTGAGTGTGATACGCAAAACTCATACACATAGAGGAACTGATATGTAAGATTATCCATATGTATGAACATTCATAAACATATCTCTTTGCCAGTCTTTAAACTCCACACCAGCCCAGCACTTCCAGGGTAACATAATCAAGGCAAAGCTCAGTCTGATTAGCAGATGTGTAGGATCTGCTAAGGATCGTTTTACAAGTAGCATAAGCTTAGGTTATGCATATTGAGACTACCTCAAATAAAGTTATTTTATGTAGATTTTTACACTATTGGATTTTCCCATTTACTTATCATTTAGTTCCCCTTCTACTATTAAAAAAAGGCTTTTGGGGCTGGGGAGATAGCTCAGTCAGTAGAGTGCTTGCCTTGCAAACACAAGACCCTGGGTTTGATCCCCAGCACCACAAAAAAAAAAAAAAAAAAAAAAAAAGACTTTTATCAAGGGTCAATAAAAAAAAATTAAAAATTATCTTTGGAGATTGTTTTTGGAGGACACTTACATCTTTTGGTAAGATTCAGCATTTTTCAAATCACACTGAATTTGCTTTTAGATAGGTTGGTAACTCCCAATGCCTCAATCTCATTAGGACCTCCTCTGAAGATTTCTGGCAGTAAACTAAAAATTCCCTAGTCACAGAAGAGAATACAAAACCTTCTGTCAAATGAAATAGGTAAATGATGCAAAATGATGATTTGATAAAGCAGGGGTACAATTCATATTTGCAGGTGGGACATTAACCCAGAGAGTTTCCCCAGGTGCAGCACACATTTCTCCCTGCTGAGCCAGAAAGTAGTTTGTGACTAAGAGCTGAGTGTGCCATGGTCTCACCCTCTTGTCCCCAGAGGTGCCCGGGTAACTGCATGTGTCCTGCCTATGAAAACACAATTTAGAAGATGCCATTTGACTGTCCTCAGAAAAGCATCATTAGTTAATTAAATTGTAGCTATTTAAGCACCTGTAACAAGTAATGGGAATTTCAATTCTACTGATAAAAGGATATTATTTATAATGAGCTTTGCCACCAAATGTGCTCTGAATGTAGAAGGCTCACCATTAAACTGTGACTCAGAACATTACCATAAAGTCTAAAGCTGCACGTTCTGACTGCAAAGGGAATCAGGATATATAGAAATCCTGAGAGGCAATGAGCCAGCAGGTTTGTGGGACCCTTAGGCTCTAAGAAAGGCAATCTTATGGATTTGTTGGGACAAAGATGGCTTGTGGGGAAGTGATTCAGGACATGGGCAATGCTTCTATCCCCCTTCATGTTAATATAAGAGTCAAAGAAGAATCAGATAGTTTTTAAAATATTTCTAGAGTGTTCTGCACATTCCCTGAGGGAAATGTCAGCGACAACCGTAATGTCTATGAAAACTCATTCAATGATATAAAATGGCTAGGATCAGTGCTCCTTGGCCCTCATGACTTTTATACATCCTTCATTTCCTCTGCCCTTGAAAGCCAGCTAAAAGTTTCACAATTTCAGATACCACCCACTACATTTTGTTAGAATCAAGTTCCAAAACTAAGGTATCCTCTCTTTTCCTTGAAAGACATGAGAACCTAATGGGCCACTGCTATAAGTCTTGTGTCTTATATCTTTGACCTTACACGGAGAATTACATCATCGGCTTCCCTTATTCTGAGGCCTTCAAATTTGCAACAAACCTGTGGTAGGACTTCTCAGCTTCTATAACCACATGAGCGAATTCCTCTAATAAATTTCCTTGTCTGTCTGTCTGTCTCTCTCTCTCTCTCTCTTTCATTGGTTCCATCTTATTGGAAAATTCTCATTAATACAATTAGCAGAACTTCCACTACAATGCTGAAAACGAATGAGGGAGTGAACATTCTTGCCTTGTTCTTTACCTCTACAGGAAAAAGTCCGTTCTGACCACTAAGCATCACATTAGCTATCAGGTTTTAGTTGATGTCCTTTAACCAGCTGAAGAAATTCCCCTAGTTTTCTAGCTCTCACAGAGCTATCATCAAGAATGACTACTGAATTTTTTCAAATGCTTTTTTCATATGCCCATCTCTTTATATGGGCATATATTTTTATTTAACCTATTGATATGATAGATTGCAAAAATTAATGAACTTGCCTTACATGCCCAGAACCCAGAATAAATCTCAGTTGGTCATGGTATATGATTCCTTTTATACATTATTACAATCAATTGGCTCACATTTTGTCAAGTTATTTTGCATCTTTGTTCATGAGAAATTTGGTTTCTGGATGTCTTGCAATGTCTTCATCTGGGTTTTGTATTAGCATAGCACTGGCTTCATGTGATGAGTTACAAAATATCACCTCTGCATCTATTTTCTGAGAAAGATTGTATAGACTTGGTATAATTGCTCCCTAAATGCTTGGTCAAATTCACCAGTGAGTCTATGTGGGCCTGCCACTCTCTGTTTTGAAAAGTTATTAACTATCAATTCAATTTCTTCAATAAAGTCCTATTCAGATTGTCTCTACTTTCTTCTGTGACTTTGAGTAAATCGTGCCTTTCAAAGAATTGATGCATTTTGTCCAAGTTCATGAGCACAGAGTTGCTCATCATATTCCTTGATTATGCCTTTAGTGTCTATGGAATCAACAGTGACACTCCTTCCTTGTTTTCTGATATTAGTAATTTGTGTCTTTACTCTTTTGTCTTAGTTGGCCTGGCCAGAGGTTAGTCAACATTTTAATCTTTTAATTTTTTTCTTAATAATTTCCTATTTTAATTTTATTAATTTCTATTCTAATTTCTGTATGTCTTATTTCTGTTTTAATTTTTCTGCTTGTTCTATTTTCCTTACATGGAATCTTGAACTCTTAGTTTTAAATCATTCTTATTTTCTAACATACGCATCTGATGCTACAAATTTCCCATTAAACACTGCATCCACTGCCCTCCACAAATTTTAATGAGTTATATTTTTTATAATCTAAACTATTTTAAAATTTTTCCTGAATCTTATACTTTGACCCATTTGCTATTCATAAGTGTGTTGTTCTTTTCTCCAAGTACTTGTGGGTTTCCCAGCTATTTATTATTGATTCATAGTTTGTTTTATGTTTTAGAGCATTTTTTTCATGATTTCTTTTCTTAAATTTAAAGTGTTTTTTCTGGCTCAGAATGTGTACAAGTAGTGAGAAAGATGTGTATCCTCCTACTGTTGGATGAACTACAGTCTGTAGGTGTAAATTAGATCCAGTTGATTGATGATGTGGTTCACCTGAGCATGTCCTTACTGATTATCTACCTGCTGGAAACAGATGCTTTCTACCGGTGGGTGCACATACATTAAAGATTGTTATGTCTGCTTAGAGATTTAACCCTTTTAGCCTTACATGTCTTGATCCCTGATAATTTCCCTTGTTCTGAAATCTGTTTTGATGGTTAAGTTATCGTCAGCTTGACTGGACCTCAGGCTGATCAGATATTTGGTCAAATATTATTCTGGGTTTGTCTGTCAGAGTGCTTCTGGGAGAGATTGACATTTGAGTAAAGAGCTTGAATAAAGCAGATTGTCTCTCCTTAATGAGGATGGGCTTCATCCAACCAGCGGAAGGACTGAAGAAAACAAACAACAACAACAACAAAACTAAGCAAGAGGGAATTCTTTAGCCTGGCTGCCTTCCAGCTGGGACAGGGTTTGTTCTTAAATTTGGATTCATGCTGAAACATCAGCTTTTCATGTTGAGCTTGCCAACATTCTCAGTGGATCTACACCACCAGCTCTACTGCTTTCCAATCCACCAATTACAGTTCATAGAAATTATCACTCTCAATAATCATGCTGCCCAATTCCTTATAATAAATTTATCTATAATTTATGAATGTATTATTGCTTCTCTTTTTTCTAGAGAAATCTAATATAACTGCTTGATCTGGTATTGATAGTCATCTCGCTATTCCTACTTTCTTTTGATTAGTGTTAGCGTGGCATATCTTTCTCTATTACTTTAGGAATCTATATATATACATTTTCCCCCTGTGGTGCTGGGGATGGAACCCAGGGCCTCATGCATGCTAGGAAAGTTCTCTACTAACTGAGCTATTCCCAAACCACTCTGTCTGTATGCCTTTATATTTAAAGTGGGTTTCTTCTAGGCCCATATAGTTGGGTCTTGTTTTTAAATTTACAAAAACTTCAAAAAATTTTAAATGTTGACAGTTTTTATTTGTAATTGGTTATTTAAACTATTGATGTTAAAAGTGAGATTTTATGGAGTGGAACTGATATCCACTATTTGCTATTTGCTATTTGCTATTATTATTTGCTATTATTTTCTAATCATTATCCCTGTTGTTCCCCTCCCCTCCCCCAGGGTATCGGAGATTGAACTAAGGGGCACTGCACCACTGAGCCACATCCCCAGCCCTATTTTGTATTTCATTAGAGACAGGGTCTCACTGAGTAGCTTAGCGGCTTGCTTTTTCCTGAGGCTGGTTTTGAATTCGAGATCCTCTTGTCTCAGTCTCCTGAGCCACTGGGATTATAGATGTGCCTGGTCCCTGTTCCTTTTTTATTCTATTTCACTGTTATTCTACATTCCATTTTTTATTGATTACTTTGTATAATTCTGTTTTTTTCTACACTCTCAGCACATCATTTCTTCTTTTATTTTTATTAATAATTGTACTTCCATTTGTACTATAATGTAAATCCACTAACAAAGAGCAACATACCATTATATCGGTAGTATAAGTAACATAAACATCTTAAGACAAATATTTCTAATTCTTCCTTCCCAGTCCTTATTATTCTTGTCATCCATTTACTTATCCATTAGCTGTAATCCCTTTTTGCTATTATTATTTTGGAAAAACTCTGACCTGTTAGATCAATTGAAAACAATCATGACAAAAGTATATTTTCCCTTTATTTATTCTGTTTTCAGTGTTCTCTTACTCTTTAGATACAAGTTTCCAACCAATGTCATTTTCCTTCTCTCTTAAAAACTCCTTTCAACGTTTCTTTCAAAGCATATCTAATGGTAACAAATTAATTCTTATTTGTCAAAAAAAAAAAAAAACCTCTAATTTCCCTTCACTTTGAAGGGTAAATTCACTGAACATGGGATTTTATGTTGGTGTTTTTTTCTTTGAACACTTAAAATATTTCCCTGCACTCTCTTCTTGCTCTCACCTTTATTTTTATTCTATTTTAATGTTTGTGGTACTGGGAATTGAACCCAAGGGTGCTCTACCCCTGAATTCCATCCCCAGCTAAGTTGCTGAGGCTGGTCTTGTGCTGCAATCTTCCTGCCTCAACCTCCTGAGTCACCGGGATTATAGGCAAAGACCAACACTTTCAGCCATTTACACAATTTATGTCTCTCTTTTGAAGAGAAGTCCAAAGTAGTTTCTTTTTATTGACCCTCTACGGGAAGTCATTTTCTTTCCTCTGACTTTTAAGTTTTTATTTTTGTTTTTGGTAATTGAATATACTCTTTGGTTATGATTTGTTTAGTTGAATATTTTTTCATATTTATTCTGCTTGATGGTTTCTTCATTTATCTGTAGTTTGGTGTTTATCATTAGTTTCAGGAAATTCTGTCATTATTTTGCTTTTTATTTATTTTTTTTAATTTTTTTCTGTTCCTTTTTCTTTTTCTTTCTCTTCCTTCTGGCATTCTCATTACGTGTACCTTATACTCTCTGTAATTTTTCCAAAGTTCTTTGATATTCTGTCCTGTCTTTTTAAAAATTTCTTTCTAGATTTCCATATCAGAAGTTTCCAGGGACATTTATTCAAGCTTATCAGTTCTTTCATGGCTGGTGTCCAGTGTAGTGACGGACCATCAGTGACTTTTCTTATTTCTGTTATAGTGCTTTTTTTCTTTTTTTTATTTCATGCACTTCCTTTTGAATCTTTGAGTTTCCATCCCTCTACTTCCATTATCCATCTGTTCTTGCATATTGTACACTTTTTCCACTATAGGCCATGGTGTATTAATCATAGTAGTTTTAAATTTGTGATCTGAAAAAAACCACAAACATTTCTTCTGAGTCTGCCTCCAGTGCTTTCTCTCTCTCTCTCTCTCTCTCTCTCTCTCTCTCTCTCTCTCCCTCTCCCTCTCGCTCTCCCTCTCGCTCTCTCTCGTCCTCTCTCTACTCCCCACCATTTCAAACTATGTTGTTGTATTTTGTTTGTACTACAGATTGAACCCAGGGGTACTTAACCACTCAGACACATCCCTAGCCCTTTTATGATGTTTTATTTTGAACATGGTCTCACTAAGAGTTGCTTAGGGCCTTGCTAAGTTGCTGAGGCTGGCTCTGAACTTGTGATCCTCCTGCCTCAGCCTCCCGAGACTCTGGGATGACAGATATGTACCACCACACCCTGCTGTGCTTTCTTGCTTTTTAATATTTCATATAATTTTGTGAGAAGTCAGATATGATATACTATATAAAAAGAACAAAGATAATGTCCTCATTCATTTTCTTTTGCTATAACAGAATACCTGATAATAAATACTTCATGATGAAAAGAGGTTTGGTTAGCTTAATTTTGGAGGCTAAAAGCTCAAGATCTGGATAATCCCATTAGTTTTGGTTTCTGGTAAAGGTCTTATGACAGATCACATCAGGCAAGAGCTTGTGTGAAGGATGCATATGGTTAGAGAGGAAGCCAGACAGAGATTCAGGGGTTAGTCTTGCTCTTTCATAACAACACACTGTTGGGGAACTATCCTGGATCCCATTAACTACCTTGATCCCTTCTGAGGACATAACCCCCAGTGACCTTCTGCTATGTTCCATTTCTTCAAGGTACTACCACCCCAACACCATCACATCTAAAGACCACGCCTTCAACAAATGAACCCTTAAGGCAAAAGTCGCATCCAAACCATAGCATTCAAATAAGCTTTATGTTTATTTGGCTATAGGTTGGTTATGCTATGTTTATTTATTGCCATTGACTGGTTGACAGAGGCTATACTTTCCTCTGATGTCTTGATTTTCAACTCTTTTGTTGTTTTGGGATTTTCCCTACTATTGTCTGGGAAGCTCTGTTCTCTCTGTCATATTCCCCCATTATTACACAGGAGCTCAGTTGATGTGATGAAGTGTTGGGTCAGAATAAGTATTCTGTAGTCCTGTGATTGGGTCTCTGCCTTTTACTGAGTCTGTATCTGGGGCCGTGAACTTCACCAGTGCTTCTCAGGTTAGACTTATCATCCCTCACCCTTACTCACCAGAAGACACAAGAAGACCAGAGGGTGCTGTACTTGGGCACTTTCCTTTTGCTGCTTTGAAGGCTACACTGGCCTAGAGTTAGACATCTTCCTTCCCCCACATCAGTCACTGCTGACAAATACCCCATAGGTTAAGTTCTGATGTAATAGTTTCCCTTGAAGGCAGATTTTATTAAGAGCAGAACATCTGGGCATATTTAAAAATGGTTATTTATCCTCTCCTTTGCTGGAAGCATGAAGGGAGTTTGCTCTGATCATCAGTGTGAGAAAATGATAAAGATTCTGAAAGTGAAATGTATGAAAGTGTGACCACTCCCAAGACTAAGCCCACAAAAAGGCTTTTAAGTGTAGGGATGAGATGATGGAAAAGTGCAGATGGACTTTAAGGGGCAGTTGATCTTTAGGGTGTGTCCAGGACATTATTCCTGAGTTATTCCCAAAGTTGCAAATGTTTTTCTCTGTGGTTATAGTGTTTGTGTTTACCACTAGATGCTAAATACACCAGTGGATGTGAGGCTCTTATCCTCCACAGAGACTGTGAGTAAGAGCACTACCTTCCTCCATGATTAGAATTCAAGGAGCTAACTCCCAGGTCCTAAAGAAAGATAATCTTGGTTGTAATATAGGCTAGAGGCATGGTTTAAAAGATTTACTTCTCAAAGGATTGGAGAAAGAATTTACAAAATGCTCTAAGGAAAGGAGGATAGGAAGAAGACTGGCTAAAGTGTAATCACGCTGAGGAAAATGTTAAGGCCATCTTGGTCAGGTTCACGTCTTGCTTGGATTACTGCAGTACTCTTTTTTGTTTCTGCATTAACTGAATGTTAAATCTGATAAGGTCACTAAAGCAATTCTTCTTTAAAAGAAATAACAACTTCTATTTCACTTAAATAAAAATCAGCATCATTGGGATGGTCACCCAGATAGTCCACAATAAACAGCATATCTCAGCACAAAATCTTGAGAGTAGAAAACAATGAATATTTATTTTATTCACAGGAGTGTGGGCCAATTGGGAGATCAGTGATCGCTGCTCAGCTTGTCTGGGGACTCTGCTGATCCAGGTAGGGTTCTGTCTGCCCCCTTTTCCTAGAACCACTGGGTTGGTACAGCCATCTTCTTCTCACTTGTGCCATGCTACAAGCATAGGAGAATAAACCGACAAATGTGGGATCCTTAAAGAATAAGTGTGGAACTGGCACGCACACTCATGTGTGCTTCATCCTACTGGGAAAAGCCAAGTTGTCACTTAGCCAAACACAATGACAATATACAGAGAAATTCACTTCTTCCTTTCAGTCAAAGGAACTGCAACATCGCATAGCAGAGGTAATGAATATAAAAGGGGGTAAAAATTAAGGTCAGTAATTCACAAATAATCCCATTGAATATGCTACATATTTTGCTAGTTAATTTTGTTTATTGTATGTCCACTTCCACGAGAATGCACTATAAGGAATCATTATTTGTTTTGCATACTGCTGTATCTTTGATGCTCCTAGTAGGTACTCAGTAAATACATTTAAGTAAATTAATATATAAGTGATTACATTAAATTATGATTCAAGTGTTGAACAGCCTTCTTTATCTATATATAAGTCACAGAAGTAGAAGAGGGGAGAGTGTTTTGAAAGGCACGACAAAGAAGGCTTAAAAAAAAGATGCATTAGCTCAATCTTAATTAGTGAACATGAGTCCAACCAGAAAATTTCAAGGCATATTATGGAATGAGGGTGTTGAACATTTTAAGCATGCCAAAAGTAAACTAACTTCACCACCTATGTATACAATTTGGATCAGATCTCCATTTATACTCAGATTAACATAATTACATGCCATATTAATCAGGAATCAAGATTTCCTTCACGGGATTCTCTGCAGTTCCAACACTATTATCTTATGCATGAGCTTTATGTTTTCCCTTTTGCTCTGGTTTGTCATGTTTTATCATAAGTTCTTAACACATCTTAACAGCATCTGTGCTAATGGTATTGAATGAACCCGGTGTCCTGGTGAAGAGAAATATTATCCAGTCCTGGGGTTCTTCAAGCCACCAGATCTTGAGGAATCAGAATAATGCTGGGTTCAAGGCAGAGTGAGGTCTGCTTACGGCCTCCTGAGCTCTGAAGCAGCCCAGCTCCAACCCAGTTCCACAAAGCCTTTTAAGAAAGGATCTCTGTTGGTTACTAGCCTCTCCTAACTCCAGAAGCTTAAAGACTGCCCATGACACAATGCAGTTGCTTACCCTTTTGATTCATTTTTTTCAATCCTTCTCTCTTCTGCATACTCTTCTTCCCTCTTGTTTGCCATTGACAAAAGGAAATTCTCCATTCCTCTAAAAAGATGGAGAGAGGTGTCTAAGAAATAAAATTACCAGATAAAATATAGAAGTCTCTTTTTACCAGTTAAATTATCTAATATAAACAATAAAAACACAGTTTCAATGTCACTGTGCTCCATGCAATATTTGGTACTTTGTTTTTTTGTTTCTTTGCATTGCTGGGGATCAAACCCAGGGCCTTGTGCATGCAAGGCAAGCACTCTACCGACTAAGCTATCTCCCCAGCCTGGTACTTAGGTATATTAAAAAACTATTCATGATTTATTGGGAATTTCAATTTTTCTGGTGTCTTGACTTATTAGCTGCTCAACTCTGCAACCCCAATAAGGAATTATTCATTATTCCTATAAATAGTGTTAGTGTATGGTGGTGCATGCTTGTGACTCCAGCAACTTGAGAGGCTGAGGTAGGAGGATCAAAAGTCCCAAGTCAACCTTGGGAACTTAGCAAGACCCTGGTCCCAAGACAGAGGAAGAAGGTGAGAGAGAGAGAAAGAAAAATAAAGAAAGGAAGGGAGGAAGGAAGGAAGGAAGGAAGGAAGGAAGGAAGGAAGGAAGGAAGGAAGGAAGGAAGGAAGAGGGAAGGAAGGAAGGATGGATGAGGGAGGCTGGGGATATAGCTCAATGATAACGTGGCCCCGGGTTCAATCCCAGTACTACATAAAACAGAATGAAACACAGTGGTGCTTTTTCACCACTCAACCAGTCAAAAGGCCAGCTACATCCATATCCCATCTGAAAATTGCAAATGACCGTACCTTGTTAGTTTCACTTGTCAGTTTAGAGAATCAAATAGAGTGATGCAGGTCAGTGCAAAATGAACAGGAGAAGACATGAAGCAGTGGGAGACTCAGAGAAGGAACTGACAATCCAATTGATGGTTCAGAAAAATAATTTTGACAGCAGAGCTTTGGACTCAACCTATAAAGGATGAAGAGAAAAAACACATAATCATCAGAACCTAAACCAAATCCAAAGATAGAAGACAAATAAAGGTATTGAAAATGAAGTATTAGGGAGGTTTCAAGATGGCGGCCTAGAGGGTGGCTGCATTTCATGTTGCTCCAGGACTCAGGATTCAAAAGAGGAGATACTGAGAGACTTGGGATCAACTCAAAGCAGCCGGGTCAGTCTCTCCCGTTGGGGAGGCATCCCGGATGGGACGGTAGTCCCGGAAGGCAGGGAACTTTGTGAAGTAGAGCTGCTGGCGAGACACCCCTCCCCCCGCTGGAGCAGTGAACTTGGACAACTGGGAGCATCGTAGAGGAGGCCACTCAGCACAGCGCTGGGACTCGGAGCAACCACTGGGGCTCCGGTGGCTGCCCAGGGGAGGAGTGGCGAGGAGAGCTGTGGGGACTCAGAACACCGGGGCCTGCCCTGAGGAGGAGGAGGAGGAGCGTGGCCGCTTGGATTCGGAGTGACTGCACCAGAGCTACAGGCGGTTGCCAGAGGAGGAGCGGTGCAGCGAGCTGTTTGGACTTAGAGCAACACTTCTGAACACCGGGGCCTGCCCTGAGGAGGAGGAGGAGGAAGAGAAGCGCGGCCGCTTGGATTCGGAGTGGCTATACCAGAGCTACAGGCGGTTGCCAGAGGAGGAGCTGCGTGGTGAGCTGTTTGGACTCAGACCACTTCTGAACACTGGGGCCTGTCCTGAGGAGTAGGAGGAGGAGGAGGAGGAGCACAGCGGGTCGTTTGGACCTGCAGTGACTGCGTTAGAGATCCAGGCAGCTGCTCAGAGGAGGAGGCGATTGATGAGTTGTTTGGACTTAAAGCGACAGCTCCTGAACACAGGGGGGCTGCCTGGAGAAGAAGCGTGGTGGGTCGCTTGGTCTCGATTGGCCGCACCAGAGCTCCGGGTGGTTGCCCAGAGGACGTGTGCAGCGGGTCACGTGGATTCAGAGCCACTCAGAGCGACTGCTCCTGAACACCCGGGGGGTTACCTGGAGGAGGAAGAGGAACGGGGAGGGTCACTTCGACTCGGAGTGATTGATTGTCCAGGGTACGGGTGGTTGGTGGGAGGAGGTGGCATGCAGTGAGTTTCTTGGACTCCTAGTGACCGCACCGGAATACTGGGCGGCTGTCTGGAGGAAGAGGTGTGCGGCGGGTCTCTGAGACTCAGAGCGATTGTACGGGGCCCCAGGTGGCTGCTCAGAGGAGGGGCCGCATAGCCAGGTGATTAGGTGCAGAGCAGGGTCCCAGGATCTCGGAGGCTTCTTGGTGGAAGAGCCACACAGAGACATGCTTAGGGGCGGAGTGAAGGTTCCAGGACTGTGGGCAAATTCTCTGAGGAGGGGCAGCCTAAGGAGATTCATCTGCGAAGGGTGAGGCTCCCAGGCATAGGAGGTAGGGCTGGGCCCCTGGGAACTTTGCAGAGGAAGGCAGCCCAGCCGAGGCGGTAGCTGTAAATTGAGGGAACTGATCAGCGAGACCTCCCCACTGGGTGACTCTTCCCTGCCAGGTGAGGTTTCCCCACAAGGACGGTAAAACCAGAGACTCAGGCCCAAACAGGCCTTGCCTCAGCCCGCAGCCTAGTTCCCCTATGGATGACCATTGGTCAACAAGTGGAGGCACCTCTGCCCACTAGCAGGGAATATACCCCACCTGAAGGCCACCACTCCTAGAGAGGCAGCTTCCTTGTGGAGCACCGCATTATCAACTTCCTCCAAGACTTCAGCCTACTGAAGGCTAAGAGGGGATATATATAGAAATTTTCAGGGACATTGTAAGTCAATAGAGGAAATCTGCAAATCTCAGTGGTCCACTGATACCTGAACAATATGAGAAAACAAGGAAAGAAAATGCTGCAAACAAATCTAGATGTTACATCAATAAAACCCTAATGACAGCATGGCATAAGAAATGACAGAAAAGGAGTTCAGAGTGTACATAATTAAAATGATCAGGGAAGCAAATGATGAGATGAAAGAGCAAATGCAGGCATTTAATGATCGCACCAATCGACAGTTAAAAGAGCAAATACAGGAAGCAAAAGATAATTTCAATAAAGAGTTAGAGATATTGACAAAAAAACAAACAGAAATCCTTGACATGAAGGAAACAATAAACCAAATTAAGAACTCCATAGAAAGCATATCCAGTAGAATAGAACACCTGGAAGACAGAACCTCAGACATTGAAGGCAAAATATTTAACCTTGAAAACAAAGTTGAACAAACAGAGAAGATGGTAAGAAATCATGAACAGAATCTACAAGAACTATGGGATATCATGAAAAGGCCAAATTTAAGAATTACTGGGATTGAGGAAGGCCTAGAGAAACAAACCAAAGGAATGAACAATCTATTCAATGAAATAATATCAGAAAATATCCCAAATCTGAAGAATGAAATGGAAAATCCAGTTCAAGAGGCTTATAGGACTCCAAATACACAAAATTACAACAGATCCACACCAAGGCACATTATAATGAAAATACCGAACATACAAAATAAAGACAGAATTTTAAAGGCTATGACAGAAAAGAACCAAATTACATTCAGGGGGAAACCAATACGGATATCAGCAGATTTTTCAATCCAGACCCTAAAAGCTAGAAGGGCCTGGAACAACATTTTTCAAGCCCTGAAAGAAAATGGATGCCAACCAAGAATCTTATACCCAGCAAAACTTACCTTCAAATTTGACGATGAAATAAAATCCTTCCATGATAAACAAAAGCTAAAAGAATTTACAAAAAGAAAGCCAGCATTACAGAATATTCTCAGCAAAATATTCCATGAGGAAGAGATGAAAAACAAAGAAGCAAATCAGCAAAGGGAGGAATTATCCTAAAGGAATTGTCAAATAAAGGAGGAAACAAGTTGTGTCAAACAAATAAATAAATAAAATTTTAAAAATGAACCAAATGACCAGGAAACCAAATCATATCTCAATAATAACTCTGAATGTTAATGGCCTGAATTCGTCAATCAAAAGACATAGACTGGCAGATTGGATTAAAAAGAAAGTTCCAACAATATGTTGCCTACAAGAGACTCACCTCATAGAAAAAGATACCCATAGACTAACGGTGAAAGGATGGGGAAAAACATACCATGCACATGGACTCAGCAAAAGAGCTGGAGTATCCATCCTCATTTCAGATAATGTGGACTTCAAGCCAAAGTTAGTCAGAAGGGATAAAGAAGGTCATTTCATACTGCTTAAGGGAAGCATAAATCAGCAAGATATAACAATCATAAACATCTATGCCCCAATCAGTGGCTCATCCATGTATGTCAAACAAATCCTTCTCAATTTCAGAAACCAAATAGACCATAACACAATAATACTAGGTGATTTTAACATGCCTATCTCACCACTGGACAGATCTTCCAGACAAAAATTGAACAAAGAAACCATAGATCTCAATAACACAATCAATAATTTAGACTTAACAGACATTTATAGAATATACCATCCAACCAAGAGCGAATACACTTTCTTCTCAGCAGCACATGGATCCTTCTCTAAAATAGACCATATATTATGCCACAAAGCTAATGTTAGCAAATACAAGAAGATAGAGACACTACCATGTATTCTATCAGATCATAATGGATTGAAGTTAGAAATAAATGAAAGAGTAAAACACAGAAACTATTCCAACATCTGGAGATTAAACAATATGCTATTACATGATGAATGGATAACAGAAGATATTAGGAAGGAAATTAAAAAATTCTTAGAGGTAAATGAGAACAAAGAAACATCATATCAAAATCTCTGGGACACTATGAAAGCAGTACTTAGAGGGAAATTTATTTCATGGAGCGCATTTAATAAAAGAAGTAAAACTCAACAAATAAACGACCTAACACTACAGCTCAAAGCCCTAGAAAAAGAAGAACAGACCAGCACCAAAAGTAGTAGAAGACAGGAAATAGTTAAATTCAGAGCTGAAATCAATGAAATTGAAACAAAAGAAACAATACAAAAAATTGACAAAATAAATAGTTGGTTCTTTGAAAAAATAAACAAAATTGATAAACCCTTAGCCACACTAACAAAGAGAAATAGGGAGAAAACCCAAATCACTAAAATTCGGAATGAACAAGGAAATATCACAACAGACAGGATTGAAATACAAAACATAATTAGAAGCTATTTTGAAAATCTATACTGCAACAAAATAGAAAATTTCGAAGACATCAACAGGTTTCTAGAGAGATATGAATTGCCTAAACCGAAAGAGGAGGACATACACAATTTAAATAGACCAATTTCAAGTACTGAAATAGAAGAAGTCATCAAAAGCCTACCAACAAAGAAAAGTCCGGGACCAGATGGGTTCTCAGCCGGGTTCTACAAAACCTTTAAAGAAGAGTTCATTCCAATACTCCTCAAAGTATTCCATAAAATAGAAGAGGAGGGAACCCTCCCAAACTCATTCTATGAAGCCAATATCACCCTGATACCTAAACCAGACAGAAACTCATGAAGGAAAGAAAATTTCAGACCAATATCCTTAATGAACATCGACGCAAAAATTCTCAACAAAATTTTAGCAAATCACATACAAAAACATATTAAAAAGATAGTGCACCATGATCAAGTGGGTTTCATCCCTGGGATGCAAGGTTGGTTCAACATCAGGAAATCAATAAACGTAATTCACCATATCAATAGACTTAAAGTCAAGAATCACATGATTATTTCAAAAGATGCAGAAAAAGCATTTGATAAAATACAGCACCCCTTCATGCTCAAAACACTAGAAAAAATAGGGATAGTGGGAACATTCCTTAACATCGTAAAGGCCATTTATGCTAAGCCCATGGCTAATATCATTCTAAATGGTGAAAAACTGAAAGCATTCCCCCTAAAAACAAGGCAGGGATGCCCTCTTTCACCACTTCTATTCAACATCGTTCTTGAGACTCTGGCCAGAGCAATTAGACAAACCAAAGAAATTAAAGGGATACGAATTGGAAAAGAGGAACTCAAACTATCCCTGTTCGCTGATGACATGATTATATATTTAGAGGAACCTGGAAATTCCACCAGAAAACTCTTAGAACTCATAAGTGAATTCAGTAAAGTAGCAGGTTACAAGATCAATGCCCATAAATCCAAAGCATTTTTATACATAAGTGATGAATCTTCAGAAAGAGAAATTAGGAAAACTACCCCATTCACAATAGCCTCGAAAAAAATAAAATACTTGGGAATCAATCTCACAAAAGAGGTGAAAGACCTCTACAATGAGAACTATACAACACTAAAGAAAGAAATTAAAGAACACCTTAGAAGATGGAAAGATCTTCCATGTTCTTGGATAGGAAGAATTAATATTGTCAAAATGGCCATACTACCTAAAGTGCTATACAAATTCAATGCAATTCCAATTAAAATCCCAATTGTGTACCTTACAGAAATAGAGCAAGCAATTATGAAATTCATCTGGAAGAATAAGAAACCCAGAATAGCTAAAGCAATCCTTAGCAGGAAGAGTGAAACAGGGGATATTGCAATACCAGATCTTCAACTCTACTACAAAGCAATAGTAACAAAAACGGCATGGTATTGGTACCAAAATAGAAAGGTAGATCAATGGTACAGAATAGAGGACATGGACACAAACCCAAATAAATACAATTTTCTCATACTAGACAAAGGGGCCAAAAATATGCAATGGAGAAAAGATAGCCTCTTCAACAAATGGTGCTGGGAGAATTGGAAATCCATATGCAACAGAATGAAACTAAACCCATATCTCTCACCATGCATGAAACTAAACTCAAAATGGATTAAGGACCTTGGAATCAGATCAGAGACCCTGCATCTTATAGAAGAAAAAGTAGGTCCAGATCTTCAACATGTCGGCTTAGGACCAGACTTCCTTAACAGGACTCCCATAGCACAAGAAATAAAAACAAGAATCAATAACTGGGATAGATTCAAACTAAAAAGCTTTCTCTCAGCAAAGGAAACTATCAGCAATGCGAAGAAAGAGCCTACAGAGTGGGAGAATATCTTTGCCAATCATACTTCAGATATAGCACTAATCTACAGAATCTATAAAGAACTCAAAAAACTCTACTCCAAGAATTCAAATAATCCAGTCGATAAATGGGCTAAGGAAATGAATAGACATTTCACAGAAGAAGATCTATAAGCAATCAACAAACATATGGAAAAATGTTCAACATCTCTAGTAATAAGAGAAATGCAAATCAAAACTACCCTAAGATTCCATCTCACCCCAATTAGAATGGCGATTATCAAGAATACGAGCAACAACAGGTGTTGGCGAGGATGTGGGGAGAAAGGTACACTCATACATTGCTGGTGGGGCTGCAAATTAGTGCAGCCACTCTGGAAAGCAGTGTGGAGATTCCTTAGAAAACTTGGAATGGACCCTCCATTTGACCCAGCTATCCCACTCCTTGGCCTATACCCAAAGGACTTAAAATTAGCATACTACAGAGATACAGCCACAACAATGTTCATAGCTGCTCAATTCACAATAGCCAGACTGTGGAACCAACCTAGATGCCCTTCAATTGATGAGTGGATAAAGAAACTGTGGTATATATATACAATGGAATATTACTCAGCCATAAAGAATGATAAAATTATGGCATTTGCAGGCAAATGGATGAAATTGGAGAATATCATGCTAAGTGAGATAAGCCAATCTCAAAAAGCCAAAGGACGAATGATATCGCTAATAAGTGGATGATGACACATATTGCGGGGGAGGGAAGGGTTAGTGTTAGGGTTAGAGTTAGGGTTAGGGAGGGGGCCAAGTATGGAGGAAGGAAGCACTGTATAGAGGGAAAAGAGGGGTGGAAGGGGTGGGGGGAAGGGAAAAAATAACAGAATGAATCAAACAACATTGCTCTATGTAAATTTATGATTACACAAATGGTATGCCTTCACGCCATGTACATACAGAGAAACAACATGTATCCCATTTGTTTACAATAAAAAAAAAAAAGAAAATTAAGTATTATTGTGAGGTTAGGAGAAATAGGATTTGATAACAAAGATGTAAATCTACAAAGGAAGAAAAACCTGGATCCACCCAAGATTTGGAAGAGGCAAGGAATTTAAGTTCTGGTTAATAATATTTCCTCCCAAAATTTCTTTAAAAGAATTCTATGAACCTTAGTATCTTGTAGTACAAATGCATTTATAAGTATTGTGTCTGCAAAGTATCAGGTCCCAGTGCCATTTAAGGCCTTTGTTGTTCCCTTTGAAAAGGAACTCAGTGTGTGTGTGGATAAACTACCAAAGCTTTGAGCTTGGCACTGCTCTAGATACAGGGAATTTAGCAGTGAATTTCAAAGTCTCTGCATTTATGGAGCTTAGAGCTTAGTGAGGGAAAAAGTTATAAAAGCTATGGAGAAAATAAATTATGCAAGACTCCAGTTATTAAGTGGGAAAAATAGAAATAAAGAGATCCGATGCAATGATACAGTCTATGAAATAAATAGGCAAAAGCATTTGAGCAGAGGGAAAATCATGTAAAGATCCTGAGTTATAAGTATATGTGGCAGAGTATCAGAAAGAGCAAAGCAGCCAGGAGGATTGCAACCTGCTGAGAAACAGGTAGAAAGGAAAAAGTTGGAGTCACAGAGAGTCAAACATCAGAAGAGCTTTCAGGGTTAGAGAAGGCTTTGAGATGGATTCCCACAAATAATGAGAAATCTTTGGAGACTGCAAAGCAAGAATCACCCAGGCTTCTGGGCAAAGAATGAACTGTAGAGTCAAGGAATAACCATTTAGGAGATTTTTGTCGTAACCCAAGTTAGAGATAATGGCGACTTACAAGACAGTGATAACGGTAGAAATTGTCGTGCCTGGTAAGATTCTGGAAGATACACTGGGTGCTATGGAAAAGGGTGAAGAAACAAATATGACTTTGTAGTCTTAAGTAGCTTCTCTGTTTTTTACAATGGAGAACACTAAGGAAAGAGCAGATTGTCAGCTAGGGATTGGCCAGAGAAGAGTTCTATCTAGAACAGGTGAGATCAGAGTGGATTTCCTTATCCCAGTGGAAAGTCAAGTCAATCATCTGCAGCTCTGGGGAGAAGTCAGGGTTGGTAGTAGAAGTCAGGAGCCATCATCAGTTTATGATTATTTTCATTATTGGAAAATACATTACAAAATCCCTAATATGACTGACCTTTTGCATACATTGTTCTATGATTTCTCTGTCAACTCTTTTGGAAAACTTCATAAAATTAGGTATTTTTTTTTTTAGACTTAAAAGATTCTATTCCATTCTGGATTACCAGGTTTTTTTAATTGAGTCAAAATTTGATTTGATGAAATATTTGTTCATTGGTTATTATTCAATCTTAAGAAATCATGCAGAACATCTATATAAGAGACTTCAGAACACACAAGCCCAGTAAATGCTTCTGATGTCAAATTTCTCTGTTCTACATTAGACACTCACTTCTAAATAACCCTTAATTCTGTATTTGGTTTTTCAGAGTCTCTATTACTTTACTCTTCCTCTTATGGATATGTTCATCGTGAGCAATGCTCCCTGCAAAACCTGTTGTTCAGAATGATACAACCACAGTCTTTATCATTTACATTAAGCTGAAAGTGAAATGGACACTCAAGTATTCTGCACAGCTTCATAATCCATGTCTTGCCAAGGATGCCAGACCTACAAAGTTTAAAAGAAAATTAAAAACCATAGAGAAATGTTTCTATGAACACAACTCTTCATTTAACTCAAGAAGTATACTTGAGTATACAACTTTTAGTTGTAATTGGAAATGAAGTTCTTAAGGTTACTGATACTCTCTAGTAAATGGTGGTAAAAATGATTCTGGTCAATACAATTTAAAAATGAAAGGGTTTTTTTTTTTTTTCCCCCAAGCATGGCAAACTGCATTAAATTTTTGCCCTATTTTTTTTTTTAAATAAAGATGAATGTAATGAAATTTCCACTGTGAAAAAAAGTAAATCAACAGTTCTGAATGGTTACTAATGGATAAAAAATAATATCTCCTGTGCAGAAGCAATAATGGGAAGACTTGGAGTGACTATATTTAATTGCCTAAATTAAAAACAAATTACTGTTGTTCCCTTAAAAGCATTTCTTATCATGCACAGAACAGGGAACACAGGAAATGTTCTGCACTTTGACATCAAGTAAAATGCCTGTTAAAGTGTGTCATGAAATATGACCCAGATAATTGGTTTAAATTGACTTGCAAAGGACATAGTAGCATGGATTAAAAACTGGCTAAATCATGAGAAAGATCAATGAGCATTACAATTGTGGCCTCTCTATACTTAAGGTCCCAGCGTATAGTTAACCTTTTTATTAGAGATGGTTTCAGCATTGCAGTCTGCAAATGTATTAACAATTTAGGAAATGCCAGATTCATACTGGTGTTCAGATAAACTGTATGTTGTATTAATGATGTCCACAAGTCATTTGACATTCTTCCCATCAAGGTGTGGATTTACGCCCTCTACCCGTGAATATTGGTAGGCTCTGTAACTGTTTTGACCAATAGACTACAGAAGTAACCTGTGATAATTTCCTGGTTACTTTAGTCAGTTTTGGAACACTGGAAGCAAAATACCCAAAAAGAACAACTAAGAAGAGGAAAATTTTATTTAGGGCTCATGGTTTCAGAGCCCTACATGGTTTAAGCCATAGATCCATGGTTCCAGCCCATAGATGGCCAATCAATCCTGTTGCTCTAGGTCTAAGGTGAGGCAGAACATCAGGATCCAGCAGAGGGAAGAAAATGTCTCAGTTCATGGCAGTTTCAAGAAGCAGAGAGAAGGAGGGAGGAAGGGGCCACAGGAAAGATGCACCCTCCCGCCTGCCCACCATTACCACCCAGTGAGTCTATTTAAACAACAATGGGCTGATGATGGTGCAGTCTTCTTAATTCAGTCATTTTATCTCTGAATAGTTCTGTATTAATGCAGGAGCTTTAAGGGGACACCTCATATCCAAATCATAACATTAGCCCAGAAATAAACTCTTTAACTCCTGTTTAACAGAATGAGTAACTTTTGCTTGCTCCCTTTGAAAAGTCAGCAATTTTACTATGAGAAACCCAAACACCCAGAGAGGGAATATATAGGTACTTTATATGCTGAGCTTCCAAATGACAGCAAGAATCAACTGCCAGTCTTTTGTGAAAATTATCCAACCCAACAGTATCTTTGTAGGACATCAGCTCCAGTCACATAAGATAACTATGTAAGGATTCCCAGCTCTGAAAATTCATAGGGTTGTGGAATATTAGAATAAATTTGGGTTAGGAGTGGTTGTTAAACAGCAGTAGAAAACTGCAATCTTTTTAGCGATAAATATGTCAATATAAAAATATATAAATTCTTCAGCAAAAGTAGTTGCACTCATTAGTATTGAGTATTTGAGGGTGCATACACTGGATATTGATCAAATCCATGTAGAATTTAATCCCTAACACTCAAAATGCTTTCATAAACCTATTTTTTAAATTTCTTTTTGAAGTCACTGTAGAATGAAAGAAATGACACTGCACTGATTCATTGCAGAGTGTGACTGAAGACAAATATTTGGACTTAATAATATCTTAAAAAGTTAATAAAACTTGGATTTTTATTATTTTTCTGATATTAGATATTAGTATTATGCAGATTTCAGGTTATATTATTTTTAATAGTTATACTGGTTATATTTAAAGTTATAAAAAATTCTAAAACAAACCAAAATATCTTTTGTAGAAACACAGTATTCACTAGTTCAATGAGAAAAGGCAACTGTCATAAAATAGTAGCCAACTCAAGAATATCCTGAATAGAGTCTTTTTTGTCAATAGTAGGCGCTCAACAAATACCTGATAATCAATGGAATGCTGGGCTAACCCACATGCAAGGGTTCCCCAGAATGGAGGCAGACAGCTCTGTATGTCTCTGGGTAGATACTGCATGTAAGGAAATGCTTCATCCACAAGGTCAAATGCATTTCTCTAAATCACTTGGAAGACTCTTTAAAACTTCCCATCACCAGTCTCTAACTCTGACTATTTATGACATTGTATTAAACATCCCAGTACAATGTAGATTTTAGATGCGGTAATTGGTTCAAGACTGCTTGAAAGAAAGAAATGAAAGGGAAGGATCTGAGTTAACTTGAATTTTTTTTTCAATACCAATAGCAAATATACATATACTGACATTTAAGCACCTCATAATGCTTTAAAAGAGCTAATTTAGATTTCCTTTTTACAAAATCTATTAAATAAAAAAAAAAAATTGCAAAGAACAACCAGACATGTCAGATAGTGCAAACTTTGAAACTACCACCTCCATTAAAAAAAAAAAAAGAAAAAACGGCGATCCGCTCACATAATCCATCACTGACTCTGACTGGGACTCAGGCCAACACTACAAATTGCCACCTTATCAAGTCTCCTTAGCCCCATTCTCTGTGTATCACTTTGCTTAAAAAATGATGACTTGAAAGAAAAGAGGGCGGGTTTGTACACAGAATCAGCCTGGCAGGAAGAATGAGGATGGCAGTCACGTGACATGCTCAGAAAAATGATGCCTTCTTGGCCATCCCTGCCCTTTGGCATGTGGACACAGCTTGTTAGGACTTTCACCAGAGCAAAGGGGACTCAAATAAAATTGGAATGAGAGAAAGAATTTCTCCTCCCGACATTTCCTTTACCCTAAAACATAATTGAATCAAAGAAAAAATAAAACGGACACTGTTCCTGTTTGTCGCTTTCTTAGCCACTGCTTGTATAGAATCTTGTAATACGCTATGTGCGTGTGTGTATATGTGTGTGTGTGTGAGACAATATGCATGAAAGAACTCTGCAAGTATCTTCAGTCCTGAAGTTTTGAAGTAATACACTGTGTGTGTGTGTATGTGTGTGTGTGTGTGACAATATGTATGAAAGAACTCTGCAAGTATCTTCAGTCCTGAAGTTTTGAAGTAGATGGCAAAGTTAGAGAAGGGCACCTCACCAAGAGACCTTTGGCCACAGACTCATTCACACTCCCATAGCTGGTGAATCTGAGTGTTAGCAGAATTCCCCTGCCTCTGTACTGGATGCTGTGACACATAGATTATCAATCTACATGGGAAACAACGGATCTGCAAAAATGAAACCTAATATGCAGAACTTTGAATGTCAAGGCTCAAGAAATGTTCCTTGAGCCAGCCAGAGAGCACAGAGAAAATACCAGCTTCAGACCCAATCTTGTGACTGGGGAACTTTATCAAACATCTAAGTCATCAATCAATCTCAAAAAAAAAAAAAAAAAAAAAATTCTAGGGAAAAGAAAAAAGGACATACTGACCAGTTTGTTTTATGGGGCCAATTCACTTTGATGCAAATAATACATCCAAAAAAAAAAAAAAAATACAGACCAATTTATCACATAAGCAGAGATTAAATAAATGAATAAAATCTTTAAAAATAGAAAACAATCTAGAGATGCATAAAGTGAATACCATAACTTACTTAAGAAATAATATTATTAGAAAAAGAAACGCCTAGTTATATGGGGAAAAAGAATGTACTCAGACTGGATGTTAGCACTTTTAAAATATTGTCCCCATTCACTTCAATTAAAATTTAAATACAAGCCTTCTCCCACACCCCAGAACAGTGACTGTCTTATTTTAAATTTACGTAGAAATGAAAAGGCTGAAAGGATAAGAGAATCTGGAAAGAGAAAACAAGACTGAAGTATTGCATTAGCAAAAATTAATATTTATTTTTAAGATTAAACCTATAGTTTTTTTTATTAACATAAAGATGGACATATAGACCAATGGAATAGAAGAGAGAATTGAGAAATCAAATCACACATGTATGGAACGGAATTCAGAGATGAGAAAAAGATCCCTATACCCTATACCTATATTCACTTGATTTATGATAAAGATGACATTGAATTTTAAAGGACAAAGTCTTTTTACACAAATGTTTCTGACGCCTAACTTACATCATACAGAAAAATCAACACTAAATGGAGATTGTAGATTGAAATGTGAAAAGTAAAACAACAAAACTTCTATAAGAATCTTCTCAGAAGAGTCTAAAAGTTTTTAAAAAGAATCACTTAAAAACATCTTCATAGACTTGAGGTAGGCAAGGATTCCTTAATCAGAACATAGACATCACTAATTATAAAGGCTGAAATGATAAACTGTACTACAGGAAAATGCTAAATTTCTATCCATCCAAAGATGTCATCAAGTGCCAGGGCAAATCACAAATTGGGAGAATATAGCAATCTGTTCTCTCTCCACATGCAAAAACCCTTATGTCAAGAATAAACAACAAAGACCGTTTTAAATAAAACAAATACAATAAACCATCACAAGAAAAGACAGAAAACAAAACAGAAAAAATATACACGTCTTGAACAAATATTTAAAAACAGTAGCCAAATGGTTTAACAATCAGATGAAGATGGTAAACATCAGGGGAATGCAAACTAAAACTAAATACTTTTACACGTCCCCCAAAAATGACAAAAACAAACATACTGCAGCTGGAATCTCTTATACACTGTGGGTGGGAATGGCATTTGTTGAACTATTTTGGTGAGAATGGAAATCATTGAATCACTTAGGAATATGATTCGACTTTCACATTCTACAGATATTGGATATCTTATATCCTGTGACCTTGCAATCTTATTCCTAGGTGGATACTTGTTATGGTTTGGATATGTGGGGTTCCCCAAAAAACTTCCAATAATGCAGGACTATTCAGAGGTAAAATGATTGGATTGTGAGAGCTATAACCTAATTAGTCCATCCTAGTTTAAAGAAAATGACTGGGTGGTAACCGGGGCATGGCTGGGGAAGGTGGGTCATCCAGGGTGTGTCGTGGAAGGTTTGTTCTTTCTGGAGACCTTTATCCTCCCTCTGCTTCTTGAACCTGCCCTGAGCTGAGTAGCTTTCTTTCACTTGGTCCTTCCTGAATGATGTGCTGCCTCACTTTGGGCCCAGAGCAATGGTGTCAGCCATCTAGGGACTGAGACTTCTGACACTGTGAGTCCCAAATAAACTTTCCCTCTTCTCAGTAGTTCTTGTCAGGTATTTTGGTCACAGAAATGCAAAAGCTGTTTTAGTGAGCTTTTTTGCTGCTGTGACTGAAGTACCCAAACAGAACAATGGTAGAAAAGGAAAAGTTTATTTAGGGCTCACTATTTCAGAGGCCTTAGTCCATAGAAGGCCAGCTCCATTCCTCGGGGCTGAAGGTGAGGCAGAACATCATGGCAGCAGAAGAGTGTGGCAGAAGAAAACAGTTCACATGATGATCAGGAAGCAGAAAGAGACTCCACTCTCCAGATACAAAATATGTACCCCATAGCCACACCCCCAATGAGCCACTTCCTCCAGTCACACCCCACCTGCCTCCAGTTACAACCTCAATTAATCCCATCAGGGATTGATTATCTGATTAGGTTAAGGTTATGATCCAATCATTCTGTTCCAAACCTTCTTCCATTGTCTCACATGTGAGCTTTCGGGGGACACCTCAAATCCAAACCATAACACTAACTAAAACAACACTTAAAAGAAACAGGTACATATTTTTACCATGGACATGAAAAAGAATAATCCTAACAGCCTTTTTTTGTAGTAATTCCCAGGTAGAAACAATTCATACTCACCAAGAGTGAAATATATAAATAAATTATGATACATAATGAACTCTTTATGACAATGATGATGGATACATTTGTACATGAAACAATGCAGATGAATCTCATTCAATGTTGAGTAGGTAAAAGTACATACTACATTATCTCTTTTTTATGAATTCAAAACTTGGCTAAACTAATACAGTGGCTATATTTGGGTGAGGGGATAGTGTCTAGAGAGTAGCATGAGATATCTTCTTTGCTACTATCAATGTCCTATATTTTTGCACACAGATGGTATTTATACTGATGCATCCCTCTTGAAAAGTCTTGAAAACTCTACATTTATGAATTTTACATTTTTTGTACTTGAAGGTCATACGCCAATACAAATTTTATTTGTTAAAATGTCAACCAAAAACATTGTTAGCATATTTCTTTTGGTAAAATTTGACAATCTGATTTGATATTTTCAATGGAGATGCAAATGCTCAAAGAAATCCAAGGGCCTCCTGGAAATGAGGAACAAGGCAACGAGACACATTCTGTAAAATATGAAGACATTTTATCAGGTAGTAGTTCAGGGACACTAAGAAGAGGCAGGGAGACAATCATGTCCCTGTGTATGAGTTCCTGTAGAAGATAAATCCCATTACCATGACAACTCCCACCACTGACGACATCACTGTGACAATCCCCACCACAGGTTCAGTATTTTAAAATGATCACACTGTGGGTAAAGTGGGCAGTATTCTAATTAGATTTACTAAAGTAACCAGTGGGGGGAAATTGAACAATATTCTAAACAGGTATCATAAGATAACCAATCGGGTAAGGTCTTCAATCAGGTTCTTAGTAGGGATGAGACTACCTGACAACTCAGCAGCAAGACACTTCATTTCCAGATTCCAGGGCCTCGAGCCTCCTCTCTACCTCAGCCCACTCTGCTCTACCTGATGGAGTACTATATTCACCTTCAATAAATCTGTACCTTGCCTGTTACTTTGGTGTGTCTTGCTCAATTCTGTGTTCGGAACACCAAGGACCTGGACCCCAATTGGACAACTTCATGATTACAATTTTACAGAACAATTATAAGATGGAACTGATGCAAGGATGGTGTTTTAGTCAGCTTTTTTGCTGAAGTGACTAAAGGACCCTACCAATGCAATTGTATGGAGAGGAAAAATTTATTTGAGGGCTCAGGGTTTCAGAGGTCTTAATCCACAGAAGGCCGGCTCCATTCCTCAGATGAGGCAGAACATCATGGTGGAAGAGTGTGGCAGAAGAAAGCAGCTCACGTGGTGATCCTGAGAGAGAGACTCCACTCTCCAAATACAAAATATGTACCCCATAGTCACGCCCCCAACGAACCACTTCCTCCAGCCACACCGCACCTGCCTCCAATTCCTGGTCAGTGACTCTCATCAGGGATTAATTCACTGATTCAGCTAAGGCTATCACCCAATCATTTCTCCTCCAAACCTTCTTGCTTTGTCACCTTCTTGTTTTTGATGGACACCTCATATCTAAACCACAACAGAAGACAAGACCCAGAGATGAGAGTACAGACACAAGCCCACATGTGTGTGGCAGCAGGAACTACCAGGAAGTTCACACTGCAGAGCAATCCTGTCGAGAAAACCAAACACGATCTTGATAACTAGTGACAAAGGACTCATATCCAAAATGTAGAAGAACTTATACATCAAAGAGTGAAAGGAGAAAGAAACAAACAGGTAAAATAGGCAAGAATACTGAAAAAGAGAGCATCCATGAGGCCTTGGATTCCATCTCCAGCTCCACAAAAATTGGAAGACAAAAGAAAGAAGGGGAAAGAAAGGGAAGGGAGGAGAGAGAAGGGAAGAAAGTAGGCAAACAAGCAAGCAGGAGGGAGGGGCAAGGAAAAGAAGAGTAAGTAGAAATATTCTTTCCAAATATATCCAAATGGTAAGTAAATTCTTGGAAAGGAGTTCAACTTCAAACATCTGGGTAAACTAAATAAAATCACCATGTGATACTTTTAGAGATTGGCAATGACTTTTTAAAACTTTTGAGTATCAGTGTTAGGACCCATGTGGAACAATTAGAATTCTTACACAGTAGTAACAGAAGTATAAATTCCATACAACCATTTAAAATGTTCAACATCTCTAGCAATTAGAGAAATGCAAAATTCAACTACTCTGAGATTTCAGCTCCAATCAGAATGGCAATTATCAAGAACACAAGCAACAATAAATGTTGGTGAGGATGTGGGGAAAAAGGTACACTCATACATTGCTGGTGGACTGCAAGTTGGTGTAACGCCTCTGGAAATCAGTATCGAGATTCCTTCAAAAAACTAGGAATTGAGCCATCATTTGACCCAGTTTTCCATTCAAAGAATTTTATATCAGCACACTACAGTGACACAGCCAAATCAATGTTAATAGCAGCATAATCCATAATAGCTAAGCTATGGAACCAGTCATACATACACACACACACACACACACACACACACACACACACACACACACTGGAATACAACAGAATATTACTGAGCCATAAAGAAGAATGATTTATTACATTTGCCAGTAAGTAGATGAATCTGGAGACTATCATGCTAAGTAAACAAGACAATCCCAAAAAATCAAGGGTTGAATGTTGTTGCTGATACTTGGAAGCTAAACCACAATAAAGGGGCAGAGGAGAGAAGTTCAGTGGATTAGACAAAGGGGAATGAAAGGAAGGGAGAGGGATAGGAATATGAAAGACAGCAGAATATATCTAACATAATTTTCCTACATACATGAAAATACCTAATTGAACCCCATCATCAAGTTACCCACAGGAATGGGGTTCTAATTAGAATAAGATATATCCTATGCTTGTGCAACTTTATCAAAATGATTCTACTCATATATAACTAAGAAGAAACAACATAATTTTTTAAAAAGAAAGAAACCTTTCTCTGTGTGTCAGATAAATTCAAACACACTTAGGTACAAGGACTAAGCCATTCCATATCTATATACATATTCAACAAACATAGGTATACAAACACACACATGTACCCACATATATGTGTGTCTGTGATATACACATATATCAACAGACATGTACAAGAATGCCTATAAAATAATTTTCAGAATAGCCAAAAATTAAAATAAGATGTTAATCAACAATTTAATGTGTAGAATATTCACATAATTGGCATACTGTACACTAATGAAAATAAACAAATTAAACTATATACATCCACATAAATACAAACCAAATATTCATTAAGAAGCCAGCTATGAAAAGGAATATACGAAATCATTCTGTTCATGTCCATTTTTAAATATGCAAAAGTGATCCACTGTATTAAATATAAGAATATTAAATATCCTTTTTAAAAGAGTTTTGAACTCTATTACCAACTCCACAAAATTTAAAAGACAAAAAATTTTTTTTTAAAAAACCCAGAAAGTGAAAGGAAGGGAAGAGAAATAAAGAAAGCAGGCAAGCAAGAAAGCTTGGTAATTCATATCTGGTCTAATATTCACTTTGTAATCATTCCTTGCACTAAATAATTGCAATATGTGACCATTCCTTTATGTAAAGCATCTTACAATAAAATATTTTAAAATAATGGTCAACCTATATTTGTTTAAGGGAAAAAGAAATCAAATTATCTCTAAGAATTGTGAAGTTTTTCTTATCCTTATCTAAAATACTATTCAATGCCAGAGTAAAGTTCAAAATTTTCTAGATATCTGGCAAGAGAATCACAAGTTGGAGTACAGGCTTGGCAATTTAGCGAGACCCTACCTCAAAATTTAAAAAATTATAAAAAGGTCTAAGGAGGTATTTCAGTGGTAGAGTACCACTGGGTTCAATCCTCAGAACCAAAAAGGAAAAAAAAATGTGATTCAATCATATAAAATAGGGGCACAGAACCAAATTTGAACTTAAATCTGTGCCACACAAAAGCAATAAAAGCAATGAACTAACTACTAAAATCAGAATCTGAAAAACATGACAAAGTAGGAGAATGAAACTACATCCATCTTTCTTTTGTAGTATTTATTCATGCTGTTAAAATCGAAACATGCAGTCTCATAAAAAAAGACTCCAACTTCTTAAATTTTTTATTCTTCCTTAATCTAACAGAAATCTTTTAGGGAATTATGTCACTTAAGGTGAAGATGCATATATTTAAACTCAAGTGTTTCACTTTATTTTCTTATGAGAAAATTTAATTTTTAAATTAAATTTACATTTGTCCTTTAAAAGATTTTGTTAGTATGATATAGTTTGATAAAACATTTCTCTCTCTCCATTTATCTGTTTGTCTAAGCTTCCAAAGCCAAATGAAATACTAAAGGCTCTTTCTCAATGATTGAATCTGGAGTGATTCTTCTAAACCTTCATATTGGCCATCTATGTATTGCTTAAATATCTCATAAATAGCAGAGTCATAATTTTATACTGAACACAGTAGAATACTATTTTAAAAAGTGGAAGCATACATGCCAAGATTTCGTTTGTGTTAGTTACATTAGCTCTGTGAGTTAATTGTAATTTCTCCTTCTTATTCCTAAATATTTTTAGCTTTCCTTAAGACTAATAACTAAGAGAAGAGACTCAACTCAAATGGCATGATTCCCCCCTGCCAACATGAACCCTAGACTGTTGGTATCGCCCACTCCTTGACTGATTTTCTTAAAAAAGGATTCAAACAAAGAAAAAATGATTTTAAGTTACAGAGGAGGATTTATTGGATAACCCTTGGTTGGCTACAGAGCCAATGAGCTGCCAAGATTGCTGATGCCAACCAGTGGGTTTTCATTTATACCACAGCCGTCATCTCTAACCGACCTGTGGCTTTGGGCCATCTTCTCAAGATTAAAATTCATAAGCAGAGCACACAGGGAGTGGAGTTTTGGTCTTGTGCAAACTTAGAGGCAAAGGGGAGTGGAGAGATACTGTCTACATGCCACCGATGTTGGTATTTCTGTCAAATAAGAAAATGGTTCAAATGTCAGGCCACTGAACCTGAATCTGAAAAAAACAAAATGCCAGCTATCCCAGGTCTTTTCAGATTAAGTGTGTACAAGGAATACCTGGGGATCTTGCTACCAAAAAAAAAAAAAAAAAAAAAAAAAAAAAAATATATATATATATATATATATATATATATATATTCTAATTCAGGGGTCTAGGATGGAGAAAAATTCTTCATGTCCAACAAACTCTTAGGTGATGCTGATGATATTGGGCCACTCTTTGAGTATCAAGGCCCTCCACTGCTCCACCTGCTGTATAATATTTAGCACATGCTACTTTTTACAATCTTTCTTTAAGGAAGACATGATTATCTTTGCATCACCCAGCACAGGAGAGTACACAAATATAGACCAAATGATTGAATGAATGACTGTATCAATGAGTCCTTACCAATCTTCAGGGCTCATATCAAGTTTTATTTCCCCTATAAAACTCTCTCTGATCTCTATAAGCATTTCTAAAAGATAAATAATCTCTTCTTCCTATAATTATTATAGTACTGAACTTTTGACTATACAGAGATAGATTGCTATGGTTCATGTGAAAGTACTTTGTTTCTCATCTAAATGTAAAATACAACATCTTAAATAGCTGGAACTCAAGATATTAAACACAGTCAAGTTCTGCTAAACTATGATTACATCCATACTCTGGTACATCTGTAAAGTCTTGATTAAATTGTTTAATTTTCAAATCAATTAGGGCGGTAATGTATGACGTAAACTAATGGTTTGATCTTCCATCTTAGTAGAGATTCGACCTTTAATAGTATTTATCTTTTCTCAGTGTATTCAAACTGTGTAAGTGTTCTCCTGATTCTCTTTGAAGCTCCTCTTCTTAACAGGATACAACTGTTAATTGATCCACATATGAAAATAGCCAAGAGAAAGAATAAAGGAAAAAATTCTTGATTATTCTCAAAATCATAATCACATTAGTATCTTGTTTCAATTTTAAATTCAGATTTACTGAAAAACATAATCAAGACAAAAAAATTGATATGAGGAATAGGTGAGGCATGTAGAAAATACAAAATCCTTTATTTTAGATAAAATTCTGCCAATTTGGGGACCCTTAAACTTATTTGATGTAAATGTTTTCAATTTTTTTCTCTTCCAATGCTTTTTTTATATGGTTTCCAATTGGTTTTCATACCCACATCCTCTTTTTTTTCCAGAATTCTCTTATTACCTTTTCATTCTATTTTTGGTGACCCACTATCCAAGGCAAATATATGATATTTTTCAGTGGCTTTCTCAATGTCATATCCAAACTTTCATCTTTCACTTTTGATGCCTGTCAATTTGATCAAGTTGACTTTCAAGGTTGTGTCCTCCACACCTTCCCCCATCAGCTTCAAGGTCAATAATCCCCTGGCTCTGGTTCTAATTAATTATCTTCTTCTCTACTTTATCCCTCTCACTAGAATTGGTCTCTCCAGATTTCTAACTCATATTAGTCAAATTGAGAACTTGACCACTGATTAAAAAATAACAATTGCTTTTTACTATCAAAAGAATTAATTGAAAGTCCTTTAATTTGGAATTCAAGACCTCTGTGTTCTAACCATTATAGTACAATTCTTGCTGCTTAGTCATTAATCTTTCCTTAAACTGAAATTCTCACTTCTCCCACCACCTACTCTGCACTTGTTTGAAAGCTGAATCATCATTCAAAGCTCAACACTGATATTCCTCATCTTGAAGCATCTTCTAACAACGATATAAACCTTCACTTCGTCAACCCTCAATATTTTATACCTCTTCTGTTATTCTAACAATATTATTTTGACTATGCATTATATTTAGCTATTTGCATGAGAGCTCTCCAGCAAGATCATTAATGTCTTTACAGCCCCAAGAATCCTTGCTTAGCATACTGCTTTGCAAATAGTAAATGCTAAGTTTTGGTTTAGAAAAGTGACTGATTTTTAAGACATCAAATATGAATCAACTGTGCTACTCATTTTTGTCACTGTGATCAAAAGACCTTTCAAGAAGAACTTAGAAGAGGAAATGTTTATTTTGGTTCATTGTTTCAAGATTCAATCCATTGTTAGCCTGACTCCACTGCTCTGGTCTGAGTTAAAGTCAACCATCATGGCAGAAAGAGGTGGTGGAGGGAAATTGCTCAGCTCCCAGAAGCCAGGAAACAGAGATAGAGAGGGCAGGAAGCCATAGACAAAACATAATCCCCAAAGAAATGCCACAGTGACCCACATCCTCCATCCATGGTCCACCTGCCTAGAGCAATCCATTCAAATTATTAATCCATTCAATTAATTAATGCACTGATTACTTTATAGCTTTCATCATCTCATCATCTAATCATTTTGTTAGGGGACAAACAGATGAGGATGGTAGGAACAGGAGGTTAAGAAAATAATTCTATAAAATGGGTCCACTGTGCTGACCCCCACAGGCTTTCTTTTCCAAGAAGCAACTTACCCGCAGCCCTGCCTGGCCCAAGTTGACAGGATATGTCACATTCCTCAGCAACTATCTGTACACTGCAGGAGGAATGCAGGCCCAGAGTAATGTTAATGGGAGGAATCCAAGTTACCCTGAAGGGGAAGACTTTTGGACCATATCCTGAAACTGGGAGATAAGGATAGTTCCTCCTAACCATAAAATCCATTAAGAATGTATGGTTAAGAATTCAATTAGTTTGACAATAGAGTAGCTAGTTAGAAGTCATATTAAGTGGAACCTAGTTGTGTTGATGGCCAAAGACTAGATATTAGACTTAAAATGCTGCTGTTGATTTATACTTGCTTTATAGCATCACTGTATAGACATCTCTCTCTTTTTTTGAGCAAAACTATATTTATTTATTTTTATTGACTTAAAACAAAGTTATTGAACATATATTGTGTGCCAGCCTTATGCATTAACCATATGTATACAAAAGCAAATGCCATGGGTCCCTGTTTTCAAAGAGTCTAGGCAAGGAAAGAGATGCATACACATGTGTATATGTACCAAATTAGCTTTAAAGAAGAATGAAATTAAGGAATTTGCTGGCAAATGGTTGAAGTTGGAGAATATCATGCTAAGTGAAATAAGCCAAACCCAAAAAACCAAAGGACAAATGTTTTCTCTGATATGTAGATGCTAATTCACCACACAGCGGGGAGGCTAGGGAAGGAAAAAAAAAAAAATTCAATTAGAACCAGTCAGCATGGGCCAAAGTGACCTAGAGTTGCCATGACAGTGATGTCACCATACTGTCAGTCAAAAGTGAAGAGGTGGACCTGGGCAGGATGCTCTGGTAACTCCTCTAGGATCCCAATCAAACTGGAGTGCAGGAGGGGCACATTGTCCCTCTCCTCTCTGAGAGGACCCACCCTCTCCCTTGAGAATGTCCTCTTTCTCTGTTCCTATCCCTTCAGTAAACTCATTCTTGTTACTCTGAGTGACATGTCTGAAATCTTTCTAACTTGGTCGCAAGAATTGGGGTTTGAAGAGGGGGTCTTCACACTGCTTCAGTTTTTCAGAAGGTCCCAGCTCCATAACGTCTTCACCTCTGAACATCCCCTCATTGTCACATGAGCCTCTGGGGGGACATTTCATATACAAAATAAAACAATGACCTATGTTAACTCATAATTTATTTGCACTGAGTGAAAACTGAGTTCTTTAAATTTCATATTATGAATTTTTCCACCTGTTTCTTTATTTAACTACAGGGTACATAAATAAATTAGTAAGCACCTTCCTACAAGTTGTAGACTATAGACATTGAGCCTGCAGGCACACATTCAGTAAGAAAAAAAGATGCCAAAGACTATAAAAGGTAAGACATGAAAAAAGTTAATAAAAAGTGAAATGGAGATTTAACAAAAATGTGAACAAATACAGATTCATCCATAATATAAAGGACATGGCTATGCATAAACCTGGGATTCAACCAATGTATAAAGTGTTCAATCAACTTTTTCTTGTGCTACAAACTCATGTATCACTTCAAATCATGAGTTTAGACATGTTGCCATGAGCCTGGCACAGTGGCACACGCCTGTAATCCCAGCAACTCAGGAGGCTGAGCAGGAGGATAGTGAGTTCAAAGTCAGCCTAAGTAAAAGCAAGGTGCTAAGCAACTCAGTGAGATGCTGTGTCTAAACAAAATACAAAATAGGGATTGAGATGTGGCTCAATGGTCAAATGCCCCTGAGTTCAATCCCTAATATCTCCTCCCCACCCCCCCCCAAAAAAAAACAACATTAGCATGAACTATGTAGAAGTAACAAGATCTTTTGAGTTTCACATGTGCAAGTATGCATGTATGTTTTAATTTAAAATCTTCTCAGCTATTAAGACATTGTTTCTGAAGATTTTTTTCTGTTTGTGAGAACAGCCCCTTGTGGTCGAAAAACCAAAATGACAGTCCTAATTAAACCTACCAGATATAACAGGGTACATAATCTTGTGAGATTTACAAGATTATTTTCCCCCATTGACTTTTGGATTATGACTCCATTATCATAAACTCCAAAATAGAGAACACTTTCAACATTGCCCTTCAAAGAGAAGATGAAAGAAAGAATTGCTTTAATATTCTTGTACTATACAATGGGTAACTGCAATGCCAAGTGCAATGTCAGAGCTTGGGAGTCGTTAGTCGCATCTTAGGTGTTTATTGGACCCATCAGAGAACTGAGTCGAGAAGGCAAATCGTTGTCTTCCAATCTGGAAATGTAGATGTATCCAGAATACATCAACAGCACAAAAATCTGCTTAGCTGGAGCAGAGACTCCTAGAGCTGAATCTGCTCAAGCCATAATGTAGTAAGAACTCTTTGATGGTAATTTTGATGAATTGCTGGAGACTGTGTACGGAAGAGAGAGTCAGAAATTTCTGGGGACTTCAGTCTTAGCAGAACCTCCACATAGTTATGGATTTTCCCTCTAGAAACTATCCTAGATTCTCCCCGGTGTGTGTGAGAGGGGGTGAATCCCCTTATTATCTCTGACAGGGGAAGAGAGGAATAACCATTAGAAAATTATATCCAGAGCCACCTGCATAATAAAAATCTACTCTCCAGAATAACAGAGTGCAAATTCAAAACTTTTTCCCAGTTGGAGAAGAGGAATTCCACCCCACTCCAGTCATTCCCAGCCTTCATGGTAGAAAAATTGCAGAATAAACATTGCTTTTCCCTCACTTCAAGTAGGTAGGTAGGTAGGTAGATGATAGAACTTTTTTAAAAAAATTTGCTTTATCTGGTATTTATTAAGAAAAAATAGACCAAAGTCTAATATAATTATTTTATATAATTATATGTAGTTATATTTCCTAGAGCCCTAAAATGTCAAAGGTTATCTGTTGAATTTAGAAAAATATCTATAGGCAATAAAAGATAACAAGATAAATTATATTCTTTCATTAAGTGTATGTCTTGGAATGGCTCAAAAGTCACCAATTTACGTTTAAAAATACATGCTTTTATAGAAAAAAATTCTATACACTTAAAAATTGTCACAAACTATAAAAAATGGAAGCATAACACAAAACTCCACTGTACAGAACTATCTGCTCTCAACATTTTGGTGAAAACTAGAGATATCACTATTAGCATGTACAGATAAGAGAGGAAAAAGAATTTTAAGAGAGATTTCTACAAATGTTCACTAAACTTTACTAAAAGCTAAAGAACATATAAACACTACCAAATACATTCAATTAAATGTTTTAAACTTAAAAGTTGGCACAATGGTACATGCCTATAACCCCAATGATTTAAGAGGCTAAGTCGAGAGGATCAAAATTTCGAGGCTAGCCTGGGCAACTTAGTGAGACTCTGCCTCAAAATAAAAAATAAAAAGGACTAGAATGTAGCTCAGTGGTAGAGTGCCCCTGGGTTCCATTCATCACCAGTACTGCAACAAACAAACAAAACCCACCTTCAACATTTTGAAAGTGGAAAGAAGAAGTAAAGTTGGCCTTACAAAGCAAATGCTGTTTTTAATACAAACCTTATAGAAAAAAAAAATTGAAGTACTGTATACATGTATTTTACAAAAAAAAAGTATCTAAATTTCAAAGAAAGGAATTAAAATGAAGTTGAAGAGGTATCTGAAATCCATATGCATACTCCACAAGAATATGTGCTTTTAAATCTACCTTTTAAATAAAAAATTAAATGCTTGACAGCAGTAATATCTGAAATTTAGGATTCTTCTATTTTTTTTTTTTTTCTTTCAATGCAAAGAGATTTACTGATCCTGTCTTAATAAGAGAAAAAGGAACTCAACACTTGGGCTACCCACTGCCACTTTTCTCCTCCATCAGTGTTCAGTTAGTGATAGTATTACTTCAGTAACTTCATGATTCATAGACTTCATACTTGGTTTTGTACCCATGTTCACAGAATGCATTCGTTTTATTTAATACTTGAAGGCATTCCTGCACACTATTAGTACTCTTACCATAACTTTGATATTTGAGTTTTGTATTTTTATCCATCTTTTAGTTTTGTTGACTTATTCCATAGTTTTTTTATAATTCAAGAAAGGTTTTTGGGGCTGGGGATCTATCCTCACCCTGCAAAAAAAAAAGTTGAGGATTGAAATATTAAATTAGAGAAAACTATGTTATATGTATTTATGAATAGTCAAAATGAACCTATTAGGTATAACTAATACATTAAAATTGTATTGATTCTTTTTAAAAATTTTAGTTGTAGATGGACACAATACCTTTATTTTATTTATTTATTTATATGTGGTGCTAAGAATCAAACCCAGTGACTCACACACACTAGGCAGGCATTCTATCACTGAGCCACAACCCCAGACCTTTCATTGGTTCTTTTTAGTTATACATGACAGTGGAATCCATTTTGACATAATTAAAAAAGTTATATCTTGTTCTAATTTAGTACCCAATAACTTTCCCTCCCCTTCTCTCTCCTCATCCACTTCTCTCTTCCCTCTATTGTTCTTTCTGCCATTTACCCATAGTTATTTTTGTAAATAATTTCTTCTGGATGTACACGATGGTGAGATTCACTGTGGTATATATTCATATAGGTACATAGGAAAGTTATGTCAGATTCATTCCGTTGTCTTTCCTTTTCTCATCTCCTGCCTCTTCCCTTCATTCCTTTTATTTACTCTACTGAACTTCTATTCTTTCTCTGACCCCTTGGGGATTAGCTTCCATTTATTAGAGAAAACAGAAAACATTTGACCTTTGGTTTTTTCGCAATTGACTTATTTCGCTTAGCATGATATTCTCCAGACCCATCCATTTACTAGAAAAGGTCATGAAGTCATTCTTCCTTATGGCTCAGTAATATTCCATTGTTCATATATATATGAACTTTTTTTATTCATTTATCTGTCAAGGGGCACCTAGTTTGGTTCCATAGCTTAGCTCTTGTGAATTGAGTTTCTATAAACATTGCTGTGGTGACCTCACTGTAGTATGCTGATTTTAAATCCTTTGGATATATGCTAAGGAGTGGGATAACTGGGTCAAATGGTGGTTCAATTCATAGCTTCCTGAGGAATCTCCCTACTGCTTTCCAGAGGGTTTGCACCAATTCGTAGTCCTACCAACAATGTATGAGTTTTCCCTTTGCCCCACAGCCTCACCAACACTTATCGTTACTTGTATTCTTGATAATTACCATTCTGACTGGAGTGAGATGAAATCTCAGTGTAGTTTTAATTTGCATTTCTCTAATTACTAAAGATGTTGAACATTTTTTCATACATTTGTTGACCATTCATATTTCTTCTTTTGAGAACTGTCTGTTTAATTCTTTTGTCCATTTATTAATTGGGTTATTTGTTTTTTGGTGCTAAGTTTTTTTAGTCTTTGTATGTCCTGGATATTAATGCCCTGAGGTGGGGTGGCAAAAATTTTCTCCCATTCTGTAGGCTCTCTTCATGCTCTTGATTATTTACTTCTCTGTGAAGAAGCTTTTTAATTCTATGCCATCCCATTTATCGACTTTTCTATTCTATTTCTTGCGCTTTAGTAAACACGTTGAGGAAGCCTCTTCCTAAGCTGACATGTTGGAGGGTTGGGCTTACATTTTCTTCTCGGAGATGCAATTTCTGGTTTAACTCTATGTCTTTGGTACACTTTGAGTTGAGTTTTATGCAGGGTGAGAAATATGGGTTAAATTTCATTCTACTACATATGAATTTCCACTTTTCCCAGCACCTTTTGTTAAAGAGGCTATATTTTCTCTGAAGTATGTTTTTGGCACCTTTGTCAAGTATGAGACAACTACTATATTTATGTGGGTTTGTCTCTGTGTCTTCTATTCTATTCCTTTGGTCTTCAGGCCTGTTTTGGTGCCAATACCATGATATTTTTTGCTACTGTAGTACACTAAATTAAAAAAATAAATAAATAAAAAATCTAAATATTTTCTAAGTCCTCCATGTATAACTTACTGGATCATCATGTGTGTAGTTGAAGCATATATATTCTTATAATACACTTGGATTTTGATACTCAACATAACTAGGAAACCACATTCCTCTTTGATCTCTGGAAGTAAATTTTTATCCTACAAGTATTGTCAAGATTTGGATATTTTGTCTTTGTTTTTCTATTTAATTTTCATTTCTGGGACTGATACCAGGTATATTTTTACGTTCCTTTATCTCTCTTCCTTACATTTTTAATTTTTTCTCTCATTTTACGTAGCTTCTTAAAGGTTGCCAACTTCTTCCTAACCATGTGACAGGTTTGTTTTATCCCTTGCATTCCTTCTGACATGACTTCCATCTTTGTAGTGCCTTTACTTTTGTCTTTCATTTCTTCCCTGACTTAGTCCAGTTTATTTTATTCTACTTTGGTTTATATATATATATATATATATATATATATATTTTTTTTTTTTTTTTTGCTTCCAGGGATTGAACCCAGCATACTTAACCACAGAGCCACGTCTCCAGCCCCCTTTTAAGTTTTTTTTATTTTATTTTAAGGGAGGGTCTCACCAAGTTGCTTAGGACCTGTCTAAGTTGCTGAGGCTGGCTTTGAACTTGCAATCCTCCTGATTCAGCCTTCTGAGCCACTGGGATCACAGGCATGTACCACCATGCCCAGCTACAATTTTACTTTAATTTGTCATCATCTCTTACTAGATCTCCTTTTTCAGAAAAATTGTGTTGTCATTGTTCTTTCCTGGATGTGAAGAACTTTTTGAACTCTTTGGTCTCTGGGAGTAATTATTCATCAGATATAAGCTTTCTCTTTTATTTTGCTGATCTTCTTTTCTCTCTTTCTTATTCTTATGTCATTGTCTATGCATAAGTCTTATTGGTACCATTTTGATAATTATAAATGTATGAATTGGGTATTTAACTATTTAAATATTAAGGGAAACATAGGAGGACAATGAGCTAGAAAGGTCTGCAACTTAAAATGTGACTTATTTCACCAATACTTCCTTATCAAATGTTATATATCCACTATTCTGAAGACAACTTTCCTCTGGAATCTTGCTGCTAGGATCATTTGTAAGGCTCATAAGAAATCGTGATCAGTTACAGAAACCCAAATTGTGATTCAGTGATTTTCTTTGTTCCCTTCTTCCTTCTCCTGAAAGCTTTTCGTTCGGTGTCCCACCACCAGAAGACTGAATTATAAATAACAAGATGATGTGCCTTCAGTTTTTCTTCTGGTCTGCTCCCATTACCTGCCATTCTCTACTTTCACATTCATCTTGTCCTTGGTGGCCAGTAGGATTAATCACAGACCCACAGAATAAAGAAAAGCTATAGAAGACAGAATTTTCAATTGGGAACTGTAGAGACAGAAATGTCAGAAAACTTCAAATCTCAGCTGTGACTAAAATTTTTGCTTCCTGAGAATGATGTTTGGCTTCCTTTGTATTGATTTCACAATCTATTATAAAGGTGGTTTGGGACTTGGATCCATACTGAAAACCACAAATATAAGCCGGTGAAGGGAAGTTTTGAAAAATTTCACACCAGATACTAGCATGAAATGTATGGATGCTGTCATCGGAAATGCAGAAGTCATATCTTCCTGGATGAAGGTGGATCACAATGATCTCAGACCTGGAAGAATTTTAGTTCCTATACTTGTTTCTGTGGCACTCAGCACGTCGTAAAATTCTCAGGCTACTAAATGCTGGGGATCCTGGGGATTTTGAACATGAATGAACTTAATTGTGCTTCTTCTATCTCAGTCAGTTGAATCAGATCACAGCATGTCACTGTGAAATGATTGCAAACTTAAGGATGCATGCACTGAATATTGTAAACATGAGACACTATAGCACAGGTATTGGCAGACGGGTTTTGTTCAGATAACATTCCTCAGTTTTCATGAAGTGATGGCTTGGTAGTAAACTTTGTCTGTATTAGTTATATTTATAATTAAATGTTGGAGAAAAAAATGAAAACTTAAGAGCAAAAACCACAGATAAAGCCAAGAGATGTCTAGGTCAATTCTTCCACCATGCATAAAAGTATTAATTTGGCATATATATTCTCTCATATTTTGTCTGAATATATGTGATGAGATCATTTTCTTCTCTCTGTAACTATATAAGTAAATTTTTTTCATACCAAAGCTTTTATAGCATCATGTTTTAAAGCCTGTAACAGGCTGTTATAGTCTTTAATGTAGTTCTCTTCTCTAGCATTGACTTTTGCTTTAGGGATTTCCCTCTTATTTGTTATTTTAAATAATCTTTCAAAGAATATTTTGCTTTACCACTTAGTGAAATAAACTTGGAAGTGGAAATTTTAGATTAAAGGGTACATGCATTTTTAAGACTTCTATTCCATTTCCTTAAATTGCCTTCTACAAAATTTGCACTGATTTGCAATTCTAACTAATGTAAGGCTGTCCATCACCCTGCACCATCTCTGGCACTAAGTACTAATCAATAGTTAAATCTTTGCCAAGGAAAAACCTGAATATGGGATAGCTTTATTCCTTAAAGTTGTATTTTAAAAATTTCTTTAAAATACCATTATAAATTGAATAGTGATTGATAGTTACTTTAGTTAATTGTCTTTGCAAATACTTTCACTCTTTTCTACTTGTCCTATTTTTAAATAAATATATGATTGTGTATGTGCATCGTATGATCTCATTCTCAAAAAATTGACCCTTTCATAATAGAAATGTCTTTCATCTTGTCACATGCTTTTTAATTTGCTCATGGTTATTTTACATTAAAAGAAATATGCTAGCTTTAGGTAATAAACTCTATCAGTATTCTATATTATGATTTCTAAGTCTATTGTTATAATATGAAATTCCTTCAACTACCTAAAATTATATCTCTGCTTTAATACTTGAATGCATTTATTTTATTGCAATGGTATCTTAATATATCTATACTTAATTTGATGTTAGAGAGGATTATAACATACCTCCCCAATTTATTCAAACATAATTTATTGAATTAATTATCCATTGCTTGAAATTCCAACAATATTATAAAATAAGTGGTTGTAATAAGTTCTTGCGGCTCTTTCTCAACTGCATAGTCATTTATACTGCAGTGTTTGTCTTCTGTGTCAAATTCTACTCTCATTTCTCTTTTTGATTCTAGAAGTTTTAGTTTGCTCTAGTATTTCTATTTCTTCCATATGAACTATGGAATAATTTTGTCAACTTTCTAATATAATCCCCCAAAAATCCTAAGTACAATCAACTTAGAATCTACACTGCATTGGATCTCTTCATTCAAGGTTGTGATAAGCATGCATTTTGTGTAAACTTTTTCCATTGATCAAATAATGAGCTGTGGTTAGTTATGCAGTCATTTCCAGAAAGATTCTGCACTAATACTATGCTAATCATTTTGGTTTTTATTGCTACAATGACTAGATGTTTTCCCCACCACATCCCTATCTAATTTTCCACAAACTCGTCATGTCTATGTATCATTTTAAAACGACTCTCTTCTTGAGGTATCTTTTGGTTCTAATAGATTTCCAGTTTGTCTTTAGTTTTAAAATAAATACCATCAATTATAGTAGCATTATTTGTCATATACAGGTTATATGACAAGCTCTGCCTTGAACACTTGGCACTGGTTCAATAAAAGGACATAATTTAAACTACTTATAATCATATCTGATCTAGCCCACGTGAGGAACAGGCTCAAGTCACAACATTTGTACCCTATTTTCATTCTTGAATTCATTAGGAATGCATCAGTTTACCATCCAGTTAAATGTCAACAATCCATTTGAGATAGAATGCACAAGATATGCTATTTCTGTTATACTGGCAATTTTATAAGATACATAAGTTAATGAAATTTGTTGTGGAGTTTTTATCATTTACTAGAGAAATTGTATTTTGTTGTAATATATCAATATACTGCAGTTCTATTAATATATCTTATATTAATATATCAGTATAATGAGATATTCAGATTTTTAAAACTGTACAACTTCCACTATTAAATTTTATATAATTATCTAATACATCACATTGATTCTTTGACTAAAGAGTTTTCTATTTTTGGAAATTTTTCTTGAATAAATATACATACCTAGACTATATCACAAAATAAAAACAAAATCATTTTTACAATGATATTTGTGGTCAAGAAATTTTACCTTATCAGAAGTAACTGAAAACATCATATTCTCTGTTTCAGAGTTTATTAGTAGCAGAGAAATTGTCTGATTCACTCATAAATTCATCTGGATAGAACTATTTAGTCAGTTAAATGAGTACTTAGAGGCAGCATTTTGAATTTCTTTAATTAGTTTTGATGTTCTGGAACACACACTTAACTGAGTCACATTTGGTGATTCATTAGTTTCATATGTGTTCAGTACCTATTGACATCTGTGGTCATATCACCTTTCTAATTGGAAATGTCCTCCATTTTAATTTGTCTTCTTTTCCTGGATAACTCTCAACAGAAAGTTTGTCTCCTGTATTAGATTTTCTTAGGAATAAACTTTAATGTTTAGTTTTCAATTTTACTATATTCTGTCTGAAATTAAGTTTTCCTGTTTTGAAGACATTTCCTCTGTCCATGATTTGTCTTTTCAGTCTCTTAATAGTGTCTTTCTCAGACAGTATTCCCTTCTTTTTTTTTTTTTTTTTTTTTTCCAAGTGCACTTGATTTTTCTTTCTTTCATACCTGATGCTTTGGTGCTGTACCTAAAAAGTTATCACCAAACTCAGGGTCACCTAGATTTTTCTCCTGTGCTTTCTTCCAGAAATTTTATAGTTTTGCTTTTTATATTGAGGTCTGTGATCTATGTAAGAGTTAATTTTGTAAAAAGTGAAAGATCTATGTCTAGATTTTTTTTTTTTTGGTAGACATAGAGTTGATTGTTCCAGTACCATTTATTGAAAAGACTCTGCTTTCTCCAGTGAAATGCCTTTGTTCCTTTGTCAAAGATTAGTTGGCTATTTTTGCGAGAGTCTATTTCTAGGCCCTCTCTTCTGTTCCATTGATCTATATTCTCATTCTTTATCCAATACCATGCTGTCTTCATTACTGTAGTTTTATAGTAAGAATTGAAGTGAGATGGTGTGATCTTTGAAATTCATTCTTCTGCTTCAGTACCAATGGTTCCCAACTCACAATAGTTCAATTTAAGAGGTTTTTACTTTGTAATGGTGTGAAGTGATATGCATTGAATAGAAGCAATATTTTGAATTTTGATCTTTCCCAGGGCTAGCTACATATGGTAGGATATCCTCAGTGCAGGGCAGTGCAGTGAACCACAGCTCCTAGTGAGCCACATGATCACAAGGGCACAGTATTCTGTAGTATGCTGTGTTCCTGAGCCATAAGGCTCAGCATGCCAGATGTATTAAATACATTTTTGACTCCTGATATTTTCAACTTTCAGTTTATAAATAACTGTTGAGGAGCATCTATACTGTGTTTATTATTCTAGGTCTTTTGCCTTTCCATATAAGCTTTAGAATCAATTTGTTACTACCTACAAAGAACTTGATGTTATTTTGATAGGGATTGTGAAAATCTATAGATCAAACAAGAAGAACTGATATCCTAAAAATACTAAGGGTTCCAATTTCATTCATTTAATCATTTGTTTCCTAAGTTGTGCAATGAGCAGCATGTAGAATCTGTACATATTTTTAGATTATATTTAAGAAGTTAACTTTGGGCTGTGTTATGGTAAGTGATCTTGATTTTTAATTTCAGATTCCAATTGCTCCTTGTGGAGATATATGAAAGCAATTTCCTTTTGTATATTAACATGTCATCTATGATCTTACCATAATTACTTCATTCTAGAAGTCTGAGGATTTGGGATTTTCTACATGTTATTTGCAAATGAAGACAGTTTTACTTCTTTCTTCCCAACCTATACCTCTTCTATTGCATTTTCTTCTCCTATTGTATCATCTAGGACTTCTAGTATAATGTTAAATAGGATTTTAAGAGGGGAATTCCTTGCCTTCTCTCAATTCTAGAGGGACCTTGTCCTCCTTCTCACCAATAAATGTAATATTTCTAGTCTTTTAGTATACGTTCTTTATGAAGTTACTGAAGTTTTTATTTATTTCTAGTTTGCTAAGCATTTTTAGTGTTAGATTTTGTCAAATGTTCTTCTTGCATTAAATAATATGATAACTTTCTTCTTTAGATGATTGATATGATGGATTATATTTGCAGAACTTAAAAAATGTTGGACTAATCTTATAAAACTGGAATAAATCCCACATGGCTATCATGCATATTTCTTACACATTGTTAGAGATGATTTGTTAATATTTTAAAACTTTTGCATGTATGTACATGAGAGATTTTGAGCTGTAGCTTGCTTTTCTTATAATGTCTTTTTCTGGGGTTGGAATTAGGAAAATCCTAGTTTCAACAAAATGATTAGTAAATATGGCCTTTGCTATATTTTTTCTTAAAGAAATTGTAGAAAATGGGTACCTCCTCTTCCTTTAGTATTAGATGGACTCTACCAGTGAATCTACCACTTGGATTTTTTTAAAGCTTATTATTTACTTTTTAATTGCTGTAGACTTTTCAAACTATCCATTACTATGAGTTTTGATAATTTGTGGTTCTAAGATATTAGTCTAAAGGCTAAAGATGGAGTATAATGGTAGAGTGCTTCCTAGCACAGGTAAAGACCCTAAGTTGGCTCCCCAAAACAAAAAAAAAGAAAAAGAAAAGAATCAGTTATTTGATATGAATGACCAGATATGAGGACAGAGATTTACTTATACTATTACTCTACGATCCTTTTAACATTCATGAAATCAATACAATCTGTTATTGGTAATCTGCGTCCCCACCTTTTTTCTTTCATAGCCTATCTAGAGATTTATTGATAGCCTTGTTTTTGTTTTTGTTTTCTTCCCAAAGACTCAGTTTCTGGTTTCAAGGTAATTTTTCTATTCTTTGTTCCTGTTTTCAATTTTATTGATCTTTATTCTACTTTTTATTATTATTATTTACTTGATTTTAGCTTACATTTCTCTTGTTTATTTTCAAATTAAAACCCTGAGTTATTAATTTTAGATCTTTCTTCCTAATATATGCATGTACGTGCAACACTATTAATTTCCCTCTAAACACTGCTTTCATTGCATCCCAAAATTTTTACAAATAAGATTTTTAATTTCATTTAATTCAAATGAAATTTCTCTTTAAGTGTTTAATTTCATCCATATGTTATTTTGAAATGTATTGTCAACTTTGCAAATATTTGGGGATTTTTCAGCCTTCTTTCTGTTATTGGTTCTTAATTTAATTCCGTTATGATGAAGTAACAGTGTATGATTACTGTTACTTTAAAAAGTTTCTTTATGTAAAAAAATGTATTGGATTTATGAGCATTGATCTTATATCCTGCTACTTTACTGAATTCACTTATGAGTTCTAAAAGTTTTCTGGTGGAATTTCCAGGTTCCTCTAAATATATAATCATGTCATCAGCGAACAGGGATAGCTTAAGTTCTTTTTTTCCTATTCCTATCCTTTAAATTCCTTGGTCTGTCTAATTGCTCTGGCTAGAGTTTCAAAGACAATGTTGAATAAAAGTGGTGAAAGAGGGCATCCCTGCCTTGTTCCAGTTTGTAGGGAGAATGCTTTCAGTTTTTCACCATTTAGAATGATATTGGCCATGGGCTTAGTGTAGATGGCCTTTACAATGTTTTGTCCCTACTTTTTCTAGTGTTTTTTGAGCATGAAGCGATGCTGTATTTTATCAAATGCTTTTTCTGCATCTATCGAAATAATCATGTGATTCTTGACTTTAATTCTATTGATATGGTGAATTACATTTATTGATTTCCAGCTGTTGAACCAACCTTGCATCCATGGGATAAAACCCACTTGATCATGGTGCACTATCTTTTTAATATATTTTTGTATGCGATTTGCTAAGATTTTGTTGTGAATTTTTGCATCAATGCTCATTAAGGATATTGGTCTGAAATTTTCTTTCCTTGATGTGTCTCTGTCTGGTTTAGGTATCAGGGTGATATTGGCTTCATAAAATGAGTTTGGGAGAGTTCCCTCCTCTTCTATTTCATGAAATACTTTGAGGAGTATTGGAATGAGCTCTTCTTTAAAGGTTTTGTAGAACTTGGCTGAGAACCAGTCTGGTCCCAGACTTTTCTTTATTGGTAGGCTTTTGATGACTTCTTCTATTTCATTACTTAAAATTGATCTATTTAAATTGTGTATGTCCCCCTGGTTCAGTTTAGGTAATTCATATGTCTATAAAAACTTGTTGATGTCTTTGAGATTTTCTATTTTATTGGAGTATAGATTTTCAAAATAGCTTCTAATTATGGTTTGTATTTCAATCTTGTCTGTTGTGATATTTCCTTGTTCATTCTGAATTTTAGTAATTTGAGTTTTCTCTCTCCTTCTTTATGACCCAAAATATCACTCATCTTGGTGAATTTCACATGTGAGCTTGATAGGAATGTATATTCTGTCTTTTTTTGGTGGAGTCTTTTTTTTTTTATCTTTATTTATTTATTTTTATGTGGTGCTACATCCCCAGCCTGAGGTGGAGTCTTCTATAAATTTCCATTAGACCAAGTTTATTGATAATACTCTCCAATTCTATGATATCTGTGCTAAATTTCAGCATGTTTGATCTAAAAATTAATGAAGAGGCATGGTGGAGTCTCAACCTATAGTAGTGACTTAACTATTTCTCCTTTCAGTTCTATCAAGTTTCACCTAATGTTTTCGACACTCTTTTGTTAAGGGCATAAACATTACAATTTGTTTTGTCTTCTTGGATAATTGACCTGCTTTATCATTATGTAATACCCCTCTTTGCCCCTCATTTTCCTTGTTCCAAACTCTGCTTTTTTAAAATTAATATAACTACTCCAGCTTTTCTTTTTTCTTTTTTTTTTTTAATTAATGTTAACAAGGTCTATCTACTCATTCTTTAGCTTAATCTGCTTAATTCTTGGTATTTAAAGTTGAAATTATGCAGGCAGTGTATAGTTGGGACTCACTTTGTTTCTACTCAACCTGACTATCCTTGTATTTTAATTAGTGGGCCTATATTTTTATTTAAAGTCATTATTGATATTGTTAAATTCTATCTACCAGTCTACAGCAGTTTCTATGTGTTACATGTGCTCTTTTTTCCCTTCCTTCTTTTAAATTTCTCTTGTTTAAGTTGGGCAATTTTTTATGATTTCATCTCTTCCCTTAGCATGTCAAATTACTTCTTCCTTTTAAAAATGTAGTGGTTTGCCCACACAGTGTGCACTTCCTGTAATCTCAGTGGCTCAGGAGGCTGAGGCAGGAAGACTACAAGACCAAAGCTGGCCTCAGCAATTTAGTGAGGTGCTAAGCAACTTAGCAAAACCCTGTCTCAAGTTTTAAAAATGTAAAAAGTCTGGGGTTATGGCTAGTGGTTAAGTACCCCTGGGTTCAATCCCTGGTAACAACAACAAAAAAATTTTTTTTTAATTGTAGTTCCTCTAGAGTTTTTCAAGGTGTCCTTTTTTAAAAAAAACTAACCCAATTCGACCTCGAAACCACAATACATCATTTCAGATATCTGCAGGTGACTTAGAATAGTCTTGATTTCTTCCTCCCATCATTTACATCTTTTATTTCACTCATCTGTGTGCCATAATCACTGAATAGTTACTATTATTTAAGTAGTTATTTTTGATCAATAATAAGACAAATGAGAATTTTCTTGTAAGAAATTAAATTTTAAAAATAAATAAAACAGAATGTTTTATTTTATCTTCATTTATTTCTTCTCCAAGACACTTATTTAAGTCTGTATTCCAGACCTGTATCATTTTTAATCTCATTGAAGAACCTGATATTTTATTCAGGGTTGATCTGCTAGATAATAAATTATCTCTATTTTTGTTTGCAAAGCTTTTTTCTCCTTCACTTTGAGGGATATTCTCAGTTATAGAATTTTGGCTTAGTGATTTTTTTCCAATTCATTCTCTTTTTCTCTCTCTCTGGCATGGACTTCACCCCACTTCCTTCCTGTTTGCCTGGTGTCTAAGAAGAACTAAGCTGTAACTTTTTGTAAAATCTCTTGCCCACCCTGCATCCCAACATCTTTCAAGATTTTTGTCTTCATCTTTCTTCACTTCAATACCATACTGACGGTATGATATTTTGATATGGAACATGCTTGGTCTTCTGTAAGCAGAATAACCAAACCTTAATCTGTGGGGTGTGTATCTGTCATTAAATTTGAATACTTGTCATTTATTATATCTAAAAATGTTTATTACCTGCTGCTCCTTGTTCTTTCCTTTGACATTCAATTAAGCATATGTTATACCTTCTGAAATTATCCCACAGGTCTTAGATGTTCTGTTCAGTTTATTTTACTCATTCTTCTCTGCATTACAGATTTGGAAGTTTCTCAAGTCCTATCTCAAGCTTGCTTATCTTTTTTCACTTCTTATTGAAAATATTCATGAACCCACGAAAGTTATCTTCATTTGTTACAGTATTGATGTTCTTTCATTTCTAGCATTTCCTTTTTTTAAATTGTTTGTTCTATTTAGTAATGCATGACAACAGAATGCATTTTGACTCATTATACACAAATGGAGTACAACTTTTCATTTCTCTGGTTGCACATGATGTAGAGTCACACCATTCCTGTGATCACACATGTACATAAGATAATGATGTCTGTCTCATTCCACCATCTTTCCCACCCCAGGACCCCTCCCCATGTTTCCCTCTGCCCAACACAAGTTCCCTCCATTCTTCCCTTACTGCCCCCCACCCTGTTATGTATCAACATCCACTTATCAGAGAAAACATTTGGCCTTTGGTTTTTGGGGATTAGGCAATTTCACTTAGCATGATGTTTTCCAACTCCATCCATTTAAATGCAAAGGCCATAATTCTATTCTTTTTATGCTGAGTAATAGTCCATTGTGTATTATACCACAGTTTCTTTATTCATTCATCTATTGAAGGGCATCTAGGTTGGTTTCACAATTTAGCTATTGTGAATTGAGCTACTATAAAAACTGATGTGGCTGAGTCACTGCAGTGTGCTGACTTTAAGTACTTTGGGCATAGGCCAAGGAGTGGGATAACTGGGTCAAAGGGTGGTTCCATGCTCAGTTTTCTGAGGAATCTCCACACTGCTTTACAGAATTGCTGCACCAATTTGCAATCCCACCAGCATGTTTGAGTGTGGCCTTTTCTCCACTCCCTCGCCAACACCTATTGTTGCTTGTATTTTTGATAATTATCAGTCTAATTGGAGTGAGATGAATCTTAGTTTTGATTTGCATTTCTCAGCCAAAGGAAACAATCAATAACATGAAGAGTCCCCAGAGTGGAAGGAAATCTTACCACACCACTTAGATGAACTCTGATGTCCAGAATTTAAAAGAACTCAAAAAACTTAACACCAAAAATACAAGTAACCCAATCAATAAATGGGGCTAAGGAAGTTTGCAGACACGTCACAGAAAAAGATATACAGGTGATCATCAAAATACATGAAAAATGTTCAACATCTCTAGTAAATAGTATTTCTTTTTGATTCTTTCTTTCCCATCTCTCCATTTAAAACACTCATCTGATTTATATATTCTGTATTTTCTACTAAACCCCTTAACACATTAATCATTGTTGGTTGGTTTGTTTCCTCAGGGTGGTAAAGGCTTTAAGTAGATAGATTAACAATAATACCACCATAAAATTATGCAAAACTAAGTGGAAGGAAATGCTACAGGTGTTTCGATACAAACAAAACTTTTAAAAGTTAAAAAAAAAAAGTCAGTATGAACATCACTCAGAACAAAATCAATATTTTTTTCCAGAATGATGACACATCTCTGTCATAATTAAGCAGAATGTGTGAAGTCTTTACAGCAGACCAAAGTAGTCTTAGAGCATACTTTGTTAAACTGGAGGGCTGGGGCCAGTTTGGTGTGAGTACAAGTAGTGTCCATAATTGGAAACCAGGCAGGGCTATATCATCTAAGGCTGGGGACAAAATGACAAGGAGTTTAAATTATTTGCTAATTGTGTCAATAAGTTATAAAAGGTTTAAAGCAGAGGAGTGATATGATCTCCTTTATAGTTTTAAAAGACCACTTATAAAGGCCTACATAGTGAAGAATTTGAGAAAAGGAAATAGAAAGATAAACTAGAACTAACTTGCAGCCATTTATATCTGTGCTTCCCAAATGTGGTGGCTCTTACACTTGTGGTTCCAGAGCATATAAATGGCCACTTGTGTAACAGAAAGCACAAGCGTTCAGTTTAATTTCATTGTAATTTTAATTTAAACTTAACAACTAAACCAGTTTAAAATTTTTCCACTAAATGCAACCTTATGGTTTCCATAGGACTACATGCCACATTAACAGAGGGTGTCACATAGATATTATCATTATATCGTAAAGTGCCTGGTAAGCATGAACGTTATTTCTAGAATTACACATAAACACTTTTCCACTTTAGTCAGTGTCAATGGATTAATTCAGTTAAAAAGGGGCTTTAGGGGCTGGGGAGATAGCTCAGTCGGTAGAGTGCTTGCCTTGCATGTATAAGGCCCTCGGTTCTATCCCCAGCATCGCCAAAAAAAAAAAAAAAGAAAAAAAAAGAGGGGGACTTTTATTTTGTTTTGTTTTCTTACATTCTGATGTAACTTCCTAACATGATTTTTAAAAATACTTTGCGCAGAGCATATATATTTAGAGTAATATGCATTCAGACTGAAATCTTAATTGAAGGACTTACTGTTTTAATCATTGCATGATTAAATTTTCTTTGAATTTAAAAAATAAGTATGAACAGATTTTATATTTAAATCGAAGGCACCCCAATGATTCAGTATTAAGTAGAAATGCAATAGATGAACCAGAAGAGTGAAGTGAAAAAGAAACTGGAGAGATATGTCAGTATTTCATTATGAATAGAAATTGCATTTTCTGTACCAGACTACTAAATTTTAATAATTAAGAAGATAAATAGACAATATTAGGGGTTGTAGTCAGCAAATACATAGTGAATATGGTTAGTTTCCTTCCCAATGGCCAAAAAAAAAAATTGACAAAATTAGTCACCTAAAATCAGAATTAAGTGTTCACATTTTTTCAGATGGGTTTTAGAAGGATCTGGGATTAACATTGGCCAGTTATAAAATGTATTGTACCTTAGACAAAGAAAAAAACATTTAAAAACAAAGGCATACTAAAGAAATTACAACTTTATTCATAGATATTAGTGAGAAAATTTTGTAAAGTGTCATTTTCTACAAACTGTGAAAGATCTTGGATTGATCCATGAATCACTTTTCCATAGCATATGACATCTTTTTAACACTATAAAAACAGTGGTTCAGGTGAGTATAGTTAACAACAGTGCATTATATATTTCAAAATAGTTACAGGAGTGCAATTTGAATGTACTCACCATAAAGGAGGGAGAAACAAGTCTTTTCTGTCAAACCAAAGAGACTTCATTTGAGTTCACTCCCGGGGCTGCCCTTTCCTTGCAAACCAGCTGCCTTTCTAAAGTTAGTACTTCCTCAATAGTAATTCCCTCCAAAGATTGCGTGGTCAGCCCGACCAATGGGTCATGGCCACGTACCCTTGCGTCAGGAGTAAAAGCCCAGCAGACCGCCTGCTCCGCCCTTCTGCGGTCCATTTTGATTTCGGTGGCCCTTCTTCTGCACCGTGAAGTAAATTGACAGAACTGACTAGTCTCGGAGTGCTTATTTCAGCGCTTAGGTTTTCCAGGACCCCGGTTAAGTCCAACAAACGATAAAAGCCCAAGGTGATGGATAGCGGGTCCCTTGAGTCTCTCACTACCCAAGGTACACATATAAGGAAACAGAGCATTGTTCCTCATGAATATGTACCAATATTGTGACAACAAATTTAAAAATTCAGAAAATAATATAAAGGTAAGTGACTCAAAGTATAAGTAGAGAAGGATTTGCCATGTGGATTGATGTTTTGGGGGAATAAGTATTGGCAATATGGGGGTTTATTATACTATTCTATTTTATGTATCCTTGGAATTTTCATAATAAAATGTCTTAAAACACCTCATTAAAAAATCAAGTGATTCAAAATGTTAAAAAGAGATTTGTCTTTATTTTCAGATATTCATGCAATGTTAGAGATCCTGCCCAATGAAGATTGGGTGTGTTTCTTCCAAGAATATCCCTGAATTTAAGAAATGTTGGCAATCCCCAGGATAAAATATGGAACTTTTGTCAGATATATTATTGGATCTTTATATCTATCATAAAATACTTTCAGCTAGGTAGATTTATATTAAGAAGAATTGGGATCTAACTATGTTAGTCAAAGATTGATTTTTTTTTTTTTTGTAAATGTAAGAGTGGGGTGCCTCCTTAAAAGCTTTGTTCTACTGTATGATACATAATCAAAATTATTTGTGCTGAGTAGGCTCTGAAAAAACATAATGGATGTATTCATTAAAATTGACCAGCACAATACTTAAATGTTATGACTTATCAACAGTTTATGGAATGGTAATAGAAATAGAAAACAATAATGATATGTTCTTTGCCAGTGTTTTTTTGTTGGAGTCAAGAAAGATTTACAGTTTATTGTGCTTTGAATGCCAAGTCCATATTATTAGAAAGAAAAAAAATATGAATAAGTGAAGAGTTGAATAATTCAAATATTCAAAATATCAAAGACAAAAATGGCAGTTTAATTTATTTCTCTCTGATATCAACGTTGCATATAAACAAGCTAAATTTGAAATCCTAAAGAAAGTAATTGCTTCTTTATGACCCCAGCTAAGAAAAATATGTGAATTCGTATTGAAAGTGAAAATATTTATATGAGAAGAATTTTATATATTTTTCTAACTTGGATTAATATGCAGATTTTAATTATAAATTGATAGAGTTGGCTATAAGAAACTATAAGAATGATTGAAAAATGCTTTATTAATTACTGATCATTTATGGTCCTCTTTTTAATAATGGAAATACGCCTTTAACTTGATGTTAAGAACAGTTTATATATATATTAGTGAATTCAACTGACTATCACATTTTGAAACTCATGTTTTTACTTCTATTAAGTCAAAACCATATATTTAAAACCATGAACCAATTTGTCAGTACAATATTTTGTTAATACAATTTTGTGAATACAAATTTTAAAGGAAAAGTACTCAGTTCAGCTGGTACTCATTTCCGATTTTTTAGTGTGGTTGAAATAATGTGGAGTGGCTGGGGATTTGTAAACCTTCTTTCCGGCTATAAACTTTACAGGGCTTAAAGAATGGACCACGTACTTCTGATGAATATTGAACATCAAATTGAAGTTTGCTAAAGTTACATTGAATTTTGAAGACAGTACAAAAGAGAATGTAAAAGATCTCATTAATATTTTAAAATATTACATACTGAAATGAAAAATCATTGGATATATTACATTATACTTCAATATTGGCTACTAGAAGATTTAAAATTGCATGTGTGATTAATATGATAATTTCTTTTGGAAAGCAACAGTCTAAGGGAAAATATGAACTTTTACCACACACTAGGGGCACTGGAAAGGATAGAGGTAGAGGCATGACTGTTATATTGATGAGTAAAATCTTCAGGATATGCTAATGGACTGGGATGATGAGTAGAAAGAGAGAAGGAAAAAAGAATGAATAGGAGTGATGCCAGTTCCCTGGCTTGAGCATGGTGTTAGAGTGGGGTGATTACCTGAGAGGGATCAACTATAGGAAGAACAAATTTAGGGGTTAAAAATGTAGTATGTCAGTTTAGGGTTCTGACTTTTTCTCTGAGTAGTGGATATTCTAAATGAACAGTTGTAGAGGTTCGGAATGAGTCTCACCCTCTAGAGAGCATTTCCCCAATCCACTGGACGGTATCTAAAAGAAGGACAGATTGCTTGTATAAGGTCAGAGTTGTAATACAGATGAGGCGTCATCCACCTTGATTTGATCACTTGCTTAATCCACCAGGGATCATAAAGGAAAACTGGAGAGTTTATCAGGGACCCTTCCCCTTGGCAAGAACTGAACTCCATTTTATCCCCAGCACTCCGACTGCTGAAATGCTGCTCTCTTCTCAGCCTTGCTCCTAACAGGTTCTACACCTATCGCCCTGGAGGGTTAACTATGAAGAACTCTTTCAGTGCTCCGTTTTTCTGCAGTGTTGGCCTCTGGAGCTCCAGGTACATTGACAGACCTGAAATGTGATTTTTTGCTTCTTACACGCGTGGAATTGCTGAAGGGTCATCTGGCTTTTCTTAACTGCAACCATCTCCTCAACTTCTCAGCCTTTCTCTGTTCACAAAGAATGTGCAAATTCCCTGAGGGGAAAAGTGAATTATAGAAGTTGGGTTTTGTTTACCGAGGAGCCCTTTGTCATTCTGGAATTCTACCCCTTTGAGTAGAATTCATTCCCATAATGAATGAAAGCTACTATTAACATCATTCAAAGAAGTCCAGTCACCTATGACCCAGGAAACAATTATTCTGGCTTGATATTGCTCCAATAATTTTCATCTGCATTTTTATCCTAAGAGTAGATCAGAGGACAAGGAAATTATGTCTACCATTTGCCTAGTCTAATTTCATTCTATGATTTAAAAAAAAAAAGAAAACTCTTCTGCATCACATAATTTTAGGTAAATCTTTTCTATATGAAAAATGTTTGGGATTTTTATTGTCTAATCAAATCTGAGGGTCTTTGTTTTAAATCTGGAAGTTATCCTTAGATACTGTTAGGGGCAGTTGTGGCTCATCGATAGCTCCCAGAAAAATGCTCCGCAGACATGAGGTCTCACACAAGGAACTTTATTTTATGCGAACGATTCACGTCCACTGGGAAAAAAGGAAAGAAGAAAAGAGAGAACATGGCACATGGTTTCTCTCAGATATTGGAATTTCGTGGGCTGAGAGGAACCAATCGCAGAGGAGAATTCTTACAGACTGACTGATGGACCAATGATATATTAGAACGTAAGGTGGGAGGCAGGAAGATTACGGCAGCAAGCCAGAAATTCCTGTAACATGAGAGGCGGGAAGCATGCAGACTGACAGGTGATGAGGAGGCCAGAAATTCCTCTAACGGGTGAGGCGGTAAAAAAAAAAAAAATTCTAGGGAAAGAAAAAAGGACATACTGACCAGTTTGTTTTATGGGGCCAATTCACTTTGATGCAAATAATACATCCAAAAAAAAAAAAAAAATACAGACCAATTTATCACATAAGCAGAGATTAAAAAATGAATAAAATCTTTAAAAATAGAAAACAATCTAGAGATGCATAAAGTGAATACCATAACTTACTTAAGAAATAATATTATTAGAAAAAGAAACGCCTAGTTATATGGGGAAAAAGAATGTACTCAGACTGGATGTTAGCACTTTTAAAATATTGTCCCCATTCACTTCAATTAAAATTTAAATACAAGCCTTCTCCCACACCCCAGAACAGTGACTGTCTTATTTTAAATTTACGTAGAAATGAAAAGGCTGAAAGGATAAGAGAATCTGGAAAGAGAAAACAAGACTGAAGTATTGCATTAGCAAAAATTAATATTTATTTTTAAGATTAAACCTATAGTTTTTTTTATTAACATAAAGATGGACATATAGACCAATGGAATAGAAGAGAGAATTGAGAAATCAAATCACACATGTATGGAACGGAATTCAGAGATGAGAAAAAGATCCCTATACCCTATACCTATATTCACTTGATTTATGATAAAGATGACATTGAATTTTAAAGGACAAAGTCTTTTTACACAAATGTTTCTGACGCCTAACTTACATCATACAGAAAAATCAACACTAAATGGAGATTGTAGATTGAAATGTGAAAAGTAAAACAACAAAACTTCTATAAGAATCTTCTCAGAAGAGTCTAAAAGTTTTTAAAAAGAATCACTTAAAAACATCTTCATAGACTTGAGGTAGGCAAGGATTCCTTAATCAGAACATAGACATCACTAATTATAAAGGCTGAAATGATAAACTGTACTACAGGAAAATGCTAAATTTCTATCCATCCAAAGATGTCATCAAGTGCCAGGGCAAATCACAAATTGGGAGAATATAGCAATCTGTTCTCTCTCCACATGCAAAAACCCTTATGTCAAGAATAAACAACAAAGACCGTTTTAAATAAAACAAATACAATAAACCATCACAAGAAAAGACAGAAAACAAAACAGAAAAAATATACACGTCTTGAACAAATATTTAAAAACAGTAGCCAAATGGTTTAACAATCAGATGAAGATGGTAAACATCAGGGGAATGCAAACTAAAACTAAATACTTTTACACGTCCCCCAAAAATGACAAAAACAAACATACTGCAGCTGGAATCTCTTATACACTGTGGGTGGGAATGGCATTTGTTGAACTATTTTGGTGAGAATGGAAATCATTGAATCACTTAGGAATATGATTCGACTTTCACATTCTACAGATATTGGATATCTTATATCCTGTGACCTTGCAATCTTATTCCTAGGTGGATACTTGTTATGGTTTGGATATGTGGGGTTCCCCAAAAAACTTCCAATAATGCAGGACTATTCAGAGGTAAAATGATTGGATTGTGAGAGCTATAACCTAATTAGTCCATCCTAGTTTAAAGAAAATGACTGGGTGGTAACCGGGGCATGGCTGGGGAAGGTGGGTCATCCAGGGTGTGTCGTGGAAGGTTTGTTCTTTCTGGAGACCTTTATCCTCCCTCTGCTTCTTGAACCTGCCCTGAGCTGAGTAGCTTTCTTTCACTTGGTCCTTCCTGAATGATGTGCTGCCTCACTTTGGGCCCAGAGCAATGGTGTCAGCCATCTAGGGACTGAGACTTCTGACACTGTGAGTCCCAAATAAACTTTCCCTCTTCTCAGTAGTTCTTGTCAGGTATTTTGGTCACAGAAATGCAAAAGCTGTTTTAGTGAGCTTTTTTGCTGCTGTGACTGAAGTACCCAAACAGAACAATGGTAGAAAAGGAAAAGTTTATTTAGGGCTCACTATTTCAGAGGCCTTAGTCCATAGAAGGCCAGCTCCATTCCTCGGGGCTGAAGGTGAGGCAGAACATCATGGCAGCAGAAGAGTGTGGCAGAAGAAAACAGTTCACATGATGATCAGGAAGCAGAAAGAGACTCCACTCTCCAGATACAAAATATGTACCCCATAGCCACACCCCCAATGAGCCACTTCCTCCAGTCACACCCCACCTGCCTCCAGTTACAACCTCAATTAATCCCATCAGGGATTGATTATCTGATTAGGTTAAGGTTATGATCCAATCATTCTGTTCCAAACCTTCTTCCATTGTCTCACATGTGAGCTTTCGGGGGACACCTCAAATCCAAACCATAACACTAACTAAAACAACACTTAAAAGAAACAGGTACATATTTTTACCATGGACATGAAAAAGAATAATCCTAACAGCCTTTTTTTGTAGTAATTCCCAGGTAGAAACAATTCATACTCACCAAGAGTGAAATATATAAATAAATTATGATACATAATGAACTCTTTATGACAATGATGATGGATACATTTGTACATGAAACAATGCAGATGAATCTCATTCAATGTTGAGTAGGTAAAAGTACATACTACATTATCTCTTTTTTATGAATTCAAAACTTGGCTAAACTAATACAGTGGCTATATTTGGGTGAGGGGATAGTGTCTAGAGAGTAGCATGAGATATCTTCTTTGCTACTATCAATGTCCTATATTTTTGCACACAGATGGTATTTATACTGATGCATCCCTCTTGAAAAGTCTTGAAAACTCTACATTTATGAATTTTACATTTTTTGTACTTGAAGGTCATACGCCAATACAAATTTTATTTGTTAAAATGTCAACCAAAAACATTGTTAGCATATTTCTTTTGGTAAAATTTGACAATCTGATTTGATATTTTCAATGGAGATGCAAATGCTCAAAGAAATCCAAGGGCCTCCTGGAAATGAGGAACAAGGCAACGAGACACATTCTGTAAAATATGAAGACATTTTATCAGGTAGTAGTTCAGGGACACTAAGAAGAGGCAGGGAGACAATCATGTCCCTGTGTATGAGTTCCTGTAGAAGATAAATCCCATTACCATGACAACTCCCACCACTGACGACATCACTGTGACAATCCCCACCACAGGTTCAGTATTTTAAAATGATCACACTGTGGGTAAAGTGGGCAGTATTCTAATTAGATTTACTAAAGTAACCAGTGGGGGGAAATTGAACAATATTCTAAACAGGTATCATAAGATAACCAATCGGGTAAGGTCTTCAATCAGGTTCTTAGTAGGGATGAGACTACCTGACAACTCAGCAGCAAGACACTTCATTTCCAGATTCCAGGGCCTCGAGCCTCCTCTCTACCTCAGCCCACTCTGCTCTACCTGATGGAGTACTATATTCACCTTCAATAAATCTGTACCTTGCCTGTTACTTTGGTGTGTCTTGCTCAATTCTGTGTTCGGAACACCAAGGACCTGGACCCCAATTGGACAACTTCATGATTACAATTTTACAGAACAATTATAAGATGGAACTGATGCAAGGATGGTGTTTTAGTCAGCTTTTTTGCTGAAGTGACTAAAGGACCCTACCAATGCAATTGTATGGAGAGGAAAAATTTATTTGAGGGCTCAGGGTTTCAGAGGTCTTAATCCACAGAAGGCCGGCTCCATTCCTCAGATGAGGCAGAACATCATGGTGGAAGAGTGTGGCAGAAGAAAGCAGCTCACGTGGTGATCCTGAGAGAGAGACTCCACTCTCCAAATACAAAATATGTACCCCATAGTCACGCCCCCAACGAACCACTTCCTCCAGCCACACCGCACCTGCCTCCAATTCCTGGTCAGTGACTCTCATCAGGGATTAATTCACTGATTCAGCTAAGGCTATCACCCAATCATTTCTCCTCCAAACCTTCTTGCTTTGTCACCTTCTTGTTTTTGATGGACACCTCATATCTAAACCACAACAGAAGACAAGACCCAGAGATGAGAGTACAGACACAAGCCCACATGTTGTGGCAGCAGGAACTACCAGGAAGTTCACACTGCAGAGCAATCCTGTCGAGAAAACCAAACACGATCTTGATAACTAGTGACAAAGGACTCATATCCAAAATGTAGAAGAACTTATACATCAAAGAGTGAAAGGAGAAAGAAACAAACAGGTAAAATAGGCAAGAATACTGAAAAAGAGAGCATCCATGAGGCCTTGGATTCCATCTCCAGCTCCACAAAAATTGGAAGACAAAAGAAAGAAGGGGAAAGAAAGGGAAGGGAGGAGAGAGAAGGGAAGAAAGTAGGCAAACAAGCAAGCAGGAGGGAGGGGCAAGGAAAAGAAGAGTAAGTAGAAATATTCTTTCCAAATATATCCAAATGGTAAGTAAATTCTTGGAAAGGAGTTCAACTTCAAACATCTGGGTAAACTAAATAAAATCACCATGTGATACTTTTAGAGATTGGCAATGACTTTTTAAAACTTTTGAGTATCAGTGTTAGGACCCATGTGGAACAATTAGAATTCTTACACAGTAGTAACAGAAGTATAAATTCCATACAACCATTTAAAATGTTCAACATCTCTAGCAATTAGAGAAATGCAAAATTCAACTACTCTGAGATTTCAGCTCCAATCAGAATGGCAATTATCAAGAACACAAGCAACAATAAATGTTGGTGAGGATGTGGGGAAAAAGGTACACTCATACATTGCTGGTGGACTGCAAGTTGGTGTAACGCCTCTGGAAATCAGTATCGAGATTCCTTCAAAAAACTAGGAATTGAGCCATCATTTGACCCAGTTTTCCATTCAAAGAATTTTATATCAGCACACTACAGTGACACAGCCAAATCAATGTTAATAGCAGCATAATCCATAATAGCTAAGCTATGGAACCAGTCATACATACACACACACACACACACACACACACACACACACCACACACACTGGAATACAACAGAATATTACTGAGCCATAAAGAAGAATGATTTATTACATTTGCCAGTAAGTAGATGAATCTGGAGACTATCATGCTAAGTAAACAAGACAATCCCAAAAAATCAAGGGTTGAATGTTGTTGCTGATACTTGGAAGCTAAACCACAATAAAGGGGCAGAGGAGAGAAGTTCAGTGGATTAGACAAAGGGGAATGAAAGGAAGGGAGAGGGATAGGAATATGAAAGACAGCAGAATATATCTAACATAATTTTCCTACATACATGAAAATACCTAATTGAACCCCATCATCAAGTTACCCACAGGAATGGGGTTCTAATTAGAATAAGATATATCCTATGCTTGTGCAACTTTATCAAAATGATTCTACTCATATATAACTAAGAAGAAACAACATAATTTTTTAAAAAGAAAGAAACCTTTCTCTGTGTGTCAGATAAATTCAAACACACTTAGGTACAAGGACTAAGCCATTCCATATCTATACATATTCAACAAACATAGGTATACAAACACACACATGTACCCACATATATGTGTGTCTGTGATATACACATATATCAACAGACATGTACAAGAATGCCTATAAAATAATTTTCAGAATAGCCAAAAATTAAAATAAGATGTTAATCAACAATTTAATGTGTAGAATATTCACATAATTGGCATACTGTACACTAATGAAAATAAACAAATTAAACTATATACATCCACATAAATACAAACCAAATATTCATTAAGAAGCCAGCTATGAAAAGGAATATACGAAATCATTCTGTTCATGTCCATTTTTAAATATGCAAAAGTGATCCACTGTATTAAATATAAGAATATTAAATATCCTTTTTAAAAGAGTTTTGAACTCTATTACCAACTCCACAAAATTTAAAAGACAAAAAATTTTTTTTTAAAAAACCCAGAAAGTGAAAGGAAGGGAAGAGAAATAAAGAAAGCAGGCAAGCAAGAAAGCTTGGTAATTCATATCTGGTCTAATATTCACTTTGTAATCATTCCTTGCACTAAATAATTGCAATATGTGACCATTCCTTTATGTAAAGCATCTTACAATAAAATATTTTAAAATAATGGTCAACCTATATTTGTTTAAGGGAAAAAGAAATCAAATTATCTCTAAGAATTGTGAAGTTTTTCTTATCCTTATCTAAAATACTATTCAATGCCAGAGTAAAGTTCAAAATTTTCTAGATATCTGGCAAGAGAATCACAAGTTGGAGTACAGGCTTGGCAATTTAGCGAGACCCTACCTCAAAATTTAAAAAATTATAAAAGGTCTAAGGAGGTATTTCAGTGGTAGAGTACCACTGGGTTCAATCCTCAGAACCAAAAAGGAAAAAAAATGTGATTCAATCATATAAAATAGGGGCACAGAACCAAATTTGAACTTAAATCTGTGCCACACAAAAGCAATAAAAGCAATGAACTAACTACTAAAATCAGAATCTGAAAAACATGACAAAGTAGGAGAATGAAACTACATCCATCTTTCTTTTGTAGTATTTATTCATGCTGTTAAAATCGAAACATGCAGTCTCATAAAAAAAGACTCCAACTTCTTAAATTTTTTATTCTTCCTTAATCTAACAGAAATCTTTTAGGGAATTATGTCACTTAAGGTGAAGATGCATATATTTAAACTCAAGTGTTTCACTTTATTTTCTTATGAGAAAATTTAATTTTTAAATTAAATTTACATTTGTCCTTTAAAAGATTTTGTTAGTATGATATAGTTTGATAAAACATTCTCTCTCTCCATTTATCTGTTTGTCTAAGCTTCCAAAGCCAAATGAAATACTAAAGGCTCTTTCTCAATGATTGAATCTGGAGTGATTCTTCTAAACCTTCATATTGGCCATCTATGTATTGCTTAAATATCTCATAAATAGCAGAGTCATAATTTTATACTGAACACAGTAGAATACTATTTTAAAAAGTGGAAGCATACATGCCAAGATTTCGTTTGTGTTAGTTACATTAGCTCTGTGAGTTAATTGTAATTTCTCCTTCTTATTCCTAAATATTTTTAGCTTTCCTTAAGACTAATAACTAAGAGAAGAGACTCAACTCAAATGGCATGATTCCCCCCTGCCAACATGAACCCTAGACTGTTGGTATCGCCCACTCCTTGACTGATTTTCTTAAAAAAGGATTCAAACAAAGAAAAAATGATTTTAAGTTACAGAGGAGGATTTATTGGATAACCCTTGGTTGGCTACAGAGCCAATGAGCTGCCAAGATTGCTGATGCCAACCAGTGGGTTTTCATTTATACCACAGCCGTCATCTCTAACCGACCTGTGGCTTTGGGCCATCTTCTCAAGATTAAAATTCATAAGCAGAGCACACAGGGAGTGGAGTTTTGGTCTTGTGCAAACTTAGAGGCAAAGGGGAGTGGAGAGATACTGTCTACATGCCACCGATGTTGGTATTTCTGTCAAAAAGAAAATGGTTCAAATGTCAGGCCACTGAACCTGAATCTGAAAAAAACAAAATGCCAGCTATCCCAGGTCTTTTCAGATTAAGTGTGTACAAGGAATACCTGGGGATCTTGCTACCAAAAAAAAAAAAAAAAAAAAAAAAAAAAAAAATATATATTATATATATATATATATATATATCTAATTCAGGGGTCTAGGATGGAGAAAAATTCTTCATGTCCAACAAACTCTTAGGTGATGCTGATGATATTGGGCCACTCTTTGAGTATCAAGGCCCTCCACTGCTCCACCTGCTGTATAATATTTAGCACATGCTACTTTTTACAATCTTTCTTTAAGGAAGACATGATTATCTTTGCATCACCCAGCACAGGAGAGTACACAAATATAGACCAAATGATTGAATGAATGACTGTATCAATGAGTCCTTACCAATCTTCAGGGCTCATATCAAGTTTTATTTCCCCTATAAAACTCTCTCTGATCTCTATAAGCATTTCTAAAAGATAAATAATCTCTTCTTCCTATAATTATATACTGAACTTTTGACTATACAGAGATAGATTGCTATGGTTCATGTGAAAGTACTTTGTTTCTCATCTAAATGTAAAATACAACATCTTAAATAGCTGGAACTCAAGATATTAAACACAGTCAAGTTCTGCTAAACTATGATTACATCCATACTCTGGTACATCTGTAAAGTCTTGATTAAATTGTTTAATTTTCAAATCAATTAGGGTGGTAATGTATGACGTAAACTAATGGTTTGATCTTCCATCTTAGTAGAGATTCGACCTTTAATAGTATTTATCTTTTCTCAGTGTATTCAAACTGTGTAAGTGTTCTCCTGATTCTCTTTGAAGCTCCTCTTCTTAACAGGATACAACTGTTAATTGATCCACATATGAAAATAGCCAAGAGAAAGAATAAAGGAAAAAATTCTTGATTATTCTCAAAATCATAATCACATTAGTATCTTGTTTCAATTTTAAATTCAGATTTACTGAAAAACATAATCAAGACAAAAAAATTGATATGAGGAATAGGTGAGGCATGTAGAAAATACAAAATCCTTTATTTTAGATAAAATTCTGCCAATTTGGGGACCCTTAAACTTAATTGATGTAAATGTTTTCAATTTTTTTCTCTTCCAATGCTTTTTTTATATGGTTTCCAATTGGTTTTCATACCCACATCCTCTTTTTTTTCCAGAATTCTCTTATTACCTTTTCATTCTATTTTTGGTGACCCACTATCCAAGGCAAATATATGATATTTTTCAGTGGCTTTCTCAATGTCATATCCAAACTTTCATCTTTCACTTTTGATGCCTGTCAATTTGATCAAGTTGACTTTCAAGGTTGTGTCCTCCACACCTTCCCCCATCAGCTTCAAGGTCAATAATCCCCTGGCTCTGGTTCTAATTAAATCTTCTTCTCTACTTTATCCCTCTCACTAGAATTGGTCTCTCCAGATTTCTAACTCATATTAGTCAAATTGAGAACTTGACCACTGATTAAAAAATAACAATTGCTTTTTACTATCAAAAGAATTAATTGAAAGTCCTTTAATTTGGAATTCAAGACCTCTGTGTTCTAACCATTATAGTACAATTCTTGCTGCTTAGTCATTAATCTTTCCTTAAACTGAAATTCTCACTTCTCCCACCACCTACTCTGCACTTGTTTGAAAGCTGAATCATCATTCAAAGCTCAACACTGATATTCCTCATCTTGAAGCATCTTCTAACAACGATATAAACCTTCACTTCGTCAACCCTCAATATTTTATACCTCTTCTGTTATTCTAACAATATTATTTTGACTATGCATTATATTTAGCTATTTGCATGAGAGCTCTCCAGCAAGATCATTAATGTCTTTACAGCCCCAAGAATCCTTGCTTAGCATACTGCTTTGCAAATAGTAAATGCTAAGTTTTGGTTTAGAAAAGTGACTGATTTTTAAGACATCAAATATGAATCAACTGTGCTACTCATTTTTGTCACTGTGATCAAAAGACCTTTCAAGAAGAACTTAGAAGAGGAAATGTTTATTTTGGTTCATTGTTTCAAGATTCAATCCATTGTTAGCCTGACTCCACTGCTCTGGTCTGAGTTAAAGTCAACCATCATGGCAGAAAGAGGTGGTGGAGGGAAATTGCTCAGCTCCCAGAAGCCAGGAAACAGAGATAGAGAGGGCAGGAAGCCATAGACAAAACATAATCCCCAAAGAAATGCCACAGTGACCCACATCCTCCATCCATGGTCCACCTGCCTAGAGCAATCCATTCAAATTATTAATCCATTCAATTAATTAATGCACTGATTACTTTATAGCTTTCATCATCTCATCATCTAATCATTTTGTTAGGGGACAAACAGATGAGGATGGTAGGAACAGGAGGTTAAGAAAATAATTCTATAAAATGGGTCCACTGTGCTGACCCCCACAGGCTTTCTTTTCCAAGAAGCAACTTACCCGCAGCCCTGCCTGGCCCAAGTTGACAGGATATGTCACATTCCTCAGCAACTATCTGTACACTGCAGGAGGAATGCAGGCCCAGAGTAATGTTAATGGGAGGAATCCAAGTTACCCTGAAGGGGAAGACTTTTGGACCATATCCTGAAACTGGGAGATAAGGATAGTTCCTCCTAACCATAAAATCCATTAAGAATGATGGTTAAGAATTCAATTAGTTTGACAATAGAGTAGCTAGTTAGAAGTATTAAGTGGAACCTAGTTGTGTTGATGGCCAAAGACTAGATATTAGACTTAAAATGCTGCTGTTGATTTATACTTGCTTTATAGCATCACTGTATAGACATCTCTCTCTTTTTTGAGCAAAACTATATTTATTTATTTTTATTGACTTAAAACAAAGTTATTGAACATATATTGTGTGCCAGCCTTATGCATTAACCATATGTATACAAAAGCAAATGCCATGGGTCCCTGTTTTCAAAGAGTCTAGGCAAGGAAAGAGATGCATACACATGTGTATATGTACCAAATTAGCTTTAAAGAAGAATGAAATTAAGGAATTTGCTGGCAAATGGTTGAAGTTGGAGAATATCATGCTAAGTGAAATAAGCCAAACCCAAAAAACCAAAGGACAAATGTTTTCTCTGATATGTAGATGCTAATTCACCACACAGCGGGGAGGCTAGGGAAGGAAAAAAAAAAAAAAATTCAATTAGAACCAGTCAGCATGGGCCAAAGTGACCTAGAGTTGCCATGACAGTGATGTCACCATACTGTCAGTCAAAAGTGAAGAGGTGGACCTGGGCAGGATGCTCTGGTAACTCCTCTAGGATCCCAATCAAACTGGAGTGCAGGAGGGGCACATTGTCCCTCTCCTCTCTGAGAGGACCCACCCTCTCCCTTGAGAATGTCCTCTTTCTCTGTTCCTATCCCTTCAGTAAACTCATTCTTGTTACTCTGAGTGACATGTCTGAAATCTTTCTAACTTGGTCGCAAGAATTGGGGTTTGAAGAGGGGGTCTTCACACTGCTTCAGTTTTTCAGAAGGTCCCAGCTCCATAACTTCTCACCTCTGAACATCCCCTCATGTCCATGAGCCTCTGGGGGGACATTATCATATACAAAATAAAACAATGACCTATGTTAACTCATAATTTTATTGCACTGAGTGAAAACTGAGTTCTTTAAATTCATATTATGAATTTTTTCCACCTGTTTCTTTATTTAACTACAGGGTACATAAATAAATTAGTAAGCACCTTCCTACAAGTTGTAGACTATAGACATTGAGCCTGCAGGCACACATTCAGTAAGAAAAAAAGATGCCAAAGACTATAAAAGGTAAGACATGAAAAAAGTTAATAAAAAGTGAAATGGAGATTTAACAAAAATGGTGAACAAATACAGATTCATCCATAATATAAAGGACATGGCTATGCAATAAACCTGGGATTCAACCAATGTATAAAGTGTTCAATCAACTTTTTCTTGTGCTACAAACTCATGTATCACTTCAAATCATGAGTTTAGACATGTGCCATGAGCCTGGCACAGTGGCACACGCCTGTAATCCCAGCAACTCAGGAGGCTGAGCAGGAGGATAGTGAGTTCAAAGTCAGCCTAAGTAAAAGCAAGTGCTAAGCAACTCAGTGAGATGCTGTGTCTAAACAAAATACAAAATAGGGATTGAGATGTGGCTCAATGGTCAAATGCCCCTGAGTTCAATTCACCTAATATCTCCTCCCCACCCCCCCCCCAAAAAAAAACAACATTAGCATGAACTATGTAGAAGTAACAAGATCTTTTGAGTTTCACATGTGCAAGTATGCATGTATGTTTTAATTTAAAATCTTCTCAGCTATTAAGACATTGTTTCTGAAGATTTTTTTCTGTTTGTGAGAACAGCCCCTTGTGGTCGAAAAACCAAAATGAACAGTCCTAATTAAACCTACCAGATATAACAGGGTACATAATCTTGTGAGATTTACAAGATTATTTTCCCCATTGACTTTTGGATTATGACTTCCATTATCATAACTCCAAATAGAGAACACTTTCAACATTGCCCTTCAAAGAGAAGATGAAAGAAAGAATTGCTTTAATATTCTTGTACTATACAATGGGTAACTGCAATGCCAAGTGCAATGTCAGAGCTTGGGAGTCGTTAGTCGCATCTTAGTGTTTATTGGACCCATCAGAGAACTGAGTCGAGAAGGCAAATCGTGGTCTTCCAATCTGGAATGTAGATGTATCCAGAATACATCAACAGCACAAAAATCTGCTTAGCTGGAGCAGAGACTCCTAGAGCTGAATCTGCTCAAGCCATAATGTAGTAAGAACTCTTGATGGTAATTTTGATGAATTGCTGGCGACTGTGTACGGAAGAGAGAGTCAGAAATTTTCTGGGGACTTCAGTCTTAGCAGAACCTCCACATAGTTATGGATTTTCCCTCTAGAAACTATCCTAGATTCTCCCCGGTGTGTGTTGAGAGGGGGTGAATCCCCTTATTATCTCTGACAGGGGAAGAGAGGAATAACCATTAGAAAAGTATATCCAGAGCCACCTGCATAATAAAAATCTACTCTCAGAATAACAGAGTGCAAATTCAAAACTTTTTCCCAGTTGGAGAAGAGGAATTCCACCCCACTCCAGTCATTCCCAGCCTTCATGGTAGAAAAATTGCAGAATAAACATTGCTTTTCCCTCACTTCAAGTAGGTAGGTAGGTAAGGTAGATGATAGAACTTTTTTAAAAAAATTTGCTTTATCTGGTATTTATTAAGAAAAAATAGACCAAAGTCTAATATAATTATTTTATATAATTATATGTAGTTATTTCCTAGAGCCCTAAAATGTCAAAGGTTATCTGTTGAATTTAGAAAAATATCTATAGGCAATAAAAGATAACAAGATAAATTAATTTCTTTCATTAAGTGTATGTCTTGGAATGGCTCAAAAGTCACCAATTTACGTTTAAAATACATGCTTTTATAGAAAAAAATTCTATACACTTAAAAATTGTCACAAACTATAAAAAAATGGAAGCATAACACAAAACTCCACTGTACAGAACTATCTGCTCTCAACATTTTGGTGAAAACTAGAGATAGCACTATTAGCATGTACAGATAAGAGAGGAAAAAGAATTTTAAGAGAGATTTCTACAAATGTTCACTAAACTTTACTAAAAAGCTAAAGAACATATAAACACTACCAAATACATTCAATTAAATGTTTTAAACTTAAAAGTTGGCACAATGGTACATGCCTATAACCCCAATGATTTAAGAGGCTAAGGTCGAGAGGATCAAAATTTCGAGGCTAGCCTGGCAACTTAGTGAGACTCTGCCTCAAAATAAAAAATAAAAAGGACTAGAATGTAGCTCAGTGGTAGAGTGCCCCTGGGTTCCATTCATCACCAGTACTGCAACAAACAAACAAAACCCACCTTCAACATTTTGAAAGTGGAAAGAAGAAGTAAAGTTGGCCTTACAAAGCAAATGCTGTTTTTAATACAAACCTATAGAAAAAAAAAATTGAAGTACTGTATACATGTATTTTACAAAAAAAAAGTATCTAAATTTCAAAGAAAGGAATTAAAATGAAGTTGAAGAGGTATCTGAAATCCATATGCATACTCCACAAGAATATGTGCTTTTAAATCTACCTTTTAAATAAAAAATTAAATGCTTGGACAGCAGTAATATCTGAAATTTAGGATTCTTCTATTTTTTTTTTTTTTCTTTCAATGCAAAGAGATTTACTGATCCTGTCTTAATAAGAGAAAAGGAACTCAACACTTGGGCTACCCACTGCCACTTTTCTCCTCCATCAGTGTTCAGTTAGTGATAGTATTACTTCAGTAACTTCATGATTCATAGACTTCATACTTGGTTTGTACCCATGTTCACAGAATGCATTCGTTTTATTTAATACTTGAAGGCATTCCTGCACACTATTAGTACTCTTACCATAACTTTGATATTTGAGTTTTGTATTTTTATCCATCTTTTAGTTTTGTTGACTTATTCCATAGTTTTTTTATAATTCAAGAAAGGTTTTTGGGGCTGGGGATCTATCCTCACCCTGCAAAAAAAAAAGTTGAGGATTGAAATATTAAATTAGAGAAAACTATGTTATATGTATTTATGAATAGTCAAAATGAACCTATTAGGTATAACTAATACATTAAAATTGTATTGATTCTTTTTAAAAATTTTAGTTGTAGATGGACACAATACCTTTATTTTATTTATTTATTTATATGTGGTGCTAAGAATCAAACCCAGTGACTCACACACACTAGGCAGGCATTCTATCACTGAGCCACAACCCCAGACCTTTCATTGGTTCTTTTTAGTTATACATGACAGTGGAATCCATTTTGACATAATTAAAAAAGTTATATCTTGTTCTAATTTAGTACCCAATAACTTTCCCTCCCCTTCTCTCCTCATCCACTTCTCTCTTCCCTCTATTGTTCTTTCTGCCATTTACCCATAGTTATTTTGTAAATAATTTCTTCTGGATGTACACGATGGTGAGATTCACTGTGGTATATATTCATATAGGTACATAGGAAAGTTATGTCAGATTCATTCCGTTGTCTTTCCTTTTCTCATCTCCTGCCTCTTCCCTTCATTCCTTTTATTTACTCTACTGAACTTCTATTCTTTCTCTGACCCCTTGGGGATTAGCTTCCATTTATTAGAGAAAACAGAAAACATTTGACCTTTGGTTTTTTGCAATTGACTTATTTCGCTTAGCATGATATTCTCCAGACCCATCCATTTACTAGAAAAGGTCATGAAGTCATTCTTCCTTATGGCTCAGTAATATTCCATTGTTCATATATATATGAACTTTTTTTATTCATTTATCTGTCAAGGGGCACCCTAGTTTGGTTCCATAGCTTAGCTCTTGTGAATTGAGTTTCTATAAACATTGCTGTGGTGACCTCACTGTAGTATGCTGATTTTAAATCCTTTGGATATATGCTAAGGAGTGGGATAACTGGGTCAAATGGTGGTTCAATTCATAGCTTCCTGAGGAATCTCCCTACTGCTTTCCAGAGGGTTTGCACCAATTCGTAGTCCTACCAACAATGTATGAGTTTTCCCTTTGCCCCACAGCCTAACCAACACTTATCGTTACTTGTATTCTTGATAATTACCATTCGACTGGAGTGAGATGAAATCTCAGTGTAGTTTTAATTTGCATTTCTCTAATTACTAAAGATGTTGAACATTTTTTCATACATTTGTTGACCATTCATATTTCTTCTTTTGAGAACTGTCTGTTAATTCTTTTGTCCATTTATTAATTGGGTTATTTGTTTTTTGGTGCTAAGTTTTTTTAGTCTTTGTATGTCCTGGATATTAATGCCCTGAGGTGGGGTGGCAAAAATTTTCTCCCATTCTGTAGGCTCTCTTCATGCTCTTGATTATTTACTTCTCTGTGAAGAAGCTTTTTAATTCTATGCCATCCCATTTATCGACTTTTCTATTCTATTTCTTGCGCTTTAGTAAACACGTTGAGGAAGCCTCTTCCTAAGCTGACATGTTGGAGGGTTGGGCTTACATTTTCTTCTCGGAGATGCAATTTCTGGTTTAACTCTATGTCTTTGGTACACTTTGAGTTGAGTTTTATGCAGGGTGAGAATATGGGTTAAATTTCATTCTACTACATATGAATTTCCACTTTTCCCAGCACCTTTTGTTAAAGAGGCTATATTTTCTCTGAAGTATGTTTTTGGCACCTTTGTCAAGTATGAGACAACTACTATATTTTATGTGGGTTTGTCTCTGTGTCTTCTATTCTATTCCTTTGGTCTTCAGGCCTGTTTTGGTGCCAATACCATGATATTTTTTGCTACTGTAGTACACTAAATTAAAAAAATAAATAAATAAAAAATCTAAATATTTCTAAGTCCTCCATGTATAACTTACTGGATCATCATGTGTGTAGTTGAAGCATATATATTCTTATAATACACTTGGATTTTGATACTCAACATAACTAGGAAACCAATTCCTCTTGATCTCTGGAAGTAAATTTTTTATCCTACAAGTATTGTCAAGATTTGGATATTTTGTCTTTGTTTTTCTATTTAATTTTCATTCTGGGACTGATACCAGGTATATTTTTACGTTCCTTTATCTCTCTTCCTTACATTTTTAATTTTTTCTCTCATTTTACGTAGCTTCTTAAAGGTTGCCAACTTCTTCCTAACCATGTGACAGGTTTGTTTTATCCCTTGCATTCCTTCTGACATGACTTCCATCTTTGTAGTGGCCTTTACTTTTGTCTTTCATTTCTTCCCTGACTTAGTCCAGTTTATTTTATTCTACTTTGGTTTATATATATATATATATATATATATATATTTTTTTTTTTTTTTTGCTTCCGGGATTGAACCCAGCATACTTAACCACAGAGCCACGTCTCCAGCCCCCCTTTTAAGTTTTTTTTATTTTATTTTAAGGGAGGGTCTCACCAAGTTGCTTAGGACCTGTCTAAGTTGCTGAGGCTGGCTTTGAACTTGCAATCCTCCTGATTCAGCCTTCTGAGCCACTGGGATCACAGGCATGTACCACCATGCCCAGCTACAATTTTACTTTAATTTGTCATCATCTCTTACTAGATCTCCTTTTTCAGAAAAATTGTGTTGTCATTGTTCTTTCCTGGATGTGAAGAACTTTTTGAACTCTTTGGTCTCTGGGAGTAATTATTCATCAGATATAAGCTTTCTCTTTTATTTTGCTGATCTTCTTTTCTCTCTTTCTTATTCTTATGTCATTGTCTATGCATAAGTCTTATTGGTACCATTTTGATAATTATAAATGTATGAATTGGGTATTTAACTATTTAAATATTAAGGGAAACATAGGAGGACAATGAGCTAGAAAGGTCTGCAACTTAAAATGTGACTTATTTCACCAATACTTCCTTATCAAATGTTATATATCCACTATTCTGAAGACAACTTTCCTCTGGAATCTTGCTGCTAGGATCATTTGTAAGGCTCATAAGAAATCGTGATCAGTTACAGAAACCCAAATTGTGATTCAGTGATTTTCTTTGTTCCCTTCTTCCTTCTCCTGAAAGCTTTTTCGTTCGGTGTCCCACCACCAGAAGACTGAATATAAATAACAAGATGATGTGCCTTCAGTTTTTCTTCTGGTCTGCTCCCATTACCTGCCATTCTCTACTTTCACATTCATCTTGTCCTTGGTGGCCAGTAGGATAATCACAGACCCACAGAATAAAGAAAAGCTATAGAAGACAGAATTTTCAATTGGGAACTGTAGAGACAGAAATGTCAGAAAACTTCAAATCTCAGCTGTGACTAAAATTTTTGCTTCCTGAGAATGATGTTTGGCTTCCTTTGTATTGATTTCACAATCTATTATAAAGGTGGTTTGGGACTTGGATCCATACTGAAAACCACAAATATAAGCCGGTGAAGGGAAGTTTTGAAAAATTTCACACCAGATACTAGCATGAAATGTATGGATGCTGTCATCGGAAATGCAGAAGTCATATCTTCCTGGATGAAGGTGGATCACAATGATCTCAGACCTGGAAGAATTTTAGTTCCTATACTTGTTTCTGTGCACTCAGCACGTCGTAAAATTCTCAGGCTACTAAATGCTGGGGATCCTGGGGATTTTGAACATGAATGAACTTAATTGTGCTTCTTCTATCTCAGTCAGTTGAATCAGATCACAGCATGTCACTGTGAAATGATTGCAAACTTAAGGATGCATGCACTGAATATTGTAAACATGAGACACTATAGCACAGGTATTGGCAGACGGGTTTTGTTCAGATAACATTCCTCAGTTTTCATGAAGTGATGGCTTGGTAGTAAACTTTGTCTGTATTAGTTATATTTATAATTAAATGTTGGAGAAAAAAATGAAAACTTAAGAGCAAAAACCACAGATAAAGCCAAGAGATGTCTAGGTCAATTCTTCCACCATGCATAAAAGTATTAATTTGGCATATATATTCTCTCATATTTTGTCTGAATATATGTGATGAGATCATTTTCTTCTCTCTGTAACTATATAAGTAAATTTTTTTCATACCAAAGCTTTTATAGCATCATGTTTTTAAAGCCTGTAACAGGCTGTTATAGTCTTTAATGTAGTTCTCTCTCTAGCATTGACTTTTGCTTTAGGGATTTCCCTCTTATTTGTTATTTTAAATAATCTTTCAAAGAATATTTTGCTTTACCACTTAGTGAAATAAACTTGGAAGTGGAAATTTTAGATTAAAGGGTACATGCATTTTTAAGACTTCTATTCCATTTCCTTAAATTGCCTTCTACAAAATTTGCACTGATTTGCAATTCTAACTAATGTAAGGCTGTCCATCACCCTGCACCATCTCTGGCACTAAGTACTAATCAATAGTTAAATCTTTGCCAAGGAAAAACCTGAATATGGGATAGCTTTATTCCTTAAAGTTGTATTTTAAAAATTTCTTTAAAATACCATTATAAATTGAATAGTGATTGATAGTTACTTTAGTTAATTGTCTTTGCAAATACTTTCACTCTTTTTCTACTTGTCCTATTTTTAAATAAATATATGATTGTGTATGTGCATCGTATGATCTCATTCTCAAAAAATTGACCCTTTCATAATAGAAATGTCTTTCATCTTGTCACATGCTTTTTAATTTGCTCATGGTTATTTTACATTAAAAGAAATATGCTAGCTTTAGGTAATAAACTCTATCAGTATTCTATATTATGATTTCTAAGTCTATTGTTATAATATGAAATTCCTTCAACTACCTAAAATTATATCTCTGCTTTAATACTTGAATGCATTTATTTTATTGCAATGGTATCTTAATATATCTATACTTAATTTGATGTTAGAGAGGATTATAACATACCTCCCCAATTTATTCAAACATAATTTATTGAATTAATTATCCATTGCTTGAAATTCCAACAATATTATAAAATAAGTGGTTGTAATAAGTTCTTGCGGCTCTTTCTCAACTGCATAGTCATTTATACTGCAGTGTTTGTCTTCTGTGTCAATTCTACTCTCATTTCTCTTTTTGATTCTAGAAGTTTTAGTTTGCTCTAGTTTTTCTATTTCTTCCATATGAACTATGGAATAATTTTGTCAACTTTCTAATATAATCCCCCAAAAATCCTAAGTACAATCAACTTAGAATCTACACTGCATTGGATCTCTTCATTCAAGGTTGTGATAAGCATGCATTTTGTGTAAACTTTTTCCATTGATCAAATAATGAGCTGTGGTTAGTTATGCAGTCATTTCCAGAAAGATTCTGCACTAATACTATGCTAATCATTTTGGTTTTTATTGCTACAATGACTAGATGTTTTCCCCACCACATCCCTATCTAATTTTCCACAAACTCGTCATGTCTATGTATCATTTTAAAACTACTCTCTTCTTGAGGTATCTTTTGGTTCTAATAGATTTCCAGTTTGTCTTTAGTTTTAAAATAAATACCATCAATTATAGTAGCATTATTTGTCATATACAGGTTATATGACAAGCTCTGCCTTGAACACTTGGCACTGGTTCAATAAAAGGACATAATTTAAACTACTTATAATCATATCTGATCTAGCCCACGTGAGGAACAGGCTCAAGTCACAACATTTGTACCCTATTTTCATTCTTGAATTCATTAGGAATGCATCAGTTTACCATCCAGTTAAATGTCAACAATCCATTTGAGATAGAATGCACAAGATATGCTATTTCTGTTATACTGGCAATTTTATAAGATACATAAGTTAATGAAATTTGTTGTGGAGTTTTTATCATTTACTAGAGAAATTGTATTTTGTTGTAATATATCAATATACTGCAGTTCTATTAATATATCTTATATTAATATATCAGTATAATGAGATATTCAGATTTTTAAAACTGTACAACTTCCACTATTAAATTTTATATAATTATCTAATACATCACATTGATTCTTTGACTAAAGAGTTTTCTATTTTTGGAAATTTTTTCTTGAATAAATATACATACCTAGACTATATCACAAAATAAAAACAAAATCATTTTTACAATGATATTTGTGGTCAAGAAATTTTACCTTATCAGAAGTAACTGAAAACATCATATTCTCTGTTTCAGAGTTTATTAGTAGCAGAGAAATTGTCTGATTCACTCATAAATTCATCTGGATAGAACTATTTAGTCAGTTAAATGAGTACTTAGAGGCAGCATTTTGAATTTCTTTAATTAGTTTTGATGTTCTGGAACACACACTTAACTGAGTCACATTTGGTGATTCATTAGTTTCATATGTGTTCAGTACCTATTGACATCTGTGGTCATATCACCTTTCTAATTGGAAATGTCCTCCATTTTAATTTGTCTTCTTTTCCTGGATAACTCTCAACAGAAAGTTTGTCTCCTGTATTAGATTTTCTTAGGAATAAACTTTAATGTTTAGTTTTCAATTTTACTATATTCTGTCTGAAATTAAGTTTTCCTGTTTTGAAGACATTTCCTCTGTCCATGATTTGTCTTTTCAGTCTCTTAATAGTGTCTTTCTCAGACAGTATTCCCTTCTTTTTTTTTTTTTTTTTTTTTTTCCAAGTGCACTTGATTTTTCTTTCTTTCATACCTGATGCTTTGGTGCTGTACCTAAAAAGTTATCACCAAACTCAGGGTCACCTAGATTTTTCTCCTGTGCTTTCTTCCAGAAATTTTATAGTTTTGCTTTTTATATTGAGGTCTGTGATCTATGTAAGAGTTAATTTTGTAAAAAGTGAAAGATCTATGTCTAGATTTTTTTTTTTTTTTGGTAGACATAGAGTTGATTGTTCCAGTACCATTTATTGAAAAGACTCTGCTTTCTCCAGTGAAATGCCTTTGTTCCTTTGTCAAAGATTAGTTGGCTATTTTTGCGAGAGTCTATTTCTAGGCCCTCTCTTCTGTTCCATTGATCTATATTCTCATTCTTTATCCAATACCATGCTGTCTTCATTACTGTAGTTTTATAGTAAGAATTGAAGTGAGATGGTGTGATCTTTTGAAATTCATTCTTCTGCTTCAGTACCAATGGTTCCCAACTCACAATAGTTCAATTTAAGAGGTTTTTACTTTGTAATGGTGTGAAGTGATATGCATTGAATAGAAGCAATATTTTGAATTTTGATCTTTCCCAGGGCTAGCTACATATGGTAGGATATCCTCAGTGCAGGGCAGTGCAGTGAACCACAGCTCCTAGTGAGCCACATGATCACAAGGGCACAGTATTCTGTAGTATGCTGTGTTCCTGAGCCATAAGGCTCAGCATGCCAGATGTATTAAATACATTTTTGACTCCTGATATTTTCAACTTTCAGTTATAAATAACTGTTGAGGAGCATCTATACTGTGTTTATTATTCTAGGTCTTTTGCCTTTCCATATAAGCTTTAGAATCAATTTGTTACTACCTACAAAGAACTTGATGTTATTTTGATAGGGATTGTGAAAATCTATAGATCAAACAAGAAGAACTGATATCCTAAAAATACTAAGGGTTCCAATTTTCATTCATTTAATCATTTGTTTCCTAAGTTGTGCAATGAGCAGCATGTAGAATCTGTACATATTTTTAGATTATATTTAAGAAGTTAACTTTGGGCTGTGTTATGGTAAGTGATCTTGATTTTTAATTTCAGATTCCAATTGCTCCTTGTGGAGATATATGAAAGCAATTTCCTTTTGTATATTAACATGTCATCTATGATCTTACCATAATTACTTCATTCTAGAAGTCTGAGGATTTGGGATTTTCTACATGTTATTTGCAAATGAAGACAGTTTTACTTCTTTCTTCCCAACCTATACCTCTTCTATTGCATTTTCTTCTCCTATTGTATCATCTAGGACTTCTAGTATAATGTTAAATAGGATTTTAAGAGGGGAATTCCTTGCCTTCTCTCAATTCTAGAGGGACCTTGTCCTCCTTCTCACCAATAAATGTAATATTTCTAGTCTTTTAGTATACGTTCTTTATGAAGTTACTGAAGTTTTTATTTATTTCTAGTTTGCTAAGCATTTTTAGTGTTAGATTTTGTCAAATGTTCTTCTTGCATTAAATAATATGATAACTTTCTTCTTTAGATGATTGATATGATGGATTATATTTGCAGAACTTAAAAAATGTTGGACTAATCTTATAAAACTGGAATAAATCCCACATGGCTATCATGCATATTTCTTACACATTGTTAGAGATGATTTGTTAATATTTTAAAACTTTTGCATGTATGTACATGAGAGATTTTGAGCTGTAGCTTGCTTTTCTTATAATGTCTTTTTCTGGGGTTGGAATTAGGAAAATCCTAGTTTCAACAAAATGATTAGTAAATATGGCCTTTGCTATATTTTTTCTTAAAGAAATTGTAGAAAATGGGTACCTCCTCTTCCTTTAGTATTAGATGGACTCTACCAGTGAATCTACCACTTGGATTTTTTTAAAGCTTATTATTTACTTTTTAATTGCTGTAGACTTTTCAAACTATCCATTACTATGAGTTTTGATAATTTGTGGTTCTAAGATATTAGTCTAAAGGCTAAAGATGGAGTATAATGGTAGAGTGCTTCCTAGCACAGGTAAAGACCCTAAGTTGGCTCCCCAAAACAAAAAAAAAGAAAAAGAAAAGAATCAGTTATTTGATATGAATGACCAGATATGAGGACAGAGATTTACTTATACTATTACTCTACGATCCTTTTAACATTCATGAAATCAATACAATCTGTTATTGGTAATCTGCGTCCCCACCTTTTTTTTCTTTCATAGCCTATCTAGAGATTTATTGATAGCCTTGTTTTTGTTTTTGTTTTCTTCCCAAAGACTCAGTTTCTGGTTTCAAGGTAATTTTTCTATTCTTTGTTCCTGTTTTCAATTTTATTGATCTTTATTCTACTTTTTATTATTATTATTTACTTGATTTTAGCTTACATTTCTCTTGTTTATTTTCAAAATTAAAACCCTGAGTTATTAATTTTAGATCTTTCTTCCTAATATATGCATGTACGTGCAACACTATTAATTTCCCTCTAAACACTGCTTTCATTGCATCCCAAAATTTTTACAAATAAGATTTTTTAATTTCATTTAATTCAAATGAAATTTCTCTTTAAGTGTTTAATTTCATCCATATGTTATTTTGAAATGTATTGTCAACTTTGCAAATATTTGGGGATTTTTCAGCCTTCTTTCTGTTATTGGTTCTTAATTTAATTCCGTTATGATGAAGTAACAGTGTATGATTACTGTTACTTTAAAAAGTTTCTTTATGTAAAAAAATGTATTGGATTTATGAGCATTGATCTTATATCCTGCTACTTTACTGAATTCACTTATGAGTTCTAAAAGTTTTCTGGTGGAATTTCCAGGTTCCTCTAAATATATAATCATGTCATCAGCGAACAGGGATAGCTTAAGTTCTTTTTTTCCTATTCCTATCCCTTTAAATTCCTTGGTCTGTCTAATTGCTCTGGCTAGAGTTTCAAAGACAATGTTGAATAAAAGTGGTGAAAGAGGGCATCCCTGCCTTGTTCCAGTTTGTAGGGAGAATGCTTTCAGTTTTTCACCATTTAGAATGATATTGGCCATGGGCTTAGTGTAGATGGCCTTTACAATGTTTTGTCCCTACTTTTTCTAGTGTTTTTTGAGCATGAAGCGATGCTGTATTTTATCAAATGCTTTTTCTGCATCTATCGAAATAATCATGTGATTCTTGACTTTAATTCTATTGATATGGTGAATTACATTTATTGATTTCCAGCTGTTGAACCAACCTTGCATCCATGGGATAAAACCCACTTGATCATGGTGCACTATCTTTTTAATATATTTTTGTATGCGATTTGCTAAGATTTTGTTGTGAATTTTTGCATCAATGCTCATTAAGGATATTGGTCTGAAATTTTCTTTCCTTGATGTGTCTCTGTCTGGTTTAGGTATCAGGGTGATATTGGCTTCATAAAATGAGTTTGGGAGAGTTCCCTCCTCTTCTATTTCATGAAATACTTTGAGGAGTATTGGAATGAGCTCTTCTTTAAAGGTTTTGTAGAACTTGGCTGAGAACCAGTCTGGTCCCAGACTTTTCTTTATTGGTAGGCTTTTGATGACTTCTTCTATTTCATTACTTAAAATTGATCTATTTAAATTGTGTATGTCCCCCTGGTTCAGTTTAGGTAATTCATATGTCTATAAAAACTTGTTGATGTCTTTGAGATTTTCTATTTTATTGGAGTATAGATTTTCAAAATAGCTTCTAATTATGGTTTGTATTTCAATCTTGTCTGTTGTGATATTTCCTTGTTCATTCTGAATTTTAGTAATTTGAGTTTTCTCTCTCCTTCTTTATGACCCAAAATATCACTCATCTTGGTGAATTTCACATGTGAGCTTGATAGGAATGTATATTCTGTCTTTTTTTGGTGGAGTCTTTTTTTTTTTATCTTTTATTTATTTATTTTTATGTGGTGCTACATCCCCAGCCTGAGGTGGAGTCTTCTATAAATTTCCATTAGACCAAGTTTATTGATAATACTCTCCAATTCTATGATATCTGTGCTAAATTTCAGCATGTTTGATCTAAAAATTAATGAAGAGGCATGGTGGAGTCTCAACCTATAGTAGTGACTTAACTATTTCTCCTTTCAGTTCTATCAAGTTTCACCTAATGTTTTCGACACTCTTTTGTTAAGGGCATAAACATTACAATTTGTTTTGTCTTCTTGGATAATTGACCTGCTTTATCATTATGTAATACCCCTCTTTGCCCCTCATTTTCCTTGTTCCAAACTCTGCTTTTTTAAAATTAATATAACTACTCCAGCTTTTCTTTTTTCTTTTTTTTTTTTAATTAATGTTAACAAGGTCTATCTACTCATTCTTTAGCTTAATCTGCTTAATTCTTGGTATTTAAAGTTGAAATTATGCAGGCAGTGTATAGTTGGGACTCACTTTGTTTCTACTCAACCTGACTATCCTTGTATTTTAATTAGTGGGCCTATATTTTTATTTAAAGTCATTATTGATATTGTTAAATTCTATCTACCAGTCTACAGCAGTTTCTATGTGTTACATGTGCTCTTTTTTCCCTTCCTTCTTTTAAATTTCTCTTGTTTAAGTTGGGCAATTTTTTATGATTTCATCTCTTCCCTTAGCATGTCAAATTTACTTCTTCCTTTTAAAAATGTAGTGGTTTGCCCACACAGTGTGCACTTCCTGTAATCTCAGTGGCTCAGGAGGCTGAGGCAGGAAGACTACAAGACCAAAGCTGGCCTCAGCAATTTAGTGAGGTGCTAAGCAACTTAGCAAAACCCTGTCTCAAGTTTTAAAAATGTAAAAAGTCTGGGGTTATGGCTAGTGGTTAAGTACCCCTGGGTTCAATCCCTGGTAACAACAACAAAAAAATTTTTTTTTAATTGTAGTTCCTCTAGAGTTTTCAAGGTGTCTTTTTTAAAAAAAACTAACCCAATTCGACCTCGAAACCACAATACATCATTTCAGATATCTGCAGGTGACTTAGAATAGTCTTGATTTCTTCCTCCCATCATTTACATCTTTTATTTCACTCATCTGTGTGCCATAATCACTGAATAGTTACTATTATTTAAGTAGTTATTTTTGATCAATAATAAGACAAATGAGAATTTTCTTGTAAGAAATTAAATTTTAAAAATAAATAAAACAGAATGTTTTATTTTATCTTCATTTATTTCTTCTCCAAGACACTTATTTAAGTCTGTATTCCAGACCTGTATCATTTTTAATCTCATTGAAGAACCTGATATTTTATTCAGGGTTGATCTGCTAGATAATAAATTATCTCTATTTTTGTTTGCAAAGCTTTTTTTCTCCTTCACTTTTGAGGGATATTCTCAGTTATAGAATTTTGGCTTAGTGATTTTTTTCCAATTCATTCTCTTTTTCTCTCTCTCTGGCATGGACTTCACCCCACTTCCTTCCTGTTTGCCTGGTGTCTAAGAAGAACTAAGCTGTAACTTTTTGTAAAATCTCTTGCCCACCCTGCATCCCAACATCTTTCAAGATTTTTGTCTTCATCTTTTCTTCACTTCAAATACCATACTGACGGTATGATATTTTGATATGGAACATGCTTGGTCTTCTGTAAGCAGAATAACCAAAACCTTAATCTGTGGGTGTGTATCTGTCATTAAATTTGAATACTTGTCATTTATTATATCTAAAAATGTTTATTACCTGCTGCTCCTTTGTTCTTTTCCTTTGACATTTCAATTAAGCATATGTTATACCTTCTGAAATTATCCCACAGGTCTTAGATGTTCTGTTCAGTTTATTTTACTCATTCTTCTCTGCATTACAGATTTGGAAGTTTCTCAAGTCCTATCTTCAAGCTTGCTTATCTTTTTTCACTTCTTATTGAAAATATTCATGAACCCACGAAAGGTTATCTTCATTTGTTACAGTATTGATGTTCTTTTCATTTCTAGCATTTCCTTTTTTTTAAATTGTTTGTTCTATTTAGTAATGCATGACAACAGAATGCATTTTGACTCATTATACACAAATGGAGTACAACTTTTCATTTCTCTGGTTGCACATGATGTAGAGTCACACCATTCCTGTGATCACACATGTACATAAGATAATGATGTCTGTCTCATTCCACCATCTTTCCCACCCCAGGACCCCTCCCCATGTTTCCCTCTGCCCAAACACAAGTTCCTCCATTCTTCCCTTACTGCCCCCCACCCTGTTATGTATCAACATCCACTTATCAGAGAAAACATTTGGCCTTTGGTTTTTGGGGATTAGGCAATTTCACTTAGCATGATGTTTTCCAACTCCATCCATTTAAATGCAAAGGCCATAATTCTATTCTTTTTTATGGCTGAGTAATAGTCCATTGTGTATATATACCACAGTTTCTTTATTCATTCATCTATTGAAGGGCATCTAGGTTGGTTTCACAATTTAGCTATTGTGAATTGAGCTACTATAAACTGATGTGGCTGAGTCACTGCAGTGTGCTGACTTTAAGTACTTTGGGCATAGGCCAAGGAGTGGGATAACTGGGTCAAAAGGTGGTTCCATTCTCAGTTTTCTGAGGAATCTCCACACTGCTTTACAGAATTGCTGCACCAATTTGCAATCCCACCAGCAATGTTTGAGTGTGCCTTTTTCTCCACATCCTCGCCAACACCTATTGTTGCTTGTATTTTTGATAATTATCAGTCTAATTGGAGTGAGATGAAATCTTAGTTTTGATTTGCATTTCTCAGCAAAGGAAACAATCAATAACATGAAGAGTCCCCAGAGTGGAAGGAAATCTTTACCACACACACTTTAGATGAACTCTGATGTCCAGAATTTAAAAGAACTCAAAAAACTTAACACCAAAAATACAAGTAACCCAATCAATAAATGGGGCTAAGGAAGTTTGCAGACACGTCACAGAAAAAGATATACAGGTGATCATCAAATACATGAAAAAATGTTCAACATCTCTAGTAAATAGTATTTCTTTTTGATTCTTTCTTTCCCATCTCTCCATTTAAAACACTCATCTGATTTATATATTTCTGTATTTTCTACTAAACCCCTTAACACATTAATCATTGTTGGTTGGTTTGTTTCCTCAGGGTGGTAAAGGCTTTAAGTAGATAGATTAACAATAATACCACCATAAAATTATGCAAAACTAAGTGGAAGGAAATGCTACAGGTGTTTCGATACAAACAAAACTTTTAAAAGTTAAAAAAAAAAGTCAGTATGAACATCACTCAGAACAAAATCAATATTTTTTTCCAGAATGATGGACACATCTCTGTCATAATTAAGCAGAATGTGTGAAGTCTTTACAGCAGACCAAAGTAGTCTTAGAGCATACTTTGTTAAACTGGAGGGCTGGGGCCAGTTTGGTGTGAGTACAAGTAGTGTCCATAATTGGAAACCAGGCAGGGCTATATCATCTAAGGCTGGGGACAAAATGACAAGGAGTTTAAATTATTTGCTAATTGTGTCAATAAGTTATAAAAAGGTTTAAAGCAGAGGAGTGATATGATCTCCTTTATAGTTTTAAAAGACCACTTATAAAGGCCTACATAGTGAAGAATTTGAGAAAAGGAAATAGAAAGATAAACTAGAACTAACTTGCAGCCATTTATATCTGTGCTTCCCAAATGTGGTGGCTCTTACACTTGTGGTTCCAGAGCATATAAATGGCCACTTGTGTAACAGAAAGCACAAGCGTTCAGTTTAATTTCATTGTAATTTTAATTTAAACTTAACAACTAAACCAGTTTAAAATTTTTCCACTAAATGCAACCTTATGGTTTCCATAGGACTACATGCCACATTAACAGAGGGTGTCACATAGATATTATCATTATATCGTAAAGTGCCTGGTAAGCATGAACGTTATTTCTAGAATTACACATAAACACTTTTCCACTTTAGTCAGTGTCAATGGATTAATTCAGTTAAAAAGGGGCTTTTAGGGGCTGGGGAGATAGCTCAGTCGGTAGAGTGCTTGCCTTGCATGTATAAGGCCCTCGGTTCTATCCCCAGCATCGCCAAAAAAAAAAAAAAGAAAAAAAAAGAGGGGGGACTTTTATTTTGTTTTGTTTTCTTACATTCTGATGTAACTTCCTAACATGATTTTTAAAAATACTTTGCGCAGAGCATATATATTTAGAGTAATATGCATTCAGACTGAAATCTTAATTGAAGTACTTACTGTTTTAATCATTGCATGATTAAATTTTCTTTTGAATTTAAAAAATAAGTATGAACAGATTTTTATATTTAAATCGAAGGCACCCCAATGATTCAGTATTAAGTAGAAATGCAATAGATGAACCAGAAGAGTGAAGTGAAAAAGAAACTGGAGAGATATGTCAGTATTTCATTATGAATAGAAATTGCATTTTTCTGTACCAGACTACTAAATTTTAATAATTAAAGAAGATAAATAGACAATATTAGGGGTTGTAGTCAGCAAATACATAGTGAATATGGTTAGTTCCTTCCCAATGGCCAAAAAAAAAATTGACAAAATTAGTCACCTAAAATCAGAATTAAGTGTTCACATTTTTTCAGATGGGTTTTAGAAGGATCTGGGATTATAACATTGGCCAGTTATAAAATGTATTGTACCTTAGACAAAGAAAAAAACATTTAAAAACAAAGGCATACTAAAGAAATTACAACTTTATTCATAGATATTTAGTGAGAAAATTTTGTAAAGTGTCATTTTCTACAAACTGTGAAAGATCTTGGATTGATCCATGAATCACTTTTCCATAGCATATGACATCTTTTTAACACTATAAAAAACAGTGGTTCAGGTTGAGTATAGTTAACAACAGTGCATTATATATTTCAAAATAGTTACAGGAGTGCAATTTGAATGTACTCACCATAAAGGAGGGAGAAACAAGTCTTTTCTGTCAAACCAAAGAGACTTCATTTGAGTTCACTCCCGGGGCTGCCCTTTCCTTGCAAACCAGCTGCCTTTCTAAAGTTAGTACTTCCTCAATAGTAATTCCCTCCAAAGATTGCGTGGTCAGCCCGACCAATGGGTCATGGCCACGTACCCTTGCGTCAGGAGTAAAAGCCCAGCAGACCGCCTGCTCCGCCCTTCTGCGGTCCATTTTGATTTCGGTGGCCCTTCTTCTGCACCGTGAAGTAAAATTGACAGAACTGACTAGTCTCGGAGTGCTTATTTCAGCGCTTAGGTTTTCCAGGACCCCGGTTAAGTCCAACAAAACGATAAAAGCCCAAGGTGATGGATAGCGGGTCACCTTGAGTCTCTCACTACCCAAGGTACACATATAAGGAAACAGAGCATTGTTCCTCATGAATATGTACCAATATTGTGACAACAAATTTAAAAATTCAGAAAATAATATAAAGGTAAGTGACTCAAAGTATAAGTAGAGAAGGATTTGCCATGTGATTGATGTTTTGGGGGAATAAGTATTGGCAATATGGGGGTTTATTATACTATTCTATTTTTATGTATCCTTGGAATTTTTTCATAATAAAATGTCTTAAAACACCTCATTAAAAAATCAAGTGATTCAAAATGTTAAAAAGAGATTTGTCTTTATTTTCAGATATTCATGCAATGTTAGAGATCCTGCCCAATGAAGATTGGGTGTGTTCTTCCAAGAATATCCCTGAATTTAAGAAATGTTGTCAATCCCCAGGATAAAATATGGAACTTTTGTCAGATATATTATTGGATCTTTTATATCTATCATAAAATACTTTCAGCTAGGTATGATTTATATTAAGAGAAATTGTGATCTAACTATGTTAGTCAAAGATTTGATTTTTTTTTTTTTTTTGTAAATTTAAGAGTGGGGTGCCTCCTTAAAAGCTTTGTTCTACTGTATGATACATATCAAAATTATTTGTGCTGAGTAGGCTCTGAAAAACATAATGGATGTATTCATTAAAATTGACCAGCACAAATACTTAAATGTTATGACTTATCAACAGTTTATGGAAATGGTAATAGAAATAGAAAACAATAATGATATGTTCTTTGCCAGTGTTTTTTGTTGAGTCAAGAAAGATTTACAGTTTTATTGTGCTTTGAATGCCAAGTCAATATTATTTAGAAAGAAAAAAAATATGAATAAGTGAAGAGTTGAATAATTCAAATATTCAAAATATCAAAGACAAAAATGGCAGTTTAATTTATTTTCTCTCTGATATCACGTTGCATATAAACAAGCTAAATTTGAAATCCTAAAGAAAGTAATTGCTTATTTATGACCCAGCTAGAAAAATATGTGAATTCGTATTGAAAGTGAAATATTTTATATGAGAAGAATTTTATATATTTTTCTAACTTGGATTAATATGCAGATTTTAATTATAATTGATAGAGTTGGCTATAAGAAACTATAAGAATGATTGAAAAATGCTTTATTAATTACTGATCATTTTATGGTCTCTTTTTAATATGGAAAATACGCCTTTAACTTGATGTTAAGAAACAGTTTATATATATATTAGTGAATTCAACTGACTATCACAATTTTGAAACTCATGTTTTTACTTCTAAGTCAAACCATATATTTTAAAAACCATGAACCAATTTGTCAGTACAATATTTTGTTAATACAATTTTGTGAATACAAATTTTAAAGGAAAAGTACTCAGTTCAGCTGGTACTCAGTTCCGATTTTTAGTGTGGTTGAAATAATGTGGAGTGGGCTGGGGATTTGTAAACCTTCTTTTCCGGCTATAAACTTTACAGGCTTTAAAGAATGGACCACGTACTTCTGATGAATATTGAACAATCAAATTGAAGTTTGCTAAAGTTTACATTGAATTTTGAAGACAGTACAAAAGAGAATGTAAAAGATCTCATTAATATTTTAAAATATTACATACTGAAATGAAAAATCATTGGATATATTACATTATACTTCAATATTGGCTACTAGAAGATTTAAAATTGCATGTGTGATTAATATGATAATTTCTTTTGGAAAGCAACAGTCTAAGGGAAAATATGAACTTTTACCACACACTAGGGGCACTGGAAAGGATAGAGGTAGAGGCATGACTGTTATATTGATGAGTAAAATCTTCAGGATATGCTAATGGACTGGGATGATGAGTAGAAAGAGAGAAGGAAAAAAGAATGAATAGGAGTGATGCCAGTTCCCTGGCTTGAGCATCGTGTTAGAGTGGGGTGATTACCTGAGAGGGATCAACTATAGGAAGAACAAATTTAGGGGTTAAAAATGTAGTATGTCAGTTTAGGGTTCTGACTTTTTCTCTGAGTAGTGGATATTCTAAATGAACAGTTGTAGAGGTTCGGAATGAGTCTCACCCTCTAGAGAGCATTTCCCCAATCCACTGGACGGTATCTAAAAGAAGGACAGATTGCTTGTATAAGGTCAGAGTTGTAATACAGATGAGGCGTCATCCACCTTGATTTGATCACTTGCTTAATCCACCAGGGATCATAAAGGAAAACTGGAGAGTTTATCAGGGACCCTTCCCCTTGGCAAGAACTGAACTCCATTTTATCCCCAGCACTCCGACTGCTGAAATGCTGCTCTCTTCTCAGCCTTGCTCCTAACAGGTTCTACACCTATCGCCCTGGAGGGTTAACTATGAAGAACTCTTTCAGTGCTCCGTTTTTCTGCAGTGTTGGCCTCTGGAGCTCCAGGTACATTGACAGACCTGAAATGTGATTTTTTGCTTCTTACACGCGTGGAATTGCTGAAGGGTCATCTGGCTTTTCTTAACTGCAACCATCTCCTCAACTTCTCAGCCTTTCTCTGTTCACGAAGAATGTGCAAATTCCCTGAGGGGAAAAGTGAATTATAGAAGTTGGGTTTTGTTTACCGAGGAGCCCTTTGTCATTCTGGAATTCTACCCCTTTGAGTAGAATTCATTCCCATAATGAATGAAAGCTACTATTAACATCATTCAAAGAAGTCCAGTCACCTATGACCCAGGAAACAATTATTCTGGCTTGATATTGCTCCAATAATTTTCATCTGCATTTTTATCCTAAGAGTAGATCAGAGGACAAGGAAATTATGTCTACCATTTGCCTAGTCTAATTTCATTCTATGATTTAAAAAAAAAAAGAACACTCTTCTGCATCACATAATTTTAGGTAAATCTTTTCTATATGAAAAATGTTTGGGATTTTTATTGTCTAATCAAATCTGAGGGTCTTTGTTTTAAATCTGGAAGTTATCCTTAGATACTGTTAGGGGCAGTTGTGGCTCATCGATAGCTCCCAGAAAAATGCTCCGCAGACATGAGGTCTCACACAAGGAACTTTATTTTATGCGAACGATTCACGTCCACTGGGAAAAAAGGAAAGAAGAAAAGAGAGAACATGGCACATGGTTTCTCTCAGATATTGGAATTTCGTGGGCTGAGAGGAACCAATCGCAGAGGAGAATTCTTACAGACTGACTGATGGACCAATGATATATTAGAACGTAAGGTGGGAGGCAGGAAGATTACGGCAGCAAGCCAGAAATTCCTGTAACATGAGAGGCGGGAAGCATGCAGACTGACAGGTGATGAGGAGGCCAGAAATTCCTCTAACGGGTGAGGCGGTGGGAACACAGATTGAGAGGTGGTTGGGAGGCGGGAAATTCCTGTAACGAGAGAGAAAGGTGGCTTTCTACCTTACAGATACAACTTTGTGATAACCACTAGGCATGATCTTATTTTTCGTTTTTACATATATTTAGGTATACTTTGAGATCACAATAGGCAAGAAGTTTTGACATGTTTATCTTTTTTTTTTTAGATTCTATATGTAAGGAAGTTTATACAGCATTTTTCTTTCTCTGTCTGGCTTATTTCACCTAACATATTATCCTCTAACAGGCTGGAGTTTTGAGATGAAACTAGATTCTTTGTTTCATCAATTACTTTCTGGGTTCTTATCTCACAAATTTGAAGAATAAAATCCCTGCACAATAACAGAAGGGAAGAGTAAACCAAGTAAGATTTATTTTAGTAAGAATAGAAAAGAAGAGAGAGAACTCCCACAATGCAGGAGACCTGATCCAGGAAAATCTGTTTTGGTGTGCTATCCTAGGAGCTTATATAGTGTTTTCATTGTGTCTCTCTCTCTCTTTTTTTTTTTTTTTTTTTTTTTGGTATTGTTTTGTTGGGGGTATGAGCATTGATCAAAATCTATGTTAAATGAGCATTGAAAGTACCAAAGTTATTGGCTGTGTGTTTTAGCCTTTGAGTTTTAATTCTTCCTATAACCCCCATCTGAATTGATCCCCACCTTCCATTTTTTGGCTCCAGGATAAAGGTGTTGGATGGAATGTTCCCATAGGTAAGCCTCAGGGTCTTTACATAGGAAAAAGACCTTGACAGGGCCATTAATGTTTCTTCCAGTTATTCTGTTATGTTCCTTACAATTGAACAAGACCTTCATGGAGGCCCATTATCCTGATTGCCCAATCATTATTTATTCTTATTCATAAATTTGTCCGTATTGTCTTAAGGAGCAGGGTCTTCTTTTTTAAGGCTAAATAGTATTTCTCTCTCTCTCTCTCTTTGTATGTGTATGTGTGTGTGCGCGCGTGTGTGTTTACATATCTCACAGTTTTTTAGCCTGTTCTTCCCATTGATGAACACTTGGATTGTTTTTAAATTTTGGCTACTTTGAATGATGCTGCAATGAACATAGGAGTACAGACGTCTTTGTGAGGTACTGATTTTATTTGGATACATGACCAGGAGATGAATTGATGGATTGTGTGGTAGTTCTATTTTCAGCGTCTTTAGGAACCTCCATACTGTTTTCCACGGTTGCTATGCAAATCTCCATTTCCACCAATGGTGCATAAGTATTCTCTTGTAGCTTAACCCTCACCAAAGCCTGTTGTTTGTCTTTTGTATAAAGACTGTCCTTACAGGTATGATATGATATCTTTTTGATTTACATTTGTCTAATGATTAGTGATATTAAGTACCTTTTCATATATTATTTTTTGTTGTGTTGCTAGATATCAAACCCAGGGCGTTGTGGATGCTAGGCAAGTGCTCTACCACTGAGTTAAAACCCTGGCCCCATAGACCATTGTTACTTAAGTGTGTGTTGCTGAAAGCTGGGTCCTTGTCCCTGATGCCAATCCAATAAGGAGGACACAAAGGAGAAACACGGGCCTCCTGTCCCAAAGGCTGTGCTTCTGCCCATCAGCAGGAACAGAGATCTTTTAAAGAGGGATTCAAAGTGTTTTCTGTTGGAATTGTAATTCACTTGTTATTTTGGGAGATAGTCCTCTCTGAGATCTTCTGGTACCATCCCCAAAGTCTGGATTACTTCATTCCTGTGGTGGGTGTGTACTCAGGGACAGATAACTCTGTCTAAAAGGGGGAAAAAAGGTAATCCTGTTTCTCCTGAGATTAGGGAGAGGGAGAGATTAGGGAGGAGCCCAGAGAGAGGAAGAGAAAGAAACATGTCCATTTTAAAAATAAGTTGCAAGGGCAGAGCAGCAAGGGTTATATTTTAACCACAAAGTGGACCACGTTGTTACATTTGGAGAAGTGTCTATGTAGGAAAGTTTTAAAATTGTGTTATTTAATTTTTTGCAATGAGGTTGTATAAATTCTTTGTTCAATATAAATATTAACATTTGACCAGCAAATATTTTTCTCCCAGTTCATAGACTGCCTTTTCCTTTTTTTCTTTCTTTTTTAAAAATATTTGATTGTATCCTTTGCTGTGCAGTTTTTTAGTTTGATATAGTCTCACTTATTTATTTTTGCTTTTGTTATTAATGCTTTTGGTTTTGCTTTCTTCTCCAAGCCTCATTATTTTTAAAATTCTTAAATTTTCCCTCCTGCTTATTTTTGTTTTTTCTTTTTCTATTGATTTATAAGTTTTTAATCTTATTTTAATTTTAATATCCTTTATTTCAAAGCAAAAGGCCTTATACATCCATATAGTCCCATAAAGAATAATCAATCATTGAATATTAATTTTTCACACTATAATTCCTTATGCTTATTTTCCACTTTTATTATAAGAATGGAAGATTTCACAGACTATTTTTTCCTTTTTTCTCTTATATTTCTTCTCTTTCAGAAATTATATTTGGTATATATATTGCCTCATACATCAACAAGTAGTATGACATGAATTCAACACTCACAGGTTTGGTTTTCCATAATCCTTTTATTCCTACCAATGCCATGTCTCCCACATTCATACATCTTTGTTTTTATCTTGTCCTCTTGACTGTCGTGTTTCTTTAGGTAACACGTTCAAGAAAAGAACGAGGGATGGTAAATTATCTGAATTCTTGGATAGCTATGAACTTTTTTTTCTTTTTTGCAAATATATTTTTCCCTCAGAATTCATAGGAATTTTCTGTTTTTTTCTTTTTATTTTTGGGCGGGGGGCTGTTAATGCTGCATAAAATTCTGTTGCTCACATGTTTTTTCTTTCATTCTAGACAGGCAATGATTAATTTTTTAAAGTGTGTGTGTGTGTGTGTGTGTGTGTGTGTGTGTGTGTTTTCCTGATGAAATGCTCGGAGAAAAACAAGTTGAACTTTTCAAAATGTTACCATGTGTTAGTCCTTTTCCTTCATTGTGCCAGGATTTTGGCAGGCTCCATTAACAAATACATTTATAGTCCACTCTCAGAAATGTTTCGTCATTTTTAAAAATTTATTTTTTTCCAGCTTCTTTACATATTTTTTTTTAATGACATGCACAGAATGACCCTTAAAAGTTGGTGTCACATCCTCACTTTCAGACTGGAGAACCTAAGCATTAGAGGCTGTCACAACTCCCCAAGACCAATCACATTGTCATGCCTTTTTCTTTTCTGTGAGAAAAGTACGTTCCCTTAACATTATATGAAAATTAAAGTTCAGAGTAATTGTGTCAAACAGTGTCAAGGAGTATATGGGGCCAGCGGGGCAGGGGAGTGAGGAGTGAGGATAAAGTACTGAAACTATAATTCTCCAAACTCAGGGCCATTTGTTCTAATTTTTCTAATTCCTAATATTTAAAAATATTTTTTTCTAAACCAACCTCGGTTGGAAAACTGATTTCAACAGCTCAGAGGATACATCTCAGGAGGGGCACTTGGAAGACTGGCAGGTCTCAGTGATTGGAACTTACACACCATCTGCAAGGAGAAAGAATCACTTGTAAATTCCTCTGCAGGCAGCTAAGCCATGTGGCTCTCCAGGCAAGACTGCTTTTTTAATAAGGAGTCATTGCAATGGCAAAGCAGTCATCAGCTTATGCAAATTCCCGTGGGTACAGAAAAAGGGACCTTTTAAGCTGCCTATTACTTTATTATTGCTGAAAGAAAGAAAAGAAAAGCATAAAGGGAAAGGGGGGTGGGGAGAATTAAGGATCTAATAACAGTGAGAGCTTGCTGCCCAGGTTGTGTCTCTTGCTGTGTTTGAATGATTTTTCTTTGTCGACAGCCTTGCACTGGGCTATTTTTAGCATCTCTTTAATAATTGAGCTGTAGCAATTGTGCTCAGCAGCTGGAACAGGCAGAGAAAATAGCAGCTCAAAGAAATAGTGCAGCAGGGTCATAATTTAAGTCAAGCTGCATTATGGAGCATACCTTCCTCAAAGGTAGAATGCTGAGGTAGGAAAAAAAAAAAAGACTGGAAAGGGAGAAAGAGAAAAGAAAGTGACAGATGGAAGGCTTTTGGTTTTATGGGGGTTTTATTCCTTTTTTTTTTTTTTTTTTTTTTTTTTTTTGTTGTTCTTTGTGTCTTTGTTTTTAAGTCTGAGAAGATACCCTGTTGGGCAAGTTCTTAGATAGAAAAAAAAAAAAAAAGTGTGAATGGAGGACCTTTCTACACTTTAGGTGGCTAATAGGGCAGAAAAAACTTAGACTGCCAGCAGAATTGATGCTCTCCCTATACCTAGGATTGATTTCCTCACAATACTGTGAATCCCACACTGTTGTGAGTGGTACAGAACTCACAGGTTGAAAGGACTGAAAGATGAGCTGACCACAGATGAGGAAAGAGAAATCTCACATCCCCCCATGTTCACCTGTCCTGAAAAGGTGTGGGCTAAAGACTAGATACTGTGCACAATATTATCGAGTTCTGTGGAGTCTGATTCTCAGATGAGGATGTGAGACTTCCTCAGCAGTTGAAAAACATTTTTTTCCCCTCAGCCCTTTGACTCTGTGCTTTCCAGCTGAAGTTTGAGTGCAGTTAGGCACTAGCAGAAACTTTCCAGTCTGACTGGGTTGGTGTGACATTCCATCCAGTAGAGGTCAATATGACAAAGGGAATTTCCACCACCACCCAAGCACACATACAGGCTGTGTAGCACAATATAGTGCGATCGTTCACATGCTCAGGAGATGATTCTCCTAGCAGATGTGTCCCTTAATCATCAAAATAACTATTTACTTTAAAATTAGTTTAGGAAGAATTTCGAAATAGATACCCTGTGTCAAGAAAAAAAAAAAATTCCTATACATCAAGGGAAATGGTAATTCATGCTTTCTTTTAAATAGAAAAAAAAAAAAGAAAGGAGAGGGAGAGGGTACATAGTTAAAATGCCAGTTCTGACATCTGGGATTAAATGCTCTTAGGACTTTAGGTGGTCAAAATGGAGGAGTTTCCAAGTGGGATAAACTTGGACAACAACCAGAAAAATCAAGCTAGAGAAGGGTAAAACCTGGTACCCATCAAAACTCACGCTTTCATATGAATCCATGCTATAATACTTGGTTTGTAATGGAGGAGCAAGTGAATGGGATCTCATGGCTGGAAACCAATGTTATTAGGTTCAGAGGGAACACATGACACATTTTTAGAGTTGTCTTTGGATTTTGTTGTTTGGTTTTTGTTTGTTGTTTTGTTTTTTGCTGATGACTTGCTCAACATGTTAGGGAACAGACAGATGAGAAGAGTGGGAGCAAGAGGCTAATGGAATAATTCTATGAAATGTGCCCCCTGTGCTGACCCCCCACCTGCTTTCTTTTTCCAAGAAGCAATTTACCTGCAGCCTCGCCTTGCTTAAGTGGACAGAATATGTCACATTTCTCAGCAAACTACCTATTAACTGCTGGAGAAATATTGGTCCAAAATAATGTTGATAAGAGTAGCCCAGGTTCCCCTGAAGGGGGGGACTTTTGTGACCAGAAGATAAGGATAGTTCCTCCTAACCATAAAATCTGTAAGAAGATATGGTTAAGAATCCAACTAAAACCAGTCAGCATGGACCAAGTTGACCTAGAGTTGCCATTGACAGTGGGGACTTGAAAGTCTGACATCATCTTGCTGTCTGTCAAAAGTGAAGAGATGAACGGGGGCTGTACCCTCTGGAAATTCTCTGGGATCCTCAATAAAACTGGAGTGCAGGAGAGGCAAGTTGTCCCTCTCTTCTCTGAGAGGACTCACTCTCTCCCTTGAGAGTGTCTCCTTTCCCTGTTCCTATCCCTTCAGTAAACTCATTCTTGTTACTCTGAGTGACATGTCTGAAATTTTTCTGACTTGATTGCACACATCAGGGTTTGAAGTCAGTTTCTCAAAAGACTCCAGCTCTGTAGTAAACACCCAGAGCATGCAGGTGCTGCCTTCAGGCATGCATAGAGGAATATTCATATATCATTACACTCCAGGCACTTAGAAGAGTGACAGCTTTCAACTCCACAGACTTTCCTTAAGGTCCAGTGCTGCAGCCAGTTGGATCCATGAAATTGAAAACAAGACCCAGTGGGTTCTAAGGCATTAGAACTTCAAATAGAAAGTTTGACCTCTCTCATTGTTTGACCCTTGCCCCAGAATTTAATTGTACTCTGCATTACTTTCCTAGAGTTTCAGTAACAAATTACAGGAAGCATGATGGCTTGAAACAATAGAAACATATTCTCCCTCAGTTCTGGAAGCCAGAAGTCCAAAATCAGGATCCATTTCTCATCTTCTCTCCACTTCTGGTGGCTCTTAGTATCGTATCTTTGTGGTACTTCATGCCTGTCCCTGCCCCCACATGGCATTGCCTCCAGCTCTTTATCTGTCAAATCTCCCTCTGTCTCACTCTTGTAAGGGTACTTGCTATTAGATAGAGGGACCACTTAAATAGTCCAGAATAATTTCTCCCTTTCAAGATTTTCATCTTAATGACATCTGTAAAGATTGTTTTCCCAATGAGGAAGCATTCACAGGTTCCACAAATTACAATGTGAACATATCTTTTGGGGTAACTATTCAGCCCCCTGCATACCCGTTGTCAAATAAAATGATCAAGGCCTCAGATCTGCTCAGATATCATTGACAAGGTACAAGAGACAATTGAATTTGCTGCTGTTATTGTTTCTTGCATACTGGTGATATACAAGAATAGCTGACATGCATTGATGAGTGATTGGCATTACACATTTATTTTTCCAGTTCTGGGTGTTGAACTCAGTGCCTTGCCTAGTGGCAAGCACTCTATCACTGAGCTGCACTTCCAGCCTTTTTTACAAATTTATTTTATGTGGAGACAGGTTCTTGCTATGTTGTCCAGGTTGGCCTTTACCTTGAGATCCTCCTACCTCAGGCTCCTGAGACTCTGCACCACTGCACATGGCAGAATTCCACATTCTTTTTTTTTTTTTTTTTTTTTTTTTTATTGTAAACAAATGGGATACATGTTGTTTCTCTGTTTGTACATGGCGTAAAGGCATACCATTTGTGTAATCATAAATTTACATAGAGCAATGTTGTTTGATTCATTCTGTTATTTTTTCCCTTCCCCCCACCCCTCCCACCCCTCTTTACCCTCTATACAGTAGTTCCTTCCTCCATACTTGCCCCCCTCCCTAACCCTAACTCTAACCCTTCCCTCCCCCCCATTATGTGTCATCCTCCACTTATTAGCGATATCATTCGTCCTTTGGCTTTTTGAGATTGGCTTATCTCACTTAGCATGATATTCTCCAATTTCATCCATTTGCCTGCAAATGCCATAATTTTATCATTCTTTATGGCTGAGTAATATTCCATAGTATATATATACCACAGTTTCTTTATCCACTCATCAATTGAAGGGCATCTAGGTTGGTTCCACAGTCTGGCTATTGTGAATTGAGCAGCTATGAACATTGATGTGGCTGTATTTCTGTAGTATGCAGATTTTAAGTCCTTTGGGTATAGGCCAAGGAGTGGGATAGCTGGGTCAAATGGTGGTTCCATTCCAAGTTTTCTAAGGAATCTCCACACTGCTTTCCATAGTGGCTGCACTAATTTGCAGCCCCACCAGCAGTGTATGAGTGTACCTTTCTCCCCACATCCTCGCCAACACCTGTTGTTGCTCGTATTCTTGATAATTGCCATTCTAATTGGGGTGAGATGGAATCTTAGGGTGGTTTTGATTTGCATTTCTCTTATTACTAGAGATGTTGAACACTTTTCCATATGTTTGTTGATTGCTTGTAGATCTTCTTCTGTGAAGTGTCTATTCATTTCCTTAGCCCATTTGTTGACTGGACTATTTGAATTCTTGGAGTAGAGTTTTTTGAGTTCTTTATAGATTCTGGAGATTAGTGCTCTATCTGAATTATGATTGGCAAAGATATTCTCCCACTCTGTAGGCTCTTTCTTCGCATTGCTGATAGTTTCCTTTGCTGAGAGAAAGCTTTTTAGTTTGAATCTATCCCAGTGGTTGATTCTAGCTTTTATTTCTTGTGCTATGGGAGTCCTGTTAAGGAAGTCTGGTCCTAGACCAACAAGGTGAAGATTTGGACCTACTTTTTCTTCTATAATCTGCAGGGTCTCTGGTCTGATTCCGAGGTCCTTAATCCATTTTGAGTTTAATTTCGTGCATGGTGAGAGATATGGGTTTAGTTTCATTCTGTTGCATATGGATTTCCAATTCTCCCAGCACCATTTGTTGAAGAGGCTATCTTTTCTCCATTGCATATTTTTGGCCCCTTTGTCTAGTATGAGAAAATTGTATTTATTTGGGTTTGTGTCCGTGTCCTCTATTCTGTACCATTGATCTACCTTTCTATTTTGGTACCAATACCATGCCGTTTTTGTTACTATTGCTTTGTAGTAGAGTTGAAGATCTGGTATTGCAATACCCCCTGTTTCACTCTTCCTGCTAAGGATTGCTTTAGCTATTCTGGGTTTCTTATTCTTCCAGATGAATTTCATAATTGCTTGCTCTATTTCTGTAAGGTACATCATTGGGATTTTAATTGGAATTGCATTGAATTTGTAAAGCACTTTAGGTAGTATGGCCATTTTGACAATATTAATTCTTCCTATCGAAGAACATGGAAGATCTTTCCATCTTCTAAGGTGTTCTTTAATTTCTTTCTTTAGTGTTGTATAGTTCTCATTGTAGAGGTCTTTCACCTCTTTTGTGAGATTGATTCCCAAGTATTTTATTTTTTTCGAGGCTATAGTGAATGGGGTAGTTTTCCTAATTTCTCTTTCTGAAGATTCATCACTTATGTATAAAAATGCGTTGGATTTATGGGCATTGATCTTGTAACCTGCTACTTTACTGAAATCACTTATGAGTTCTAAGAGTTTTCTGGTGGAATTTCCAGGTTCCTCTAAATATATAATCATGTCATCAGCGAACAGGGATAGTTTGAGTTCTTCTTTTCCAATTCGTATCCCTTTAATTTCTTTGGTTTGTCTAATTGCTCTGGCCAGAGTCTCAAGAACGATGTTGAATAGAAGTGGTGAAAGAGGGCATCCCTGCCTTGTTCCAGTTTTTAGGGGGAATGCTTTCAGTTTTTCACCATTTAGAATGATATTAGCCATGGGCTTAGCATAAATGGCCTTTACAATGTTAAGGAATGTTCCCACTATCCCTATTTTTTCTAGTGTTTTGAGCATGAAGGGGTGCTGTATTTTATCAAATGCTTTTTCTGCATCTATTGAAATAATCATGTGATTCTTGACTTTAAGTCTATTGATATGGTGAATTACGTTTATTGATTTCCTGATGTTGAACCAACCTTGCATCCCTGGGATGAAACCCACTTGATCATGGTGCACTATCTTTTTAATATGTTTTTGTATGCGATTTGCTAAAATTTTGTTGAGAATTTTTGCGTCGATGTTCATTAAGGATATTGGTCTGAAATTTTCTTTCCTTGATGAGTCTCTGTCTGGTTTAGGTATCAGTGTGATATTGGCTTCATAGAATGAGTTTGGGAGGGTTCCCTCCTCTTCTATTTTATGGAATACTTTGAGAAGTATTGGAATGAGCTCTTCCTTAAAAGTTTTGTAGAACTCGGCTGAGAACCCATCTGGTCCCGGACTTTTCTTTGTTGGTAGGCTTTTGATGACTTCTTCTATTTCAGTACTTGAAATTGGTCTATTTAATTTGTTTATGTCCTCCTCATTCAGTTTAGGCAATTCATATGTCTCTAGAAACCTGTTGATGTCTTCGAAATTTTCTATTTTGTTGGAGTATAGATTTTCAAAATAGCTTCTAATTATGTTTTGTATTTCCATCCTGTCTGTTGTGATATTTCCTTGTTCATTCCGAATTTTAGTGATTTGGGTTTTCTCTCGTCTTCTCTTTGTTAGTGTGGCTAAAGGTTTATCAATTTTGTTTATTTTTTCGAAGAACCAACTATTTATTTTGTCAATTTTTTGTATTGTTTCTTTTGTTTCAATTTCATTGATTTCAGCTCTGAGTTTAACTATTTCCTGTCTTCTACTGCTTTTGGTGCTGTTCTGTTCTTCTTTTTCTAAGGCTTTGAGCTGTAGTGTTAGGTTGTTTATTTGTTGAGTTTTACTTCTTTTATTAAATGCGCTCCATGAAATAAATTTCCCTCTAAGTACTGCTTTCATAGTGTCCCAGAGATTTTGATATGATGTTTCTTTGTTCTCATTTACCTCTAAGAATTTTTTAATTTCCTTCCTAATATCTTCTGTTATCCATTCATCATATAATAGCATATTGTTTAATCTCCAGATGTTGGAATAGTTTCTGTGTTTTACTCTTTCATTTATTTCTAACTTCAATCCATTATGATCTGATAGAATACATGGTAGTGTCTCTATCTTCTTGTATTTGCTAACATTAGCTTTGTGGCATAATATATGGTCTATTTTAGAGAAGGATCCATGTGCTGCTGAGAAGAAAGTGTATTCACTCTTGGTTGGATGGTATATTCTATAAATGTCCGTTAAGTCTAAATTATTGATTGTGTTGTTGAGATCTATGGTTTCTTTGTTCAATTTTTGTCTGGAAGATCTGTCCAGTGGTGAGAGCGGCGTGTTAAAATCACCTAGTATTATTGTGTTGTGGTCTATTTGGTTTCTGAAATTGAGAAGGATTTGTTTGACATACATAGATGAGCCACTATTTGGGGCATAGATGTTTATGATTGTTATATCTTGCTGATTTATGCTTCCCTTAAGCAGTATGAAATGACCTTCTTTATCCCTTCTGACTAACTTTGGCTTGAAGTCCACATTATCGGAAATGAGGATGGATACTCCAGCTTTTTTGCTGAGTCCATGTGCATGGTATGTTTTTCCCCATCCTTTCACCTTTAATCTATGGGTATCTTTTTCTATGAGGTGAGTCTCTTGCAGGCAACATATTGTTGGATCTTTCTTTTTAATCCAGTCTGCCAGTCTATGTCTTTTGATTGATGAATTCAGGCCATTAACATTCAGGGTTATTATAGAGAAATGATTTGGTTTCCCGGTCATTTGGTTCATTTTTAAAATTTTGTTTATTTATTTGTTTGACACAACTTGTTTCCTCCTTTATTTGACAATTCCTTTAGGATAATTCCTCCCTTTGCTGATTTGCTTCTTTGTTTTTCATCTCTTCCTCATGGAATATTTTGTTGAGAATGTTCTGTAATGCTGGCTTTCTTTTTGTAAATTCTTTTAGCTTTTGTTTATCATGGAAGGATTTTATTTCATCGTCAAATTTGAAGGTAAGTTTTGCTGGGTATAAGATTCTTGGTTGGCATCCATTTTCTTTCAGTGCTTGAAAAATGTTGTTCCAGGACCTTCTAGCTTTTAGGGTCTGGATTTAAAAATCTGCTGATATGCGTATTGGTTTCCCCCTGAATGTCATTTGGTTCTTTTCTCTCACAGCCTTTAAAATTCTGTCTTTATTTTGTATGTTAGGTATTTTCATTATAATGTGCCTTGGTGTGGGTCTGTTGTAATTTTGTGTATTTGGAGTCCTGTAAGCCTCTTGAACTTGATTTTCCATTTCATTCTTCAGATTTGGGAAATTTTCTGATATTATTTCATTGAATAGGTTATTCATTCCTTTGGCATGTTTCTCTAGACCTTCCTCAATCCCAATAATTCTTAAATTTGGCCTTTTCATGATATCCCATAGTTCTTGTAGATTCTGTTCATGATTTCTTACCATCTTCTCTGTTTGTTCAACTTTGTTTTCAAGGTTAAATATTTTGTCTTCAATGTCTGAGGTTCTGTCTTCCAGGTGTTCTATCCTATTGGATATGCTTTCTATGGAGTTCTTAATTTGGTTTATTGTTTCCTTCATGTCAAGGATTTCTGTTTGGTTTTTTTTCAATATCTCTAACTCTTTATTGAAATGATCTTTTGCTTCCTGTATTTGCTCTTTTAACTGTCGATTGGTGCGATCAATCAATGCTTGCATTTGCTCTTTCATCTCATCATTCTGTGCGTGCATTTGCTCTTTCATCTCATCGTTTGCTTCTCTGATCATTTTAATTATGTACATTCTGAACTCCTTTTCTGTCATTTCTTCTGCCATGCTGTCATTGGGTTTTATTGATGTAACATCTAGATTTGTTTGCAGCATTTTCTTTCCTTGTTTTCTCATATTGTTCAGATATCAGTGGACCGCTGAGATATTGCAGATTTCCTCTGTTGATTTACAATGTCCCTGAAGATTTCTATATATATCCCCTCTTAGCCTTCAGTAGGCTGAAGTCTTGGAGGAAGTTGATAATGCGGTGCTCCACAAGGAAGCTGCCTCTCTAGGAGTGGTGGCCTTCAGGTGGGGTATATTCCCTGCTAGTGGGCAGAGGTGCCTCCACTTGTTGACCAATGGTCATCCAAAGGGGACCTAGGCTGTGGGCTGAGGCAAGGCCTGTTTGGGCCTGTGTCTGTGGTTTTACAGTCCTTGTGGGGAAACCTCACCAGGCAGGGAAGACTCACCCAGTGGGGAGGTCTCGCTGGTCAGTTTCCTCCTAGAGGTTCCCCTCAATTTACAGCTACTGCCTGGGCTGGGCTGCCTTCCTCTGCAAAGTTTCCAGGGGCCCGGCCCTACCTCCTGGGCCTGGGAGCCTCACCCTTCGCAGATGAATCTCCTTAGGCTGCCCCTCCTCCGAGAATTTGCCCATAGGCCTGGAACCTTCACTCCGCCCTAAGCCTGTCTCTGTGCGGCTCTTCCACCCAGAAGCCTCCTAGATCCTGGGACCCTGTTCTGCACCTAATCGCCTGGCTGCGTGGCCCCTCCTCTGAGCAGCCACCTGTGGCCCCGAACAATCGCTCTGAGTCCCAGAGACCCGCCACAGGCCTCTTCCTCCAGACAGCCGCCCAGTATGCCGGTGCGGTCACTAGGAGTCCAAGAAACTCATTTCGTGCCTCCTCCTCCCACCAACCACCCGTAGCCCGGGGCAATCAATCACTCCGAGTCAAAGTGACCCTCCCCGTTCCTCCTCCTTCTCCAGATAACCCCCCGGGTGTTCAGGAGCAGTCCCTCTGAGTGGCTCTGAATCCACGTGACCCGCTGCACGGGTCCTCTGGGCACCGCCCGGAGCTCTGGTGCGGCCACTCAAGACCAAGCGTCCCACCACGCTTCTCCTCCAGGCAGCCCCCCTGTGTTCAGGAGCTGTCACTTTAAGACCAAACAACTCACCACTCGCCTTCTCCTCTGAGCAGCCGCCTGGAGCGCTAATGCAGTCACTGCGAGTCCACACGACCCGCCGCGCTCCTCCTCCTCCTTCTCCTACTCCTCCGGGCAGGCCCCGGGGTTCAGAAGTGGTCTGAGTCCAAACAGCTCGCCACGCAGCCCCTTCTCTGGCAACCGCCTGTAGCTCCCGTGTGGTCACCCGAATCCAAGCGGCCGCTCCTCTTCCTCCTCGTCCTCAGGGCAGGCCCCGGGGTTCAGAAGCGTCGTTCTGATTCCAAACAGCTCGCCGCGCGGCTTCTCCTCTGGCAACCGCCTGCAGCTCTGGCGCAGTCTCTCCGAATCCAAGTGGCCACGCTCCTCTCCTCCTCCTCAGGGCAGGCCCCGGTGTCCTGAGTCCACACAGTTCTCCTCGCCACTCTTCCCCCGGGCAGCCGCCGGAGCCCCAGTGGCTGCTCCGAGTCCCAGCGCTGTGCCGAGCGGCCTCCTCTATGGCGCTCCAGCGGGGGGAGGGGCGTCTCGCCGGCAGTTCTACTTCACAAAGTTTCCTGCGTTCCGGGACCCCCGTCCCATCCGGGATGCCCCCCCAGGGGGTGAGAGTCACCCGGCTACTTTGAGTTGGTCCCAAGCGTCTCAATATCTCCTCTCTTGAATCCTGAGTTCTGGAGCAACACGTAATGCAGCCACCCTCTAGGCCGCCATCTTGAAAACCCCTCCACATTCTTTTAAGAGAGGTTTGCTGTTGGGTATGGTGGCACATGCCTGTAACTCCAGACATTCCAGAGGCTGAGGCAGGAGGACTGCAAATTCAAAGCCAGCCTCAGCAACATAGCAAGGTCCTAAGCAACTTAGCAAGACCTGGTCTTGAAATTAAAAAATAAATAAATAAAAGGGCTTAGGCTCTGACTCAGTGGTTAAACATCCCTAAGTTCAATCCCTGATATATATACATAAATATATATATACATATATATATATATATATATATATGGAAAGAGAAAGTTTTGTGGGTTTGTGTTCAGCTAAAACATATGCTATGCTAATATTTGCCAGATTTTGATCCACAGAAAGAAAAATTACATTTGACTTAATCACATATTCACTCATTTAAAACTTTCATTTACTCTACAAGAAATAGACTAGTATTATTCCTGCTTTATGTATGAAGGAACTGAGGTATAGATAGTTTGGGGAACTCAACCAAGGTCATATAGGTAATTCTTGACAGCAAGAGTATTTACCTGAATGGCCAAGTCCTAAGCTCCTACTTTAATCTGCCTCCTGCCTCCAACTGAACTTTTCATCTCTCACTTAAGGAACTGTGCCTTCAATTTTTTTTTTTTTTTTTTTTTTGGTATCAGATATTGAATCCAAGGGCACTTAACCACTGAATCACATCCCCAACCCATATATATATATTTTTTTTTTAATTTATGTATGTATATTTTGTATTTATTTATTTACTTATTTATTTGTATTTATTTATTTTTAATTTTGAGACAGAGTCCTAGTAAGTTACTTAGGGCCTCACTAATTTGCTGAGGCAGACTTCGAACTCAGGATCCTCATGCCTCAGCCTCCTGAGCTGCTGGAATTACAGGTGTGTACCTCCACATTGGCCTATACCTTCAATTTTTTTTTTTTCAGACATTGCACATGAGGCATTTCTGTGGTCTATGCAAGATGATGAATTGGGATGATCAGATCATTATATACCCCTTCTCTCATCTGCATGCAAAGCACAGAAAAGGAAACAAAGGAAGATGGAATGTGTGAAGGAGGTGAGAGAGAAAAGGAAGAAGAACAGAAGTTACAAATGGGGAGATGAAAAGTCAACTGCAGACAGAATAAAAAGAAATAAGAATCTTTCCATGAGAGACAGAGGAAAGGGATAGGCATGTATTGAGCATTGCTCTAATATCAAAAACTCAAAAATTATTTTAATGATTCCCTTTACTAGTAGCTTGGAATTCACCAAGCTACTTCAATTTTTTTTCTTGTGTTTTTTTTTTTTTTTTTTTTTTTTTTTTTTTTGATATTGCAGATTGAACCTAGGGGCCCTTAAACGCTGAGTCATATCCCCAGCCCTTTTCATATTTTATTTGGAGACAGGGTCTTACTAAATTGCTTAGGATTTCCCTGAGTTTCTGAGGCTGGATTTGAACCTGTGATCCTCCTGCCTCAGCATCCCAAGCCTCTGGGATTATAGGTGTGTGCCACCGTGCTCAGCAAGGCTTTACTATTTATCTTAAATTTACAGCTGGGAACTTTAATTACTCAATCAGCAAATGACTCCAATATTGGAAACTAGATTTCCAAAGAATAAAAGTGAAAAGAAAAAGGAAGAGGAAGAAAAAAATAACTCCTGGGAGGGAGGGGAAGATGGAATACTCAGCAATCTACAAGGTCATGACAAAATTCCAAAAGAAAGTAACATCACATGCAGTCTGGTAGGGTCAGAAGTTAAAAAGGGAGATAGATTCAGCTGGGTACCACAACAGACAAGAAGGAGCAGAAGCAGATGTGTGTGTGTGTGTGTGTGTGTGTGTGTGTGTGTGTGTGTGTGTGTGTGGTTCATATGTGAGCACACGTAAGTTAAGCTTTTGGTAAATTATGTTAATTTAAATACTGAATCACATGTAAAGGAAGAGCAGATTTAGGCAGGAATGTCCATTCAGGTCTACACTGAACTCTGTTTCTTCAATGTCAACTTTTGGGAAAGTCATATCTCTTCCTTCCATTGAAGATGCAGTGATTTCTTTCTCAAGTACCATCTACTCAGATATGATGCCTGCTGAAGAAATTATTGCTTCAGTTCTTTGACATTTTTTGTTTTTGTTCTCCTGGGAACTGAGTTACTCTATTCTTCCTTGCAGGCAGCAAAATTTTAACTGTGATCCCTGTCTTTTAAGTTGCTTACATTTCTGTTAAGCAATAGCGTTTCCTACAGATTGAAAAGCAACATATATTCATTAGAATTGAGAAATTTGAATAATTAAAAAGATAAAATTATTCAATAATCATAATACCCACAAATAACCATTATCAATATTTACCATATTATCTTTACATTTATATCCATGTATCACAACATGCAATATTGATATACGTAGAGTACTGGTTTTCATTCTTTTTTTCTTATATCAAATAGTGTTTTCTGAGCTTAAATATTCTTCACAAAGTCATGTTAAGAATATGGTTTTCCCCTACTATATGTATTAGTCAAGATTCTTCAGAGAAACAGAACCTATACAGAGAGAGAGAGAAAAAACGATTTGAGAGATCTACTATTGGCACTGGCATTGATTACTGGCATGTGATTATGGAGGCTGCTACACTAAAGATCTGCAGGATGAGCTGGTGTTTCAGGAGCCCCAGGAAGAGCTGATGATTCAGATGAGCTCTGAACATAGCTGGAGAAATCTCTCTTATTTGGGGGATGGTTTGTCTTTCTGTTCTATTCAAGCCTTCAACTAACTGGATGAGGCCCACCCACATTATGACATCAGTCTGGTCTATTCAAGTCCACCAATTTAAATGTTAATCTCAACCAAAAACATTCTCACAGCAATTCCTAGAACAATGATTGTTCAACTAACTTGGTATCCCATGACCCAGTCAAGTTGACACAGACAGTCGATCATAAGAAAGTGTACACTTTGGTTAATTTAGTCAAATTTTCAAGTATATATTTAGGTGTTCTTAAATACATACACCTTTACAAGAAAATGTCCCTCCATCACCATGATATACTCTGATGTTTTGTTATACAACTCTTCCTACTAAAAATGAACAGAGCTTTTTTAAACACAAAAACCCAGGCCCTTTACAGCCAGTCAATCAGAGTTGATGTGTCATTGGAAATATACTCTGTATTTCCCAAACCAAGAGTCTCTGTTTGCCTGATATGACTTTATTGTGAGTTGCTACCTCCCATTCCTCTATTACTTTGAGACGTAGACTTCCTGGTCCCTAACATGCTCTGGTGGGCCCTCCTCGTCACTGACTGCTTCTTTAACTGTAGGAGCTGAAACCTTTCAAGATTTGATGCTTATCTGACCATTTCCACCCCACTTCTTAGGCTTATATTTTTTCCCTCTTTCATTAAAAAATATATGTGTATTTTAGGGGGGTACCAGGATTGAACTTAGGGGCACTCAACTACTAAGCTACATCCCCAATGCTATTTTGTATTTTATTTAGAGACAGGTTTCACTGAGTTGCTTAGTGCATTGCTTTTGCTGAGGTTGGCTTTGAACTCTTGATCCTCCTGCCCCAGCCTCCTGAGCTGCTGGGATTACAGGTGTACGCCACCTCGCCCGACTCAAAAGATATTTTTCAAGGGAAAAATATGCCTGTGGAAATGGGAGCTACTTTTGAGGCAAAGGGAATAAACCATACTTGGACATTTCAAAAGGCAACCCATGGGTAGGGCAGTCTAGCTGGATATGTTATTTCCTGTTACTTACTTTTTTGAATACTGGATCAAGGCAAAATAGTGGGAGAAATGTAAATTGTCTCCCTACCTCCTACACTACCACCCACACACATCCCCAATTCTCTTTTATGAGAAAAAGTCTAGTTACATTATTAGGGACATTTCAGATGTGTCTGCAGATGTATTTTAACTGACAATAGAGCTAAACTGGCCTAAGTAATAAAATAAGCCTCCCCTAACTGAAATTAGGTTTTCTATAAGTGCTGGTGGGATCACATCTGCATTCATATTTTCATATGTAGCATGTTTGAAAAATATTCCTTCTGAGCTGACAAATCAGACACAATTTTAACTGATGACATATGTTTAAATATGAATTCACATCACTGTTATCTTGAGTTGTTGTATCCACATTACAATCCACAAAGAGCTACAAACTAAAGCAATTTGTAGACTGTAAGTTAGTTCTTGATGCTCCATGGTAGAGTTTTACATTTGCAACAGTAATTAATTGCACCAAATACAAAATCTAATTAAGACTTCATTGTACCATCTCTGTTCTTGGTTCAAGGACATGTAGTTTTCAACACCTGCCGAAAAGGAGATATTGAAAGAGTTACTTAAAATTCAATTCCTTCCATTCTTAATGACTGGAAGGTGCCAGAGTATAATACATCATTGTTATACCTAAGTTTTAAAAGTTCCTTGGATTCATAGATAATTTTCCTATTACTAACAGCCTAGAAATTGCACCACTCAATTAAACCTTACGATTTCAACAATAGAGAAATACACAGAGTCATGCACCACATAACAATGCTTTAGTCAACAATGGACCACGTATACAACAGTGGTCCCATAAGATTATAATGGAGCTGAAAATTCCTATCACCTAGTGAATCTTAGCCATTGTAAAGTGGTAGCACAATGAATCATTCACTAGTTTGTGGTGTTCTTGGAATTAAAAGCATACCTAACTGCCAGTTATATAAAAGTACAACAAGCATACACAATAATGTACTGTAAATAATACACAATAATGATAATGAACAACTATCTTACCGGTTTATGCATTTGCTATACTATGCTTTTTTATCATTAATTTATATTTTAGCAAAAAAAATAAATAAAAGTTTACTGTTAAACAGCATGTCATATTCTGCTGGCAAATAGACTCATCTTTGTATGAATCTTGATTGCATCAAGAGACCATAACAAGTGATTGACCTCCATCATCTAGGTTTGTGTAAGCACACTTTAAGAGTCTGCACAATGATGAAATTGCCAAGGGTACCACTTCTCAGACTGTATCCCCATAGCTAAGTGACACATGATTCCATATAGACCGAGAAAAAGGAAAAAACACCTCAATGATATGCACACAACGGTTTTCTGTGGATAACATCTTTTCTTATCCTACCTCACTTAATGTAAGTGAGAACTATTTTGTTTGTTGTACTGGAAAGTTTTAAGGATTTCCTTTGCCTGAAAATGGACCAACTTCATGTTCACAATAATTTTTACCTCTTGGTGTTACATGATTCAAGAGTTAGCAAGGAAGGGTGATCAAGAAAGCACATTCTTGTGGAGTGAAATCCACCGAAATTAAGTGATTTTCATGATTTAACTCATATTAGCACATCATATGTTTAGTTTATTCCTCCTGATAATCACATGTGATCTGAAAAGAAATTACTAGTTTTGAGTATTAATTGAGATGCTAAAATCAGTTGTAGAAGAAGCTTTTGCATTCTCCTAATCAGTTTTAAACAGTTAAGAAATATAAACAATCTCTCTTTTAGGTCTTAGACCAAAAAAATTCCCTGGATGGGCTACAGTTTATTTATACACCAGCAGCTGCAACCACGACATCAAGAGTCCATAAAACCATCTCTTGGTTTTACATGCACCTGTTGTTAAAGGGAAATCTGAGACAAATGGGCAGGGCCTGTGGGGTTCTCAGTGACAGTGGCTCACTGAGATGGCAGGTCCCTAGCAGTGGGAATGTATTTTCAAGGCATTTGTGCCAGAGGTATAGGCATTGGTGGTGGAGTGTCCCTCCCTTGGCCCTTTGTTAAACTGATCTCCTTATTTACACATAGGCATTTGCCTTGGTCTGGTTTGTATCACTGCAACAGAATATCACAAGTAGGGTAACCTAGAAAGGAAAGAAATTTGTTTCTCATAGTTCTGGAGGCTGAAAAGTCTAATATCAAGGTGTTGGTAATTGGTGAGGGACCATGTATTGGGTCAAGCATGGTGAAGGGCATGACGAGATTCAGGGGACCTATCAGTTCACCTTTCTCTTCCCTATCTCATGAAGCCATGAACCCCATTATGAAGACTCCACTCATGACCTCATCTAACATTCATTATCTCCGAAAGGCCTCACTTTCACACAACTTCAGCTGGTGAATTTGGAAATCAAGCTTCTAGCACATGAAATTTTGGGAAACATTCAAACCTCAGAAGCTGTCATGAATTTCTAGGTGCAAAGCACAAGAGAATCCTGATGAAGCAAAATCTGTTTACCCTTGTTTTCAAAGCTGTGTATTCTGTTGCAGAAGATGCAGAGCATATAGCAAACTTTTAACCAATACAGTGACTGATAGGGTAGTGGGAATTTTAGACCATTAAACTGATCCTGGACAAGTACAGCATAATTTTTTAATTGGTTGTCCCAATTATATATCAAGCATACTCACTGGCAACCCTGGTCTTCATAATAGCCATGCCTGAGCCCAGTTCAGTGGTACATGCCTGTAATCCCAGCAGCTTTGTAGGCTGAGGCAGGGAGACAGCCTCAGCAATTTAGCAAGACCCTGTCTCCAAATAAAATATAAAAATGACTGGGTGCTTGTTATGGTGGCTCATACCTGTAATCCCAGCGGCTTGAGAGATCTAGGCAAGAAGATTGCAAGTTCAAAGCCAGCCTCAGCAGAAGGGAGGCACTAAGCAACTCAGTGAGACCCTGTCTGTAAAGAAAATACCAAATGGGGCAGGGGATATGGCTCAGTGGTTGAGTGCCTCTGAGTTCAATCCCTGGTAACCACTGCATCCCCCTGCAAAAGATAAAAGGGCTGGGGACGTGGATCAGTGGTTAAACACTCCTGGGTTCAATCCCAGGTAGTAATAATAATAATAATTATAATAAAGTTTTAAATATAGCTGTGCCAGGTAGGTAAAGCAGGCATCGTGTTGTGACACTAGAGGATACTTAGGATCACAGATGCTGGGTGCTTCACTCAAGGTCACATACCATGTAGCTGCTCCTTGGAAGAGCACCCAGGTTTTAGAGCAACTCTGAGCCACCTGAGCATCCTCACACCTGAGTTTGTATTCCCATTTAATCACTTATTTTCTCCCTGAAACACAGTCTCCTGTCCTCTACGTGGTTTGATGTGGCTATAAATATCATAACCCATACCTAACAATAACACAACTACACTGACAAAAACAATACAAATTAAATAACTCCATCGTCTGCGGAGCCTTGTTTTCCACCATTTCTGAGTGAGCTTGTCTGCCTTGCTAAGGGAAGCTTGAAGTACCTGTGGAGTCCTCTTCTCCTCTGCAGCAGGTGTCTTTCATGGAGGTTCTCCCCATCTGCGGACCAGCTCCTCTTCCACCCTCTAGGAAGCTGTGGGAGGAGAGCAGCTCAGGAGAGTGAGGAGCACTGTGGCCATGGGTCATGGGAGCAGATATGAACCAAGGAAATTCAGTTCAGAGTCCAGATACTTAATCACTGTACTATAAGTTCTCTTAAGTAGGCCCATACAACATTTGTTTAAAAATGGATGGATGAATGTTCCCACAATAAAATAGCATAGCAAATAAAATGAGAAACATTTGATTTTTAAGGAAAATGCCATGCTTTTTCAAGTTTATTCTTATTTTTAAAGAAGAGAGCACTAAGTCTTTGGATAATGTGACTTTCAGATTTGAAGAAGGTTCCAAAAGGAAAATTTCATAGTAAATCCCTTTTGTCCAACACACATTTAGATGATGAAGTTCCCTGATCCTTAAAAGTAAATTCTGGAAAACACAAGTTCTCTTTATCAACTTTCAGTAATAAACCACATTTGATTGATTACCTAGGTTTCAGGTGGGACCTGCATAAACTTAGTATCTCAAGCAGCTTTAGAAATTCCCTATTTCTGTTGCTTTGACAAATAAAGTGAAATTATGATTATGACATTGGTGATATATAAATTCATCAGGTTCTTGTCATTTTCCATGTATCATATCAAGATTTGAGAAATAATACCCTAAGGTGGGTAATATTCACACTTCATTTTTATAGAAAAAGAAAACTCAAAACATGTAGAAGTACTCATGGCAATCACTTATTTTGCTTTTACTTCCTGCTCACACGAACTGACATCTATGAATCTATGTAACTAATATATGTAACACCTATATTAGATATTATATATATATGCATATAACAATGCTATATGAGAAGAATTTTTATTTTGTTTTCATTTACAGCTGAGAAAATAGAAGCAAGGGGAGGACAAGTAAATTACAGAAACTCAGTTCTGGTGGTCAGAGCAGATATGAACCAAGGAAATTCAGTTCAGAGTCCAGGTACTTAATCACTATACTATAAGTTCTCTTAAGTAGGCCCATACAACATTTGTTTAAAAATGGGTGGATGAATGTTCCCACAATAAAATAGCATAGCAAATAAATCCTGCTCTGAAAAACTTTACTACCATGCTTCTTATCTTGTTCTAAAACAATTTCAATTAACATGGTGATTCCCTTTTAAAAGTTGAAATACTTGGTTTTCTGCATTCATCAGTGATGTGGTGAGACATTAATTGCAAGGTGAATCCAACCTCCTGAATCATGCAAACACATCTGGCATGGTGTTCCTTTCAGTATGTGGGCCAAGTATTCTAACTATATTGTGAAAAAATGAGAAAAGAGTCATAAATCTATTAGCAAACTGCCGGATGCACTGAAGAAACCACCAGATTGAATGGTGTTTTGGATATTCAATGTGTCCAAAGGTCCATGTGTTAGAGGCTTAGTTCCTGGCTAGGTGCTATTGGGAGGTGGAAGAAAGTTTAAGAGGTGGGGCCTAGTGGGAAGACTTGAGGTCATTGACTGGGAGCATGCCCTTGAAGGGGATTATGGGACCCCAGACTCTTCTTTTTTTCATTTCCCCACCATGAGGTAAGTGATGATTTTGCTCCACCATGCATTCCCACCATGTTATGCTGCCTTACGTAATGCAGCAGGTCATTCAATCATGGACTGAAACCAGTAAAACTATGAGTCAAAATAGACCTTACCTCTCTTTATAATTCTCAGGCACTTGCTATAATGACGGAAAGCTCTTATGTTTAACATCATTAGTTTTAATACTTTTAAGTTATCAGAACAGAAAAAAAGAGCTGATTTAGACACAATCCACAGGGACTGTGATAGGAGACAGTTTTTCATACGGAAAGTAAGCTTTTATCATTTATGCTTCTCAATCTGCAGATAATTCAGATAGTTCATCTAAACTATAAATTCATTCAGAAATTCTCCCCTTTTTTAAAACATAGATTTTACTTTGTAGAGTAGTTTTAGGTTCAGAGAAAAATTGAATACAAGTTATATACATTTACCATATAGCCTCTGACCCTGTTATTAACACCCCCCACCAGACTGGTACATCATTAAAATGAATGAGTTTCCATTGATACACCATCATCACCTGAAGTCCACAGTTCACTTAAGAGTTCATTTTTGATGGGGATCCAAGATGTCGGACTAGAGGGTGACTGCATCTCCCATCACTCCAAAACTCAGGATTCAAGAAGGGGAGGTATTGAGAGACTCGGACCAACATAGAGCCTCAGGGTGAGTCTCTCCCACCGGGTGAAGCTCAGCCCGGGGCAGCAGGCCCGGATAGGGACAGCTTCTCGGAGCAGGGCAGGGCAGCCAAAGTCTTTCCCAAACAGCCCTGCTCTCTCCGGAGGCAGGCTCGATCCACAGCCAGCTTCATGGAGCAGGCCCGCCCAGTGAGAGCTTTTCCACAAAGAGCCAACCCCAAGCCCTGAACCCAGCAGCGGGCCCCACCCCACAGGTGGCTTCTGGGACCAAGGCAGGACAGGGAGAGGCTTTCCCCAAGCAGCCTGGCTCCCTCAGGTGGGGGCAGGCCCTGTCTATAACCAGCTTCTAGGAGTAGGACCGCCCAGTGAGAGGATTTCCACGCAGAACCAGCCCCCAGCCCTGGACCCAGTAGCGGGCTAGGGCAGCTTTCTTCAGAAGCACTGCATTATCAAGTTCCTCCAAGACTTCAGGCTACTGAAGGCTGGGAGGTGATACACTGGAAATCTACAGGGACACTAAAAGCCAATAGAAGAAATCTGCAATATCTCAGAGTCCCACTTATATCCAACTAATATGAGAAAACAAGGGAAGAAAATGTCCCAAACAAACATAGATATTATATCAATAAAACCCAATGACAGCACAGCAGAAGAAATGTCAGAAAGGGAGTGCAGAATGTACATAATTAAAACAATCAGGAAAGCAAATGAGGAGATGAAAGAGCAAACACAGGCATTGAAGGAAGAGTTGAAAGAGCAAATGCAGGCATTAAATGATCACACCAATGAACAGTTAAAAGAGCAAAAACGGGATGCAAGAGATCATTTCAATAAAGAGTTAGAGATACTGAAAAAAAATTAACAAACCGAAATCCTTGAAATGAAGAAAACAATAAAACAAGTTAAAAACTCCATAGAAAGCATAACTAATAGGATAGAACACCTGGAAGACAGAACCTCAGACATTAAAGAAAAATATTTAATCTTGAACACAAAATTGACCAAACAGAGAATATGGTAAGAAATCATGAACAGAATCTACAAGAATTATGGGATATCATGAAAAGACCAAATTTAAAAATTATTGGGATTGCGGAAGGCTTACAGAAACAAATCAAAGGAATGAACAATCTATTCAATGAAATAATATCAGAAATTTTCCCAGATCTGAATGAATGATATGGAAAACCAGGTACAAGAGGCTTATAGGACTCCAAATATAAAAAATTATAACAGACCCACACCAAGGCACATTATAATGAAAATACCTAACATACAAAATAAAGACAGAATTTTAAAGGCTGCGAGAGAAAAGAATCAAATTACATTCAGGGGTAAACCAATAAGGATATCAGCAGATTTTTCAACCCAGACCCTAAAAGCTAAAAGGGCCTAGAACAACATTTACCAAGCCCTGAAAGAAAATGGATGCCAACCAAGAATCTTATACCCAGCAAAACTTACTTTCACATTAGACTATGAAATAAAATCCTTCCATGATAAACAAAAGCTAAAAGAATTTACAAAAAGAAAGCCAGCATTACAGAACATTCTCAGCAAAATATTCCATGAGGAAGAGATGAAAAACAACGATGCACATCACCAATGGGAGTAACTAGCCTAAAGGAATAGCCAAATAAAGGAGAAACCAAATCATGTCAAAAAACAAAAATGAGTCAAATAACTGGGAATATAAATCATATCACAATAATAACCCTGAATGTTAATGGCCTGAACTCATCAATCAAAAGACATAGACTGGCAGATTGGATGAAAAAAGAAAGATCCAACAATATGCTGCCTGCAAGAGACTCATCTAATAGAAAGAGATACCCATAGACTAAAGGGGAAAGGATGGGAAAAAACATACCATGCACACGGACACAGCAAAAAAGCTGGAGTATCCATCCTCATTTCAGATAATGTGGACTTCAAGCCAAAACTAGCCAGAAGGGATAAAGAAGGACATTACATACTGCTTAAGGGAAGCATAAATCAGCAAGACATAACAATCATAAATATCTATGCCCCGAACATTGGCTCATCCATGTACATCAAACAAATCCTTCTCAATTCCAGAAATCAAATAGACCACAACACAATAATACTAGGCGATTTTAACACACCTCTGTCACCGCTGGATAGATCTTCCAAACAAAAATCGAATAAAGAAACCATAGATCTCAATAACACAATCAACAATTTAGACTTAACCGACATATATAGAATATACCATCCAACAAAGAACAAATACACTTTCTTCTCAGCAGCACATGGATCGTTCTCTAAAATAGACCATATTTTATGCCACAAAGCTACTGTTAGCAAATACAAGAAGATAGAAATACTACGTTGTATTCTACCAGATAATAATGGATTGAAATTAGAAATAAATGACAGAATAAACATCAGAAACTTCTCCAATACCTGGAGATTAAGTAATATGCTATTATATGATGAATGGATAAGAGAAGACATCAGGAGGAAAATAAAAAAAATTCTTAGAGGTAAACAAGACAAAGACACATCATATCAAAATCTCTGGGACACTATGAAAGCAGTACTTAGAGGAAGATTTATTTCATGGAGAGCATTCAACAAAAGAAGTAGAAATCAACAAATACATGACTTAACACTACAGCTCAAAGCCCTAGAAAAAGAAGAGCAGACCAACACCAAAAGTAGTAGAAGACAGGAAATAGTTAAACTCAGAGCTGAAATCAACTAAATTGAAACAAAAGAAACAATTGAAAAAATTAACAAAATAAAGAGTTGGTTCTTTGAAAAAATAAACAAAATTGATAAACCCTTAGCCACACTAACAAAGAGAGAGAGAAAACTCAAATTACTAAAATTCGGAATGAACAAGGAAATATCACAACAGACACCAGTGAAATACAAAACATAATTAGAAGCTATTTTGAAAATCTATACTCCAACAAAACAGAAAACCTCAAAGACATCAACAAGTTTTTAGAGACATATGAATTACCTAAACTGAACGAGGAGAACATACACAACTTACATAAATCAATTTCAAGCAATGAAATAGAAGAGGTCATCAGAAGCCTTCCAACAAAGAAAAGTCCGGGACCAGATGGGTTCTCAGCCGAGTTCTACAAAACCTTTAAAGAAGAGCTCATTCCAATACTTCTCAAAGTATTCCATGAAATAGAAGAGGAGGGAACTCTCCCAAACTCATTCTATGAAGCCAATATCACCCTGATACCTAAACCAGACAGAGACACATCGAGGAACGAAAATTTCAGACCAATATCCTTAATGAACATTGATGCAAAAATTCTCAACAAAATTTAGCAAATCACATACAAAGATATATTAAAAAGATAGTGCACCACGATCAAGTGGGTTTTATCCCAGGGATGCAAGGTTGGTTCAACATCCGGAAATCAATAAATGTCATTCACCATATCAAACAGACTTAAAGTTAAGAATCACATGATTATTTTCATAGATGCAGAAAAAACATTTGATAAAATACAGCATCCCTTCATGCTCAAAACACTAGAAAAAATAGGGATAGTGGGAACATTCCTTAACATTGTAAAGGCCATCTACGCTAAGCCCATGGCCAATATCATTCTAAATGGTGAAAAACTGAAAGCAGTCCCCCTAAAAACTGGAACAAGGCAGGGATGCCCTCTTTCACCAATTCTATTCAACATCATCCTTGATACTCTAGCCAGAGCAATTAGACAAACCAAAGAAATTAAAGGGATACGAGTAGGAAAAGAAAAACTCAAACTATCCCTGTTTGCTGATGACATGATTATATATTTAGAGGAACCTGGAAATTCCACCAGAAAACTCTTAGAACTCATAAGTGAATTCAGTAAAGTAGCAGGTTACAAGATCAATGCTCATAAATCCAATGCATTTTTATACATAAGTGATGAATCTTCAGAAAGAGAAGTTAGGAAAACTACCCTATTCACAATAGCCTCGAAAAAATTAAAATACTTGGGAATCAATCTCACAAAAGATGTGAACAACTTCTATAATGAGAACTACAGAACACTAAAGAAAGAAATTAAAGAACACCTTAGAAGATGGAAAGATCTCCCATGTTCTTGGATAGGCAGAATTAATATTGTCAAAATGGCCATATTACCTAAAGTGCTATACAGATTCAATGCAATTCCAATTAAAATCCCAATGACATACCTTACAGAAACAGAGCAAGCAATCATGAAATTCATCTGGAAGAATAAGAAACCCAGACTAGCTAAAGCAATCCTTAGCAGAAAGAGCAAAGCAGTGGGTATCACAATACCAGATCTTCAACTCTACTACAAAGCAATAGTAACAAAAACAACATGGTGTTGGTACCAAAATAGACAGGTAGATCAATGGTACAGAATAGAGAACATGGACACAAACCCAAATGAATACAATTTTCTCATATTAGACAAAGGGGCCAAAAATATGCAATGGAGAAAAGATAGCCTCTTCAACAAATGGTGCTGGGAAAACTGGAAATCCATATGCAACAGAATGAAACTAAATCCCTATCTCTCACCCTGCACAAAACTCAATTCAAAATGGATCAAGGACCTTGGAATCAGACCAGAGACCCTTCATCTTATGGAAGAAAAAGTAGGTCCAAATCTTCAATATGTCGACTTAGGATCAGACTTCCTCAACAGGACTCCCATAGCACAAGAAATAAAAGCAAGAATCAACCACTGGGATAGATTCAAACTAAAAAAGCTTTCTCTCAGCAAAGGAAACTATCAGTAATGTGAAGAGAGAGCCTACAGAGTGGGAGAATATCTTTGCCACTCATAATTCAGATAGAGCACTAATTTCCAGAATATATAAAGAACTCAAAAAACTCTACACCAAGAATACAAATAATCCAATCAACAAATGGGCTAAGGAAATGAACAAACACTTTACAGAAGAAGATCTACAAGCAATCAACAGATATATGAAAAACTGTTCAACATCTCGAGTAATAAGAGAAATGCAAATGAAAACTACCCTAAGATTTCATCTCACCCCAATTAGAATGGCAATTATCAAGAACACAAGCAACAACAGGTGTTGGCGAGGATGTGGGGAAAAAGGTACACTCATACATTGCTGGTGGGGTTGCAAATTAGTGCAGCTCCTCTGGAATGCAGTATGGAGATTCCTCAGAATGCTTGGAATGGAACCACCATTTGAGCCAGCTATCCCACTCCTTGGCCTATACCCAAAGGACTTAAAATCAGCCTACTACAAAGATACAGCCACATCAGTGTTCATAGCTGCTCAATTCACAATAGCCAGATTGTGGAACCATCCTAGATGTCCTTCAATTGATGAATGGATAAATAAAATGTGCTCTCTCTAAATATTCCATTGTGTGTGTGTATATATATATATATACACACATAATGGAATATTACTCTGCCATAAAGAATGATAAAATTATGGCATTTGTAGGCAAATTGATGAAATTGTAGAATATCATGCTAAGTGAGATAAGCCAATCTCATAAAACCAAAGTACGGATGATCTCGCCAATAAGCGGATGATGACACATAATGGGGAGTGGGAGGGTTAGTGTTAGGTTTAGGGTTAGATTTAGGGTTAGGGTTAGGGAGGGTGGCAAGAATGGAGGAAGGAAGGACTGTATAGAGGGAGGGGTGGGGGGGAGTTGAAAAATAACCGAATGAATCAAATAACTTTACCCTATGTAAATTTATGATTACACAAATGGTATGCTGTTTCTCCATGTACAAACAGAGAAACAACATGTATCCCATTTGTTTACAATAAAAAAAAAGTTCATTTTTAGTGTTTTACATCCTATGGGCTTGAAAAATGTATGACAACAGGTCACTGTCACTATAGCATCATATAAAAGTATTTCCAACGTCTAAAACTCCTTACACCACCTGCTATTCATACCATCTCCAATCCCTGGAAACAATAGATTGGTTTACTGTTTTCCATTTTATCCTTTCCAGAATGTCATATTGTGGTATTCATATAATATGTAGCCTTTTCAGACTGTTTCTTTTTTCACTTACTAATAATTCATTTAATTTTCCTCTAACTCTTTTTGTTGTCTGATGGCTCATTTAATTTTACTGTGAATCTTAAGGGTACATTGTCTGGATATACCACAGCTTATTCAACCTCTTACTAAAAAACAGGTTGGTTGTTTTCAAGTTTTGCAATTATGAATAATGCTACTATATATACTCCCGTATGTATTTTTTATGGAAGCATACATTCTCAACATTTTTTTTTTTTTGGAAGTTCCAAGAAGCGTGACTGCTGAATCACAGGGTGAGAGTATTTTTAGTTCTCTCAGAAACTACCAATGCATCTTACTGGGTGGCTATACTATTTGACATTTGCTCCTGTAATGAATCAGAGTTCCTGTTGCTTCACATCTCTGCCAGCTTTTGATGTTGTTGTGCTCTGGATTTTGGTCATTCTAATAGACGTGTGGTGGCATCTCATTGTTTCAATTTGCATAACCATGATGCCATAGAAACTGGAGCTTCTTTTCTCAGGCTTATTTGCCATCAGTATATGTTATTTGATGAGGAATCTGTTAAAGTCTTTAGATTTTTAAAAATGAGATTGCTTCTTTTCTTACAGTTAATTTTAAGAGTTCTTTGGATATTTTGTGTAATAGTGCTTTATCATAATTTTTTTTACCCTGATGTGGACTCCCTATTTTTTTATTCTCTTTTCATTATTTTTTCACAGAGAAGAAATTTTTTAGACCTTTATATATTTATTTTTATGTGTTGCTGAGGATCAAACCCAGTGCCTCACATAGAGTGGCAAGCGCTCTACCACTGAGCCACAACCGCAGTACCAGAAATTTTTATTTTAATAAAATCTAGTTTATCAATTCTGTCACGTGTCACACGTTTGGTGTTATATCTAAAATGTCACAGCCAAACCCTAGGTTATGTAGATTTTTCTTATGTTATTTTTTAGGAGATCTAGAGCTTTGTGTTTTGAACAAATTTACCTGTTAGATAAATTACGTATAAGAAAAAACTATTTTACCTTCACTTATTTGTTTTCTGGTACTTTTCTTTCCCTTGTATAGATCTGAGCATCTGCCCAATACTACTTTCTTCTTTCTCAATAAAATTTTAATGTTTCTTGTAGATCAATCTACTGCCAACAAATCCCATCAATTTTGTATCTCTGAGAAATTCTTTATTTTTCTTTTACTTTTGCAGGATAATTTCAAAAAATACATAAGTCTAGGTTGGTAGGATTTTCTCTTTTTCCCCCTCAGTACATTATGTATTTGATTCTACTCTCTTCTTGCTTGCATGGTTCCTAAGAAGCGAGGTATAATTCACATCTTTATTCCTGTATAATTAAGGCATTCTTTCCTCTGGTTTCTTTTAGGATTTTTCCTTTATCTTGAAAAGAGAGTAAAAAAGAGAAGTGAAGACACAGAATGGTTTAAAAAAAAGAAATTACAAAAGACCTATCTGGGCTGCCTGGATCTGTGGTTTGGTGTCTGGTCTTAACTCAGTGAATTGATCATTTATTATTGTTTTAAGTATTTCTTCTGTTTCTTTCTTTCTTTCTTTCTTTTTTCCATTTTCTTGGAAGTATATCACACCTTTCTCAGTTATCTTACAGTTCTTAGCTATTCTCTTCTCTTTTTTTCCCCACCCTTTTTTCATTTGCTTTTCAGTTTTGGAGGCTTCTATTGAGTTATCCTTATGGCCACAGAATCCTCCCTCAGCTGTGTGGAATCTGATAATCCATCAAAGAATTCTTCATTTCTGTTAGTACTTTGCTTTTATTGCTGCATCCTTCTGATCAGCTCTCAGTCTCAGCCTGTTTGCTGGATTGCGAATTTGCACGTGCCTCTCTGCACCTTCTCTTTTGGTGGGCTTCCATGATTACTGGAGTGACCTGGAGGTGTGTATTTCCTTTCCTTTACATACAAGGCTCAAGAGAGCAGTAACTGAATGCTTGCCTCCTCTTGGGTAGGTTAGGCTCTGATAAAACTCCAACAGGTTAGGCTCTGCTTTAGTTTTTCCTGAGGGTAAATCTTGTTAAGAATAAAATGTCCTGCTGTATTTCAAGACAGTTCCTTTTCTCTTCCCTCTGCTTGGAATCGAGAGAGTATTTTTCTCTAATATTCACTGTTAGAATCTGGTAGAATTCTTAGAGGCAAAATTCACAAAATGTGCACTGTCTGTATGACAAGGTCCCTGCAGGTTTTAACTCTCAGAATTATTGACATTGATCCTCAAGCAATTTCTCAATTACAGTTCAGGTTTCCCCATTCCTCTGGGTTTCGATTCCAGTAAGTTGTGATTCTCTGTAATTACCATTGGGGTTCTCCAGTGTTGGGGATAGCACTTTGCTCTGTAATTTAATTTATCCCACAGAACTAAGAAAAGTTGCTGATTTTTCAGTTTGTCACAGCTGTTTACTTGTTGTTAGGATGGAATAACAATTTTTATGCTTTTTATATCCTGGAACAGAAAACAGAAACTAGAATCCTTGTTTTTCTTTCTTTCTTTTCATTCTCAAATCCTTAATATCTGTAAGTACAGAAAAATTTAGTTAAGTGAATTCAGAATTTAAACTCCAAGTTCAAATTTATACAAGACAATCAACTGGCTCTTCTTTTAAAAATAATTACAACTTGTATGATTATAAATTATGAAAATATTAAAAAGTGTAGAAAAGCATCAAGATGAAATTTAAATATCAATATTTAAGTTAATATTGGTATATATTTCAAATCATATTAATGACTTGTGTATGTTTGTATTTTACAAAACAAAATTAAACTTTCATTCTTCTTTGTTTATAAATAATCATAATTTCCCATACTATTATTTATTATTAAAGATAAGTTTAATGGATGCAGACTATTTTACTGGGTAGATGATCTATGCTACATTTAACTAATTCCCAATTAAACTTTTATATTTCCTGTTATAAATAACACTAGGATGTACATTCCTAAACAGTATCCACATTTCCAATAAGATTCTCAAAATATTTAAATGTTTCTCAATAGTTTAGAGAGGGATTGGTATTTTAAGAAAAATTCTTGTGACCAAAGTCTATTAAAAAAGAAAAAAGTCTGAAAGAGCTATGTAATATTTCTCTTGCAAGTAAAAGCAACAGTTATCAGCCTAGTGTGGTAAATTTTATCTTCAGTGAAAAAGCTAAAAAAAAAATTTATTCAGAGTATTCCAGTTTCAGCTTAATGTATTTGGAATCACAATTTCATTATGATGCTTATAGGTATTGTTAAAGGCCCACGTAAAATGTATACTTACATATATGGTGGTGGGAGGAAGGATGTAAGAGAAAGGGAGAGAAAGGTAACAGCAAAGTCTTTTGAAAGAAAGACTATTTTTCAACTAATCACCACATGTAATTAGCACAAGTTTAAACCAAATTTGAATTTAATAGGCTGATATAAACACCATCTTTTTAGATTTTACTTTAAATTATATTTAAAACTGTATAAATTTGAAAAGTACTCACTTACCTTCCAAAGATTATTTTTGAATTAAAAAAAATAACATAGTCACATGTTAGTTTTCAGTGAAATTATCCTGAATAAAACAAACATATATACATGTGAAATACACTCATTCTCAAAAAGGAACAAGAAATATACTAGATTTTGACGTCCAATATTACCAACATATTCCCACTTCACTTTTTCTTGTTCCTGTTTAAATATTTATACTGTTAACCAGAACCCTCTTTTAAAAGGTAACTACCCCTATGATGTTACAGATAAATGTTCTCCTTAGAGTGGTTTCATGTAATTGCTTGGTTTTAATACTTAGCTGAAATTCCTGATGTAAACAGTTGACAATCTCTGCGGCAGAGGAAGGATTGAGCATGAACAGAGAGGACTGCCCAATTTGGTCTGTCACCTGGCCTGGCCGTGGAGCCAGATAAGAGCTGGAGGGCCATGCTACAACCACTCCCTGTGTTAATTAGTAACTGAATAAATACTTGCTTTTCTAAGAGACAGTGATATACACAAGCAGTAGAAAAATATAGACACACTCTCGTCCAGAACTGATTCTCCATCGTCTCGCTATCCATCAAATGCCCTCCAGAAGTAAATCATTTCTCTCTTAAATGATTGGACGCAGAGATAGTGGAAGTAAACGTGGGAAAGGGGTCTCGCCAGATCAGTCTTAGGACAGATGTGGAAAGTTGGTTTTACAAACTTTAGTGGGTGCAACTGATGCTAAGAGAATGAGGAACTAGGTGGACAGATGAGATGAAGCACGGTGTTGGTAGAATCACAACAGAGCAAGGTTAAAAAGGAAATTCCACCCAAAACATAAGAACTGAAACGGTGCCTAAACTCTAGCAGCGGGTGTGGCCAGAATGCAGTCCAAGCGGAACTCCAGCCTTCTAGCAGCTTTGGCTATCTTTCTGGATAGCCCCCTGGGGGCTCCTGCCTCAAATGAATGCTTCGATTTTTTCCACATGGAACATATTGAGTGAAAGATAAATCAAGCTCCTCACTCACCAGCAATGTGCAGTTCACTAGTTCCAGACCAGACTCCCCTCACTGGTTTTAGCCGGGAAATTTTTTATTATATGAGAGAGGGGTTGGAGTTCAGTGTGCAGCTCTGGGTTCACTACAAATAACCGGACTGGGGCTTCCCTTGAGTCAAGAGTTGGCGTCACTCCATTTACACTGCCAAAGTCTCTCCATATTTTCCTTATTTCCAGTTCTCTCATTGTCCATGCCTTGACTCCTTCTGCATCCCTGTGTAAGACATTTCTTGAGAGTATTTATAAAGAGTCTGAAGCACCAGGCTTGCTCCTAATCTTGTAAAATTACAAACTGAAATGATATTCTGGGGCTCATAAAAATGGGCAAGATATGTATTACTTTAAAAATGCAGTATTCTAGTGAATGTTTTTTCTTTGAAAAGCAGATGTTCATGAAGGTAGAAGCAAGGCAAAATCATATAAATAGTGGTATCCATTACTTTAAGGAGTAATGGTTTTTAATGGAATATCATGGATTTTGCCAAGAGGACTTAAATGTGAAGTTGATTGATTTAAAGTTTGACTTTTTACTCAGTTTATCTTCAAAAATTTTGAGCACATAACTGACCCTCAGAACAACAGTTAACAAAGCTTTGAAGCATCTAAGTTATTTGATACAACAAACTATACACAAGAGAACAGAAAATTCTCTTTAACTGCTGCTTTCTGCCACTTTCATTCATAACTTTATGGCTTCTGCTAATTAAATAATAAAGACTGATGATGGTGCTTTCTCTGGGAACACAGATCTTATAAGGACAACCATTTTAAGGGAAGCAACTGATGCTGATATAATTAGTATAAATCTTGAATTGGACCGCAGTGTCCTTAGTAGATTATTCTAAATTGCAAGCCAATGGTTTGGTTAGTTTTTTTTCTTTTTTCTTTAACCTTCTCTAGTTTACTGGAATTGATGAACTCAGTATAATCAACATCCTGGAAATGACTGAATCTGAAGGGAAGCCAGTAGGATGTTGATTACTGAGAATAAATTCATAGGAGCACAGACAATTAACAGATCAACAGAGATGTTCAAACATCAAGGTCTGTTTTGAAAAACAAAAGGTCAACAGTGAATGTTCACTTCTCTCTGTAATTTGCTATTATGGGCAGAGTAAGTCCCTTGGAGACATTATCTATGAGGCTGGAAGACCCTTTTAGTTCATCCAGTCCAGGCATGCCAGACAGGACTAGTCTCACTTTCCAACCCAATTTGATTGATAATGGAAACCAAATTAGTCATGCTCAGAATGATTCTGGACTTTGCATTTCCACTTCTAGAAGAGGTTAGTCTTACAATGTTGAGTCTTCTATTGTGAGGAAATTATTAATATATTTAAACTATTAAAACAATTAAAATAGCTGGGTTAGGACTCAATTTAGTGACTCAAAAAGTTCTGAGTATTGCTTCAGCTAAGACAACTTGGTCATAGTTTTGCAGTTGTTGTTTTGTGAAGTGAGTTATAACAAATAGACCATAAAGCATATAAAGTACACTGAATTTTAGTTTGTAGCTTGAAGTTTTGAAGTAAACATTGGTATAATCACCACCTTGACCAAGGTGTAAAACTTACAGCAATGGAGAAGTTTCCCGAAAGCCCCTCCCGGTCAGTAATCCAGACAGTCCTGACTTCTATCATTTTTGATAAATTTGCTTGTTCTTGAAGTGCATAGAAATGGGTAGTAGATATTTGGAGATCTTTTTACCAATGTAGGTTTATTATTTGTCTGTACTAGTAGGTAATGGATTCTTCAGAGTAAATTGATTGAAAGCCTTAGTATCTTATGGATGGAAAAAATATTCTACTTTGTAAAAGACATTATTATGAAGACAGGGTGAATTTAGATACTATGCCAACTTCTAATAAAGTCAGTACAGCCTGATTTTCAGCAAGGCCAAACTAGCACCTGTACCTTGAAAAGGTTTTAGGAAAAACTACACATTTCTTAAAAAAAAAAACTAAAAACCTCTCCATATAGATAACTATAACTAGAAATGTTAGATAATGTATAACAGCCTTTGAAATGCACAAATCACCTCATAAGCCACCCAAGAAAATTACCAAGGACGAGGAAGGAATAAAAAGAAAACTGAAAACCAGAAAATTAATTTCATAATCTACTTCTACAGCATCTCTGCCATCAGGGAATAAGAAAAAAAAAAAATGCACTCTACAAAAAAAAAAAGAGGGAAATTCTGCCCAATGGATGGCACTGAAGTCCCAAAGGAGGGGACTGTCTCTTGAAGCAGGAAACATCTGAATGGACTATCTGCGGAGAAAGTGCTGACAACAAAAGGAGCCTGAGCTAGTTCTGTGAAGACAAAAACAAAAGCAGAATCTGCTCAGAGTTTATGAATGTTAGCAGTTGCCTTGTCTAGGTTTGAGATTCCAATTTAACAACCTGTGTGGTGTTTAACCTTAAAAAAAAAAAAAAGTCACTAACATAAAAAAGGGCCATACCCCTCATGGAAGGGGAAGTCCTTAACCTACGACCCACAGGATCCTCAGGGATAAAGACCTTTCAAACATGGGCGGAAGATCCAAACTACAATTGCAGCATAATTAAGGAGAGTCAAGATAGACGTGTATATATAACATCTCAACATTATTCATGTGACTTTGATTATCAACCAGTCTAAAATCTGATGAAAAGATTAAAGCTAACAAAATTGTAAGAAATGAATAAAATATCATGAAAACCATCAGGAAGAAAAGAAAAAGAACAACTTGATTTTCCAAAGTTAAATGTATAATATGCATATGTATCCATTTAAACACTTGCATGTTATAAAATATGAAACCATCTAAATTATTAGATATCACAGTATATCAAATATATTGTGAAGTAGAAGATAGATGAAAGGCAATTATCCAGAAAGAAACAGCAAGATTATTTTAAATTAGAAAACATTAAAGCATTTTAAAGACATGTAAAGGAGAGGATAATAAAAAATTAGCAGGTATCTGAGTGTTTGATGGTAAGAGAATGTAATAAATTGTAGCAAAAGAATATTCAACTAGAGAAAGGCATGGTCTATCCCAGCACTGAGGAGAAGCATGAACTCAGATTGCAAAAGACATAAAGGGAACTAAGAACAGTAAATAAACAGAAATCCACCCCCAGGAGGAAAAGTGTAGAATGCTAAATAAAATGAAAACGTTAAAGGCAGGACATAAATAAGTCAGATTATAGAAATGACACGGGCTTCATAAAAGCAAAAATAAAGGTAAGAGAGAAAAATAGCATCTCTAAAATCAAGATAAAAACAATCAAATTAGAATTATATATCCAGACACATAGTTATTAAAGAGTAAATATCAAATGAAGATATTTTCCAAACTAACAAACATGACAAAGTTCTTCTTTTTTTTTTTTCCCCTTTTTTCTTACATCATTGTCTGACTTTTGGAATTCACATAAAATCCATTTACCTGCATAACTGTAAAGTTCTTAAAACACTTAGAAAATCAAATCTAATAGTGTACCAAAAAAGATTTAGTCTTCTAGACTTAATGGCCAAGTTTGGCTGATTCCAGAAATACAAGAATGTAATATTAGAAAGTACTCAAAATATGTATTAAAATGACATAAGTATCCCTTTCCTCTGAATTGCATACTTTTGGTCATCTTCCAGATAACATAAAATGGAAATTAACCTACTATGATGTCTAACACAAATTAATCATATTTTATATTTAAAAGCATGCATTTATATAAATATACCAAACATTTTGTTACTCATTACATGTGGTTGTATAAGAACATGCCAACACACTTGGAACCACAAAAAGAACATGCAATCATTGTCTCACGGGTTGTGTGGCTCTTGGAACAGGTCTGCGGGGTTCTTGCTTTGGGAGCTCACACAGCTGCTGAGGACCTGCAGGCTGGGCTACAGTCTCATCCAAAGCTCATCTGGGGCCAGGTGGTTGGCAGCAGGTAGGCCTTCCTGCACTACTGGACTGAGGTTCTCTGTATTTTGCTGGCTGTCAGATGAAGGCCATCATCAGCTTTTGGTCGTGTGGTCCATCTTAACAGGATCACTAGCTCCCTCAAAGACCATCAGAGTCTCCTAGCAATATGGCTCACCACCTTTGGTAACATTTGATAGCGGCAACCCACTACCTTTGCTGTTGTCTATTGACTAGAAGCAAATCACATGTCCTATCCAATCAAGAGGAAAGAATTTCACAAGGCATAAAAACCAGCAGGTAGGGATCTAGTTCACCACAAATGTGTTTACATATTTAACACATTTTGTAGTTATAAAGAGAATATAATAAAATTTATTTTTCTTTTCTTTGCTTGTCTTTTTTCTTTTTTCTTTGCTTTCTTTTCCCAGTTAACTTGCCTTTGTCCTGCCATGGAGCAGAAGCTATGAATTCTTGTTTGGTTGAATAGGCTTAAGTGCAAGGCAAGGTGATCATGACTAGCTGATCTCATCACAGTGTACGATTCCCTGGGATCATTTTAACAGAGCAATGCCACTAGGAACTTTGAGTGATGCTATACAATAATTAAGTAATCTAAGTAGACAATGACATTCTTATAAAAAGAATAACTGAAATTAAAGAAAGAAATGCTCTGGAAATAAATCTCAAATCGATTTGAAATTTTAACTAATAAAGCATTAAAAATAGCAAATTTATACATTCCATTGAATAAAACTAACTCAAGTTGGATCCTACTAGACTGAAAATCAAATTCTCTTCTGCATTAGTCTGGGATTTTGTTATTGCACATCTGCAGAATATTTTCAGAAGTGATTATTTATGTGTATTGCATTGTCCCTTGGACAAGGATAATTTCTTTCAAACAATCAGAACTCATTAATTTAGAGTACTTTTTGGAAGTCCCACAAAAATATTCAGAAATAACTGCATTCACTCAAAAAATGATCAGGTAAATTCTTACTATATATAAACAAAACCAAAAACAAACAGAAAGACTATACTTTTGGTTTTGAAGCACATGCTGTCATTCTTAATCAAGTTTATGTATAAAAGAAGAGTAATATCATTATACACAGTTAAAGTAACTTAAGCTATGCCAAAAAACAGTGTTGTTTAGTTTGGGAATCAACAGCTACTGTCAAAATTTATATCCTAGCCAGGAGCAGTGGCTATGCCCCTAATCCCAACTCCTCAGGAGCTGAGGCAGGAGCATGGAAAGTGTGGGCTAGACAGGCAATTAAACCCCGTCTCAAAATAAAAAAGAAGAAGAGCTGGGGAGGTAGCCCAATGGCAGAACACTTGTCTTGTATAAGCCAGGCCCTGGGTCTAGTTCTTAGTTTAATTCCCAGTGCTGAAAAAGAAAATATGTCCTTTCACCTGAAGTTGGTTCCTTTTTCCTATTTTAATTGACTTGGGTTGAGTGGTATTAGATGACTGAAAGCTTGACATATTTTAATGTTAATTTAACTGAGGGATCTTTATTGTTTTACTCCAAACCAAGTTGTTCTCTGTGAAAGTCATTTATAGACTCCAAATTGTCTTAGCTTACATTTCACAACTGTTAATATGGCTTCAGTCAAAAGTGACAGAGGGGTAGTCTGGGGGCCCCATTTGAGCGTGTGGAGTTTGGAATCCTAGGCAAAACGTTCACTCCCCAATTACTTAGGCTAAACAACTGTGCAGCTCTTGAAATAGCTCCCTATTAAACAGAGGCACCCTGGGTGGCTTTCAAAGCATTTTATCTCAGAATACTTACAACTTGTCCCTAACTGATATGAAGACTACCTCAATTATAGAAAGGACTCAAGCATCCACGGATTAAGAAAACCTAAAGTAACCAAAATAGGCAGGTGGGTGCTAAATGCTCATGATGCCAGAGTTTGAAAAGAATAGACGGAGTTTAACAAGGTGAAGCATAGAGCTCTGTGGAGGACGATCTATCCTCCATTCTTCTAAAACAATACAAACGTTGTATTTCCAAAAATCTATTTTCCTCCCATTTCTTCTACAATGGCTTTATTGCTTCCCATTGCTTTAGGATAAAGTTCAAATTTCTTAGAATTTTCTATAGGGTCTTGAACAATTTTACCCAAACACACTTCTTCAGGTTCAACTTATTATGTACCCTTTCATGCCCTTGGTCTTTCATTTTAACTACTCTGAGACTATTCACAGTGCCTTGATGCAACATGTTCTCTTCTACCACAGCGTCTTTGCATGCTCTCTTCCCTTTACCTGAAATGTTAAAACACTCTTCTCTCTTTCCCTAGCTAATTCTGATTATTCCATTAATACTCAACTTAAGTTTTTACTTGCTCAAGTCTTCTCTGATTTTCCAAATGAGATTTAATCCCAATATTAAAACATTTCAAAATTTTAAAGCAATGTGTACTTCTTTTTACTATCTACTAACTCAACTGTAATTTTCCCAAGTTTATGTGAAGATATGATTAACGTCCGTCTGTTTCACTAGATTGTAAGCTATATCAGGATAATGTGTTTTGTTCCTCACTTCTTAAGTCATGTCATATAGTACAAATTCAAAGTCTCTGTCATTTAATTAATTTTTCATATGTTTGACATAATGTTTTCTCCAACTGTTGTCATATAGTGTGGATAGTGTGTTTTGACAGAGATTAATAATTTGAAAAGATGGTGCTGTACTACCTGTACTGTGGCAAAAGGGCTTTCCATAATAAAAAAGGACACTTTGGGGTGGGCTCAGGGATCAAGAGGTCTTTAATTTCCATAATGAAAATCATAGCTTGCCTGATTAGTCTTTGTCATCACTTGATGACCAAGAACAAGATAACAAGAAGGGAGAATTCAATGTGGGAGGACATAATGGCACGAATAGGATTTGTACCACATTCCTCCAAAACCTAACACTCTACACCAGTATATGTTTCAAATATACCAAAAACAGTATAAAAACTCATGTAATAAAATGTTACTACCTGAATCAGTAAGAAAAGAAGACTAAATCCTCAAAGATTAAAAACAAAACAAAACAAAAACCAGCTGTAAGTTCAAACACTTCTCTGAGAGCTACCCAAAGAAGGATATGGATGAAAAGACTGAAATCATGTCTTGGGAAAAAGAAAGACATACTTGCCAGTGTGGATAATTAAGGATTCCAGGGGGAAGGAGCAAATTCTTGAACTTGCTGCTTGTTTTGTACTGGCTAGTGAATATGCAGAGTGAGTTGACAGAAACTTCTCCTTACTCATATCATTAACAAAAACACATGGGAAATGCAGTTTGAAACCCCTCTTCCAGTGACCAATCAGTATGCTGTGGTCAGACTCCTAAAGCCTTGACTGTCTTCTCTGTGCTGTCAGTCCTGCTCTGTTTGTTGTTCTTAGCAACAGATAAGTGGATAGAAAATGAACCTTCAAATAAGACTCAAAGTTGATGGTACCTCGAGAACCTGGAGAAGGTGGACACTGGTCAGGGAAAGTCCACCCAAAATGCATTTGAACTAATAGATGATCTGATTAGAGATACCCCTGTGTTTTGTTTCCTTCTAAGTAGAAGGGTTATGGAACACAAACTAAGGACAATGGTAAATAATAGCACCGTGAGAAATGTTTAAAGCGTATTTACTGGAAATTGTAAAGTTATCTCCTGAACAGCATTTGAATCAAAAAGAAAAATCAAAATCCCAACCACACACTACAAAACAGCAGGAAGTTTCTGAATCTGAAATATTTTAACTGAATGAAAAGACATCACAGAGTATTAAATACTTACATTATTCAACAAGAAAAAGAAAAATAAATAACTCTTTTTCAAAATCATGGAGGAAAAGAATACAATAAGCAAAATAGAAGAAAACCAACAATAAAAGAAACACATGAAAATTAATGAATTAACAAATACCAAAATAATAAAAGCGGCCTTCATTTATAAATTTTGGAGCTAATGATTATTTAATAATTTCTAGCTTTTTCAAAGAGCTTTTTAAAATGGGAAAAGTCACAAATTAATGAAAAATAAAAGTAATCATATCTTAAGAAATAGAAAATATACTGTAAACCATATGCTAAGCTATAAAATCTGGATATCGTTTTTAGGAAAGTAGAGATCAGTTTAATTAGTGCCAAATGTGAATAAAATGCTTTCAAAAATATTGAGCAACAATTTCTGATTATATATCCTTAATAAGAGAAATTAGATGAATGATTTTGATATGATCTCTCTCTTTCTCTCTGTCTTACACACACACACACACACCTTCACATTCACATACCCCTTCACATTCACACATACTCATAAGCATACAAACACAATTTCTGCAAACATTTAAAATGTCAAAGAATTTCATTATGATTTGATATTAGTCTAATTACATTAGTCAATAGAGCTTTGTTTTGATATTAGTCTAATTACATTAGTCAATAGAGCTTTGTTTTTTTTTTTTTTTTTTTTTTTTGGTGGTGCTGGGGATTGAACCCAGCATCTTATACTTGCAAGGCAAGCATTCTACCAACTGAGCTATCTCCCCAGCACTAGAGTTTCAAGAATATGAAATAGGACATAAAAATATTACATTGGAAGAGACAAGATTGTTATTATTTGAAGATGCTAAGTATACCTACCTAGAAAATACATGAGGGGGACATAAAAAAGAAAAATAAGAATCCCACAGGGTGACTGGTTCCAAAATTAATACATAAAATGAAAATATTTTATTTATATGAACAATAACAAATTTGAGACTATAGAGGAGATTTCTGTCATGTTGGTGACATGAACCATAGCGTGCCTTTGAATGAAGCTCATAAGCGATGCATTACATCAAGAAGTGCTTAGGACTCTATTTCAAGGGCTGAAGACTGCAGAATGCTTGGCTGGCCTTGAACAAGAGGGCATGATACAGCTGACAACGCTATTCCCCGCCATAATCCAAGGGGGTTTATAAGAAGTTTATGAGTGTGTGTGTGAGGTTGTAGGAGCTGAGGTTGGGAAAGGTGTGTGTGTGTGTGTGTGTGTGTGTGTGTACAGATGCACACACTTGTGCAGGGAGAGACACAGCAGAGGAGTGGAAGGCAGTGAGGAGAAACAGACTCAGAAAATAATATAGTCAAATTGATAAAAGAATGAGAATAGTTGAATTTTTTTTTTTTTTTACTATAGCAAGGAAGGAAGAGACTGACCAGATAATAGACCTTACAAAGCTTATTTTTTTTATTCTGGTATTGAGAGAGACAGAAAAATGAATGAAATAAAAATTTCAGACACAGTGTCAAATAAATATTGGATATGTGATAAGGATCTTATTTCCAACCAGTGATACAGCTGTCTACATTTGGAGAAAAAAGAAAAAGGAAATACTGAACTCTTCTCATCTTTCAACTAAAAAAGCTGCTATATTAAAATATTAAATATCATTAAGTATTTAAAAGAACTCAAAGAAAGCATGAGTGATTTATTTACATTCTTTTTGAGAGGGAAAGGCATTTCTAACTATAACATGAATTCCAGAAAATATTTAATTTGTAGTAAATATTTAAAATGTTTATACTAAAGAAAGATTTTGTAAAAATACTGATGACAACTAAAAATATTATAAAAGGATATTTTCATATTTATAAAGTTATTGATAAAAATATATTTCAGACAAATTACTTGCAGAGAGTGTAAGAGACTGAGGCTCCCAGGAAAAGAAAAAAATCAAAAACCATGAAAAGTCAGTACAATGAAAAGGAAAGTAGAAATGGCAGATGGTGATGGGAAAATACATTTAATTTCATTAGCAAATAAATGCAAATAAAATAATCAGGCATTTTTATAGACAAATATTTTACTATTTATTTATTTACTAAAAGTTTATTCATATTGAAATAAGCCAATTTAAAAAGGATATTTTTGAGACAACAGGGAAGATTTGAATGGAGACTTGGTATTACTTTATAATAAAGAATTTGTTAATTTTGTGACATTTCACAATGATATTGTGGCTCCATAAAAAAGTACCTCTACACATTCTAAACACAAACTGATAATTTGAGGAATGATATGGCATGATGTTGGCATTTCATTAAATCCTTCAGAAAGAATAGAGAAAATAAAAAATGAAAACTGCTATGTTTTTCTCGATGTGATATATGGAGGTCCATTATTGTTTGCTTTTAGGTGTCTTTGAAATTTTTTGCAATAGTTAAATAAAATAATGTGTGATTCATAAAGTGTGGGTCAGGATGGGACACAGGGCAGTGTCCTGCAGCTATTTGCCAAATGGCGTGCACATTTTGAATCCCTGCCCTGGTTGCCTCAGTAGCAGCCTTACTTAAGGCCTGTCCTTTCATAAACCTCTATGTCCCTCAGCTCTGGGGATCAACCATGTTCTGGAAATGCTCCTTACCTCTGACTAGTTTTCCTGGACCTCCTCTGTAGATACTTCCTTTCCTGTTAATCATTAACCAACTTTGGTCCTCAAGGCTTATTCCTGGACTCACCTGGCTTCGTCCTTCCTCACCCTTCACTTACAACCATCCACAGCAAATTTCATCTCATGTCCTGCTGCATTGGTGTAGACCCTCTTCTAAGGAGACGAAGGGTTAGAATTGGCAAGCTGCAGGATCTGAAGCCTCTCTAGGCCTTCCACTTCCTCCTGTGGCAACAGGGCATGACAAGTTAGTCAAGTTGATACATATGGCATATAGCAGTTTCCAGCATGTAATAAGGTTAATATTATTCCCAAACATATACCCCTAATCCTATTTTCATACAATTAAGTGCCTATGTAGTATCTCCAATGACATATAAATATTTCCCCCAATTAGACTCTCTTCTAATGTCCCTTTTGCCAATAAATAAATTATATAATTCCACTCCCCATTTAGTTGTGAGAGGAAGAAAGCTAGGGAATTAGTTTCTGGTTGCTGTTGTTTCACATCCTCACAAAATGGGTGGCTTAACAACACAGATTTATTAACATATATTTCCAGACGTCAGAAATCTGAAAAGAGATTTTCTGAGCTAAAACCAAAGGCATGACAAGATGGCATCCCCCAAGAGGTTCTGAAGGAGAATCCATGTCTGGGACTTGTCCAGCTTCTAGAGGTGGCTCATGGCCTGTTCTTCCGTATTCAAAGTCAGCTCAAATCCTTCTCTAACTCTGATGCTTCTTCCTTCTTTCTCTACACTTAAAGACCCTTGCCTTACATTAAGCTGGTTCTGATAATCCCGAATAATCTTATTTTACCAGTAGCTGGTTTGCAAACTTCATTTCTTCTTGCCCTGGATAGTAACATAGGCATGGGTTCTGGAGTTTAGGAAACAAAAAACTTTAGTGGACATTATCTTCCAAGAATAACTAGTTACCCTTATTTCAGTTATACAAGTCCTCATCAAATCCATAGAATTTGATCCCCACACATATAGCCTTTCCTATTAGCAATATCCCATACAAGAGTAGATACTTGTTTTAATTAATAAAACTATACTTGATGCATCATTCACCCAAAGTTCTCAGTTCATATAAGGTCCATTCTTGGCATGGTACATTCTATGAGTATGGACAAGATTACCATGTTGTACATCCAAAATAATTATATCGTACAGAATGTCTTCACCCTGGTAACCCTCCTGGCTCTACCTGTTTATTTCTCATTTTTCCTTACTCCCTGGCAGTGACTGGTCTTTTCACTGTCTCCACAGTTTTGCACTTTCTAGAATGGTATACGGTTAGAATCATAGAATATGCGGCCTTTTCAGACTGGTTCCATTTACCTAGCAATGTGCATAGAAGTTTCTCAGTTTACTTATCTATCCTCCCACTGAAGGACATCTGGTTTGTTTCCAAGTTTTGGAAAATATGAATTAAGCTGCTGTAAAGATCCATGTGAAAGGTTTCATGTGAGCCAAAGATTTCAACTTCTTTGTGTAAGCATCAGGGAGTGCAAAAATCCTTTAGTTTTTAATCAACTTCTGTCCATTTACCTCAAAGACAACAGCATCTACTAACAAGTCTCCCTAATGACCTGTTCCTATCAATTACTAACTAAAGCAATTTTTTTTCTAAATGAATCTTAGATAGAATCTTGCTCTTCTTTAAATCCTTTCTTGGTTTCCTAATACTTCTTACTCTTGTCATATAGTCCAACATCTTCGCATGTTCCACAAAATCATTGGCATTGCATATCAGAATCCACCCAAAAATCTTAAACAAAAAACAAAACAAAAACTGAAAACCTCTTCCTACAAGAGTAGTGTATCAGTTAAGATGCCCCGAAGCAGAGGATGTACTCAAACCATGGCAATTGTTGTGTAAACTAAGGCTAATTCCAAGAGATAACACAAGGGTATGAGGTTAGTAGTAGCAGTGCTATTACCACCCTGGTTGTGAATTAATAAAGACTAGGAGAGGTAATTTGAATCTAGATTTTTTTGTATTGAGTAGGTTACCTTGGGAAAAGGTCTTCCTCAAGGATCAAAATAGAGCCTGAAGCAACTTCATCATAGTGAACATATACCCTTACTTTCTTTAACTTCCATTTCTCTGATACCTCACTGTAATGGGGCGCAACTTAAGACCGATCACCACTGAGAAGTCCAAATTTGAGAGTCTTTATTAAGCCGGCAGGCTGACCGTCTCACACAATGCCCCAAAAAATGGCTATTGGAAGAACAGCCCCAACCATAGGGTCATAAGGGTTCTTATACCAAAAATCACATCAATCAAAAGTGTTGCTATAATACGAAATTATACATTAACATCATGAGATCATCAACAGAGGGGGAAGTGGGTCAAAATGACCCTTACCTAGGTACAAACTAAAGAATGGTTACTAACATCCAATCACTGTTCACATGGTACATTGTTTAGGAGCAATAGGAATCAAAAGAGAGCAATTCTTTACTACACAGGAGTTGCCATTGTGTATGTGTGTGTGTGTGTGTGTGTATATATATATGTATATAAATTTTTTTTTTTTTTTTTTTTTTTGTGGTGCTGGGGATTGAACCCAGTGCCTTGTGCTTGCAAGGCAAGTACTCTACCAACCAAGCTATCTCCCCAGTCCCCCATTGTATATTATTAAACATGTCACACCAAGTAACTTATGATGGGCACAGAGGCGGGGTGTTTCCATGGGAGAAGTTTATTTCCTACATAACATGGAGTCTCAGAGCAAAATGGAGTCTGTTCAGTCATTTCCCTTAGAGTCTGGCCTATAACATTCTCATGGAGCCAGATCTGTCAGCCCTTCACACTTACCAGATCTCCTTTCGCCAAAATCTGCTGGCAGAAAACCAATGGGCATGAAAGACCTGTTGCTTAGCCCAAGCTGGTCAGCCTCCCAGGGCAAACAGGTGTGTGGAGATGGATGGGAAATCTTTAGAGAAATGCAAACAGAGCATATCTGACTCAAGTAGGTAACAAAACACATTGATATCTATTGCAGGGTTCATTCTGAGAAGTAATGAGACGTATGTCCATAAAAGGAGGGTCAGGGAGAACATGGAAGGTAGCCAGATACATTGGTAAGCAGATGTGTTAGCCAATAGTGACAGTGAGTTCATTTTTAAATTATTTATTTTTTTATTGGTGTGTTATAATTATACAAAATATTTTGATTCATTGTTACATGTTCATACATGCACACAATGTGCTTTGGTCAATTTCATTGCTATATCTACACATACATATCCAATGAGTGTCAGGGTAAGAAATGCATTCACCATTAGAATCTGTAGATATGGTTCCCTGGTTCTGATGATAATCCATCTAGAGAAACATGAAGAAATAGATGAATAGGATAATTGTACATAAAAATCTGAATTAATTAAACAATTGTACGAGGTCCCAGGACAAAAGAGTTGTTTTGATGAAACTAGCTATGATTCTGATCAGACTGGGTCATTCATGAGGAAGTCCCTAGATACTTCATACCTACCTCCAAACAAAACTGAAAATCATCAGTTTTATGAAAGACCAAGGATAATGGAGAAGATATAAGAATATGATAAAATAATGATTACTTCATTAAAGGGTCTAGCCATATAAGAAGAGGCAAGCCTTCCACATATGTAGGAGAAATAAAGTGAGATAACACAATTTTAAAAGGTAATATCATTCGACATCTGTTTTAGTCAGTTTTTTCACTGCTGTGACTAAATGATCTGACCAACACAATTGTAGAGGAAAAAAAGTTTATTTGAGGACTCACAGTTTCAGAGGTCTTAGTCTTAATTCATAGAAGGCCAGCTCCATTCCTTGGGGCTCAAGATAAGACTGAACATCATGGTAGGAGAGGGTGGCAAAGGGAAGTAGCTCACATCATGGTGATCAGGAAGCAGAGAAAGTCCCCACTCTCCAGATACAAAACATATACCCCAAAGCCATGCCTCAATTCCAATCTTCTCCAGCCACACACTTCAGCTACCACTCAGTTAATCAGGGGATTAAGTCACTGAATGAATTAAGACTTTTACAACCCAATCATTTCTTCTCTGAACCATCTTCCATTGTCTCACACATGAGCTTTTGGGGGACACCTCACATCTGAACCATAACAATATCATAACTAGAAAATCCGTTTAATAGTCATATTGTTACATGGTTATATTTCTTATAATTAAAAGGTTTGGCATATGTTAAATAAATATGTAATATCTGGAATATTAGTCTGTTCATTTAACACTTATATAAAAATTGATAAAACTTTTTATTAAAATTCTTCCTTCATAAAAAAATGAATATAGGGAAGGAATTTATTAATGAAAGCAAAATGAATGGGATTTGCTTACACTGATATAAAGTCTCCCTAAGATCAAAAAACTTCAGCTAATTCTATTTGTATATCACCTTCATTCCCACTCAGGTTTTAAAGCCCTCTGTGGAAATAGCTTATGGCAATAATTATATACTATATAATAGACATTAGTCTTCAGGTTACAAAATTAGAATCTTGTTGACTTCAGTTTTCCTCACTGGGAAAAACAGGCAATTAAAAATAGAATTATGTGTATGTGTGTGTGTGCGTGTGTGTGTGTGTGTGTGTGTGTGCGCGCGCATATGTATCCATTAACTCAAACCCTTGAATAGTTAGGAAATGAATACACCTGGAATGGGCACCAACTGTGGCTACAAACCAGTCATTTAAAGATGTATGAGGAACTAATTCAGAACAGAAGAATCACAAAGGGACATTAAATGGTGAAGGACAGGCTTTATCTCTGTGAATTGTTGCCATATGCAAGATTCCAGATTTGAATGCCTGTGCTTTGGGCCACTTGGTCTCATGTTACCCTTACACTTCACAACAGTGGCCTGATTTTGAATGGGAAAGATAATGTTCATTTCTCTCACAAGAGAACTTCCATTCTGGTACCTATTTATTTTGACATTAACTTCCTATTAGTTTCCTCAATGTGCTGACTTGTGTTTCTCAGATCTTTACCTAGTCTGCACTCTGATGAGCATACTTATCTTTTCCTAAAAGATTACAGCTAAGATAAGTTATATTCAAGTTTGACATTACAACACAAATACCCACCAGTACAAGCTTCCTCTGCCCAGTCTCCTTCTTCCTCTGCCTCACTTCCTTTGTCAACTGCCTCATTCCCATCAAAAGATAGTCTCTCCCTCTGTTGGCATGAACTAAAAACTGCGAAGCCAGAGGATAAAAACACTAGAACAATAAGAAATCTTGGGAAACACCTGATTCTTACATTGGAAACTGATTTCACGGTGAATGCAGAATTCCTTAGGTTGGTACTGGTTGTCCAGAGAGCTTAATTGATAAAGATTGTTGTGAGAAATAGAAAGTCCAGTGGTCCATTTTCAAAATAATGTATTTAACTTTCAGTGTTAAATTACTGGGGATGTAAAAAGAAAACAGCCAAAGGGGAAATAAAGCAAATGGTTATCAGCAGTTAACACCTGATTGTGACAGATTTACAGTCCCTTGTCACACAGGAGGTGAGGGGAAAGGGCTGACCTGACCAACAAAGATAAACTGCCTATGTGCATATACCCCAAGAAGGCTTTCCCCACAGGAGAGAACGAATGGAGGTGGAGACAAATAAAGGTACTTTCTTTAAATAATCCAATAGGAGACAGTAAAACCTAGGCAAAGTTTGGGAAGACTGTACATCCCATAGTACTTAGCCAATGAGGAACCTGAGCAGGAGTTTGTGCACTAGGGAATAAACTGCTGACTGTAACTGGTTTGGGTGTGTCTGCTCACTCAGATAGCAGATCCTGCAAGATGATGAGTAAAAGCCTCACATTTTTGCTATACCTTACATTGCTTAGTTCACTCTTTGGGTTTGGGCAGGTAAGCTTATTTCTCACAATTGTGAAACTTCATTTATATCCAGTGGGAAAGAACTCTGTGATTAATTAGTGATTTCTGGTTCAGATATGGGGTATCAGAATGAGGTCACCTACACAGGAAATGGCATATCCTGGTCTGATATATGTTCCTCTTTTTATCACTTGAAGAGTTCAAGATTCCTAGTGCTAAAGTAACTGCTTTCTATCACACAGGAACATTACTTTTGGAATGAGAAGTGAGACTTTCTGAGTCCTAGAAACCCAGTACCCAGATATCAGAGGAAATCTCCAAGAGCCAAATTACCTTCATTTATTCCTTGTTCTGGCAAATCATGTTCACAGTTCCTGAAAACTCTCCCTTCTAACTTCTCCGCCCCGTCTCTTTCCTTTTTATACAACTGTATGATGAATTCTTGTAAACAGGTTTCTTTGTCTCTCATTGATTATTGATCATTCCTGTTTTCAGCAATAGAAAAATACTTGTAATGCGATGTAATATAATTATAATTTCAATCTCTAGCTTTAAAAACAATCAACAATATAAATATTTCCAAGATAAAGGTAATTCCTTGAACTATACAAAGACCATTCATGACCTCAAACTCACACTTGTGAAAACATATCTCCTACTATGATCCAATGTACAATGTATTCACCTGCTATTTGGTTTTGTCACATATCTGAATGTGATCAAAAGTCCTCCCTAACAAAACCCCTAAAATATGTTCTCCACCCAGTTATTGGTGACAGCCTTTCTATTTTCAACCCCTCTTCTTACCTTACTATACATTGACACATATAAATTCAGTCTACTTTTACCCCTCAAAAAATTTCATCAGGAGTACAGAAGCCATCTGAAATAATTGGGACACTGAAGCATTATAGAGGACCTCAGAATATGAGAACCATAAAGTTAGCTCAGATATCTTTGTACATTTTAAGAAACCCAATAAGTATTTTTCTAATAATGATGTTGATATCAAAATATTGTATTCAGTTTGATCATAATTTCATTAGCTTGAAGTATATCTACATACTGATTTTCTTTTAAAATAGACCGTTTTGAATCCCTAGCCAATTCTTTTCATTACCTTTCTGAAATTGATCAATTTCATCCCTGGCTTGCTTGACAGTCAACAAGGAAATTGAATTGCTTTTGAACAAGTAAATGGGTTCCCACTCCTTTTCCTACTTGAAAGAAAATACTTATTTGTAGCACAAATAAACACCACATATGTCCATTTCCACAATACAAAAAAATCTTTGAAGAATTCACTCAACTAGAAAATATACTGGGAGTAAGAAACTATACACAAGTCTGGAAAATGCACTGGGGCAAAAAAATAAATCAGTGTCTGTACTTATTTATTTCTCATGTAAAGGATAGCTGTGGTACCAAAAGTTCTAGTTATTTTAGGCATCTCTTCAACACATGCTTGGGTGGGGTGAGGTTGGGGGAAATCTACACCAGACATACCAGAATATTTTCCACTTCATGTTATTAGTTGATATTGTTTTCATTTTTATTCATTTTAGGATAAAATCAGACCATATTTTTAGTGAATAATAATTAAATTCTGGGTACTTGTAACCCCATAGCATCCTTAATTTATCTTTATCTCCAAAGACCAGTGTCCACTTCAGCCTTTATGAATCATGATTTCACACCACTTTCTCATGGGTTCTTTTCATGGAATCTGCAGCAAAGCCTTCCACTGTGTGATTAGCTAGTAGTGTCCTCTCCTGAAGAGACCACGTCACTGGAGTGACTCCATGATGTACACAATCTGTCCTCTGATCATCTTGCTCTCTGTGCCTAGCAAGTTCAACCTTTTCCCAGTAGCCCATGATGTATCTGATGTTAATCCTAGAGATACCCTCCACTTCGATCACTCTTCGGTGGCACTTTCTATGGGAATGAGGTGTCTGTTTAGGAATTACAACTTCAGAAATCTATGAATATACATTTTCTAAGTAGTATTTGCTTTAAATTATCATTATCAAAACAGTGCATGCTCTATAAGCAATGAAAATAGAGCAGTTTATATAGGTTTATGAATAAGTAAATGGTTACAGCAATATTATAAGGGATTATAGAGTGGAATTAGGAATTTTACACTATCCCATGAACACGATCATATTATTTGAAAGGTACACTTGAATTACTTATAAATATATATATATATATATACACATATATATATATGTTGCAAACTTTAGGCGACCACTAAAAAATGGTAAAAATTAAAAATATAATCGATATGGTAAGAAAGGAAAGAAAATGAAACTATTAAATGCTCATTTAAACCCCAAATGAAGAAAAAGTAAGGAAAGAAAATAGGAAAAGAGAACAATGGATAAAATAGAAAAAAACATAACAAATATGGTAGGGTATTCTCCAATTATATCAATATCACTTTAAATGTTAATGGTTCAAATATACCGATTACTTGATAGATATTGTCAGAGTGGATTAGAAAATAAGATTGAACTATATGACACTCATGAGAAACCCATTTCAATGATGAAGACACATATAGATTAAAAGAAAATAGACTCCCAGTGTCTGGTTTTTCATACAAATAAATTATAAGTTATGGGACACAGTGGCACATGCCTGTAATCCCAGTGACTCAGGAGCTGAGGCCGGAGGATCATAAGTTCAAAGCCAGTCTCAGCAACTTAGTGAGGCCCTATGCAATTTAGGGAGATCCAATCTAAAAATAAAACATAAAAAGGGAAGGGGATGTGGCTCAGTAGTAAAACACCTCTGGGTTTAATCCTCAGAACCAAAAGAAAAAAAAGAATTTATATAAGTTAACATTCTGTCCTAGATTCCAGCAGAGAAGTAAGATCACAGGACAAACTATACCCATAAAAATTAGAGCAGCAAACAGGTTGATGTAAAGAACCAAAACTTACCAAAACATAAACCCAGGAGTTAGGACCATTCAAGAGAACAGTGTTGGGGCCAGGAAACCTGAACAGTAACTGACGAATATTATCAGTGTCCACAACATTGAGTTATAACTCCGAGGGAATCCAGTGCTTTAGTTAGCATTTTGGCTGCTGTGACTAAAAGACTCAACAAGAATAATTTTAGAGGAGAAAAAGTTAATTTGGAAACTCACAATTTCAAAGGTCTCAATCCATATACAGTTAGCTTCATTCCTCGGGGCTCGAGGTGAGGCAGAACATCATAGCAGAAGAGTGTGGTGAAAGGAAGGGGCTCACATGATGATCAGAAAGCAGAGAGACTCCATTTGCCAGATACAAAATAAACACCCAAAGACCCATCCCCAATGACCCACCTCCTCCAGTCACACACTACCTGCCTTCAGATACCACTCAGTTAATTCCATCAGGGGATTCGTTCACTGATTGGATTAAGGATCTCAGAACCCAATCATTTCTCCTCTAAACCTTTTTGCATTGTCTCACACCTGAGCTTTTGGGGGACACCTCACATTCAAACCAGAACACCCAGTCATGGGGAAGGGATTGCCAACATTTTTGTAGTTTTACCTATGAGAGGTCTACCTGGTGCTCAGTGAATACCAGAGAAAAATCTCCTCTAGCTTTCAGCATAGGGAAGATAAAAAGTACCATCATTAATATGCTAGAGCATTCTATTCTTTTAAATAATATTTGCACTTAACAGAAACTATTTTTAGGCAGAGACAAATCTGTTGGGGCTGTATTAGAGAGTTTAATTTATCTGAGGGAGGGAGAATACCTAACTCCAACATCTGCACCATCCCTCAGTTAGCCTGCCCCATGTGAAGAGAGGAAATAAATAAATAATGTATGTGAGAAGCAGAGGTGAACTTCATAGTCCAGGGACACCGGCTCCCCCAAACTAGGAGAGCTAAGGAAGGATGATAGAATGCTCTACTCCCACACCTTATCACCACGTTAATGAACCCAATGAACTCAGTTATTCCATACAACAGTTCTACCTTAAAAAAATAAAATTACAAGGCATACCAAAAGACAAAACGCACAATATAAAGAGACTAAAGCATCATAATCAGAGATAGATAGGGCAGAATTATTGGAAAGATCAGACCAGAAATTTTAAAAAACTATCGTTAATATTCTAAATGCAAAACATAGAAGATACATAAGAACAGATGGATAATGTTAAAAGAGAGAAGCAAATCTTATAAAGAACTAAGAAGTAATGTTAGAAACCCAAAGAACCATAACAGAAGTGAAAAATGGCATCATTGGCCTAATTAGCAGACAGGACAAGATGGGGAAAAGAATCGCTGAGCCTGACAATATGAGAAATGAAACTTCCAAAACAGAAAATTAAAGAGGAAAAACTTGTCAAAACCAAAACACAACAGAACAAAACATCAAAGAACTGTAGGACATAGAACAATAGGACAAAGGTGTAACATCCAAATAACAGAATTCCAGAAATACAAGACATAGAAAAAGGAAGAGACAAAGTATCTGAAGCAAATAGAAAGAGTGATGTCACCCAAATTAATGTCAGATTCCAAACCACAATGCTCAGAGAACATTGAACCAGGTAAATGTTAGAAAAACTATACCTAGGCATATCATATTCAAAGGAAAAGAAAAAATTGTTTTCAAGTCAGAAGGGAAAAAAGTACTTTACCTAAAAGAAAAAAGTACTTTACCCAGAAAGGAAAAATCAAGAATTATTTCCAATTTCTATGCAAGCTCTAAGAAGAGAGTGAAGTGATAGGTTTAACATGTTGAGAGAAAAAACTACCAACTTAGGATAATGTACCCTGAAAAAAAAAATCTTCAAACATGAAAGAGAAACAGAAACAAAAACTTTTTAAGGAAACAAAAATGGAGGAAATTTTAACAGTTAAAATTTATTTTTATTAGTAATTGAATCAAATCAAACAATTTATAAGAAATCTGAAACACCATGACCGTAATTATCAGAGGTATTGCAAGACTGGTTTAGTGTTAAAAAATAAATTAGTCTGTCATAACAGACTATAGGAGGAAAAAAATACCACGATCACTTCAATAGATGCCAAAAAAATGCATTTGGCAAACTTCAAAATTATTCTGTAAACATTTTTAGTAACCTAGAAATAGATGTGAACTTCCTCAACTTGATAAAATATATCTACAAAAAAAACCTACATATAATATCCTACTTAGGGGGGAGAAACTCAAAACTTTCCTGATAAAATCAGGAAGAAGGCAAAGGTGTCCTTTCTCATCTCTTCTTTTCAGCATTGCACTAGAAGTTGTAGCACAAGCGATAAGAGAGAAGAAGAAAATAGAAGGTATAAAGATTGAGAATGAAAAATAAAATTGTCTTTGTTCACAGATGATATCATTGTTTTTGTAGAAAATCTATTAAGAATTGACAAACTCTTGGAACTGTTTGTAGAGCAGCAGATTGCAAAGTTTTTATACAAGTGTCAATCACGTTCATATATACCAGCAATGAAAAAATTAATTTAAAATTAAAAAACAATATCATTACATTAACACCCTGAAACAGGAAATAGATATTAATCTAATAAAAGTTGTAGGAGATCTATATGAAGTAAAAAACAAAACTCCAGTAAAAGAAATCAAAGACAGAGAGACTCAGTTTTATTCCAACTTATTTTTATATTTAGTGCAATTCCAATAAAAATCCCAGCAAGCTATTATACTGATATCTGATTCTAGAGTATTTTGTGGGAAGCACAAGGCTGAAAATTGCAAAACCATATTAAAAGGTGAGTCTAAATTTGGAGGAAGGCACTGCTTGATACCAACCCTAGTGTATAGCCACAGTAAGGAAAGTCCTGGTGAAAGAATAGAAAAATTAATCAATAGAACAGTATGGAGAGTTTTAAAATGCACTCACATAAATATATCCAACTTTTTTTTTGATAAAAGAAAAAAAGGCAATATGATGGAAAAAAAGATTGTCTTTTCTAACATTGGTATGAGAAAAACTGAACATACACCTACAAAAAAACTTTAAGTCACTAAACTTATACCCCTTGTGAAGATGAGTAGGAAATGAATCACCTAAATGTAAAACACAAAACTACAAAATCCTTAGAGGATGACAGAGGAGAAAATTTAGATGACCTGGAATTTGGTGAAAACTTTTTAGATACAAACATCGAAAACTTGATCCATAACAACAGACAATTGATAAGCTAGACTTTATTAAAAATTTCTGCCCTGTCAAAAATACTATCAAAGACCACAAAGAGAATACCCAGACTTAGAGAAAACTTTTTCAAAAACATATCTGATAACGGAATTGAATTCAAAATACAAAGGAAAGAAACTCAACAGTAGAAAAACAAACTAATTAAAAAATAAGACAAAAATCTTTAACAGACTCCTCATAGAAACCACACAAATGACAAATTAGCATGTTAAAAATCCTCCACATCACATGACATGAGAAAAATGCAAATTAAAACAATAAGATACTTGTATATATCTATTAGAATGCCAAAATTCAGAGCACTAACAACAACAAATGGTGGTGAGGAGGTGGCGTAAGAAGAGCTTGATTTTGCTGCTGTGGGAAAGCAGAGTGGTACAGCCACTTTGGAAGACAGCCTGATGATTTCTTCCAAACCAGACCTACTCTTCCCATATGTTTCAGAAATCGTGCTCTTTCATATTTACACAAAAGTCAGAAAGCCTCGTGTGTATACAAAAACCTGCATTCAGATGTACTTTACGGCTTTATTTAAAACATGGAAGCAACCAAGATGCTCTCCAGTGCATGAGTGAATAAGCTCTGGTACATCCAGATAATGGAATATTATTATTCAGTGCTAAAAAGAAATGAGCTATCAAGCTATGAAAAGACATGAATAAATCTTAAATGCATACTATTAAGTAAAAGAAGTCAATCTAAAAAACCTGCATACTCTATGGTTCTAAGTACATGAGAAACTGGAAAATGGAAAGAAAAATGTAGAAATAATATAAACATCAATATTTCTTAGTGGTTAGGCAGAAGGGGAGTACAAGTAGATATAATACAAAGGATTTTGAGAGCAGTTCCGATATTCGGTATAATGCCATAAGGATGGATGTACATTTAACCCATAGACTGTCTGACTCCCAGAGTGAACCCTAATGTAAACTCTGGACTTTGAATCATCATGATGTGTCAGTGAAGGTTTATCAATCATAATAAATGCACCATTCTTGTGTGAGAAGTTGACAATGGAAGAACTGGTACACGTGCAGGGGAAGAGGCCATGTCGGAAAATTCTATGCCTTCTGCTCAATTTTACAGTGAATCTGGAACACCTAAAAAAAAAAAGTCTATTATAAGAAAATTAAAATGCAGGAACTACAAGAAATACATTGAAACTTTTGAAATTTTTTTTTATTTTTAATTTGACACAATTTTCCATATGTAGAATAAGAAACAATCCAATTGGAATGACCCCAGTAAAAATGTCAGGGAGGTACCTGATGGAGAGGTTCATTGATAACAAAACTTATGCATACACTGCTCTTTTTAGTGACTTGATTTTATATGTAAACACAGAGGAACAGATCACTAGACCTTTTAGGAAAATCTATAAACTATTAGAAAATAAAGCAAAGCAAGACAAAGCCAAATAGTAATGAGGAGACTAAAGGGAAGACCAGATAATGTAGGAATAAAAAGAATTAACGATACTATATTTGATACCTCTAAATGACAGGTGATTGCATCTTTGAAAACCAAGAGGACATTACAAAAAGCAAAATACATGAAGGATTTCCAGAAAGATTAAACAAAAAATAGTGCAAAATAGTTAATAAAATTACAGCAGGATAAATTTTTGGGAACTTCAGTAAATATGATCCCTTCATAAATGAACAATGGGTGGGGGAAAACAAGTGGAGATACCATCCAGGAGTATAATGTTCAATTTATTCCTGAAAAAAAATCAGATGAAGAAGTTGGGGTCATTTATTAAAACATTAATAAAACTATATTTAAAGAACTAAGAAAAATAAATTTTCAGATTAAAACTCCCATCAATAAGCACAATAAATAAAAACAAACAGGGGCAAGATACACACTTGAAAAATTTCATAACACTTGGATTAAAGACAATGTGTTAAAGTTCAAGAACAAAAAAAAGACAAGCCACACACAAAAGGAAGAAACTCATAAATCCACTGCAATTCATACAATGAACATTGGATGCTGGAAAGCAATGGAACCATATATTCAAAATCTGAGAATAATATCAATCTGGAATTGTGTAGCCATTCAGCTAAACTGTTATCCAAGAGTAAAAGCAGAAGAGATATTTTCAAAAAACAATAGATAAAAATTGAAAGTTCTCTAAAATCAGTTTTTAAAATAATTTCCCCAAATAAGCATATTATTAAACAAGGCAATGGAAAATGAACAAAAAAAATAAAGAAAAAAAAAGAGGAAAGCAATTGACGAAAGAATTCTCAGGCTGCCACTCGTTGGAAAATGTGCTCCGCCATAGTAAAAGATTAACCAAATAATAACAATAGCAACGGTAATGAGATAGCACATTGCCAGCATAAAATTGTCCCAGGACAGTAAAGTGGCAAGTCTAGAGAGTAATTAGTTTGGATCAAAGAAAACAGAGGACCTGAGAAATCTCTTGGGGTGGAAGTAGGGGAAAAGGAAATGGAATTGAATGATTAGTTGAAGTTTAGACCATCTAGAAAAGAATTCAGAGTAAGTCAGTGACATCCTGTGACATGTGAGCTGCCAGAAAAAATTAAAGCAATTATTAATTTTATCAAAGCAGAAGTTTATTAAAAAAGGAAATCTTCCTCGAATATCCTACATAGCTTAGCTGAACAATAGAGTCAAAACATTACAAATGCTAATTATTGATTTGATACAAATCTCTGATACATCTATGTTTAAGGACTAGGGAGAGAAAGCAGAAGAGGCATTTGAGAAAGATGTGGAAAAAAATTCCCTCTTCCATATCCAAAATAGGCTATCATTAGATCATGGGTAACACTGAAAACCATGAGGTAGTAGTACCCTAAGAATATGGCTTAAAATATGAAAGAATACTAGAAAAATACTAGAAATTACAAAATGTTGGAAGAAATTATAAGAATGAGAGTGAAAAGGATGATAAAGGACCACTTCAATTTTCCATTCTAAACCTTATTGATTATACTTTTGATTTTACCTTTTAACTTATAATCTCATAATAATTTCATGAAATAAAATTTCATTTTCTGTCCAACCAATGATAACTTGATGAGATTAAAAAGCAATAGCAAACCAAGAAAAATGCCTGGCATGTGTACAAAGCAGGTGTTTAAAATCCTTGAAGTGTTGTTTGTACAAAAAAGGAAACTGGAAGTCACAATAAGAAAACGGAGGAAAAAACTCAAAAAGGTGAAAGAAAAAAATAACTATGAAAGCAAAAAGAAAATTTCCATTTCAGTGGCCAACTGAGATTGCTAGGCCAATTTTATGTATCATATTGTAAACGTTTTTTAAATTTATCTATGTACACAGTAAGAAATGCTGCATGATAGAATTTAAGCTGAATAACTTTTTGGAAGGGCAATTCTTAGGATTTATTAAAATATTTTAATATTTTAAGTTCCTTTAAAAATATTCAGTCTGCTTCCAAGGAAGAATCCTAACAATAGGATAAAGGCTGCCCATCATAGTATGATGGAGGAAATTACATTATTTGCGTATAATTGCAATGATCATACCTGGAATCTTAGACCCTTAAAATAACCTAAATAGCCAGCAGTGTGAATTAGTTTATGTATTATGAGTCATCCAAACAATGCATGAATACATACACATGTTTATCTACCTGTGAAGGACCTGAGAAAGTATGCTTTCCATATCACTTTGCTGAATTTCTGGAAGTCTATTACACATGTCTCTTGCTTCTCACTGTGGTGCAGAATCTCCCTTTCACAGCTTCTAGCACAGACACCATTCTGTTAGAATTTTGTTCTAATCCATTCTCCATGGGTCCAGATTTTCTATAGCTCTGCATCTACAGAGAATCTACCTCTAAGCTCTTAGGGATGGAAAAGAGATAGTTAATTTTAGAGAATGATGGAGGGATGTGAGTAGCCTAGCCATTTTGTGCAAGGAATTCAGGTGAATTCCCTGGTGTTCAATTTGTGTGTAGCAGGAACTACTGCAGCTTCCTGCCCCCTGAGGTCTTATGCTTCAGAGGACAAGCCTTTCTCTAGTTCTGCAGGAAGATTCTGCACCTTTCATTTCCTCCTCTGTGGACACTTTCACTTTCAGCGCCATCCGCTCTTGCCAGTGACCTCTCCTCTGCCTGCTTTGCACCTCCTTTTCTCATGTCCCTGTTGTCCCATTCTCATTCTTTTTGTCTTTGCTTGAGTACACCTTTTCTTATTTTCTTTTGCCTTTTTAATGCATTTTGGGAAGGAAACAGAAACAGATGTTTCTGCAATCTCCTCTAACTACAAGGAACTAGTTTTTAGCAGGAAAAAATATAACTCAATGTACTTTGATAGGATGCCTGTGTCCTTTTTGAATTGGGGGGATGTTATTGGAGTAATGATTACCAAAGTCATATGAGGAAGGAGTTGAGAGCCATGTGTGGGATTCTTTAGCCCTGTTTTCTTCTTCTCCACCCAGGATCAGGAACTGTGTTGCTGCCTGTCACACATAGCTTCTCTTCTATCCTACCACACGAATGATCAGCTCCATGCAAAGTGGAATCACTGCATGTTCACTGGTTAAGTCCAGCTCCTTTAATATTTTAGGGCTCACACCAGCTTCAGGGAAACTACTGGGGTTTGATCTTGCTATCTAAACAAGGAGTCATCGGCCTGCCTATCAGAGAAGATCACTCACTCTGTTACATGCCTCAAACCATAGCATTAGCCATTACCATCCCAGAGAACATGCCTCATATGTATTCCCAAGACAGTTATCCATCTTTTTCTTTTAAAATAGAGAATCCCATGGTTCAAACTGAAGCATTCTTTAAAGCTTTGCCAAAGCTCTGCAAATGCTGCACCTTTCTGCTTGGTTGTACTTCCATTCACCAAAGCTAGACCCTGTGACTCCTTGTCAGAGGACAGGCATCAGATTAAGGTTGTCTATTTGTCTACAGGGGTGAAAATCCAGAGGTGTCTGGGGATCTCATCCCCCCTGAAAGCTTCTAGACAATGATGGTTGATGGAGTATGGAAGCCTAGGTCCCTTGTTTGGACCAGGATAACTGATGCCCAGCTATACCCCTGAGTTCTCCTGTGGGAAGGCTGCAGCTGTGCTTCATAGGACCATGAAGTTGTGCCCTGATTGCTTTCCTGTGCTTCCCTGTTCTGCTTCCCAGCTCTCTCCTGGTGGTACTTTCTTAATACATCACTTCTACACATATCCTAAACACTGGTTCTCCAGAACCTGACCTGAGAGGTGAGTGATTCAATTAGTTTTCTTTTCTCATTTTTATGTAATAAATCAATATATGTTGATTTTAAGCTAAAGTTATACTTCTACACAAACCATCTCTATAATTTCTTTTTAATGGCAAATATAAGCATCAATATTTCTAGGGATATGAAACCTACTAAGTTTTGAGAGAACATAGTTTTCATTGCAGAACTCCAACATGGGGGAAGTCAACAAAAAGACAGCCTCAGCTGTATAAATATGAGGAAATATGACATGTGTGCATTATTCCTTGAACTTTCCTGAAGTAATAAAACATTCTTCTATGAAAAGTAAAATAAAATTTGAATTCAAGAATGACTGACTTGTAGTGGGTATGTTTTAAGAAAGTGTCCTTTGTACAAAGGAAAATAATGAATGTACTGACCATGCAACCCATTTTATTAAGTGCTACAACTCACTCTGTGGGCACTGCTGCCTCAAGAACACAAGGTGAGCAAAGAAGCATAGGTCCTACCCTCACAAAGCTTGCATTTTAGTGAAGGAGACCAACATTAATTAAAAGAGTATAACTGCCCTTGGCACTATAATATAAAAATTGACTTCACAAATTCCTTATGCTTTCCTATGCTTTCAAAGTGCCAGTTATTTATAGCTAATATCCATAAAACTATTCAAGGTTTCTAACATAATGCCATAATGCCATTTTGGTGATGATCCAACTGGTACTCAATATAAGGTTGTGTGAACTCTATTTCTGTCCCCAACAATCAGGGGACGTGATCTTTTTAATTTTTTTTTAATTAGCATCCCTCCAGGAAGCCTGTCTGCATGGGCACCTAAAACAGAACTACAAAACATGCATTAGGAAGTTCACCATTGTTGAATTTCCATAGACGTATTGCCTCAGAATTATTTTCACAGTGTTGATTCCTCTCAAGAACCATCTGTTACTTTATTGTACTTATCTTTTTACATTTTTTTGTCTTTAACACCAGGATATATCTTAATTCTGTTTCCATTTTTAACTTAATAGCATATCTAACAAATATCAAGAATGCAAATAAATATTAAATGAATGAGTAAAAATGAAACGTGCAAATTCACCAGGTCACTTGCTTATGGACTTGCAATTCTTCCATATCAAGAAAGAACCCATGAGCAATCAGTTCAAAAAGCATTTACAATGCATGCACTGTATGTCAGTATAGAATTCTTTGAAGACCCAGACGTGAATGTTACAGACCTTGCCCTTGAGGAGCTCACAGTCTAAGAAAAGCCAACAGGACTATATTATACATCCACAGTGGATTTTCTTCAAGAGAAAAGTTATTTTCTATTACAAGATTCACTTGCACTAGCAATAAAGTCTTGTCTTAATTTAAATCCTCAGCAGAATACCCATCACATAAATGACAACTTGGGGAAGTACTTCACTTCTGAGTATATGCCTGGATTTTAAATTTCAGCTTCCTCTAAGCCCAATTCAGTGGAAGATAGTGGATTGATTCTCACATCAAAAAGAATGCAAAGCTGTATGTACTTAACCTTTGTAACCAGCAATTGCAAGAAAAATAATAAGCAAGTCTGAGGAGAGGAAATGAGTTGCTTGAAATTCTGCTTGAAGTTCTTTTAATCTTGTGAAGGACGGGATATAAATCAATAAATAACAATAACATCAAGACATGCAATTGTATTTTCTAACCATTTAAAAATACTGGAAAGACGTGGTTGGTTCCAGTAGCTTTCTCCCTTTAAAAGTAATAACAAACTAAATCTCTACTTCTAAAAGTAGGGCACTAGTCAGGTCTGGGTTAGCACTCTAACCTTGGGCTGGAAACATACCCTCCCCCCCAAAAAAATGGAAACTACATCTATATCAACATATATTTCTCCCTAAACTTTCTCAAATTAGCAACATTTACATTTTTAAAATCATTGCTTAAATACTTACACAAAGTTGATATTTACAGTTGGAATATTAGAGATCAAGCTACTCATAGTGAGTGAGAAAAAGTGACTTACCTGAAGCACTGTTAACTATTTTTTGGTGTAATATTATAATTTACATCCCAGTAACTAACTTTCTGCTAACGAACTTGACTGAAGTAGGCCCAAGATGAATCAGTGAGTCATTTTTTGGTCAAGAATTCCTCTCTATGTCAAAGGTATTTCAGTGGGAGATTAGGATGAGCTGTAATAAGTAAAAATGGGTGGAATTATTATCAGTAATTGATGAAAACTGTTTAAGTTATTAAAAGTTAGATTAAGGAAGATACAATGGAGAAGACCCTGAAGGCTTGCTTTTATACCTATAGGGCATTCACATATCCCTGATCACTGTCTCAAATCCCCTTTATCTCATGAGCTGCTTTTCTCAGCCATATTGAGAAACCAATCCCTTAGATGTTCAGATTCTTTAACTTTCACCCATGAAACAAAGAGAATCCTGAGATGGATACTCCACATGGCAAATGGCCCTTTTAAAGAGCTAAGCAGATAATGGCATCATCTTATCTCTAGTGGACAGGTAAATTGAGGCCCAATGTACCCTGAACTCAGCACTACCTCTTTCATGCCCCATAATTCTGAGGTTTGGGCTAGAACCAACTCTGTGACTTGGAAACTATCTCCTACCACCCACTCGCCCTGTGTGTGTGTGTGTTTCCTGCCTTTTAACTATAAACTAAAACACAGGTGCAAAAAAATATACAAAAAATTACCTAGCAAGTTATTATAAAGCAAATACTCTCCTAACCACCAATGAGATCAAGCAATACACCCTGCAATTTATTATAGTTCCTTCACTTCACATCCCAAAGTAACCACTCTCTTATTGTTCGTTGTAGTTTTGCCTGTAAAAGCATAAAAAGTGAATAGATGAGTATGTTCAAAAGGGAAATAACTAATGAAGTAAGGTACGGACAGTGGAATACTATATAGCAGTTATAAAATTATGATAGATTCATACAGGTAATCTTCCCTTTGTGAATATGCACATTCAGTTCCTGCATCTGGGTATGTGAGGGTGACCAAACTAAGCACAATCCCTGTGTTTTTAGAGCTGACATCAAATAGGAGAGATAGGCAAAAAATAAATAAACAAATAAATAAATAAATAAATAAATAAAAATAAGTAGCACCAACTATAGCTGATGGGAAATTCCCTAAAGCATAACAAAATGAGATAAAGAGATGGAGGTGCCATCCAAGGAAGATTTTTCAGAGCCATAAGCACTGGAGCAGGGTGGTGTGAGATTTCAGTCAGAACAACAACACAAAGAAATCCTTGTAAGAGATTGAGAAGACCAAAGTTGGAGAATGGTGGAGATTTATTTAAGGGGAGAAATGTGCAGATCGTGTAACACCTTGGAAACCACAATAAGGAGCTTGGATTCTATTTTAGTAGCATTGGGAAATCATCAGAAAGATCTGAGCAAGAAAGTAACCATCATTATTATGTTTTTGAGGATCACGTTGGCCACTGGAGGAGTAATATTTATCAGGCCTCTGGCTGTAAGCTTGGAGAAAGATGATGGAAGACAATTCTGCATAAAAATGATGTGGAAAAGTCTCCAAGGCATAAACTGATTTAAAAAAGAAAAGCAAAACATTTCAAATGGGTGATCCTAACGATATAAAAATAGCAAAATTAGTACTTTCGAGCCACACAATATTAACTGGATGTGTGTGTGAGCAAATGTGTGTGTGTGTGTGTGTGTGTGTGTGTGTGTGTAAATGCCTATTTTAAAAGCTCCCAGGAAAGTCATGGAAGGCAACATGCCAAACAGACCTACTTTGGGCAATTGAGTGGGTTTGGCTGTGGGTAGGGGTGAGCCTCTTTTGTATCATTTATTTTTATTTTTGCAGCAATAATGGAATCATTTGTTGATTGCATATCTTAAATACAAACTGTAAGAATTTTATAGCTGAAGCAAGCATTTGGGGAGTTGTTTACATAAAAATAATAAAGATTGTTTAAATTTCTTCCTGAAAAGAGATAAATATTGTAAAGAGTCAGTGATTCTGGATGCACTCAATTTAGTAATTCTAAATTTACAAATTTACTCTTGAATTGTTTTGTCATAAAATTTATTTGAGAAAGGTTATATACACATTGACATGGAAGAGGAGCAGGAGAAATAGAGTGAGAACATGCACATGTCTATCACAGCTCATGTAGAAATTTTTTATCTAAAATTCCTGATTGAAAACATCAGAGTAGATTTGGGTGCAGTGGCATACACTTGCCATCCCAGTGGCTCAGGAGGCTGAAGCAGGAGGATCACGAGTTCAAAGCCAGCCTCAGCAAAAGTGAGGCGCTAAGCAACTCAGTGAGACCCTGTCTCTAAATAAAATATGAAATAGGGCTGGGGATGTGGCTCAGTGGTTGAGGGTCCCTGAGTTCAATCCCCAGTACCCTCCCACAAAAATCAAAAACAAAAGAGTAGAAGTTAGTTTTGAAAGCACAGGATTTGGAAGGAGGGTCTAGCTCCTTGCATCAAACCCCTGCTCTTCCTTTTTCTGTCCGGGCTGAGCCAGGATAAGTCTTTTACCCTTTTGAAACTCCCCCTTTCCTCTGCTAAAATATGACTGAAAGTCTCTCCCTGATAAAGTTACTATAAGAATAGCAGATGGGGGTGGGGGGGCAGAGAGAGAGAAAGAGAGAGAGAGAGAGAGAGAGAGAGAGAGAGAGAGAGAGAGAGAGAGAGAGAGAGGCTGTTATTTAACTGAAGCAGCATCTACTTCCTAAAGCAGAGGCGTCATTTCTCTCTAGAGCAGGTAACTATTTACAAAACCAAAACGAAGGGATGCTTGGCTGTGGCAATATTGGTCTCAAAGTACAGGAAGAAAACAGTCTGTGAAGTAAAGAGGATTAGATTGCCCTACATAATAAATAAGAGTTCACTCGTTTCTAGAAATGAATATTAATTCTCACTGGAGTGTAGAGTGGTGCTTGAGATTTTGAGTTATTGGTTAGTTTAAAATCCTAGCTTGACCTACAATGTCAATTCTCCATGTTGCCCTTGCACAATGTAACAAATTCTCTGAGCTTGTTTCATTATGTATAAAATCTGGATGTTAATTTAGCTTATAGCTTTCTGTTTTTACATGAATTAAATAAGTGAGTATAATGAAGTAATAACTGTGTTAATTAGCTTGATTTAGCCAATCCACAGTGATATAGAAATATTTCAAAACATCATGTTGTATGGGATAAATGCATACAATTTTGTTAGATTTTAAAAATAAAAGCCAAGAAAAAATAGGTTAACATATATAATGTGCTAAGAACAGTGCCTTGAAAGTTGAAGTAAACAATAAATGCTATCGTTATTAAATATTTATCTTCTGCATCTATTCTGCTGTAAAGTAATCTGGTAACATTAAATTGCAATGCAGATAGGCATTTTGGAAAGAGCAGTAACCCCAGGAGATCAGGAATCTAGACCCAGAGTACCATTTACTCACTGTGAGACTCTGAACCCAGTAGTCCCTGAAGTTAAATTGCTCTGTCTGCAAAGCATGAACTTTGAACACAATGATTCCAAATTTACATTTCTATTCTTACTATTGAATTTTGAATCTCTGATTCTATATAAACATATCCATTACTAAAGTCCCCTTTCCTTTGTTGAAACATATTAAATTCAAAGAGGGTTGATCATGTTTTTCCATCCCCTTGGCTGAATTCTACAAAAGTCCATAAAACAAAAAAATGTTTTTTATTCAGGTCACATATTTTTATTGAAATTCCTTTGCCTTAGTGAGTCTTCAGTTTCCTATCTATACACAGAAAGGGTTTTTATAGGGGACTGGGATGGTCCTTCTCTACTTTGGAATTGACTCAACTTCATGGAAGCCAAAGTGGATATATGAAACCCTCTTGACTTTAAGGGCAACCGGAATGACAAATTGTGTTTTGGGGGAGCAAAGAGGATACATCTGTGAGTCCAAGTGAGTTAAAGGTGTTGAAAGGAAGAAGCCAGCAAAGGATAATGAAGGTCTGGATGTTTTGTGGGTTAGAAGTCAAATTCTCAGTTTTATCCAAGATTAGCTAATAAGTCAGTGACTTGCCTGAGAGAAAAAATAAATTCATCTGCATACTTTATGTACTGGGCAAGAGATGAGAATGCCTCAGACTGTAGTATTGGCAAGTAGAAACAGAGGAAAATGGACACATTTGAGGAATCTTCATGACTAACATTGACAGGACATAGATTTGGTCATAGAGGGAAAGGAGACATCAAGGACGAAACTAGGTTTCTGAATTAAGCACCGAACTGTGTGTTGAGACCATTTAACTAGATGGGAAAGACTAGAAAGAGAATAAACATGAGAAAGAAAATAAGAAAATCTTGATTTCCATTTTGATTACTTAATTTTAGGTGCAGGTGTGACTTCCAAATGATAACACTAGCATGCAGAGGACAGTTTTATGATAAAATCTATCATTCCTGTTGTGTTCCACCCTTGGGTGACATTTCTAAGCCTTGGGAATGTATGAAATTACTAAAGCAAAGAGAAAAGTGCCTACCTTCAAACCCAGAGAAGCCAAAGTTAGAGAGGGGAAGAACAAGGAGTCCTTTTAAAGGGAATGGAAACAGCTGAGTGAAGCAGCAGGAGCGTATGGTGAAGATGGGGGAGAATCTAGTGGATTGTGAACATGGAAGTCACTGTTCATATTACAAGAGAAGTTTTGGGTGCTGTCTTGGGGAAAAAACCCAAGTTGAAGTTTAAAAAAAAAATGAATTGGAAGTGACTGAATGGAAATGACCCTTGTGGAAAGTCATTTTGCAAAAATTGGAAGCCAAAAAATGGAGGGGAAGCTTGAGCAACTTGCATTTATTGAAAAGGTCTTGAGTGTTTTCTGCTTGCTCCTGGGTATCTCTTCCTCATATTAACAGTCTTTGACTAAAAATAGTTAGTAATGGTGAGTCTTGGACCCACCATGCCTAGCTATACCATTATGTCAAATTACATGGAACTGATGGAGACCTCTGTTCCACCGGGGTTTACAGAAGTTCACTCTGGGGTTCTGGATCACTCCCTATTTGCTAGTCAGAATCTAAGAATGATACTCAGGCAATTATACTCAGGTGTAATGCTTGTTAGGAATGTGGTAGGAATTAGATTGAGGGAGGAGCCACCTTAAGCTTCCCAGTTTAGCCAGAAGGGGGAAAACCAAGGAAGCTAAGAGCAGCCTCTTGTGCTGACTGAAAGGAAATTGACTAGGAAAGTGGCTGAATATGTGATGAACAGTTCAAACTGTTCACCAGTCCTTCCAAGGCCTGTATGTGCATTAATCTTTCCCCTAAACTTCTTTTCTTTCTGAATAATCAGTCTCTGGCTTAATCTCACATATCCTAAGGACAGTTTCCCATTTGACCTGACTCAGAGGCAAGGGCTCTTGCCCTAAGGAGAGACCCACACAGTTGGTATCTAGTAAGAAGATATGACAGGTAGAAATAATCATGGTACCATTAGAGAGTGAAGATTCTACTGATCAGTCTCCTGCTGTCATTGGAGCCCACACAGATACTTCTGGGACAAATCAGAACCTAAAGACCCCCCATAAAGATTATATTTCAGTAAACGGAGTTCAGACAACATTTAATATTTATTTTTTCAGAGTTCAAGACACATTTTGCTATGTCCTTCATCTGCATTTTCCTGTTTGTTTATTATAATGATCCTGTGACATGGAATGCACAGCTTGATGAGGGGAATCAGAAACCTAGAGATATGCCAAGTCTGAAGAATGGGAAGAACACTGAGCTGAGCAGGGTATTTTGTACAGGGAATGGAGGTGAAAGGATGGTGCAGGAAGATGAACAGGCCGACCAAGGCCAAAAAAATACAAGCTGCATAATTATTCTCTTTTTGCTATCATCCATTTCTCTTTCCAAAGAATACCATGACTTCATTTTGAAGACATAAGTCTGTTAAAATCAGTCTTACAGTCAGTAACTCTAGGGGTTTTGCTCTAATAAAAGGGTGAACATACGACCCAAGTTAGGTCAACTGGGAATTTCTTCCCTGGAATTTAAAACTTAAAAGATTGACTTATCTGAAGTCCACTGTTACCATGAATGTCGCCTGACCAACTGAGACTGCAACTGAGCTTCTTCTGAACTGTTTTGGTTTATGCATTGCTTCTGTAATCTATCATTAGTTCGGTGAACTCCTGATATGAATCTAGGGGATTTCATTTTGCTTGAATGTACTAAAGGTGAGTTTCTGTTGCTGGCAATCAAGGAAACCTGTATGGTTCAGTGGAGAATTTCCATGAAAAGTTAGATTAGAAAAGTTAGAAGGGAAATGTAAACACATATTCCTGACACTGGAGGTTGAAAACAAACAAGTTGGAGCAGGCAGGAAGAAATCTAATAGTGAGTGTGCTGCTAGTTTATCTGTGAGATGGCACAAATCGGTTGCTGATGAATGAAAGGATGTCTAAACTTCTTTTATCCCAGCATCCTACTACTGGGAAATCTCTGTAAACAGGTGTGAAGACTATGAATTCAGCTTTTTCTGGTGTGTGCTATGCAATGTTATAAGTGTTACTGAAGAAATTGCTCACACACTATATAATTGCTGCAAAATTGTCCTGTACCCTTGAGCTCAGTTGGACCTACGGGGTCATCTGTTCCAATCTCATCCCTAGGAAAAGAAATTGAATTGAACTTCCCAAGAAAGCACAAGTAATTCTTGTTATTTTTATCCAGAAGAAGTCTATATTTTCTCAGATAAATGTACCACCTAAAAGTAAACTAAGCTATCTTGTGAACTGTGACTCAGGGTTTAGAAAGGTCTGCTGCTAACAACCTGCAAGTCAAGACTACCATCAGCCATTTTAGAGTGTGATGTAGAGACTCCCGATGGTAATGGTGGCCATTCTACAGCAGTCCTGGTTTCCTTCCCTACTCCCACCTTTCTTGCTAATTGCTCCTTATTTTATGTCCCCACAACTTATTTATAATTGTAACAGACATAGCACTAAATATCAAGTGAAAGAAACATTTCTCTTTATTTCTTCTAAACAAATTTGATCTTTATAGCAGCCCCTTCCAGTTGAATGACAGACTATCCATTCTTGGTTAGGGTGGTGGTCTCCTTCCTCCTACCATTGGATATACAAGAAACTGGAACTTACAGGTTGGCAGGAGAGAAGGGAGGAAGGCTGGCATGGTCTCAACCATCTGTCCCTTGGGTACCTCTAATTGGTCCATGACACTGACCACAGACCTACCATCATATCTATTGTTCTATCATCCCACCATGTAGAGCTCCAGATGCTAGAAACACTCCTGACTGTTATTCCCTTGTCGGGGCCCAATTCTTTAAATAAACTCACATTTTTTATTAGTCACTTCAACTTCTTTATCCAGAATTGTACAGCTTTTCCTTCCATTACCCCGCCAATATAGTCCCCTGGTATCAGACTTAAGAAACACAATAGTGGCTGCTTCCTTGTAGGTGGTGGTGGAGAAAAATCTTAACACCCTTAGTCTCTTTTTTGTGTTTTGTTTTCCATAATAACATACTCTGTTAAATAACCAATATAGCATATACCTCATCATGCCAAAATTATTTTGTTTCCCTTTGAGTGTAAAATCCTTGAGGACATGAAAACTTTGACGTACCTTCGCACACTCCATTCCCATTTCCCGGGCCTATTGCGCTCAAAATAAATGCTTGTTAAATAAAACATCACAAAAACTCTCTATGTAGGCTCATTTTAATGTCTTTGCTCAGTTCCTGAGAATGGCTTTTGTGTGAAGTCATAAAAATGCATTGATGAGTATATAGCATCCCAAAACCAAGATTTTCAAGTGCTTTTCAATAATTAAATTCTGAGGAACAATTTAAAGCTTGCATAGTTTTCTCTCAAATACTCTCTAGAGACAGCTGGTGCTCGCTGGGGTTCGTGGGCTTCATTATGAGTTCATTTTCCTGTCTTCAGTGTTGGAGATACTGGCTGAAATGAAAAGGAGGGAGGTGAAGCACAGATTAAACAGGTGGAGTCTGGAAGGCAGCAGAGCCTTCGCACAGATCGTTAAATAGTAGGCATTGCATTTGGTCTTGGCCATGCCAGGCTTTTGTTCTAAATGAAACCCAGGAAGTTGTTGCACGGGCATGAGATAGAATTTAATGACTAAATTTCTACAATCGATTCAATCAATGAGGGGTCTTCAACAAGTCTATTATGCATTTTATGCCTCATTTTCTCTCTCTACATAATGAGGCCTATAAACTACTGTCCCAGTAAAAAAGAGTGAGAAACATCTTTAGATTTTCCAAATGCCTAACAGCATGTAGACCATAGTAGACGTTTACTATAATTTAAATGAGAATTCTGGCTTGCCTGACCTAGAGGTGAGTAAAATGAAGCCTGGAATCTTCCATTTCCATCCGCTCAAATCCCTGAAGCTTGTCATGGTGCTAGGGTTGCTCAGAACCAATTCTCCACCTCTACCTGCAAACCATCCTAGGAACTCCTTTCAATCTTGAGCAACCCAGCCACATTCTCTTCCTTCTCCACCAAGGAATCTTTCCTATCTTAGCCCATTGTCCCAAGTTCCTCCTTGGTATTGCTTATTACTGTTGATTATAGCAGTGATTAATGCTAACTGTAGAAGAAAGCAGTGTGTATCCAAAGTGATAGAGGTGGAAATTCTTTGGTAAAGATTTTAGACTGCACAGTGTGATAGATAGAGAAGTCACATGGTGTTTGGACTGGACATTTGGTAAGTAGTGTTGAGAGGGGTGAAAACTGAGCGCCAAAAACCATTTTTAGTGTATGCCTCTGTGAGTAGGAAATGCTGAAAAATACTCGATCTGAATTATCAGCAGTATATATTTATGGAAATACAAAAGATTGAATGTCCCAGTTCACTTTGCAAAGGACATCTTATCAATTATCTAATTTTATTCTCACTGAGAAGTTTATGAAGACTAATCATTTAGCAGAAATTGATAAAGTAAGCGAACAGTGAATTTTATAGTTAAAAGAAAAAAGAAGGAGGTTCAGCATTCTCATTGTTATGTCAGGAACTGGGATTTTAGGATTAAGGCCTTACATACGGCACAAAAAGGCTGCAGGCAGGAAGACGGGCAGGAGCACCACACTTACACCTGCCATGGGATTGGAGGCCTGTGGGAGAGCTAAGCTACACCTACCTTTGAACATCTTCAGATTTAGGGTTTATCTCCTTTAAATGCTTTGCAACTATTCATTGTTATGTTTCAACCTAAGATTTTTATCTTTTCTAAATTCTTCAACTTGGATCAACGTAGGTAGTAAACTGAAAATAGAAACCAATAAATTATCCAGTGCATTGATTGGCCTTACCATCTCTGGTATAGAATAATTATTTAATAAAACTATTTATTCATTCATTTAACAAATATTTATTGAGCTGCTTGTATTTTCAGGTACTCCATATTAAGGGCTAGTGATCCAGCAATAAGCAAAACAGGCTATGTTTTCTATTCTCTTGACATTTATGATCTAGTAGGGAATTGGAGTAATTGAAGTTATCAGGCGTCTTTTAGGTCCTGAGCACTTTCAAGCACAGACCTGGACCAAGTGGGCATAATATGATTGACTTAAATGTTTGCTTTCAGCAATAATGGGGGCTTTTAGACTATTTTTAAGTTTCAAGTTGGAATTTCAAGTCATTGAATTATATGATCTTAGAGCTAGCCTCTTTCAAGAGTCTTTGGTAGACTGCTGATATAAACCCTTCACTGTGGAGACATCAACAATTAAGCCTACATGTATCCAAGGAAATTACTTCCAAAGTACCTTGAATAATGCTTAATATATATTGCATACTTAATAAACACACATTTTTATTTATTTTCAAGAAATGGTTGGAATCTTATAGGATTGCATTAGTCAAAGGACTGGCATATTATACTCAGTGTGTAATGGCAAGTATGTTCTCCATTTATTAATTTGTTATGAAAGCTTCCTCCTCATGCAAACCACTGCTTTCTGGGGAAGGGGTCTTAACCAGGAGATGCAAGGTGTGGATTCTATTATTCCTGGAGGAATAGAATAACTGAACTTTTGAATACCTTGTTCTTGTTATTTGAAAGAATATCTATACTACCTTCTTTAGAGAGATGAAGTGAAATTTGAATATCAAGTTTAAGTAAAATGCAAAACATTGAAGTAATATTAGTCAATCTTAGTAATCTATAGACAAAGAATTGGGTATGTTAATGGTCAATCTTCATGACCATCATTTATTGGTATTTTCCAATACCTTTCAGTTACAACCTTACTGACAATCAAAGAGATTTGTGGGATTCATCTGATAGGCCATAAAGACAGTCTTATGGTTATGTCTCCCATAGTGAAATTTCCTCAAAGAAAGAAAACCTGGCTAACAGTGCCTGGAATTGATATCTAGACATATTGTGGTCATGCTGTTGAGCATGTAGAAGTGACTATTATCTTTGAGTTTTAGATGAATGTCATTTTTCAAAATGGAAAGATCAGAAAAGTATGGAATTTTCAGTAATACATATACAAGGTGATTTGAGGTCAGAGTGGGCCTATTTTTTATCCACTATGGTCTTTGTAGAATTCCAAATATTCAGTGCCATAGTGAACACAGACACACACAACACCAACCCTCTGTTTTATATTTACCTGAAGAACCAATTTGAGATTTATATTTGCTCTCTATTAATGGTGGATTTCAAAAAAATGGAAGCAGAATACTAATAAATTTCCTCTGCCTCATTCACTCTGTATCATCCACAAATATTTTAATCCCCTAACATTCACTAACCCCTTGGTTTTAAAAGTTTGCTGATTTGAGAATATAAGAGGCACAATATTAAAATATAAGTGAGAAATGCAAGGCAGCCAAAAATCTTGGCAGCAATTTTGAATGACTTCATTAAGCATGACATAGTTTAGCAATGTCTTGTGAAAGCTATATCATAATATGGGGTAAGGATAGAGGGGTTGCTCATCAGTATTTCCTGAAGCCTGCATTTTTACAGTTTTACATTAATTTTTTTGATATATCAGGTAGAACCTTCTGGGGAACATCAATTAGGTGTGTTTTGTAAGCTTTTCCTTTGCTCACATGCAAGTTTTATTGACATATTTTGGCCCACGCTAACATAAATGTTTCTTTGGGTATCCAGAGACGACTTCTGTTGTATTATTTATTAGGTACCGTATGGGACTTTAGAATGTCACTGAACAGGCCAGAAATAAGCCCTGAGCACCAAAGTCTTGTGCCATAGCTGCTTGTGTGATAGGATAGTGAGGTGCAAAAAGAACAAACCAAACCAAACCAAAAAAAAGAGACCAGACTAAGACTTCTTTTCATTCAGCGAGTCAATGGGAATATGCTATTTGACATACCTGTATCTATTGTGAGAGAAGTTTCCAGGTAAAAGTTCTGCTAACTTGACTAAACTGCCTTTGTCCATTAGTTCATCAGAATCAAATCACCACATGGGCAGTAAACTGAAAACTATTTATACTCACTTATTTTTAATGTTTTTTAACCAACTACATATCTTCAAACAGTTGTCTTACATGATACCCAGTGCCAGTGTTTTCTATATGGTTCTTAGAGAAAGACAAACCAAAAGAAATGAGAACAAAAATATTCTACAGCCAACATCTTTAAAACGAAGATATCAAGCTAAAAGAGGACGAGAAGTTAAAAATGCAGGTGATTCAGTGGGTCATTTATTTTTCTCCACTGAGTCTTTCTATGAGTTAAAGATTGTTTTCTGTTCTGTCCTACAGTATCACATTTCAATACCAATCTGTATGTCGGTCAGCCTTCCTACTAAATTTTGAAGAGAGGAGGACAAAGCCTTATCGTTGAGTAGCAGAAGGAGAGCTTTGCACTCAGGAGAGACTGAAAACAAAGTATGTTTGGCTTCATTGAAATATTTATTCATTCTAATTGCTATGAAAGATGACCCTTCTCTGAACACATTCTCCAATAATCAGTATGAAGGACAGGAAGACTAAGACTCTAAGACTCAGGGGAGGTGTCCCGGAGCAACACCATCCACAAAGCAGAATGGGAGTTTCTAGTACTCATCTCCTCACCAAAGCGCTGATTTGAACAAACATTCAAGCTCAAAAACACCTTCGCATAAATTAAGAAATCTCCGTGAGAGATTATAGTATTTTGACAGAGCATAGAGGAAAATATACACACTCAAGAAAGTAGGCAGTGTAGTTCCATATTACTCCTTCCATAAGCCCATGAGATGCAGCTTAGGGAAAGTTACCCTTCTACCTGAAAGAAGAAGAGCAAATAGCCAATCTGCCTTGGACTCTAGCACCAGCCTGTCCCAATGAAACCCAGAAACAGGTCAGCTATCACAGACACAAACAGCACAGGGCCGCCACAGCACCAAACCAAGTCCTCTGGCCCCAATTCTTGTCAACAATTGTACAACTAAGCTCCAAGTTCCCCAATAAAGACTGGCATACATGACCTTGCTCCAGGATGATGCCTGAGACTCCAGAATCCAGGCCTATTCCTATAGGCTCAGGTTCCAGGTCTACCCTAGTGGACCCTGGCACTAGGCCAGCCCCTTGGACTTAGGAACAAACTGATCCCTGTGGGCCCATGCACCAGGCCTGGCCTAGTGCCAGTCAAGTCTCTTCTCTCAAGTGCAAGCGTTGGTCCAGAGCTAAATACATCCCCAGGGACCCAAGATTCAGTTTACTCCTGGGGATTCAGGCCCCAGATCTACCCACAGAGAACTTTGGTGTCAGATTGGCTCACTTGATTCCACATTCCAAACCAATCCTCTAATCCCATGCACCTGAGCTACCCATGCAGACCCAAACTCTAGGAATGCCTCATAGACCAAGGCACCCAATCTGTCCCTGTGCACAAAAGCACAAAAAGCAGTTTACAAAAACCAATATTTGCATAATAATCTCTCAACAAATTAATTATAGAAAGAATGTAATTCAACGTAAAAATACTGTATACAATAGGCCCACAACTAACATCACATACAGTAGTGTTAAATTGAAAGTCATTCCTTTATGATTAGGAACAAGACATAGATGCCTACTCTTACCACTTCTGTTAAATATAGTACTGGAACTCCTAGCCAGAGGAATTAGGCAAGTAAAAGACATAAAAGGCATCCATCATGGAAAAAGGATATATATTTTTTCTTTTTTCCAGATAACAACTTACTTAAAATCCTAAGGATACTACCCAAAAAACTGCTAGAACCAATAAACAAATTTGATTAAGATGCAGGATGCAAAACAAAAATTGCATTTTTATTCATTAACAAATAGTTGTGTTTCTTTACACTAATAATAATCTGAAATATGACATTAAGAAGATATTTTTATTTACAATAGCATCATCAACAACAACAACATACAAACTCTTAAATCATTGTAACCAATGAGGAGAAAGACCTGCATACTAAAACCATAAACAATAGTGAAAGAAGATAACACAAATACATGGAAAGATACCACATGTTCAAAGACCAGAATAATAATGTTTTTAAATGTCCATACCACCCAAAATTGTCTACAGATTCAATGAAATTCTTATCAAGATCTCAATGGCGTTTTTCACAGAAATAGAAAAACAATACTAATGTTTACATGAAACTACAAAAGACCTAGAAAAATTAAAGTAATCTTGAACAAAAAGAACAAAACTGGAGGCTTTACTACCTGATTTCAAAGTATACTACAAACCTTTAGTTACCAAATGACACAAAAACCAATACGTTGAGTAATGAACATTACAGAGAGCCCAGAATTAAGTTTGTGTATTACGGTGAAATTAAACATCATAAATATGCTACAAATACACAAAAGGGAAAAAAATCTTCTTATAAATGGTGTTAGAAAAACTAGATATCCCATGCAGAAACATGAAATAGTAACTCTATCTCACACTATATGCAAAAAAACTCACATCCAAATGAATTAAAGGCTTAACATGAAAGACCCAGACAGTGAGAAACTTCTAGAAGAAAACATACTAAAAAAATTTTCTCAATATTTGTCTTGGCAATGATATTCTGGATATGCCTCAAAAGCACAGGCAACAAAAGCAAAAGTAGAAGAATGGGACTGCATCAGAACAAGAGACATTCACATAGCAAAGGAAACTATCAAATCAGTAAGGACATGACCAGTGGAATGGGAGAAAAATGTTTGCGAACTATGCATCTGAAGAAGAGTTAATCTCCAAAATACATAAAGAACTGAAATAACTCAATTGTAAGAAAACAAATAGCCCAATTAAAAATGGGCAAAGGAACTGAGTAGATACTTCTCAAAGAAAGACTTACAGATGGTCCATAGGTATATGAAAAAAAGATCCAACATCACTCACCATCAGGAAATGCAAATTAAAGTCAACAATGAGATACCATTCTACGACTATTAGCGTATCTATTATCAAATAGACAAAAAACATAACAGGTATAGGAAAAGATTTGGGGAGAAGGAAAACTATTGTAGACTATTTGTGGGAATGCCAAAGTTGTACAGTCATTCTGGAAAATACCTAGAATTTCCTGAGATACTTAAAAAAAGAGAACTACCACATGCTCCAACAATCCACTTCTATGTGTATATTCAAAGGAAAGGAATCTCTGTCTTGAAGCCTTTCCTGCTTTCCCAGGCTCATGGCAGCTCAATTGTAAACAGTCAAGATATGATCTCTTTAGTAATAAGAGAAAGTGCAAATCAAAACTACCCTAAGATTCCATCTCACCCCAATTAGAATGGCGATTATCAAGAATACAAGCAACAATAGGTGTTGGCAAGGATGTGGGGAAAAAGGTACATTCATATGTTGCTGGTGGGGCTGCAAATTAGTGCAGCCACTCTGGAAAGCAGTGTGGAGATTCCTTAGAAAACTTGGAATGGAACCACCATTTGACCCAGGTATCCCACTCCTTGGCTTATACCCAAAGGACTTAGCATACTACAGAGATACAGCCACAACAATGTTCATAGCTGCTCAATTCACAATAGCCAGATTGTGGAACCAACCTAGGTGCCCTTCATTGATGAATGGATAAAGAAATTGTGGTTATATATATACATGGAATATTACTCAGCCATAAAAAATAATAAAATTATGGCATTTGCAGGCAAATGGATGAAACTGGAGAATATCATGCTAAGTGAGATAAGCCAATCTCAAAAAACCAAAGGACTAGTGATCTCACTGATAAGCAGATGATGACACATAATGGGGGTGGGACAGGGGCAAGAATGGAGGAAGGAGGGACTGTATAGAGGGAAAAGAGGGGTGGGAGGGGTGGGGGGAAGAAAAAAATATATAACAGAATGAATCAAAAACTATTACCCAAGGTAAATGTATGATTACACAAATGGTATGCCTCTACTTCATGTACAGAGAAACAAGATATATCCCATTAGTTTACAATAAAAATTTAAAAAAAAGATATGATCTCTTAGTTCATTTTTTTTTGTAGTTAAATACACAATACCACAGATCCAATAAATTTAAAAGAGACAGTTTTATTTTTGTCCTTGATTCTGATCCAAGGTCAAGCATACACATCCAGTGATGGTCTTGTTGGCAGAGTTCTGGATCAGCCCAGGGAATCTCATAGTGAGATGGAGTGTGAAAGCCAAACGAGCATTTGTAGCAGACCTGTTTTTTAGAAAACCTGCTAGTCCATTAATTATTTGAATGAATGAATCCAATCATGAAGACAAAGCCCTTAATCACTTCCTTAAGTTTCCATATAATCTCATAATGGGAATTAAATCTGAAAATGAGTTTCAGAGGGAACAAACTATATTCCAACTACAGTATATGAAATCAATTTAAGTATTGGTTTACGAATGAATGGGTAAAGAAAATGTGAGCACACACAAACACACATAATGGAATAGTTTTAAGCCTCAGAAAGGAAGAAGATCATGTCATCTGAGGAAACATAGATGAACCCAGAGGACATTGTGCTGGGTGAAATAAGCTAGGCAAACACTGCTTGATATCGTATGTGAACCTGAAAAAGTCAAACTCATAAAAGCAGACAGTGGAATGGTGGCCATAGGACTGGAGAATGAAGGAAATGGTCAAAGCATACAAGTTGAATTATGCAGGATGAGCAGCTCTGGAGACCTGATGTACAGCATGGTGACTAAAGTTAATATTGTATGACTGAAATTTACTCATAAAGTAGATCTTAAATAGTTTCATCATTGTATTAAAAAAGTACAATATGAAGTGATGGAGATATTTGTTAATCATAATGGAGCTGAAAAAAAGAGAATAACATTCTTAGACTCCATGTCCATATTGAATGAAATACAAACTAATACTAAATATCAGTTACATATGCTAATGGCAGATAGACCTTGTAAGTTGCAATGGCATGCAATCATCTTAAAATCGTATAACTAACTTTTATACAGTGAAAGTAACTTGAAATAATTATCAACTAATGAACAATTATCAATATGATGAACAAACCAAAGATTTAAAGAATATTGTCAAAATATGCCTCAGATACTAGTTAAAGTTTATGGAACTTCTAAGATTTTTTTTTAATGTTAAAGAAACGCCATTCGATGTTGGATGTGCTGAGGAAGTGTTCTGAATTCAACTAATAAAACCAGTAACACCTTCCTATTAAAAAAAAAAAAACTGAAGGAAATAATACCCTAAGGCCAAAGTTTAGGAATCAAGAGATGGCAGATTAAATGCCAAGCAGGAGGAGGCAATTAGAGACTTACAATGCTGTATTCATGGCTCCAAATTGTGCCTGTGTCCTTATTTGCTAATATTCAAAGTTTCTTGGCTTTAAAAAAAAATTTTTTTAATTGAGAGAGAGATCTGAGAAAAATCACTGACCTTGGAGGAACTCCACAGATAGCCTTAAATTAGGCTATCACATTCCTATAATGCCTCAGCTCACCAGGCCTCTATACACATTAAACATATTAGTCATGTAGTCACTTTCTCAGAAATACATCACCAATGGCAGAAATATTTTGGGTAATACTAATCATGCTTATTTGAAGAACTAATGATAGGAAGCGGATTACTTTAATGCTATTAATGCTGATGGAAGGACATTATAGAGGAATCTCTGTTCTTATATCAGCTACACTGTCAAGTATTGGGGGAAAAATAAATTTACAAAACACAAATGGTTTAATCCCTACTATCTATTATGTTTAAGTTTAGAATTTATAGGAAGAATAAGACACCATGCTACTGTTGATAGTAGTAGTGATTTTATTTTCTTCTTGATATTTCTTGTATTTTGAAGTTGTTAATTGTGTATAATTTCTGACATAATTAGGAAAAAATTGGATTAAAATATTTTTGGCTATATTTCCAACAATTTACCTTTCCTTACAGAGGCTATATTTGCAATTTTGCTATAAATCATTCCAGATGATTAAATGTCTTTTGGTTCATGCAATAGTGAAGAGATCTTTATTTTTAACATACAGCTGTACATTCCTCACTGGTACAGTTAATATTTTGATGGGATGGGCTCTGTAGAATTTTCTTTCTGAAGCCTAAGGTAGATTCCTTTGTTGACTCAGAAGGTATAAATAGATTGCCTAGAATCTGAAAATCCTCTTCATAGCATGATTGAGTCTCTTTGATTAAATCAAAAATAATCTATATTCCCAGAAATGACTATTTTGGATTTATTAATATATTTTAGTTTTATTGTTATTTTATCAATTTTGTTAGTACCATTATAAATTGCCTTTCTGAATACAACATCATAGAAAGATTCACATCTTGAAAGCACAGCTGTAGAGCCATCTCGGGTAGGATCAGAGAAAGTAGTTGGGCTGACAGCTGCTTGCTTTAGCCAGCTACACTTGTTCTTGTTAGTCTGCTCAAGGCAAACCTGTAAAGCAATCAAGCCTGATCATTAGTGTCTTCTTCTTTTTCTCCCAATAACATACTCAAGTCTCCAGAGGCCCAGGGATTCCCCTAATCAAATCCCTACCTTCAACCTTACTCTATATGTAGAGTCTCAAAAGCTGTATCTTACATCCTCTAACACCTGTCAAAAATTAGCTGTTCTATAAACTCTGGGACACTGTTTTCTCTGCATTCCATGCTGCCAGAGAGTTGAACAGGTTAGCCAATTGACACTATGTCATTAAAAAAAATAATAAATATTTTCATGTCTCTTCTCTTTTCCCTCTGTATACATGAAAATTTCATCAGCAACTATTTTAATATAAACTGCCTGCTTACTTAAAGGTTTTCATTGAATAATGGAAATTTCAGTTAAGAAAAGAAAGAAAAAAAAATCACAGACCATAAGAAAACTTTAGATTTGAGTTTTAGAAAAAGATAAGCCCATACCAAATTTCAACTTTTCTCTCATATGGGAAGGGAAGGTTATTATCTCTCTACTTTCCTGGACTGAATGTGAAACTTAGAATCCATAACACCTGAATTAAAATTAGAGGCCTTCTTCCTAGCACACACTGACTCTTTGCAAAATGAGCTCTTCTAATTGTATAACCCTGACTTTTGGTTTTTAAAATTTATGGCAGATAATTCAATCATCTTTGAATAGATAATAACCACCCATGTTGAATGACTTCATGGTCTTTATTTATTTATTTTATGTTTTTTGTAATCCCCAACCTTTATTTAGCTACATTTATTACGTTTCCTATTTATTTTAAGATTACAGTAAAAAAACTATAACTGAACTTGAGTGGTTATCCTAACATGGAATAAGGTAAGAAGCAGAGTCGTAACTCTGATGAGGTATGACCTCTTGACAAATCTTAGATAAGGTGTATTTTTTTAAGTATCTTTTTAAAACAATTTAAATTTTTTTTTTATTTTTGCAGACTGCATTTTGATTCATTGTACACAAATGGGATACAACTTTTCATTTCTATGGTTGTATACAATGTAGATTCTCACCATTTGTGTAATCATACATGTACATAGGGTAATAGTGTCAAGAAAACATCACTACCCCATCCCTGAAGGCCTGAGAAGGGGTGCAAAGTACAGAAACACAGACTGCCACAGCACCGAAAGGGAACTTAAAGATGAAGAAGCAGGAACTAGAACAGGTTACCTGAGCTGGTCCTTAGTGGCAGGGCTGTGGCTAAAATCTTAATTAACTGCTTTTCCCACTCCATTCCATTTACAAAGCAACATTTTTCAGAAATGGATAGGAATATTGAGACAATGAGAGGGATCGAGAATTCTGGATGTAATGAAAATTCTCCTGCCTAGTTCAAGACCAGGCAGAGTCTACACCAGAACATACCAGGCTCCTTCCTTAGTCACTTTCCATTTAACCACATACTGACTAGGAAAATAGCATGTAAACTGAGTCTTTCAAGACCACCTCAGAAAATGAGAGAGAGAGAAAAATAGAGACGCTGTGAAACCATCATACATTTGCCAGGGTAAAAATATCCTCTATGTGCATACCCTCAGCATGCTAAAGCTCGTCAGAATACCAAAGGCTGATTCTGTGAACCCTGGTGCTTTTCCACTCCAATCTCTATTCCGAGTCAGATGGTCCTTTCATTTTTCAGAACAGGAACTGAGATAACCAGTGAGCAAAAAAGAAGTGCTGGCCTCACCGGACGAGCAGAGGTTTCATATTTCAACAGTAATGAAATGTGTTCACACCTGTTGAATAGCATCACTGCATTCCTTGGGTGCATTTCTTAAGGCTTAAGTAATGTGTAAATATTTAAAATTATATTTCTTCAAAGACTCTTATTACTTGTCAGAATACCCATCAAATTTTGACATCAAAACAAGACAAAAATAAAAATAATGTATACAAAGGGGAACACAATTTTTCAGTTTCCTCCCATTTTGTACTATTTCTCTTAACTTTAATATGCCTGAGTCCTTGACCATCCTAGTTCTTCCACATCTTGAACACCCTTCTGATTTCTCTGCAGAAAATGAAAACTTTACAACCTGGTCCTTGCTAACCTTTCTAGATTCCCTTCTTGCCATGATTTATATCCAACGTGTTTTCAGCCCTATTAAACTGTTAGACATCCCACTCTCTTTTGCCTCTAAGTTCTTGCACCTTGTTCCTCTTTCCTTATTTAATAGGACTTATCAGCAATACTTAATTTCGTCCACTCATCCTGTTAGTTCCATATCAACCTCCTACATCCACAGATGGTTATGGTTTAGATTTGAGGTATTCACATTGTTATGGTTTGGATATGAGGTATTCCCCAAAAGTTCATGTGTGAGACAATGCAAAAAGTTTATAGATGAAATGATTAGATCATTAGAACTTTAGCCTAATCAGTGCATTAATCCACTGATTAGATATTAACTGGGTGGTAAACAGTAGGCAGGTAGGTTGTGGCTGGAGGAATTGGTTCATTGGGGGTGTGGCTCTTGGGTTTATATTTGGTGGTAGTGAAAACAGCTCTCTCTCTCTCTCTCTCTCTCTCTCTCTCTCTCTGTTCCTAGTGCCATGTCTTGACCTTCTTTCCTTTTCCATACTCTTCTGCCATGATGTCCTACCTTACCTTGGACCCTGAGGAATGGAGTTGGCCATCTATGAACTGAGACCTCTGAAATGTGAGCCCCAAATAAACTTTTCCTCCTCTAATTGTGTTCTTTTGACCACAGTAGCAAAAGAGCTGACTAAACAAAATAACCAGCATCCCAGATGATTCCCAAAGATCCTTATCTTCTGGTATTTACTCACACTTCGGTAGTCTCTTCCCACTCTTAATCAGAACTTGTCAGGACTGATGGAGTATGACTTCTAGAACTAGTCAAGAAGACCATGGGCTTCTGCTTTCTTCTTGCAGATTACTTGCTCTGGGGAAAAACAAATGCTGTGGTGTGAGCACACTCCAGAGGCCCACAGTGGAGAAGAATCAAGGCCTCCATGCAGAGCCAGTACCAAAGGGGTAACCATGTGGGTGAGCAGCATTGAAATCCAATCCTCCAGCCAGAGCCAAGCTCTTAGATAATACCAATCCTAGTCCACATCCAACTGCACCTCACAGTAAACCTTGAAATAGCACTGTCCTGTCAAATTTTGAATTCCTGACACACAGAAAATGTGAGACACAATACATGTTTTTTTTTTTTTTTAAAGTTCTAAGTTTTAGAGTGGTTTATTGTGTAGCAATATATAACTAATACAGTATCCTTCTTGTAGCTCTGATGATTGACCCAGTGTGAAGAGGATGGCTCCTCACCGTGATTCTGTTGGTGCTATTTCTTTCTATCTTCTGGCTAACTATGTCCAACTTTAGTCCTGGTATACTGAATGTTTTTAATCTATCTCACGTATAGCCTCAAGATGTTTGAAGAATGATCTGTCTCATCAGTGGAGTTTTATGACACAGTTGAAATTAATTGTTTTAAGTGATATATATTCTGTACTGGTATGGTTGGAGTGGTGATCTCAATCTTGCACCTATAATAAAAGGAGAAAGATGGGGAAGTATCACTATGTTTCTCTGTAGTTAAGACTTCCATGAGCATGCAGTGTCTGACTGTAGTTTATAGTCAGGGTTTTCTTAGTCTTTGCAATATGCAGTGGTGGAAAGACCTCATTGGGACCTTTCTGGGTATCAATTATAGATCAAATACACATTCATCTTTTTCCCACTGAAGTAATTACAAGGCAAAGACAAACTGAGCAGAGGATGAGACAGAAGTAACTGGGAAAATGAAGCATGGCTCAGTGAGGATTAATGTTACTTAGTAAAGTTGGTAAAGCTATAAACCTGGAGGATGGTTTGAAAGTTTTGTGTGAAAGGTAGTTTGATCCTCAGCTTCCCTACAGATCCCACATAACCAGGCCCACACGGTTTCTATAACGAACTGAACAAAAGGGGAGTTTGAATACAGTGCTAAACTACAAATAGCAGCTGCTTGAAATTAGTTAGGTAGGCTCATACCTCCACAGTCAAGGCATAGCAAAATATCTCCTCCCAACCTTGCCACTACATGGAAGTGCCCCATCAATCCTTCCTCCCCTCACCACTCACACAGAGGTTCCAACTGGCCGTCTACTGCTTGGATCTTTAATAAGAATAGGCAATCAATAATCAAAGATGTGCTAAATGCCTCAACATTAGCAAGACAGAATGGAGCAAAATAAAATATCACAAAAGAAATAGAAAGTTGTCAGGGAAAACAGAAAAAAAAAAATCAGGAAGTAGTATAAAATGTCCAGAATAGAATTTTGCCATTAATATTTCCAGAAAGATAGAGAAGATATTGTATCCATGAAAGAATAGGAAGTAAGGACATGGAAATAAAGGGAGCAATCAGAGTTCATTGAAGAGTTCATAGAAATGAAAAATAGAAAAATTTTAAATAATCAATATAAATTAGGTAGATTAGTTCACAAGACTCCCTCCCCGAATTAAACAAAAATACAAAAAAAAGGAGAAATTATTATAACATTAGAGGATCAGTTCATGATATTGAACTTCCAACACAATTAAGAAAAATCAGAAGAATGAAGTCAATAAAAAGTCCCCCTCAAATGAGGGAAGTAAGTAGGTAGACCCACAGGTCATGAACAAGTAAAGATATAACATATGGGTGTCATGAGACCAGAGATAAAAGAGGAAACATACACAAATACACACACAAGGAAAGTGACAGGCTAAATATTTTTAACATGAGAATAACATTAGCATAGCATGAACATTAAAGTTAAAAGACCAAACACAAAGCCTTCAAAATTCCAAGGAGGAGATGTATTTCTAACTCAAATCCTACATTCTGACAAATCATGAATCAAAAAAAAGTTATAACATAGACCCTTTCAGAATGTAGAAGCTCAAAGTGTTTGCTTCCATATATCCCACTTCAAGAAAATACCAAACAGACACATAGTGACATAGCTTGATCTTAGTTGTTCTGCTTCTTTGATGAAGTCTTCATTGTTACACTACTTAACAAAGATATTAGAGACTTCAGTTTTTCCCAGGGGAAGTCAATTTTTTACGGAAATTTAACAAGATATTTGTAATGTTGTAAATGTTATAAGGTAAAATTTTCTTGAATCCATCTCAAATATGGTCATTAGAAGAAATTTAGTTGCAAAGATTGGTAGATATAAACACATACCTTCTGCAGATTTTTTTCTATTTTTAACTAATTCATCAGAAATATTATCATGAATGCATTATCAAACTAAGTCTGGAGAGTGTTCTATTCCATAAATCCCAAATTAGACAGTCACCAGCCTACAGAAGAGAAATCAATCTTTGCTGATCATGCCAGATTTGCCTGGGATTCACCCTAGACCAATACAAATGCCCTCCTCCCTGCTTTCCCCCCTCCCCCCACGCCCCCCCCCAAACAGGTTTTTGTTTTGTTTTGTCTTCTTTTAAGAAGCTGCACTGTTAAACCCCAGCCCCGCCCACAGGAAGGTTATACCACATCTTGGATGAACTACTGTCCTAAGGTTCTGCTATGTGGGCACCTGTGACTGTCTACTTCAGGAGTCACACAAAGCTCAGCAGGACAGAATCAGATGACCTGGCCATTCTCAAAGAGAATGAATTTTTGCTTCATGAATCAGACTTACATATTCCAATTTGATAGAGTCAAATAAATACAATTTGAATCCCTTGACCTTAGAATGAATTCTATTCAGACTGTTCTTTTCTGTGTAAATTTTATTACCTTACCTTCCTCTACTCTTTCTGCCAAGCACTTAGCATGCCTAGCAAAGGACTTCGGCATATCTGGGTGATGTTTATTCTCACAAAATATTACTGTGTGTATAAATATTTCAGAAAGTATGTGTATGCCATAATACTGACACCCTAAATTTTAGATGCTGCTAGGGTAACGGGCTAATCTGATTGCATAATTTTGTTTGTTTCTAATTTATTATGGGCCTAGACAGATGCAGTCTTAATTACTCCAGAACAATTTGCTGCTGTTTGAATATTTAGTGGAATTTTCTAAGAGTACTTTAGATGCTTTATCTGGTGAAATAAATGTTTATAATTGAAATTATGGTTGTTGTGGATGATGACCCTGAGCCAGTAGGTCCTTGTCTATGTGGACAGGGGTGCAGCATGCTATGTTATTTGTGACTTCAGGCTTTGGCCCATTACCACTTCGTCTTTTGGCATGAACTAACTATCTAAGAATGCTGGACAGGAGCTGCACTGAGGTGTTCTAATGAGGCTGGCCAACATATACTCAGAGACTGCTGAGGAAGATGGATTGTCAAATAAGCCACCCAGTGTTCTGACAAGCTAGCTTGGTGCGATAATCCAGTTTAAGATCTTATTACATTATTCATTACTTTCCCACCACACTAATCTTTGCAGCATACTTCTGTTTTCTTACTGCCTGTATCCTCAGAGCTATGGAGATTGTTGTTTTATGTTAAAGATAAAGCCTTTCATTAGTTTGTCAATGCTTTTCAGTTAGAACAAGGGAAAACAAAAGATATCTAGTAGTTTGCTTTCACAGATTGCTTGCTGCTACTGGAGAGTTCCCTGGCTGCAGGGAAATTAATTGTACATGAGTAAAGACCAGAGCAGGTTTAAAAGAGGTTCATGTCAAATAAGCATGGCAAATGGGAGTAAATTAAGACTCCTGAACATAGACCTCTCACACAGCACCAGCTATGTTCCTCCCTGTTAGTCTGTTTGCTTATGAGCAACTGGATATGCAGATGCAGACACATAAACACTGCTGCCTTTCAGGCACCCAGATTCCTTTATCTTTTAACATCAGCACCATTGCAAGGATAGGGAGAGTTAGCAAAGAGATACAGTTAAGCAATTGCAGAAGAGGAGCTGGAAAGTCTCTCAAGAAGGTACCAGGATAAATCCAAGAAAATAACTCAAGATAACAGTGAGAAAAATTGTTAAAGGAATTAAAATGTCACATTTCAACTAATTCACTTAATGCAAAATAAAAAAAAGTGAAAGAGGACTAGAAAAACAAAAATTATATGAACTTTTCAAAAAATGGCAGACAGAAATGTAATCACATCAATAACATTAAATGTGATTAGATTAAAGCTCCAAAAGGCATGATTTTAAAAGGAACTGCAACTATGTGATGCCTACAGGACATACCCTTCAGAGTAATAGATATGGTCAGATGGAAGACGAAGGACATAAAATATGTATAAGGCAAAAAAAGCCATAAAAAAGCTGGAAGGGCTATTCTAACATGAGATAGAATGGATTTAAATTTTTCAAAAAAATGTTGCTAGAGGTAACATTGTAAATACATATGCACCTTCTAACAGAGCTCCAAAACACATAACACAAAAACTGACAGGCTTAAAGGGAAAAAAAGATATTTCAATACTCATAGTTGGACACTTTAATAACCCACCTTTAACAATGGGTCAATCAGCTAGACAGAAAATCAAAAAGGAAGGAAAACATTTCAGAAACACCGCAAACCAAAGAGGCCTAAGAGACATCTATAGAACTTGCCATGAACAACATGAGAACACACATTCTCAGTACCCATGGTACACTCTCCAAAATACACCATATACTAGGCCACAAAATACAATGCAAATGATTGGCAACACAGAGCGCATCTTCTCTAACCACAATACATTGAATTTAGAAATAAATAACAGACAAAAAATTGAGAAATTTTCCAAATAAATGGAAATAATATATTCTAAATAATCAGCGAATTGGAAAAGATAAACCAAGGAGAATTAGAAAATACTATGAAATGAATGAAATAAAGATGTATCACAGAAACACTTAGGAAATGAAGCTAAACCAGTGCTTAGAAGAAAATGAAAAGTGATATAAGATTACAAATATCCCAACTTTGATCGATAAGTTGGAAAAAAGAAGATTAAGCCATGACTGAAGCAAGCAGAAGAAATGAAGTAAAGAAGATAAGAATAGGAATTAATAAAATATAAAATTAAAAACACAATAGGAAAATGAAAAGCCAAAACTTGACAGAATTGATAAATCTTGAGCTAAATTGGCCAAGAAAAAAAAAAAAAGAAGAATCACAAATTACTAAAATCAGTAAATAGTGAATGGTAACATTGACCCATAAAAAATTGTAAGAAAAGACTAAAAATAAAAATATACTAAAAATTAGATACCATAGAGAGGATACATCAATTCCTAGAAAAATAAACTATGAAGAATTAATGCTGAATCTTCACAAATTCTTTCGGAAAAACAGAAAAAAGAGGAAAATACTTTCCATCTCAGGCTATAAAATCAGTATTAACCTGATACCAAAACCAGTTAAAGACATCACAAAATATGTATACCAATATTTTCGATGATGTAGATATTAAAATCTTCAAAAATACTAACAAACCAAACACAACATATAAAGCATATTATACACTAGGACCAATTATGATCTATTCCACGAATGATTTTAATAGCAAAATTATATCAACCCTTAGGCATTATTAGTAGGAATGTAAGACAGTATTTTGGAGAACAGTTGGGCGGTTTCTCTAAAGTTGGAGAGATTAATTATATAATAATTGTGTCATATTTTAGCCTTCCACATCTAGGTGTACAACCAAAGTAACTGAAAGCAAATGCATAAACGAAAGCTTTAATAAATTTCCCCAGTAGCATTATTAATAATACCAAAACCATAAATATGATCCAAGTGCCTATAAAATGAAAAATGAATGTATGGAATATGGTATTCTCATACACTGGAATACTGTATTGACATAAAAGAGAATGAAATACTAATACATAACAGAATGTGGATGAAACTTCAAAATATCATGCTGTCATAGAAGGGACAAAAACCACATATCATACAACTCTATATGAAATATCTAAAATAGGCAAATCTATATAGACGTAGAGTCATGTTTTCCAGCTGCCAGAGGCAGGGGGCATGGGAAAGAACTGCTAGTAAGTACATAGTTTTGTGGAGTGTGATAAAAAAAATTAGAAAATTGACCATAGTGAAGGTTGCAAGAGTCTATATACTTTGGGAGTCTTAAGAAATTCTGATCCTAAGCCAACATGATGAAGATTTGTGCCTACTTTGTCTTCTATTTGGTGCAGGGTCTTTGGTCTAATTCCTAAGTCCTTGATCCATTTTGAGTTCAGTTTTACACAGTATGAGAGATAGAGGTTTAATTTCATTTTACTACATGTGGATTTCCAGTTTTCCCAGCACCATTGTTGAACAGGGTATCTTTTATTCATTGTATGCTTTTGGCTCCTTTGTCCAGTATGAGGTGACTGTATTTATGTGGATTCATCTCTGTGTCTTCCAAAGCACCAGAAATCAAAGCAAGAATCAATAAATGGGATGGACTCAAACTAAAAAGCTTTTTCTCAGCAAAGGATACAATCAATAATGTGAAAAGAGAGCCTACAGAGTGGAGAAAATCTTTTCACATGCACTTCAGATAGAACACTTATTTCCACAATTTATAAAGAACTTACAAAACTTTACACCAAAAAAAAAAAAAAAAAAGAACCCAATCAATAAATGGAATCAATAAATGGGCCAAGGAACTGGACAGACACTTTAAAGAAGACATTCAGGTAATTAATAAATATATGAAAAAATATTCAACATCTCTAGTAATTAGATAAATGCAAATTAAAACAACTCTAAGATTTCATCTTACTCCAATTAGAATGGTTATTATCAAGAACACAAACAATAATAGGTGTTGGTGTGGATGTGGGGAAAAGGCACACTTTTACATTGCTGGTGGAGTTGCAAATTGATGCAGCCACTCTGGAAAGCAGTGTGGAGAATCCTAAGAAAACTTGGAATGGACCCACCTTTTGACCCAGTTATTCCACTCCTTGGTTTATACCCAAAGGACTTAAAATCAACATATTACAGTAATGTGGCCACGTCAATGTTTATAGCAGCTCAATTCACAATAGCTAGATTGGGGAACCAACCTAGATGCCCTTCAATTGATGAATGGATAAAGAAACTGTGGTTTACACACAAAATGGAATATTATTCAACCATAAAGAAAAATAATATTATGGCATTTGCAAAAAAGTGGATGGAATTGGAGAATATTATGCTAAGTGAAATAAACCAATCCTATAAAACCAAAGGTCAAATGTTTTCCCTGATAAGTGGAGGATGATATATGATGGGGGTGGGGGGAGTGGGGAGTGAGAGAAGAATGGAGGAACTTTAGATTATGTAGAAGGAAATGAGGGGGCGTATGAAAAATGGTAGAATGAGACAGACATCATTACCCTATGTACATGTATGATTACATGAATAGTATGAATCTACTTTGTGTGCAATGAATAAAAATGCAGTCTGTAAAAAAAAAGGCAAATAATAATTAAAAAAAGAATCTATGTATACACTAAAAATCACTAAATATTCTAGAAAATTAAATGAAGATATCCATCTTGGATGGAAGAACAAAATTATTAACTTTGCAAGATGACATGAGTTTGTGTATAGAAAGTCCTCGGAATTCCATTAAAAATTATGAGAACTGACAAAGGTAGCAGTTCATAAGATAAATATACAATAGCCAGAAGTATTTATGTACAGTAGCAATAAACTATTAACAGTTAAATTTTTTAAACAAGTAATTTATAATAACATAAAACTACTCAAATACATTTAACAAAAGTGGTGCAAAAATCATAAAATGTTTGTGAAAATTACTAAATATTTTTGTATGATATTAAATGAATTGACAAGCATCCTGCTCAGGTACCAGAAGACTTATTTTGTTAAAATAGCAATAACCCCTAAATTAATTTATAGATTCAATAGGTTGAAAGTTGCAGAATTCACATTGTGCAATTTTGCAATTTCAAAACTTAACTACGAAAATAAAGTCATCAAAAAATATGATTCTGGAATAAGGAGAGATCTCTAGATTAATTTCTATGGTCTGAATGTTTATGCATAATATTCACATGTTGAAGCTCAGTCCTGACAGGATGGTATTAAGAGCCCAAGGTCTTTGGAAGGTGAATGGACTATGAGATAGAGCCCTCAAAAAAAAAAAAAAAAAAAAAGAATCCAAGAAATGCCTTGCCCTTTTGCCATGTGGACACAGTCAGAAATCACCATCTACAAGAAAAAGCAATCCTTAACCAGACCAAATTACTTCATGCCCTGATCTTGGACTTTCCACCTATAAATTACAACATAAATTTATGTTATTTATAAGGTATTTATGGTATTCTATGATAGCTGCCTGAATGGACTAAGACATTAATGAAATAGAATTAATAGACTAGGAATATTAGCATCTTTCTGTGGTCAATTTATTTTTAGCAAGGGCACCAAGACTGTTGAATGGGATTAGAATAAGTTCTTTCAACAAGTCTTACTGGAACAACTGGATATATAATTTGAAAGAATATCATTGGATACCTACACTGCACCATATACAAACATAAGTCAAAATGAATCACAAACCTAAATGGAAGAGTTGAAATTACAAAATACTTGATATGACACTCTTAGAAGAAAATACAGAAATCTTTCTGTCTTTGTTTCCAGAGAGCCCAAAATTCCAGGCAGCATAAGTGTGGTTCTCAGTGTTGATAATACATCCAGGCAGTTGTTTTCCAGCACCCTTTCAGGTATTAAGTAAATTACTAGAAATATAAGATGTATCAGTCTTTCTCTTGATCTCTCAATTAATTCAGTATAATTCTTCTTCTCAAGCAGTATTCCCTGTACAAAACCTGTGCAAGATTTAATATTAAGTATTCCGTTTCGAGGCTTTATTGTATTTGTCCTGGAAAAGCATTGAAGAATTATCCCCTGCAGAGGATAGAAGCTTTCTTTAAGTTAATCCATCTCTTCCTTTTAATCTTTTATTTTATTTTCTATTGAACATTGGCATTAAATTCTAGAAAGCAAGAGGATGCAAAATGAAGCCAAGGTGAGGCAAAAAGAGACAACAGTGATGCAAAAACAGGTCTTTTCTTCCCCATCACTCAACAGAATCATAGTAACTATTAACAAGCACCATGCATCCTTCAGGGCAAACAGAAGTGCTAAGTGAAGAGAAGAAGAATGAAATGAAAGGGAAGGAAGAAAAGGAGGAGGAGGAGAATATCAGAAACAAAAGACAGGAAGAGGTATATGGTACACATCACTTTTTATGAGGAATCATATGTACAACTCTATTTTAACACATCATACCATTTGACCACACTCCAAAACAGTCTTGAGGAGAATCCACTTTCAGAGGTAAATTAAGAGTTATGTTTTGAACCTAAGAATTCTACAAGTGGGATTATCCAGCCGATGACAGGTGAATCTAGAATTCATGGAAGGATTCAATCTTAGAAGTATACGTTAGCAAGTCACAAATCAGGAGTATGAAAACTACAGGACTGGATAAGATTACAGGAGAAAGAGTATAGACAGAGAATGAAAGCTGAGAGGCCCCTAGTTCAAATATAAAAAGGAGAAGGGCCCACAAAGGACACTGGGAAGAAAGTACTCCTGCAGGTAAAGAGTAAAAGGATCCAGGAGATGAGATTCAAGAGAAAGAGTGACTATGTGGGTCAAGGGCTGCTGGTAGAAAAGAAAATGAAATAACAGAATTTGACTATTGCATTTATCAAGATGGAAGTAAGTTGGGATAAAAAAAAGAAAAATGTTCCAAGAGGCAGAGATGAATCTTTTAAGAAAGTTAGAGGATAGGGATAAGAAAAAAGCGAGGCAACACTGTAGAAAACTTAAGTATTGTGATATTAAAGTGGTCAGAGACATGTGGCAACTCAAAGAAGAGAGGATTGGGGATTTTTACATCAATGATGATAGACATTTACAAAACATTTTTTTCTTACATGAATAATCTAGTACAGATTTAAAAAACTAATCATGCAAGAGAAAGTAGAATTACAAGAATAAAATCTTGAGAAGACTAGCTTTCCTGGAAAAAAAAAAAACTTAAGTGAATTACAAATTAAAAAAAATAAAATAAAATAAAGAAGTAGGAGAGAGGGGTCAGAATATGTGGGATACAAATGTCAGTATCGGACAGACCAACTCAGAAGGGCAAGGAAAACTTCCCCTTTGGATTGTCGTGTTAATCACCTGAATGGTTCTGTGGTTCTGTTGACTTTTAGAAAAGAAAAACTGGGTGGGGAGAGAAAGGAGACAAACTTTAAATTCTCACCAAACTCCATCAGAACAGATCAAATTGCTAGTTAATGTGTGTAGTACTTAACATACTTTCACAATGATTTTAAAAGCAGACAGGTCAGAGGAAATTTTACAAATAGCTTTCTTCAATACCAAAAGTAAAATATGTTTGAAAGAATATGTCCCCATACTCCTCTCACCTGAAATTATCTTGGGTATAAATTTAATATCCTTTGAACTTTTCATTCTTTCCTAGGTGATGCCATTTTTAAATATATTCTTATAACTCTTTTAGTCTTTGTTGTTGTTGTTGTTGTTGTTGTTCCTTGACCTTCCTCCCACTCAGTGTTTCTTTGACTATGTGTCGAATTGTTGACTGGAAGATGTTGCCCGTGGCCTTCTTGTTCTACTCTCTGGTTATGCACTAATTAAGAAAATTAGGCTTCACCAAGTGTGCAGCCTTATTCAAAACTGAGGAATGTGGGCAATCAACAAAGCTTGCTCTTTACAAATGCAATAGAAAATTTATATTGAAGAGGAAAATAAAAAGAGAAGATGAATGGAGAAAGGGAAGAATGGAGGAAGGGAGAGAGGTGATGGGGGATGGAAAAACCACAAACCTAACATTTTTTGTGTAGAACATCTAAAAGAGAGGATTTTCTGGACTTGAAAATGTGCTCTGTGGATGTGGCTTGATTAAACCTGATGACATTCAAAAGCTGAGGCTAATAAGAAAGCTTGGGATAGGGAAGAATTGTGATTCCCGGGATGACAAAGCTTAAACGGTGCTTTGCTTTCAGTTTTTACTCTGCTATTATATGTTATAATCAAAATCCTTTCCTCTGTAGCCCTACAGATCTAAGTAGAAAGGCTTCAGGATTTTATGAAGAATCAAAGATGAAGGTGTTTTTGCATATGTGTGATGTGTGTGTTTGATGAGTGCGAGGATCTCTCCACCTTTTACAGTAACTTGGAGTTTATTTTTTAAATTGGAATAAGATTTTAGTTAGTCAAACTATGACTCTATACTTATTGGCTGGTCCTTTCCTGGTCACAGGGGAGGTGTGACTATCTCATTTTTGGGAAAATTGCAGTTCAATATACATTTGAAAATATACTATCATTTATACTTAGGCAGAATAGAAACCAGTATAGACATTTGACTGGCGGATCTCACAGTCCTTGTTCTTTGTCTTAGTCAGCTCTTGCTGTATAACAAAATACCCCTAAACCTAGTGATTTGAAACAACTATTAATTCAGCTCACGATTCTGTGTTTTGACAATATTGCCTATGTTGGCTCAGTGAACATTCTGTTCTTAGCTGGACTTTCTCTTGAATCTGTTGTTAGCTGTAGTTCTTCAGCATAATTCCACTTTAGGAGCAGGTTGGATATTGGGCGGTGTGGAGGTAATAGGAGCATGTGTCTCCTGTCATCTTCCAGCAACCTAGATGGTCTTAACAGCCAGGCAGGCTTCTAAGGCAGGGAACATAAACATGGAACACTTTAAGGCTCAAGTTTAAAATTGACACTTATTAATGTCTACTGCGTGCTGTGGTCCAAAGTCATTAACCCAGCATAAATCTAAGAACTCTAGCTCTTGCTGGGGTGAAGAGCAAAGCTATATCATAAAACATTTTTGATATGAGGAATCAAATAATTGCAGCCATTTTTGCAAATAATCTACATTGTCCTCTTTATTATTATTTAGGATCCTTCACATTGTATCTCAAATCCAAGACAAATCACAAATTAGTTTTTAATATCAATATTTATCTCAGAAATGAAAAGAAGGCTTTAACCTTAAAAACCTATTTTTAGAGTTTGGTGCATTAAGAGACAAAGGATAATTTTAAGTATCTGAATATCTTAGCACATTTCTTTTGTCATCCTCACCACAATCTCTGGTACAATGCTCAGTGTTTAATGTACATCAAGTTAAATAGTGACAAAAACACTAGTAGACAAATGCTATTGTTACTCATAACTTATAGAAAGGAACTGAGTTTTAGACATTATACGGGACTTGCCCAAAGTCACAATGGGGCAGAACAGACATGGAAACATGGTCTACAAGTTTAAACCATTTTCATGATGTACATACAAAACCACTTCAAGATAACGGGCAGCACTAGAGTTTCTGCATACTTACCCAATCTCCCTCTCCCCTGTCACAGTGTAAAATTTTCCAGAAACAATGCATATTTTCCAGCACAGAGTCCAAGACCTACTTTGCAAGGTGCTCTGTGAATCAAGAATGCAAATTCATGTCACTATACAGATGACGACTTTTGAAGGCTAAACTTCTTGAGCATGAAACATCTGGAAAATTTGGAAAAGGATAATAATGAAACTGGATCTTTAGGCACTTGGTTTTGTGGGGGACGGGATCCTATGGTAGATCCAGAAAGTAAGAAATTCCAGCTCCAGAGCATTTCATCTGCACCTGCACTAACTAGAGACTCAGGAAGCTGAAGACTAGGAAGGTAGATATCCAATGAGTGAGTTGTCTGTCCATGCATAATCACTTTAATTGTATCATAACCTAAATGAATGTCTGAATCAGCGCTATTAGCCGTGATTAGGAGTCAAGAGAGTTTATGGGAACTGAGAGAATAAGGAAAAAAATGGAGGGCATTTAAAAGAATTCCATTCATTCATTCATTCATTCAGGTATTCATCATGTATTCATCAAACAAAAAGATTGCTAAACTTGAGATAGCACTCAGTCTGATGGCAGAGAAAGATTTATTAAACTGAAAATGAACATGTGGTAGGTTGTTATTTGAGTAAAACTTCTTATCTTGAGGTATCCCTCAAGATAAGAATAGTCTATCACAGAGAGGAAATCATGTTCATGAATTGATATTTTTATTTATGATTATCATTAGACACATAGAAAACTCAGGTTTGTAAAGGATTCATTTTCCCTAGGAGAAGATGTGCAGGATGAGGTGTGGTTTCACTGATGAGGTGGCATTGGAGAAAAATCTTGAAAGATTGAGTAGGAGTGTGCCCCAAACTCTGAAGCCACCTGTCTCTGAGTACTGAGGTGGTATGGGCCATGTTATTATTGAGCCATCATGATTAGTGCTCTGCCTTGTGTGACAACAGAGGCACAGCATGACAGGCAAAGGGTAACAATTATGGTGCTCTAATCATGATTGCTGGGCTTGTTTCCTTAGCTTTGGGAGTTAGTTCTAATAGCTACAGAAATCAATGGGAAACCATGTTTTGCTGTAAGTCTTTCAGACAGAGCGGCTACTAATTGCTCCATAACTGCAGGTCTGACTGTGTTATCAACCTCACTTCTCAAGTGATCCTCTTCTGGGGTAATTCTCTTTTTAATGGCTATTTGTACAGAACCACTGCTCTGCAGAGCCAGAATGGCCCTGGGAGACATCTTGTCCAGACTTTTATCTCTGAAGCCCTTTTTCCAGACACAATCCTATTAACATTGTAAACGGATCAAAGAGGAGTGCTCAACTTGAGGAACCCTTGTGTGGCCTGTTCTATTCAGACACTGCCTAGACGTGCAGCTGTGGTGACCCAGAAGAAGCTCCAAGGACACCTGTCACCGGATAAAAGAGAGTGAAAATCATTATCTTACGGGCAAGAGAGTGGATACCCAGGAAAGTTAACTGATTATTCGAGGTCACACTTCAAAGATTTGTCATAGCTACCCAAGACTCATGTCACCTTTCACAATGGTTAGAGTTTATGTCCCTTTAGCAATAAGTATCAGGGATTGGGCACAAAGTCAAGAATGACATTTTGGCTACTTAGAATACAGTTCATCTAGTCCCTTCCTCTCCTCACCTGAGACAATGTGCAGAGAAATGGATCTCAGAACCTCGAGAGCTTGTCAACAACAAAGTTTGATCAATCTGGATATCTTTATCTCACTTCATAATCAATAAGTTAAAATTTCCTAGGACATAATGAGAGATCAGAAATTGTATAAGACCTCTTGGTGTATTTCGCTCTAGCCTGTGAGGCAATGGACTCAGGATTTGACCTTGGGATTATTGTTCTAGAAATGCTGTGACTTATAAACCCTCGGAATTTAGAACTTCATGTGCAAAAGCATATGTGAGTGATATTTAACTTATTACAGGGACAGGCTGACCTCAGTCATGGAAGCATTGCATATAGAATTTATCAATAACTGCAGTAGGTAAGCAGTGTATCTTCACACCAATGGCATTTTGCAGAGTTCTACTTAAAAATCATTCCACTATTATCACATTACCACGCAGTTCCAAGGGAAAGGCTTTGGAAACTACATCAATGCTTTGGTTCAATTGCCTTTCCATACATAAACATCTGACAGTAAGAATCTGCTGGAGTAACATTTTAGTCTTCCAAATTAGGACTGTAAAGATATCTTGGAAAAGATCAACATATATATGTATTGAACATGCACACATACACATATATGTATGTATGTATTCTAACTTTGTAATGTTTAAATTGGGAAGTTTACACACATCCAAAATAGGTAAAGCAGATATGTCTTTGTTTATAAAACAGAGTCTGTATTTGAGTGTCTGTTTATCAAATAGCTTATCTCAATATTTTTATAAAGAGGGATCAGGACTAAGGAGTCCATGCTGAGAAAGCAGCAGGATTAAGACCTGAGTCAAAGGCCAAGAGAGGGAGGAAATAGCTTGAATAAATAATTAAGTGGTAAACAAATTAAAGTTCACCCAGAATGATACCTACTTGAAATTTGAACAAGTTTAGAATAAACACATACAAAATGGAATAAAGAGGAAATTTACTTGGGAACTTTGTAAATAATCATTATTATCTTTCAACTTTTATTTATTTTAAATGAAATGTAGGCAGATACTAGTCTAAGAATAAAGGATTCCTGCCAGGCAGTTGTGTATGCCTGTAATCCCAGTGGCTCAGGAGGCTGAGGCAGGAGAGTCACAAGTTCAAAGCCAGCCTCAGCAATTTAGCAAGGCCCTAAGCAACTGAGTGAGACTCTGTCTCAAAATAAAAAAATAAACAAAAAGGGGTGGGGATGTGGCTTAGTGGTTAAGTGTCCTTGGGTTCAATTTCTGGTACAAAAAAAAAAAGGAAGAATAAATAAGGGATTTCTCAGCAAAGGGGAAATAAACAATGAGCCTACACTCAGTTTTTTAAAACAGTATGATTTTAGATAGAAAATTTCCTACAAAGAGCAAAGGCCCAATATAACAAGGCCAGTGATTCTAAGGACTGTTAAAATCAAAGACAAAACAAAACAAAAAAATCTTTGGTTCTTTCAATAGGCACCCAGAGACTGTTATTCATACATGCTTACAAATGATTTTTATACAGTCAGTGTATCATTGGACAAAATTTATGGCTGTCTGCCTGTGACACTGGCTATGGTTTAAGCAGCTATTGCTCACTCTTCTCAAGATCATCAGTTCCTGCAAAAAGGTATGTGAAGAGGCAATTCTGCCTCTCAACGAAGACAGAGTTGAACAGGCTGTGCTATCCCTCATGTCATGGCTGGAACAGAGGGAAAGAAATAAGGGACACAGAGCATGCTTCTTCAGATGGTGGAATGGATATGCATTGGTTCTAGAACCAGAGAATCCAATAGGTTTGAACTTTACTTTCTCCCTTGAGATCCTGTACAATGTATTTTATTAGTCTGATCTTCTATAATCTTCAAGTCTTGATTTTGCCTTTTATAAAATGATAAAGATGTGAATACTAGCTCCCATTCTGATGGCTGAGTTCACTTTTTTTGTACCTGAAACACAGTAAGTTCTTCTTCATGGCTGATTTTCTCCTTAACCTCCATCACAGCCTCCATGTGAAAACCTATTTTCTTTGATAGGTACATTTTTTAGTTTCTATTTTGTAATGAATCACTCAAGAACATTTGAAACAAAATTTTCCTGAACTCCTGGTTTTGCAGGTTGGCAATATGGACTGATCTTAGCTGGACAGTGTACTGTAGTTTTGACTTATCTTGGCTGGCTTGGCTTAAGCATCTCTAATCAGCTGATAAGTTCCCTGGGCTGTCTGGAATGATTGGGGTATCTACCTAGATGAAGAACCTGTGTTTATTCCCATGGAAATAGTGGTGATACCACGAGAGCAGAGTGGAGGCTGTGAGACCTCTTGAGATTCAGGCTTAGAGCAAATACATAGAAGCTTCTGCAGAATTCCTTTGGAGAAATCAATTGATAAGCCCAGTCCAGATTTAAGGCATGCAAAAGAAATTTCATCTCCTGATGAAGGAGCTGAAAAATTGGTGCAATTTTTGCAATGTGCCACAGCAGGTACACTCTTTCTGGAAACCATATTAATTGATGGAAGAAGTGTTGTACTGCATGGCAGGATGTCTGGTTTCTAGACACTTCCTGGAGTCACTATCATCATCCACAAAACAGGGCATTTGTAATAAATGATCTATTTTCATTTAAAATTACTTCTTGTGATTGATCCCAAGGCTAAGACAAGCATGGATGCTGTGCATTTATTTATTTGGGGGTTAGGGGCTTCACCTCTAATTTTTTTTTTTTTTTCTTTCTGACAGGTGTCCTGGGAAATCCTTCTGGAACGGCAATCTGGCTCTTCTTCTCGTTTTGCCAATCTGATCACCCTAGGGTAGGATGATTTAACAGGAGTAATTAATCATTGTGTTTTCTAAAATTGGAAGCCAAGGCACATTAGCCTCATACCAGAGAGCATGTATGCAAGTGAGGGGGTTATGAAGGAGTGTGTGTAATGAGAGAGGTGAGAGTCTTATAATTAAGGAGGAGCATAAATAATAATGAAAGTCATTAGTGCCACTTGGTTGAAAGAATGTCATAAATGTAATTGGGACATTAAAGTGAAATCCATTATGACAAACATTAACACATACAAAGGAGGGGAAAACGTGGTTATCTTGGGTTTGACAGATAGTGTCAGCTTCCAGTGGGGCCCAGATGGCACTCAGGAAAATGTTATGAGCAGTTTTATTTTAATATTTTTGGTTATGTGATATTTGGGAATCAAATGACACAAACACATGAGGAATTTTCATATGCCTGGCCTTGAGGCGACTGGCAGAGAAGAGAAGTGACCAAAGGCGGCGGCATCCTGGAGGACTTCCATCTCGGGAGCATGCCGTTTTTCCTTAGGTATTGCAGGAAGTCAAGACATCTGATGCAGACTGGCATTTTTCCTCTGTGAAATTCCCTGTTGAACCAGACATGCAGTTTGGATGCTTTCTTTAAAAAATAGCAAAGTGGGGGAGAACGACAGGGATGAGAAGGAGGACATTTAAACAATTATGCAGGAAATTATATGATGCTAAAATTGAACACGGACAGACTGTTCAATGGCAGGATTCCCACTCGTGCTGTGCTTTGCAAAGGAGAGGATATTTTACTTTCTCTACAGCACTGTAATTTTTGAGCATGAAATCATTTAGAATACAAAACAAAAGAAAAATTAAATATGTCTAGAAATGGAAGCGAGAGGCGAAAGAAAAAGAAGAGAATTGTAAAAACAATAAGAAAGAATTAAGATAAAGAAAATGAGTATGCACCGGTGTGTGCGTACATGTGTGTGTATGTGTGTGCGTGTGTGTGTTCAAAGGAAGGCAGTAATAAATGATGATGATGGTTTGAGAAAAGTTTTTCACTAGTGTTTCTTTTTAGGGCAGTACAGAATCAAGGAGATCATGTTCCTGCCACACAGGGGTATCTTGAGGACTCAATGAGTCTATATATATGTATAACAGGCTTAGCACACTGGCAAATGGTAAACCCTCAATAAGTGAGAGTTATAATAACTATTATTATAAGCATTATTGTTATTGTATATCAAGACTGGCGGAGCAATCCATATATTTTGGGATCTAGAATTATTCATACATGATGGGGAAGAGGGAGGGATAAACTGACATCATTGTCAAGCCCACTGTATGCAAAGGGGTTTAACTAATAAGTTAGCTCATTTAATCCACATTGAAAAGCTGCTCAGTAGGTATTATTGCCTATAATCAAGAACACAAATACTCAGCAAGCTTAATGCATGTAAAGCAGTTAAAATAGTCACTGGCACATAATAAATGTTCAATAAATGTTAGTTCTAGAGCTCCCCATTTGTGGGGGGAGGGAGAAGTACTAGCTAAAACTGCCATTATGCCTGTGTTGTAGTCTCACTTCTTCTTCAACCCTGTAACCCTTTTCTTCCCCTCCACAGGAGAGGACCCCAAGAGCTCTTTTTAATAAACATTCTGCACACTAAAATGACTCCGACTCTGACTCCTGGGAACCTCAAGTGGTGACAATTTTGATTCTGCAAAGAGAAGAAGTATGGTAAATAAGGCATTTCGTGACATTAGCACTGAGCAGCCTTATTCAGGGGGCTCAAGAATTTTAGACAACATCTCCATCCCACCCCAAGAAGATGCTATCTGCCTTCAAGATCATCCCTAGGGTACGTGTCAGTAGGCAAAGGACATTATTTACCTACCTCTGTACCTTGCCAAATCTCCCTGACTTAATGTGCTCTGATGTAGGAGAAACCTGTTGACATGGACATCAAAGGCATCAGAGAAGAAGGAAGAAGAGGAGGAGGAGGAAAAAAGAGCCATAAAGGGGCAACATTTAGGTCAAGGAAGTTATGCAGAGCACAGCCTTTCTTCCTTATGTCTTGATTTAGAGAGCCTGACTTCCAACTCCAAATAAGAGAGAGAGCAAGACCTGTATTCCCATAAGAGTGGGGTTAAGAAGGGCAGACATATGCTAGAGATGGGCTCACTTTTATTTGAATCTTTGTTTGCTTGCTTTTAAATTACATTTTCGGGGCTGGGGATATAGCTCAGTTGGTAGAGTGCTTACCTTAGAAGCACTAAGGGCCAGGGTTCAATCCTCAGAACTGCAAAAAAAAAAAAAAGTTGATTTTAAATTACATTTTCATGCTTCTTAAAGTAAATGAGCAATATAAAACTATGATCTCATAATTAGAAGAAGCAAATGTGTGAGCTCTTTGAGTATCTGGCCCTAAACCCATCCTGCTCACCCTAGAGCTTCCCTGAAGGAAGATGGTCAACCTAGAGATTCTTTTCTATCAGTGGGTAACATTTTTGTTTGTTTTGGGATTTTTCAACTGCTTTTTGTGTCTACTTCTCTAAAGTTATACTTTTCTTTAAAGTATCTATTTATTTAAATACGCTTATTTGTAGAAAGCTGTGCACATTTTAGAATCAGAATAAGGGAATTCATGCATGGAACAACTCTCCCCATTTACTTCCAAAGAGTGTTTATTAGTATATTATCTTTTTCTTAGAAAATTGTCTGATTTTCAAATTATCAACTATTTTGGAAAAAAAGATCTTTATTATAATAAAATTATAGTAAGTCAATATTAATCGTGTTACATTCTTTTAATTCTGGGTTTAACTTTATACTTCTCTTTCTTTTTCAGTTGGATATTTAGATAATAACTTTTCAATAAATCTATCTATCATTTATCAATCCATGAATCCCCTCTGGGCATGGCTTGAGCTACCTTCCACTGACATGAAATGATCTTTTATTTTAAATAGTTTTTATTTTTTGTTATTACATGTTTAGCAAGTTAATCATTTAAAGTTATATAATTTATTTTCCCAACATGTTTTAAAGGGCATAGGCCCTTAACACACTATTGATTCTAAATTGATTTCATCAGGGATAGTAAATATTCTTCGCTTCTTTTTTTAAATTAGAGTAGGTTCTTCTTTCCTTGAATATTACCTGTATTTATGTCTTTCAGAAGAGCATGTACTTTTTCTTTGGAAGACATGAGTTATTATAAGAAGCTATTAGACCACTTTTATTAATTGTGTCATTTAACTCTGATAGTTTTATAATTTTCTCCTTTTGGATTCATCAACATATCCCATAAATTCTCCCACTTGGGCTTAAAATTTCTCTTTCATTTTCAAAATTCCATCATTAGAACGGGATTCTTTTGCATTCTAATAAATTTTCATTTTTCACCCAAAAACTATCTATTGAAATGTCAGCAGTCTTGGTAAAGGTTACACTTCCAGCTAGATTGGCAAAAGTACTTTTGCCATCTCTCTTTCCTCCTGGGCCTTTGCCAGAGTTGGCTAATTGATCAAGGTCTTCCTTCCTGTGGAGTCCAGATGCTACCTTGGAATACACTGCTCAAACATACTGCTACCAACTGATCACAGTTTGCCCTCCCTCCTTAAAACATCATCAAGTCAAAGTAAGAAAGGAAAATTGAACACTTTCTACCAGGTTTGAAGGAAAACATCAAATCAATATTTTTTTCAATCAAGTTGTTCAAAACAAGTAGTTCAACACTATTAAACATAGAAGATCTCAAGGTATAAATACATCTATGAAATAACTACTTGAAAAAATCCAGACAACCAAGAGATGAAGCAAAATAAACAACCCAGTGTTAGAGAGCTATGATAAATGGAATCCTTCAAAAATATTATTAAATAATTCTATTTATTAATAGAGTATAAATAATTTGTACTTTGTTAATGGAGATGAAGAATGTTAATGGGGAGAAATAAGTTCAAATAACTGACCTATAATTCATTTATCTCTAATTATTAGGAGAAGATTGTTGTTGAAAGAAGAAGGCTGTTGACCCAGTCTTATCTTCTTGTGAATATATGGGTAAACAAAACTTTTGGTAAATAGACTAAGACATTTTCTACAAATAAAGGTTCTTATCTATGGCATACTTTTAATGAAATATCCCTGATTTAAGATTGCTCATGATAGACAAGACTAGTATCAATGAATTTATGAAGTATGATCATGAAAGGACATCATAAAAACTATACAACTATCTGGAGTATGAAGTAGAAAGGCTTCAAGACCCAAGAGTTTCCACTGTGTTTAAGAGTCCAAGGAATTTCAACTAGAGGTCCCATATGTTAATCTGGTCCAAAGATCTTTTGTCTCATAAGTGTAGGAAGAACTTGAGCTATGCAAAGTATCTGGACCTCTCTGCTTTGCTTGCCTTCTCCATTCCTATATATGGAAATTATTAGTAAAAGTTGATACTGGGTAAAATCATTTGTCTGACTTAGATTTGAAAATCAATTCTTTATGTTTACTAAGTAGTTAATAAAAATTAGGGAATTAATGCAAAATTGCCTGTTTCTTCTTTTGAATGAACACAGATCCAAAAATACTGCTCAAAATTGAAATATAAGTCTAATAAAGTGTTTTCATCTCAAACTTTTGATGTTTTTTTCTAATTTTCTAATGTTTATAGGTATTTTTAGGAAATTTCACCTCTTAAAGAAATTTGTCTCTATTTTCTAACAAATCTTTCAAGTCATTTCCATTGCTTCTCCCTCCACATTTATTATTATTATTATTACTAAAAAAATGTGCTAAAATAACCTATGTAAAATGATTTCTTCCTTTTATATATAGTTTTTGTTTTTTTTTTCTTTTTTAGAACTTGTGCACTGGAAAAATTATTTTATTTATTTTTTTGAAAAATTATTTAACCTTGAATTGTTTATAATGAGTATCAATGAGTTTTAAATGATAAACATTCATCAGTATTTATTTTTAAATTACTAGCCAGCTCTTAACTAAGGACTTGTTTATAAAGCTTAAGATCCTTTGGCAAAGGAAGAAAATAAGGTTAGTAACATTCCCAGTCCTAATATTTTGTTTCCAACCTGAAACTTAGTACAAATTCTTAGTGTTTGTGTTCATTAATTATTTCTACATGGAATGGGCACTCATTATGTCCAAAGCATCTTTTTAAGTGCTGACAAAAAAAGACAGATAATCTTCCTTCAAGGAACTTACAGCCCTAAGGAGAAGTGGGTTATTGAATCCTATGGTGGGTGTATTGTGTAAAATAATAATGCATGAAGTGATTTGGGAGTTTGGAAGAAGAGATGGTAACTCTGCCTTGGGCAACTGAGGCAAATTCTCAATAAAAGGAGACCAGTTTACAAGTTAAGATATCTACTCCATTGCATATTGGGTGGTTTTAAGACTTTGACATTCCATCTTTCAAAATAACACCTTGAATGAGGTGCAAAACACAACTTCACAGCTTTCTGCCACAGTCCTAAAGAGAAGCAATTTCTTAGGGCATCTCCATAACAAAGTCCAGAGAACTCTTACTGACAAATGGAGAGATGTGGACTTTGATACTGACTGTACTGCCATAAACATTTACATTAACATTGCCAAAAATGTGAATTTGTGAATGTACCATAAACTCTCTGAGTTTCCTCTCCTTCATTATATAGGAGGTAGAGTTAAATAGCATTGACCACTGCTTTTCAGACACAAGAATCTGAAGTATAGCCTTGTGTTATCATGACTAATAAGGCAGAAATTTATAGCAGAAGAGGGAGATTGAGGTAACTAAAACCCAAACTAGGAGGCATTGGGTTAGCAATCAGACTTCAGGTGGTGAGAAAATGATATTAAATGTTAGAAAGTTGGCACAGTGTTTGTTTAAATTGTTACTTGCAGTAACCTAGGAAGCAAATCACATGCCTTACAAATGTTGAGGCTGGAGGGAAAGAAGATAGAGACAAGTTAGTGTGCAGAATATTATATTGTTTAATGCCCTTCGGCAAAGGGTTAAAAGAAAGAGACAAAATCCAGATAGAATTGACTGATTTGCAAAGAGAAATGTTGGAAACATAATTTTGGAAAAGTGGACTGCTTCTAGACTCTGGGTATGATTGGCTTCTAAAGAGATTTTTAAATGGAAACATGCCCTATAAAGTTGATCGTTTGATTGAAGTGATGTATGTTTAAAAAAAAAATCAAAGTAAGATGTAGCCTATATATTTAATGTTAAAATTTTCCAGAGGAATAATGCACATCAGGGAAAAGATCATAAAGGATCTGGCCTCATACCTATTTTTGCACAAATCCTCTTGGAAATAGAGAGAATAAGAGCTCTGAGGTTAGGTGTGAGAGGAAAGGGAGGAGGAGTGGAATAAAACAATCTGAGTTTGGAAAATCACTATGAGTAAGTCATTAACACATGGAATTTATTGAAATTAAAAAAAAAACTATTAAGTTTTAAAACACAGTTACTCTAAAAGAGAAGAACTTGAGACTGAAGTGATCCTTTGGCTCTCAAAGTTCTATAGGTAGAAGACAAAAGACAGCCTCACAACCCACCCAGAGGGACAAGGAGGAAAGTGGATAAAGAGGAATCCAGCAGGCAGACTGCATTTCTTAGAGACTTCATCCCCCAGAGAGCAGCCCTAAGACCTCAACAATTCTCTGCACCAAGAAGGTAGAAGACCTTGAGAATATTGCAAGAATTTCAGAAATCCCACAAGCCTGTAACTCTGTGCATCTTCCAGTTTTCCACTTTGCAAGTAGATATGTTTATTGTGGATTATCCTCTCTTTGTCCAACTATTGCCTATCAGGCTAGGTTCCCAGCAGGACAGAAAATCTCTCTGAAGACACAGATTTCTGGAATTTTATCTAGCTCTTTTTCTGGACTTGCTATCATGATTAATATATATTGCTGGGTTATGGTAGACTTTGAACTAAATATGTTGGTTCCTTGGTATTAGAGATTGTCTCCTGTGACAATAGAGTATCTTTTATTGTTTGGGAATAAGGGAATATAAGACATACTATTGATGTATATAAAAAAATGTATATAGCATCTGAATTAAATAATTTTTGCCCATATTGAGAGGTGCTACTAATTACTCAATAATGTTTGAATGAGTAATAATATAAAGACATCTTTTAAATCAATGTATAAAATTTTCATCTCTTACTTTGTTTCAGTAAAATCAATTATTAGGTTGTTATTATAAAGTTTTTTTATAATTTGTTCTGAGGATTAAAACAAAGTGAAAAATATTCAAAGCATAGAAAGTTAAAATATGAAAAAATTTAAACAATACAAAACATGTGGAGCATGTGTTTTCAGGATTGTTTTTCTTAATGTATTCATCAATTTTATTAAATGCAATAACTAAAAAAATAAAATTATAAATCTTAATAAAAATCTATAAGACTGTGATTAACATTTGTATTTTGAAATTTATTTAAGTCATCTCCAGTCTTTTTGGACATAAAACTTCTCATGATTCTATCTTTAAATGTCCGTCTAGTGGACAATATGGATATTCAGTATTATTTGACCAAATAAAAACACTAGAAACACAATTAAATTGAATTTTGAATAAATAGTAATGAGTTTTAGTATAAATATTTCCTAAATATCTCATGAAATGTAATTATTCTAAAAATTATCCAGTTTTAATCTAAAATTCAAATTTAAATAGGTATCCTCTATCTTATCTGGCAGCTGAAATTTGTAAAGAAAGAGAAAGAGAGATAGCAACTGATACACATACACACACAGAAAGTAAAATTTTTAAATTAATGTTGCAACAATTTCTGAACCACTTAGCATAACTGTAGCAAATAATGTGAAAATAGACATAGATAAATACATGAGGAACCATTCATTAAAAAAAGTAAGAGTAGTAACTAAACAGATACTTAGCAATATTGGGAACATGAATCAGTAGACTTTTAAAATAAATTCACGCCCAAAGAAAAGAATTCACAAGTTCATTCATTTGTTGTTGTTTTCTTCTCTTATGTAAGTGCTTCCACAGCCCAGATTCCACCTGCATTCTGAAACAGTGTCCATCTTCATATTTAGCAATGCAGCACACTTTCTTGGGTTAGGAACACAGTTATTTTTTGTTTCTAGGTCAGAAGGCAAAAGTCTTGAAGAGACTAGGATCTGGAATAGTGTTAGTCATCAGTATGGAGATTTAGAGCTATGACTCATGTCATATCAGTTCTTGATCTGAATGATATTAAGGAACATGTATGCTTTGATAAGAGTGTGGTGTGTGTGAGCACAAAATCCTAGACTCTCTCAAACTTGGAATCCAGAGCAGACATCTGTCATAACCAGGTGAAAAGATAAAAGACCAATAAAGTAGAATGTACATTTCTCTCCAAATATTTATGTTCCAGCAAAGTTCCCAATCCTTGTAGTTCCTTTTTCATGTGACTAGCTCTGATTGGTGGATTATGAGCAGAACTACTGTGTGCCAGATCTATGGCAAAGCATTTCAGAGTTGGTGTGACACCCTTAAAGTGTCTTCTGTCACTGAGACCATGTCAAGATGGCAGCATTACAAGATGGTAGATACCCCATTCGTAATTGAGTGAAACATAGCCCCTCATCAACCTATGTTAGACAGGTAGAAAAGAAATATTTTTAGAAGGTTTGCCATCCAAGAAAAACCAAGGACCTAATGTATTCACTGCTACAGTCTACCAAACAGTATAAATTAATGTACTAATACCAATTCTTCTCAGACTATTGCAAAAAAAAAAAAAAAAATCAGAGGAGAGATGCTTTCAAATTGATTTATGACATCAGCATGACTTTCATAGTAAAGCCAGATAAAGAAAGAAAGGGAGAGAGGAAGAGAAAGGCAGAGAGAGGAAGGCAGGGAGAGAGGGAGGGAGGGAAGATGGGAGAGAAAATAAGAGGGAAAGATGGAGTGAGGGAGAGAAGGGAGGAAAAGCTATAGTAAAATATCATTGATGAAAATAAATGTAATAATCCTCGAGAAAATACTAGCAAATCAAATCAAACAGCATATTAGAAAGATCATTTACCATGATCAAGTAGAATTCATCGCAGGAATGCATTGATGACTCACCATATAGAAATCAGTAAATATAACACATTACTATAACAGAATAAAGCACAAAAGGCATATGATTATTTCAATGAATAAAGAAAAGTCATTTGACTTCCAACATCTCTTCATCATAAAAACTTAAATTAGGAATAGGATAAATGTAAACCAACACAGTACAGGCCACAGTTGACAAACTCACAGCTTATACACTGGAGGAAATTTGAAAGCATTTCCTTAAAGATCTGGAGCAAGAGAAGGATCCCTATCTCACCACTTCCCTTTATTATAGTATTAGAAGTCCTAGCCACAGCAATCAGGCAGGAAAAAAATAAAATAAAATGCATCTAAATTGAAAAGAAGGAAGTTAAATTTTCCCTGTTTAAAAATGACATGGTCATATATACAGAATACCCTAAAGAGTTTACCGTAATCATTAGGTTAATAAATTCAGTAAACTTGCAGGATACAAAATCAATATACAAAAATCAGTAGCATTTCTGTTCCCTAGTAGTGAATCATCTGAAAAAGAAATCATGAAAACAATTCCAACTTACATTAGCTAAAAAGAAAACAAACAAACAAAAATCTTAGGGATTAATTTAGGTGATAAAGTAAAAGATGTCTGTAATGAAAACTGATGTAATAAAACGAAGATGACACAAATAAGTGGAATGAAATTCCATTTTCATGGATTAAAGGAATATCATTAAAATATTGAGACTATCCAAAATGATCTACAGATTCAGCAAAATCTCTAGAAAAAATGTTCATGAGGGCAGGTAACATACAGCTCAGTGGTAGAAAACATGCTTGGCATGCATGAGGCCCCATCTTCAAGGTCCAGTAATATAAAAAAATTAAACAATGACATTCATCACAGACAGAAAAAAATCTTAAAATTCATAAGAACCCATAATAACTCCAAATAGCCAAAATAAACTCAAGCACAATGAACATGCCTGGAGACATCGATTACCTGGCTTCAAAATATATTACAAGGCTATAGTAGCCAAACAGCATGTTTCTGGTATCAAAACAGATATATAGAGCAACATAGCAGAGTATAGCCCAGAAATAAATCCAGGCATTCACAGGTAACAGGAGACTCCAGGCAAGTCATTTTCAGAGTCTTCATAAAAAAACTGGAAAACAAAAAATTCTGAATAACATTGAAATACATACATATCTAGGATTCAGTCATTGAGAAGGGGACATGATGAAACAGAAGCAAAGGTAGTGAGGACATTTGGCAATGAAACTGTAGGATGGGATTTGGAGGGTATCACAGGTAGATTTTAACAGTATCGATAATATTCTAGGTGATTTGCTAGATACTCTGTTTAGTGGATTTAGAGCTGAAAAAAATGAGTTTGAAAAAAATATCATACTTATTTTATAGATTTTGTGCTATGTCAGATATTTCATTTTTTAAAATTGAAATACAATGGAAAAATCTTTTCCATGAATTAGCTTTTATATTATTCAATAAAGATCATGCTGCATGGATTTCTTACTGGTATATAATTGTGCTGAACCACACAAAGAAATGAAAGCAGGAACTTATAAATGCTACAGAAGGAAAGAAAAAGAAGGGTAGGAAAAGAATGCTGAGTTTTGCCAATATCATATTAGGCCTAAGGCAATGGATTAGCAGCCACAGCTCTCTGTTAGTACCATAGTATCATGAGGGGTGTTCAACTTAATAATCACAGAGGAAGTATGGTGGAGCTGCTAATGTTTTAGGCCCTGCAGGCTGCTATAACAAAATGCCATCAACCGAATGGCTCATAAGCAAAAGAAAGTTGTTCCTCACATTTCTGGAGCCTGGAAGTCTAAGACTAGCATACTGATATTCTCAGGTTCTATCAAGGGCCCTCTTCTAGACTTCAGAATACCAACCTATTATGGTATGCACACATGGCAGAAAGAGGGCAAGAGAGCTCTGAGGGATCTCTTTTGTAAGAACAACAATCTCTTTCGGAAAGGCTTCACCTTCATGATTTAATTACCTCCCAATGGCATGACCTCCTAACATCATCACATTGGTCATTAGAATTTTAGCATATGAATGTTGGAACTTACACATTGAGTCCACTTCAGCCAGCAAGAAGGGATGTCTCCAATAATGTTGCATAGGGAATTTGAAGGTACTCATTTTCCTATTGAAACTTTTTCATTTTCCTAATACAAATGGTGGAACAAAACCTTCTTGTTTATCTACACACAGAGAACCTAGACAGAAGGAAAACCCACTGTTTCTGAGGTCTCCCTTTGATATGGAAAGAAGCCATTTCCATGTAAGGATAAATTACTAAAAGATATATTGTAGTTTATCAGAGGGAGCAAACTTCCCAAGCAATTACAAAAGGCTGGGTATCAGAAGCAAATATTGAGCTCTCTGCCATGTTAATGACATTGAGAAAACTAATCAACAACTGATATTATTTTAGTGGCACCTTACAACCAACCTGAGAGAAGATGTACCCAGGCCTTACCACAGCAGAAACTGCATAACATGTAACCGTGCATCACATATTGCAGCAGCTATTACTCCTTTGAAACATGCAGCTTAAAAATCACATTCACATGTGTTCATTACCATTTTCTACCATCCTCAGGTCATGTTTCCTTTCTTTAAAATTGACACATCTTAAATTATACATAAAGGTGTGTTTCATTGTGGCAGATTCACACATACAGAAAAACAATTTGATCAATTTTGTCCCCCAATACCTACCCTATTCTCCTTTCCCCACTTCCCTGACACCTTCTCCTACCCTATTTGTTTCCCGTCTAATTTCAGAGTCCCTTTTCTCTCCCATTTTTTTCCTTCCAGATTCCACATAAGAAAAAAAGAAAATTTGATATTTTTCTCTCTGAGTCTGACATGTTTTCCTCACAATTTTTGTGCTCAGTTCCATTCATTTTCCTGCAAGTAACAATTTTGTTCTTCTTTATGGCCAAATAGATCTCCGTTATGTAGATATACCACAATATCTTTATCCATTCATCTGTTCCTAGACACCTAAGCTGATTGCCTAACTTGGTTATTGTGAATTGTACTGTGATAAACGTGGGCATGCATGTATGTTGACTTTCATTCTTTTGGCATAGCATAATCTTATAGTAGATCTATTTTTAACTTTTTGAGGAACCTCCATATTGATTTTCATGGAGCTGGTATACTAATTTACATTTCCACCAAGAATGTGAAAGAGTTCCCTTTTCTTTGCATCCTTGCCAGCATTTATTGGTATATATATTCTTAATGCTAGCTGGAGTGGTATGGAATCTCAGTGTAGTTTTGATTTGCATTTCCTTAATGGCTAAAGAATGTGAACACTTCTTTTCTTAATTGTTCATCATTTTTACTTATTTTAAGAAGTGTCTCCAGTTCATTTGTCTATTTATTGATTGCATTTTTTTTAGTGTTGAGGGTTTTGTTGTTGTTCGTCAGAATACTTGGCAAAAGTTTCTCCCTTTTTGTAAGTTGTCTCTTCACTCTGTTGTTTCCTTTGCTGTGCCAAAGCTTTTTGATTTGATGCTCTTCCATGAATTGATTCTTTCTCTTATCTATAGGAGTCATTCTGGAAGTCATTGCCTGTGTCTATATGTTTAATTGTTTCTCCTATTTTATTTTTTCTAACAGTTGCAAAGTTTCTGGTCTTGTTAGGTCTGTGATTCATTTTGAATTTACTTTTGTACAGGGTGATTCATAGTGTTTTAGAATTTGACCCTATTGGGAGCTGCCTGGGTGGTCACATTAATCTCTACCAACTTTTATCAGTGGAATAATATTTTATTCACTGAGTTAGTCCAAACTTCTTTAACAATATTTCCTTTTAGAGACCCAGGTCATGGAGATTGTATCAATTATATTTCTGAACTTTATTTTTGGTACTGGAGATGTAACCCAGTGACCCTTAACCACTGAACCACTTTCCCAGCCACCCTACTTTTTTCAAGTTTTTGTTTTGAGACAGGATCTTGCTAAATTGCTCTCCAGGCCTCACTAAGTTGCTGAGGCTGGCTTTGAACTTGTGATCCACCTGCCTCAGCTTCCTGAAACTTCTGAATTTCATATGTCCATCTCTTTGAAATCCAGAGAATACTTCTGACTGAGCCCAATACACCACACTCCAAGGCAGTCAGAACTTTGTCTTTGTCAATTAATTCCTCCCCAGAGCACATAGAATTGGGCCAGAGATAAACCTGTTCTACCTCTTAAAGGATGAAATCGTGAACAATGCACGTCTAGAACTTATCAGCTATACTGCTTTTAGGTAAAGGAGACTTTCCGCCATGTATAAGGGTGGTTGAGGCCCCTGGTGACTGCTGCATTTTCCTTTGGTGTCAGTTTTATGATCAGCATTGGGACTCCAACATCCACGTAACCGAAGAATCCTTCCCATGATGATCTCACCATGCCGCCCTTTCTCATTTCCTCCTAAATGTTCTCTGGTCTGGATATATATCTATCTTTGACTCAACACTAACCTTCCTCTCCGAATAGGCCTGTAGATTCTGGATGAATTATATACTTTCATTGCTTTTTTCTAGTCATAGCCTTTTCTTTATCATAGCTAAGGAACATGTGGGATATTCTTTACTCTCACAATGTTCTTTGCTTAGTACTAATGCTATTCCATTTATATTCTCATTGATATTTGTGTCAAATATCATCTATCCACTCAAGACCTCTTGTTCCTGCCTTTATTTAAAAACTTCTCTTCTTAGGTTAGGAACTTGCTGTATTCTCTCATAAGCAGGAAAAGTTGCCCTAAAACATTTTTATCTTTTGTATGAAATATGTCAACCATGTTTCACAAGGATGGAACATCTCCCCACAGCCCGCATTTTAAAATCTTTAAATTTAGTTCTTTTCTTTCCACTCAAGTAAATTCATTAGAAAGCAGGAAGTTTTAATGATGTTATTAGAGCAATAACACCAAATTGGATTCATGTTTAAAGCAAGTGGAAAATTGTGATACCTGAATATTATTTGTAACAAATCACAACATGTTTTACAACTGATTGCAATATTCTAATATATTGCAATATGGTTAATAAATACTGAGCACAAAGAAATATTCTTAAACATTTCTATCTTAGCCAGAAAGGTCAGCTTAGGTTTTTATCCACCCTGAATGAGTGACTAGATCCAGCAGGGAGATGCATAAAATATTTCAGAAAGCCCTGAGAAATAGTTTCCCCGTTTATATGCATCTAGTGACAGAGTTTAAGTGTTCTGCTGTCATCCAAGTCTGAGAGTCACTAAGGTGCTTTCATTCTGTCCTCATCAAACTTTATTCTCTAAAATGGATCCAAGTCAGAATTGGTTGAATCAAATATGCTTGCATTTCAGAGAGAAGGATTCAGTTTTCAAGTTTCATAAAGAACATGATGCATGCAATAAATTTAGAAACCAAAATGGAGAGAGTGATGGATAGGCAGGTCAACCTTCTTAACACCAGATTTAGTTTTCTTTTTCTAGTCTTTTTTGATTGGGGAATACGGAAAGGGAACCATGTGAATGAATGCCTCGGCTCTCTTTTGTACAGACGTGTCGATCAACACAATTTTTTGACAACAGGATATAAGCAGGAGAACCTGCGGATGATATCTCTCCCCCATTCCCAGAATCACTGTCTTATGTATACACTTTTCTCCTTTGTCTCTCAATTTCCCTTTCTTCTTTCACGGAGCCCAGGGGAATATTTTGCCTTGTTTTTAGTGTGACTGAATAAGCTCCTAATAAACCAAACCTCCCTGACATAACAACTCTGGGGAATAAAAACCAACAGGTTTTTGGAAGGGAGTTGATCCTTGAACCAAAGAATCAGCAGGGATCGAGTTACATATTTTCATGGTCTTCAGCTTGCAGAATATCAATACTGAGCCCTGTGTGGCCACTAAAACTATTTATGGGTGAGAGTACATCAGTAGGCTAAGTCCTGCTGGCTACTAGCCTGGAGGACCACTAGAAAGTTAGGGAAGATTTCCAGAAAGGCCATAGCCAGGCACAAGGAGTCCCACCCTCTGTCTATAAACTCAGCTTAAAATCTTTGACTGATCCTGATCATATAAGCACTAGACAGAATGCAGGCAATCCAATTAAAGAGGAAAAAGAATGATTTGAAATTTCAGTTGCTGAAATAAATATTGAATGTGCAGTTGGAGCCCAACCAAATTAAGTGTCTGCTTAAACAAAAATATCAACATTTTTCTTTGAACCATGACAGTATAAAGATTCTTCATGTTATTATATTCATGTGGTCCACAAAATAATTTCAAGTGATATAAAATGTGCATAAAATGTTACTTATTTTAAAGAAAAAAAAGGTATGAACGTTGACCTTCAGATATGGGTAGTTATGGTTTTGTAATTAGCAAATAACAACTTTGCTCGTGCTGGAAATTCAACCCAGGATCTTGCACATGCTAAGTAAGTGCTCTACCTCTGAGCCACATGCCCAGCCTGCAATTTTTTTTTCTTTTTTTTCATTGTAATTCTGTTGTTCTTGTTGTTGTTGCTTATGTGTGTGTGTGTGTGTGTGTGTGTGTGTGTGTGTGTAATGATATCAAACCCAGGGCCTTGCATCTGCTAGGTGAATGCTTTAGCACTGTGCTATACCTCCTGCCCTGTAAATAACTTCAAAGGAGGTATCACAACCAAACTAAATAAACTAAGTGAAAATATACCTACAGTGAATAAAAAGATAGGAAACCTGAGAAAAATAGACATTAAAAAAGAATAAAACAAAAATTCCAGAACTAAAAATTATAGTATTTGAAAACTTTTAAAAATCAATTTTTTAAAAAGTTGTTCTTAATCAGGCAAAGAGAACATGTATTATTTCTGGTTGGATTTAAGATTGTATAAGTAATAAAAATTTATAGCACTCTCTAAACACAAGAGAAAATAAGCTACTCTGCTATCAGAGAAAACTACAAGAAGATTTTATATATGCACGTATATTTGTGTATGTACATATGCATGTGTATATATATATTTTTGTGTATACAATATATATTGTATATTTGTGTCATTGTATAACATATTATAAACATTTTAGTATTTACTGGTGTGATAGGATGTGTCCATATATAAATTATAATATGTACCATGTAGTACATATTAGTAATATCATAATATGTAATATATGGTATATAAAATTTATATGCTATAGTGTAGGTGTGTGATATACTACATAAGTATGCATCACGCATATACTGATGCATGCTTTAAGAAGCAGTCTAAAATAAATAAAAAGAACAATTGTGAAAATGAAAATGAAGCCACACAGCTAACAAATCTGGAAACTTTCATACATAGTATAAATAATACATTCCCTAATATATAACATACATTTTAACATATAATATATGATATACACAAAATTCATTAATATATCAAATATATATTATAGGACATAAATATTATAATAGTTGTATATGTATTAGTTGTGTAAGTCCATTTATGAATATATACTATATATGAAATTTTTGTTAATATAGAGCAACCATGCAAATATGTTTTCCAAGCAAGTTATGGAGAAAGTAGTATGTTCTAGTATATAAATAGATACAGGTTGTACTGATACAGATCTTTTTGAGAAAGTGATTTTTGCTCGTCAAAACTTTAAAAAACATTTAGTTCCTTTTACTATGGTATACTAAGTGCACTCTAAAGCCTCTTCTGGTCTAAATCCATACGAATGACAAAACTGAATAGAGAAATTAGAAGAGTGACTGTCATTAATGCATCAGTGATGATAGAAAAGGAAGCATGAATTGAAGAGGAAATTTGATTGAGGAAACAACACAAATCCTATGCTGAAAAAGTAGGAAGGAGTTCCAAAGTTTCCAAAGGTAGTGTCTTCCTAAAGGTTCCAAAGGTAGTGTCTCCCTAAAGGTTCCAAAGGTAGTGTCTCCCTAAAGGTTCCAAAGGCAGTGGCTTTCTAAAAGCAGAGGGACTGCAGTGCCAGTTGAAAACATGGCAGTGTGCAGAACCACAATGGCATCTCTCCTGTTTCCAGCAGAGCCATACTTCCACCTGTCTCCTATTTCGCCATGTAGTAAGATAAAAGAAATAAAAAGGTATCTGACACCACCACCAGAAGAGGTTCGTTTGTTTTTAAGGTGTCAAACAATAAAATGCACACCTGTATACCAACAATCGGAATGCATTAATCAAAGGTATGTCTCCTGAGAAATGTACAGTTAAAACTTTAGCACAAGAAGAACTGGAAAACAGGAATAGGTCAGAAAGCATTGGTTGGAAATGCTTTCTTGAATTCTTTCAAAAAGACAGGAAACTTGATTTTTTAATATAGATAATTCTCCTGTTCACTAATAATTTTCTGAAGGATAGAGATTCATAAGAAGTTAGCATATTTTATCTATGATTCTAACTTTTCCTGAAATACCTGAAATAGGTGAAGACCATTTAGGAAAGTAAAACCATAGACCAACTGCATTTAGGAACACATAATATAGCACTTGAAAATGAACAAAGTAGAAATTCTAAAAATCACATATGTTTAAGTCATCAAAATAATAATATTTAAAAACTAATAAATGAGTCAAAGTGAATACTAAACATAATAAAGAGAAAAATGGCAAACTGAGATAAGAGAAAATTAAACTGTGCAGAGAAATGAGACAATTTTGTGGTGAAAAAAACCTAGAACTCATAACTACTATAAGTCCCAAAATAAAGGAAGATGAGGAAAATCAAATGGGAGAAAATTTTAGAACTAAAAAAGGGAAGACACTTTGCTTTGTGCAACTATAGGATAGATGAAAATAAATCATTCAAATGAATCCTGAGATTACACTTTTTAAAAGACAAACAATTATATAAGTTTAAATGATGCATAGCTATACTACAGAAAAATATATAAGTATAATACAAAAATTTTTAGATGAATATATATTAGCACCTGCTAGCCCCAAATGTTCCAGATTCTAAATTAATATCCAACAAAAAAAATCTAAAGTCAAGACATTGATAGTTGTAAAAACATAGTTAACTTTTGAAAAAAGAACAATCTATCACAGAAATATTATTTATAACTTTGAATCCGTCTAACAAAACAAAATGGAAGAAAGCAAAAATTGCAATGATTATCAAAAATAAGATGAATAACTCCATAGTAATAATGGAACATGTTAACCCTATTCTCTCAGAGCTCGATGGATCAATGTAGACAGAACTGATAGGACAATAAAAGATTTTTAAAATAACATAAACAGTTTAATTTTACATATCTGAGGTAACAGATTCACGCAGAACTCTGTACTAAGAGAACATGCATTGTTTTTAAGAACACATGGTTTATTAACAGAAACTGTTCATTTTCCAGATGTTAAATGATATCTCAACAAATCAAAATCATTGACTAAAATGAAATGAAATTAAAACTCCATAATAAAAAGGAACATTTCCTCAAAAAAAATTTTTAAACAAACTGTAAAAGGCAGGAAGATTTTCTAAATAGCCCATGGGCTGAAAATGATTTATATTGGGAATTATAATGTAGAACCAAATGATAAGAAAGCTTTTATGGTAAAACCTTTGCTGTGTGGCAAATATATGCTAAGATGAAAATGTATATTTTAAGTGTATATAATAAAAAGATACAAACTTATTGAGATAAGTTTTCTTCTTACCATACTATGCAAAATAATAAGTTACAATCTCCAAAATATTTATAAAGATGAATATATAGGGATGAATGAAATATAATTTTTTCAAAGATGTCTGTTTTTTGGAAGAATATAAAAAATATTAATTCTGAGAATATTAATAAAAATAGGTAAGATATGGTACAATTAAATAATCTTAGAAATTAATGAGGGTATAACTAGAAATAACAGAGATACATAATGAGGGACATTAAAAAACCTACTGAAAAATAAGAGGGATTAATCAATTAACATTTGAGAAGATAACTGCAAACGAAACCAATTCTCCTGCAATTCATCTATAAATTCAATGAATGCCAATGAAAATACCAGTATGACATTTTATGAAATTTTATAGGCTATTCTTAGAATTCAAATGGAAAAGTAAGAGTAAGATTTTTAAAAATGGAACAATATTAAGAATAAAAAAAAAAAAAAACCAATGGGGTCTCCCTTGAAACATATCAAACCTTATTTTAAAGTGTTAGTAATTAGAACAGTGTGGAATTGGTTAAATGAAAATTTGGTCTCGTCAACATATAAAAGAAATAACAGGCTTACAGTTTCAAGAAACTTGTTCAATTCTCACAGTAATTTGGTGACAGATTCAGGATGAAAACTTTGATTTTCTAAATCCGAAGCCTCTGAAGCCTAGGCTCTGTTTAGTTCAGTTAATGTCTCTCACTCCCATGTCATTAGAATACTAGAGACTATGTAAATCATGACCGTCTAGGTGTGCCACAGTAATAAGTTTAAACTTATTAATAAGTTATAAGTAATAAGTTTAAACTTATTACTCCATGGTTTAAACTCCATGGTTTAAACCACAGTATCTGTTTTTCTTACTTAATTTACACTTCCGATGGAGACAGTGTTGAAGTTGCTCCATACAGTCATTCAGGTATCCAGGTTAATGGAGGTCCACCCTATAACTAGATTATCTGGATGTTTGACCTCATTTGTCACTGTAGAGAGGTCAAGGACAACCTGGAGAAAACTTCATACAGGTTTCATTTTCAAGTCTCAAAAGTAATACACATTGTTACATGCACATTTAATTGGTGAGATTTTGTTATGTGTAGGCTAGGGAGTGTGCTGGGAGTATGGTGACCCATATGTCCAGGACAGAAATAAGACTTGGATCAGGATGAGTCCAAGATTACAATTTCATGTAGCAAAGTGGAAGTAATTATGACTTGTTCATGTAATGATGCACATTTGATTCTTTCTCTCCCATTGAGGTATCCAGTTTTTAAATGTATTCCTGGGTATATGTGTCTGTACACTCAACTTAGGAGTTGGAGAATAAATAAATGATAATGTGAATCGAATCAGTGCTTTTGGCTCTGTTTGGCTAAAATGATACACAAATGAGGAAGATTAAAACAATGATTTGGAGATCTGCCCCTCATTCCTAGGGATCTGTTTAATTCCTAGAGAGGAAGAAGGCAGATCCTTAGTTCACCAAATTGTAATTTCTTGGCCTGAAAGTGTTCACTCTGCTTCCCCCTTTTATAGAAGTTGGGTCCTGGTCAAAAGAAAAGCCTCAAGTAAAGAGTTAATTAGTAAACTCACAGAATTTGTCTTGTTCTTTTTCCTTAAAAGAGTTTTTACCTTAATTTAAGACAATTCATTCAAAACATACATAAAAATTACATTTCAAAATGTTTTTACCAGCATATTTATGTCTATATGATTTATTCCAGGACAACAAAGTTCAGTCAACTCTTTAATAAAGAGTCAAATCTTTAATAAATTAGTAATCCAAACAAAATATACTCTGAAACTGATAGAATATCTTTAAATCTATTGTGTCAAAATGTAAAATGTAATTACTCTTTGAATGAAAAAGTCAAATTTTAAGGATTTGCCTTAAGGGGAAATCTCCCAACTTGGACACCATAATTACCAATAGCTTCTATTTATGTATAGCATATACATGTTCTGGGACTTAATAAGCTGCTGTGTTGTCATTAACATATTTATATATTCAAGAGCATGGAAAGAACCATCATGACTTATTCTCAAGAGTAGATCATAAAGTAGGAGAACTGAATATAAAGTAACATGTATCCTATAATCCATATATGCAAAATATCTATGGATTTATGGATATATATGCATAGAGATTGGCTAAGCACAGAAGTGATGGCAGTTTGGGTGGTAGTATTTTGGGAGTTTTTATTTTGTTCTTTTTATATTTTGATATCCCCCCTTTTTCCAAATGTCTCTATACATTTTATAAATGTATATTTATTTTGAAAAGATAAAAAGAAACTTTCTTTAAAGAGTAGCTTTGGAGAACAAGTTGTACATTTATGCAGAATTATGTATCCGCATATTATTTTTCTTTGGATGCTGGATATTGTTCTATAGTTGGCCTTCCAGTAAAATCTAAGTATGTTTTTGAAATATTAACTGCCTTTACACAAAAGTATGCACATGCACACACACACACACACACACACACTCCTCAATTTGAAGTACAGATAACTGTATAAAAATGTAGATGTCCTGTGGCCTGGAACATCTGCATTTTTATAGTGTTATCTATACTGTGGTTCAGTGGTAGAGTACTTGCCCAGCATGCCAGAGGCTCTGGACTTAATCCCCAGAACCACTAGAGAGAGAGAAAAAAAATGCAAATGTCCTTTATTTGTTAGGCTTGAATTAAAGTCATTTTATTATTGCAGCTAATATCATCTCATTGTTGAGAAGCCAAATATATTTTTCCAAATTCTGAATTACTTGGTGACCCTAATCTTTTGTATGAAGAAGGGAACGGGGTCCATGCGGAAGGAAACGTGATCACAGAACCAGGAATGTATGAAAGGTAGACTCAAGGACCAGGGTTTGGCTACGTTCTGTATCGTTCCTTGTGTTTCAGGGCTATGCCATTTACCTCTTTCCCCCATATATGCTCCTAATGTTTCTTCTTCATTTCTACTTTCAATTCTAGGCTAGGCTTTAAAAAAAATTAAAATCACCTTTTGTGGGTTCATGGGGAGATAGTGAATAATTTGTGCAGAAGCAGTTCTAACACAGGCCAGGTAGGCATCCTGCATCCACCCCCACTCTGCCATCAGAAAGGTCAGGTGCTCTGCTGCCTGTCTCACATGCCTGGGCCACACGGAAGTGGAACGGTTCTGAGGCCATGGATGCAGAGGAAGAAACACAGTGCCCTGGGGCCCTGCAGAATAATGATACTAAGGCTGTTCCTGAAGGATGGGATATCTTGCCCAAGAGTCGATGAAAGGAAATATACAATTTAGCAGCCTTTCTCGTCTTTTGTTGCTCAGATATTCAGTGACAGGTTTCCTAAACCTCTCTTTAACTGGTTCCTTCTGTTTCTTTTTATTATCCCTTCTCTAATTCAGATGCATCTCTGTGAAAGTACGAAACACATTTATTTTAAAGGAAATTTCTTGGTTTGCCTGAAACCAAAACAACACTTTGTGCGCGTACAGGCCAGTGTTCATTTGTGGTCTGCCTGCAAGAACTCTAAGAGTTTATGAGATAATTTTCTTATACTGCAGGCAGCTGACTGCAGGGAAGACATAGCTGCCACCGAGGGATCTGTGCCATCAGAACATTTGGTTTCTAGTCTCCCAAGTCCTCTTTGTTTTTGATCGTGACATTTCTTCATACTCAGATGCATACATGATGTAACATTCTTTGTTGATGTTCTGAAATGTGTTTTGGAGTTATTTTGGCTCAGCACAAAATAAGAATGGGGCTCTCAACTTTTCTGGTTGAAATGTTAATCTTGTTGCCCCCCAACCCGCCCCAGTCTTTTCCCCCTGCCTGTCTGTACCCTGCCTACTTGCAAAGCTTTAAACCCAAGTCTGTATTTAATAGACCCTAGACGGTTTTGTTGGAAACAGGGCAAATGAGAAGTATCTCTAGCGGATTTGTGGGCCTTTATTGTGGTGGGGGAGTATGCCCTAAAGGGGAGTTCCTCGCAGCCTAATTGTTGAGGAATGATGGAAACTCAACAGCATGGAAATTCTACTTCTCGCTTCAACTGAAAAGGTGCTTATAAAGGTAGCAGGGCTATTCTAGCAATTTGCCTTATTTTGAAAATCCAATTTGGGAACTTCATTAAAGGGCACTAATTTAGTGTCTTGGGGGAATATGTGTTTAAAGGAGCTTGTCAACAATCTTAGATGTTTGCCAGTGTGTAGGTGAGCTCAACTCCCCAAGCTGGGGTTACCTGGTTACCTGTGTGCTCTTTCATTTCAAACACGATGCCAAAGAAGCTCCAAAGCCCTCAGATCAACAGTAATAGCATCTCCCTCTGTCCTCATGACCACCTCCCATCCCTAAAATTAGGATGCTTTCAGTGTATCATCTGAAATTGACAATGTGAATTTGTCACCCAGAGGTGCAATGAGAAAGACAACAATTTTAGTTGCGTTTAGTGGCAGTTCACAAATGTCAGGACTGGCTGTAAAGCGTGGCAACTGTTTCAGATCACTTAAGGAAATAACAAAAGCTTTCTGAATGCCTGGAAGAATAATTTATTGCTCACTGTCTGCCCCATATTCCCAAAAGTATACTTCAGCCCCACATGGGGGACACAAAATTTTAAGAATAGATAGCCAAATGCTAATTATCCACAAGGCCTCAAATAGGCTTGAGTCTTCTCTAGTTTTTAATTTGTTGACAAAATACTATGAGAAAAGGTTGAAAATTTAGTTGAAACAAAGTAATTTTATTATTCCTTGGAATGCTTTCCTTTCTCAAATAATGTTTAAATTCCATGAGATACTGCAGTAAATTTTGTCAACAAGTTCATTTATACACTGCTAAGATCTGGATATATTGTTTTGCTCTTATATATTATCACAGGAATTTGTACTAAAAATATTGATTGAGTTCTCCTTTTCACCAGTCAGTGGTTATAATTTCTTATCCAGTTTATAGGCCTGAGTTCCATTGGTTTAGTGAATTCTGAGTGTGGGATCTAATTTCTTGCAGAAAGACTTTGTGTTTAGCAGAAGCTGCTAAGGTTTCCTGTTAATTGTTGACCTGACCCTCCTTTTAAGAGATGCTTAGCTGTGGTCACATCTAGAAGAGATACCAACACTGACCCTCTTTCCATGTGTTCTCAATCATGTGTATTTGTGGCACAACACGACTAGGCACAATTTCCCCTGAAGATAAGTAGAATTTTCAGAATGTGATTTGAGATGAAGCAAAGGGAATCAAATTCAAAATACTTATAATAATTTTCCACTACATTTTATTTGACTAGAAAAATACTTACCAAAATGTTTTTGGAGATGACTGAATAGGAATGATGGCAATGGGTAATAGTCCTGAATTTTTTAGGTTTGATGTGCCTAATACCTTATACAGTGACTTCATTCTTATGCAGCAAGAGCTAAATCTCAAGAGAGAAAATTTCTAAGAGTTGAAAAATAACTATTCTTCAAGGTCTAGTATAACCTTACTCTGTTGTACAGCATTTTCTAGAAGTACACATATAATTTAAGATTGAAAATCTTGAAAATCAATATCTTAGCATATGTGAACAAAGTCACAAAATCATTTGTGAAAATCAGGATTTCATAACATGTGGAAGGCACATTTCTTAATAAATCTGTTTATATTGTCTGACATTAGGAATGAGTGTCAATAAATGAAACAAAAGATATAGACATTTTCATGACATGTTTTATGCTAGTTGTTTATTTGTTGTCTATTCAAAGGGTTACTAATTGCAGCTGGTAAAAGTTGATTTTTCTCCTCTTCAATTTATTGTGGGATGGGCGTTCATTGCACCAAATTCATAGTTATTCAGTGTCTACTTTTCAGAAGCTGAATTGCTGGATATCATCAAAATGAGCTTTGGCAATTCCATGCAGGAGTGTACAACTATAATTTTCTTGCACATTAATAATAACCTAGCAAGGAAGCCCAGAATCAAATGCCTTGATCTCAGCCGGGGGCAGAAAGCTAGAGTGGTGTATCTTGGCTGGTGACCTATAATGTTGGAAAGTAGGCTCTACAGTCACTCAGGAGGAGTGGGCGGTATTCCGGAAATTTTATTCACTCTCTTCCACTACGCGTTTTTTTTTTTTTTTTTTTTCAGTATACCCCGAGACAAATGAAAAACAAATGAATTACAGCTTATAAAAATAGACAGTACATCTCCAAAACAAACAAGGAAATCAAGGCTTTTATTTCTTCAGGTGTCAACTCTGTTCCCTGCCCCAAGCCCTACCCTGCCCCTACCCTACCCGGGTTTCTAAGGCACCTTGCTGATTGTAAATCAGCGCTCAAGCGGGCAGCGTCTGGGCATTCGCACACACGCAGAACACTTGGCGCTGCGCTACCGGACTTTTGGTCTTGCTCAAAGCAAAGCTGAGAATCTCTGAGAACTCTGAGGCTACGGATTCATTCGGGTGGGGTGAGGTGTTATTATTGTGGGATTGTCTCTGCAGAGTTGCCCTGGAGAGTGAGCGCAGAAGGAAGGGAACGGAGCAAGGCTTCGCCAAGTGTCCCCAGGAGTCAAGGAGGCACCCCTAATAGCGGTACGCTGGAGAGCTTGTGCATCGCATCGGGGGCGGGAGGGAACTCGGCGCCTGCAGGCTGGGAGCGGGGAGGCGGTGTAGAGGGGCAGGGGGCAACGTGCCAGTTTTCTCTGATTAATGATGCTCACGCTGCCGCGCGTGGCTCATGCGCTTTGTCTCCAGCCTTGGGGTTCGCGGAGAGCTGCCCCGGGAATGGGTAGCGCCACGAGCGCCTGGAGCACCAAGCAGGTGCCTGCACTCAGGCTTGGCCAGCTCTGGTCGCACGCGGTAGCAGAAAGGCCCAAGGCACTGACAGACACCCAGCGCTGCCACCTCCCGGGTGTGGCGGGTCAAGAAACCCGGGTCTCAGGCCTCAGCAACTGTGTGGCCACGTGCAACACGCGCTTTGCCCTCAGCCTGGGCGGGGACCGGACCCATCCGCGGCAGCCGGGAGGAGAAGGGAGCCGCCCCCGGCGACAGTGCCACCCGCGTGGGAGGGCACGGGACCAGCCGAGGGGCAGACGACCGAGGCGGTCAGGCAGGGGACGCGGGACCTTGGGACCGATCGAGGCTGACTGACTCTGTGTGGGACTGGCAAAGCGACGGGAAGGTGGGAGCAACCAGACAGCCCGGGAAAGGGAGGAGAGAAACGGAGAGAGAAGAGAGGAGAGAGAGGAGAGAAGGAAAAAGAGAGGAGAAAAAGAGAGAGAGAGAGAGAGAGAGAGAGAGAGAGAGAGAGAGAGAGAGAGAGAGAGAGAGAGAGAGAGAGAGAGAGAGAGAGACTGACTCAGTAGGCAGAGAGACACAGAAATAGCGGAGAGAGAGAAACACTCGTGTGCTCCCTCCCTCCAAACGCCCTCCTCTGACCGAGGGAAGTGGCCAGGGGCTCAGAGTAGGAGAGACAGGATAGGCACAGAAGACGGCAAGAGAGACCCTGCATTGCTGGTGGGACCAAGGGACTCGGAGGGGCGGATAGACTAACGCACAGACTGGCATTCTGAGAGAGTGGCAGCTTCAAGAGCAGAGCGCAGCGAGGCGAGAATCCTGTGCTGAGCTGCCAGACTGACCGACAACTGGTCAGAGTGACAGAAGTACAGACAGAAGAGCAGACAGGAGGCCGAGGCACGTTCCCTCTCAGCAGCCAGTGGGGCAGAGAAGGCGGCGGCGGCGTCCTGAGTGCTTCGGAAGCGCGGATCAGTCGCAGGGGCAGCCGGCGCGTAAGCCCCAGCCAGTGCAGTAGCTGCAACCCCAGCCGTGGCTGCCACAGCTGTGCGGGTATCCCAGCCCACTATGCAGAAAGCTCTTACTAGCAGTTAAATAAATCGACCAAAAAAAAAAAAAAAAAAAAAAAGCCAACAACAGAAAAGGAAGCCAAAAACAAAAACAAAACCAATCGAGCCAAATCAATCATTAAGAAACAACAATATTAATAAAAGCCAAAAACTAAATCAAATCAACCAAGGCACCAAGAAGCTGGGGGGATATCCACTGTTCGTCAAGGTAATAAGTCTTCCGATCTGAACGTGCACGCCTTTTACAGGTTCTTTCTTCTTTCTTTCTGCCATATAGCTGTGCTTTTCTTTTGAATTGTTTCTCCTCTGTATTTCTTCATTGTGTTTGTAGAAAGCTGATGTTGTTATCCATGTATTGTGTTTCCGTGTTTGGTGAAGGGATGGGTGGGCTTCCCTTCCCCCCAAATCAGGCAGAAATGGAAAGATGGAAATTGAAAACGACAATGGTTTTCATCACAGAAGTTTCCAGTGATTTATGTAGGTTTCAACATAGAAAGTTTGGGATGCTCTTAATTCATTTGAAAGAGAACTATAGAGAAGGTAGAGAGTTATAATTAGTTTATTGTCCTGGCAAGACTAAGGTCTTGGGTGGGTTCGGAAGGGGTTTTTAATTTTACACTCTTGATGTTGTTTTATTGCAACCCTCAATTTAAGGTTTTATGGCAGAAATGGTGGTAGAATTGAGTTGAAGTAGGCATTTGTTTTCAAAGTTTCTTGGGAAGAGGAATTGACTCAATGTTTATGCATAGAAATAAAGCTGGTGTGGAATTGTCAACTGCTTAGGTTTAGTATTTGATCACCTTCTGAAAGGCACAAGTTTAAAAGGAGAAATAGAGTGAATAATTGAAAGTTATAGGCAAGGGAAGCTCAGTGCAGTGCAAGACTGGTAGAAATTACTTTCATGAGGTTGTGTTTAAAAAGTGTAGAAACTCATTTTGATTTCCGATTTTTTAAGAGTATTGGTATAACACTTCAGGTTCTCCAAATAAGAAGAACATTACCCAAAGTTGAAATGAATCTATATAAAAATCTCAAAAGCAGAATAAATACGAAGGGTCCTCACCTCTTCCTCATCTGCTTTGGAGATCAAAACTGCTATGATTGTTTTAAGTAAACAGAAGTGAAGATGACAGGAAATCATTTTTTATTTGGTAAAAGTCAGAAAACCTTTGACACACACTTTAAAATAAATGTGATATTCCTTTGATCCACTGTATTTGTATTACCACAGAGCTTGCATGTCCTAATAGGATTTTAGCTAATGTCATTTTCATGGAAAACAGTCATTTGAAAGCTGAGAGCTCTAGCTATGTTTTGTTCAAACAGTGAAGTAATCTACTATTTTAACAGTAATTGCTTCTGCCGCATTCCTAATGTGGGATTGCATGTGAGAGATTGTGTATACTTCTCAGGTTTATGTAGGTTTTCAAGGTATGTATTTGCTTGTGTTTGATCTTGTTTTTCCTTTGTCGTCACATTATTTTACTTCTTAACAATTTGACTAACAAAATATTTTTAATTGCTTAGAGAATGAGTTTAGGTATATTCTTTGAGAGCTACACATCCATATAACAAAAGATATCAAAGAATAATTATTACTATCTTTGCTTGTCAATGCTATTATGGTTTGTTTAAAATGCAGTTGTTAAAGACATTTAGACTGCTACATAACTCAGTTATCCTCTGGGCATGATTTATGTTATTTGATGAATAGAATTAGTTACTGTAGATGAATGCTTATTTAACAGAGTACTTTGTTTGGGTGAGGCATATTTAAAGAAACTTATAAGGCTCCTAGGATTGACTTTCAGTTTCTTAGTGACTTAATTTCACTACATGCTGATTTCTCTTTTACAACATTCAGCTCAGATCCAGACAAGTTTGTGTATGCTATTAGATTTGCAAATTGCTGATCTCCCAGTGACTTTCTCTCTTAGATCCCAATTGAGTATGGTTACCTTGAGAACTGTGGCATTAGCCCTGTTAGAGCATGCTCCACTGGGGACTTCTGTGCAGTCTATTTTTAATGCTATTTAATGAAGGAGCAAGCACCTCACTCAGCAATAAAAGAAGCATGAGGAAAGAAAGCAGTGTGTGGTTATGGATACTGGAGAAGGATATTTGGAAAGGTAAAGAGTGGCTGCTGGGTAAGGTAATTTTATCAGGTCCTAATATTGTATTAATGGAAATCGATTAATTTTAGTGAGAAAATTATATATGAATAGTTTGATATATGTTTCCATAATCTCCTCACTAGTTCTCAGAAAGAAGACTCAATAATTTGAGTTCTTTAAAACTTGAAGGAGATCTAACCAAAGAGTTCCTGCATACCTACTAGTTTTAATACAAGTGTCAGAATCTTGGATAGGAAAAAGTAGAGAATAATTTCAGATTCCTAAAATATTGTTCCAGTGGATGCCTTGGAACTAACAGAGCGTTTTGGGAATGAAATAATTAACATCTTTTAAGGTACAATGATAACCTGAAGTTCTGCCTGGTGAACTGTTTTTCTTTTATGAACTTGACATCTTGTCCAGAATCATGGCAACTAAGTGAAGCAGGAACTTTTGTTTGAACTTGATAGAATATTCGGGTTGTTTTCTGTCTTTAACTTGGAGATAAACACCACGGATTATCTTTCTAAAAGATAAATATTTTTTAAATGTAGATAGCAGAGGCAGCACTGATAACTTTTGGAATGTTATAATGAGGGGAAAATGATCTTAACATTGTAGTGTGTAAAATACAAGAAGCCACCTGTCTATAGCGTTTGCATATACACCAAACAACTTTCTTCAGGTAGAAAGTGAAAATGTTCAATCAGAAAAGTCTTTGTAGTTCATTTTCATACTAACAACATGCCATAATCAGTTTATTTCTTTGTTCCGAGTGAAGCTAATTAGATTTAAAAAATGCTTAAGTAGTCTCAAAATTAACAAGCATGAGAGAATGTGAACAGTTTATATTAAGTGGGGAAGTCATAATTATTTATTAATGATGCTATTAAAAGGATGTACAAAGTTGATCTTGATTTTTGCCATTTTGTGTGCGTGAAAAATCATCCCCAAATAAACTACTAAGGGAAATACATGATAAGGAGATACTGTGATTTCGTTTGTTTTTTGTTTGTTTGCCTTTCTAACTTAGTCCTTCTAGAGGGGGTAACAGTCCACACTGGCCGTCTTGTTTCCCTTTGTGGTCATGCTCTTTGGATCCCAGTGCTCATACCTTCCTCAAGCTTCTCAAGGCAGTGGGCATCCACATCTGAATTCCATGTGCATTTTGTCTGTGGACAAGATAATGATAAGCTACATGAGCAAAGCGTGGAATGAGTCAGCCACTGAAGACACAACATGCAACATAGCCAGGCATGAATATGAGTGAGAATTCCTTAGGACAAGGAGACAGTTTGAAGTCCATGAGGTCGGAAACTGCAAATGAACTGTTTGCACATAAGTCAGTGTAATTCAGGTCTGCTTTGTGACAAGGTTAGGAAAGAATGTGGGGCTCCAAAGTGATATCGACTCTGAAAGCCATTTCTTCAGATGGTAAGTACTGGCATCTTTCTAACTGGTACCACACGGTGGTAGCGTGCTTAGGAATTCATGAATCTCTAATCACAAAAAGAATTGGCTTCCATATAAATGCAGTATATCACATGGGAAGTTCTGAACATATTTTAAGTCAGTGATGATACCTATAAAACATACACTTACTCTCTTAAGACAAAGGATCTTTATTTATTTTATTTTTTTTAAGAAATCTGTGGTTCTAGAACCTCTGCATTTCTGTGAGACTTTGCTTTTTTTTTCAATTTTGCATTCTATCATTTTACCTTAAATATGAAAAATGAGTTTTAAGCAGTGATATAAGTAAATGCTGAAGGATCATTAAAGGTGAAAATAAATGTTAGCAAGACATACGTGTGACTGGATTTGTTTTTCTCAAGGATTCTTTGCTTCTGATTATTAGGTCTTGTAAGGTTTGTTTATGCTAAGTTCCAATAATTTTTTCCGGTGCCTCAGCATTATAATTTAGATTAATTTGGCTCATGTTGAAGAAATCTTGGCCATCAATATTGAAGTATTTAATATTTGTCTTCACATTCCAGCCATTTCATTCCTATGAGCATTAGATAAGAGTTATCAAGTATTGCTTGATATTAAGCTTGATAAAGAATAAAGTACTAGAGACAGAGTATCAATTTCATTCAGTAGTTTTTAATGTTAGTAGAATTGTTATCTTGTGGTCTCAAAATCCTCTGTGGTCTGGAGATATTTTCTTAAGGCATAAAATGCCCATATAACATTTTGACTGCACCCCATTCTAAAATTACTGGGATGTATCGGTGCCTAGGGAAAAAGCTACATAGGCAAGACAAAAAAATGAATTGAAATAATTACATTGGGATAATAGAAGGGATATTGAAAAAACAAAGGGGTTGGCTTGAATACACCAAACTGGCTGTTTGCTTTCAGTTTGAATCCCTAGCATCCTAATGTTCCTCTTGTCTAACTGCCAGCATAGATTCTATTATTACCAGGTGGAGAGAATGTTAATCACTGTCTGTGGTCAGAATAGATCAATATTTTAAATTCTTCTACACACTTTTCCTAGGAAACAGGAAGTTTCTGACAGTTTTTATAACCCCCACTGGATATATGTGACAATGCGACAGGTTTATAAGATTTTTTATGAGTTTTATAATAAAAATTATGATAAAATTACAATTGTGACTTATTAAAATGCTGAAGAATTAGTTCAAAATTGTCTCACTGAAGGCATATATTCGTAATGATTCCTCAGTCTTAAACGCAGATGGCATTTAAGAACGTCATGGTTGTTCCTCTTATCTAGCAACAGAAAATCATTTCGTATTCTCCAGGTAGAGGCGGAAAGGGCATATTAATCATCCCTTTTGAAAACAGGTCTTTTACCACATTCCCAAATTTAGAAATTCACTGTGGATAACATACAAAATATTATGATTTTGTTAACGAAATCACTTCTGTAAATAAATATTGGTTTTTAAGATAATTGCAAATAAAATTTTGTTTTAGTTTAGAGACAGAATTGAAGATATTTAATAGTACAGCAATTGCATCACTACTAATTGCAAGTACTTTGGCACATTTTATAGAGGTTTACTTGGTATATTGTGGGATAGGTTTCTATGCATATTCACATTGTGTAATAGATCATCATTTTTTTCTTTTTCATTGAGACTTACTTACAGAGCTTATCTACCTAGATGAGCCCAATCTTCCCTCTCTAATTCCTTGTGATAGGGGCATCAAAAAAGAAAAACTCAGTGGCCACATTACCAAATTTAGTATTAGAATTCTCAATGGATGAGAATTTTTTACTTTTGTTTATCGTTGGTTGCTTTTTTATTACATACTAATCACTTGAGATAAGAACAAGTATCATCTCTTGAAAAGTAGGACCAGGAATACTTAGAAGATTTCCTTCTAATTGCCTACATACAACACTTACTTCAGAACATGGCAGTCCATAGAATTGGATGTTAAATGGGAGGAAAAATTAATTCATGTTGACATATTTTGATCTAGCTGAAATTAAGAATCAGCATAAGGAACCGAGGTATGACATTTTGATGTCTTCAAAGAACAAAACTGAACATCAATTTCTAAAAGTTGTATGTTCCCACAAGTCCAATAAAACAGCCCTTGATATGTAAATCAGAGGGGTCAGGGATCATCTATTCATTCACTATTTTTATTTGCATTCACTGTCTTGAGATGCATTCAGGTGATCTCCACAGTGTTACATAGATCTAGGAAAATCAGGTCACTGGTCAGCAGGAGGTGGAGGAGGGGCAGGTTAACACACTGAAATCCCGCTACTTTTTCTGTTTACCTTTTATTTGGGAAAATAAAAAGCTATCAGATTGATTTTCTAGCTCTTCATGTTTCTGAAACCACATGATGACATGAAGTTATAATATTTATTTATAAGAAAATATTCTATATTGGTATGTTTTTCTTAGCATTTTTCTTGTTAATGTGTCTATAACTTTGGTGGAAATCCCAGAGGTGCTGGCATCTTATTGATTTTAATCATCAAAAAGCTGTTGGACAGAAATCAAGTAGATTCCATGTGAGTATGTGACAGATCAAGATTTCTGCAGCATTTGCAAGCTTTAACTACTTATGGCTTCTTTAGAACAAGTTTTTAAATGAGTGTTAAAAAATGCTTTCTGTTGAAAAATGTTACTTTATTTATCTATTGATTTATTTATTTTAGAAAAAGGAAACTACAGTTTATACTCAAATCATGACTCTTTAAGCCAGTGTAGCACATAGTTGTATTAAAATTGCTATTGAATTCTGCTAAATTAATGAATTGTTAGGATTCTGCAGTCATCTATGATCCTGCTTCTTTTACCTGGCCTATAGGAACAATTGAGCTAACACTCTTACATTAGATTTTTTTATGTTTTCTTACTTTATTTATTTTAATTTGCTTAAATATACTGATGTTAGAAGTTTAAGAAAATAGCAAACAACTGGTATTGTACTAAATTCACACATTCCACAGCAAACAACCAGCTGGCATTAATGATTCTTCATTTTATTCATTCCTGTGCCAATTTAACTTTGGTCATAACACATTTTCTGTGTGAAGATTAAAATCTTTTTCGAGCCCTGAAATTTTTGCATGATCACTAACAGAGATCTGGAAAGATAAAATAATACAACATGTTACCATGTTGCATGTACAAGCTGCAGCCACCTGCTTACCTCTGCTTACCTCTGGTTGTTAGCCCGCTAACAAGTGAACCCCTTAACTTTTCATTATTATTGCAAGTATTGTCTTCATCCATAACTATAAATGACTTCTATTTCAGTGATTTTATTCAACATCAAGAAGAGGAAGAGTATATATAATTAATGTGACAGAATTTATATGTTATAAAAATCTTATACATCATCTAAGACAATGATATAAACACTCTTCCAAGAAGAGATTATTTTATTCCACAAATGATTACATGGTGTTGTTTGTTAGATATGATGTTGGAAGCTGTGGACAAATGTTTTGAATTCAGTTTTAGATTGAAATTCAGATTAAAATTGAGAGAGGACTGGAGATATAGCTCATTTGGTAGAGTGCTTGCCTACTATGCAGAAGACCCTGGGTTTAATCCTAAGCACCACCAAAAACCAAACAAACAAAACAAAACCCTAATGGAGAGGTTTTCTCCCATAGGTCTACTGGAAGCTCATCTTAGAGTGAGTAGTCAACCTCTATGTGAGACGAAGAAAGTGTATCATAGTGGTGCCTAGGCCTCGATGAGATTCTGAAGTATTGAAGAAATACTCAAAATTTGTACTAAAAGATCTAGAGCAAAAAATGTGGGGCATCCAAATCTCACTTCCCCACACCATAAACATGAAATTACCTAAACTGGTATTTGTTCCTCTTGTCTGCCCTCTGGGTCCAAATAAGTAACTAAGAATGTGACCTCAGGGGCCAGGACTTGAAATCTCTATACTTCATTGTTTCTGCAAGGAAAATTGTGTAGTAGCATCAGTCCAATCTCCAATCTAAGCAGCATACTACTTCTAAGAATAGCAATTTAGTTAATCCTTCATCATTTCAATTTTCTCATTTGTAAAATGGGAATGAAACCTATCTTGCAGGATCAAAGCAAAAGCAAAATCCCTGATATATGGGTATTATTGTAAAAAGAAACAATGATCTTTTCATAAAAAGCTTTAGAGAAAGATTTAATTTTTTTGACATACATGAGATATAGCTTCCTTTAAGGAAAAAAAAATTTTTTTTCCTTGTAATTTAAAGTATAGCTCTCTCCCATTGCTACCCTACTAAAAATCTAATGGTTAAAGTTGATGACTGTCTTGACTCTTTCCTTGCCTATGAAAAATCAGAGGCCAAACCAGTAACTAATCTCAGAGGTATTTATTATATAAGGATCATGATGTCTAACAAGGTCCTCTTTCTATTAGTTTATAAGCGGGAAAAAATGGCCAACTCAGAGTTGTCTAAAAGTGAACATATAACTCTTATTTTTCCAAGACATTTTATTTGTGTTACTTCTAGCATCTAAACAGGGAGGCTAAGTAACCAAATATTTAAGTGAAGGGTTTGGAATGGCTTCACAGAGGAATAACCTTGAATCCTGCTCTACTCAGTGGAAGCCAGTAAACATGTTTAGGGTGGCTTGAGAGGTGGAAATGATTTCTACTGTGAGACAAAGCAAGAGGAGCTGTGGACTTGCAAAGGGGCTCCCTGTCACTCCCACAGAAGGCTTCGGTTCCTGTCTCTGAGAACTGGGTGAGCTGTTTGAACAGAGCAGCTGATTTGGCCTCTCTAATCCTAGAGTATCTGCATATAATTTTGCTTAATGAGTCAGCACCGTGCCAGTGCTAATATGGCTGGAGGAGGGAAGAGACTTCTCTCATAATTGGCTTTTAAACACTTGCCTTCCCTATCAATCAGGAAATGGAGACCCACAAGCAATATTCAGCACAGGAGAAGGTCAGTCAGACGACACAGTAAAAACATCAGATACCTGCATTTTATTTTCTCTTATAATCTGGATGTCAGCCATTCTTTGGAGGCTCACACAAATCAGAAATTTAGCCTATGAAACTTCTCAGAGTTTCTGAGAATATGTTTGTAATCCTTTGCTCTCAAAATATTTACTGGGAAACAAATTTTTAAAAATGCATACATCTAGAGAGGAGGGAAGGGGGAGAGCTAGAATCAAAATAATACACATGTCCCAAAAACCTATTCCTCAATATGTTTTTTCATTGTCCTTAGCACTTCTGGGCTAGTATAGTGCTTCCATGTAGCAGATATTTCATCAATGTTCATTGAATTAAAAATTGACCTTTATATTCTTGATGGCATCTAATATTCAGGATTTAAAAGCTCTAAGTGAAGTTTTAATTGTATTTCTCCCTGAAAATTCAGCTTAAGTAGATTTGACATTCATCTTGCTGAAAGAACAAAGAGATGTCCTTATACGTAGCACTGTTACTGCACTAGAGATTATTTTGCCTCCTACAAAGAAGTTTCTTCTTCATATCTCAGGCAATGAAGAGGAGGTCTATGGAAATAATGAGGCCTCCTAAATTTCAGTATACTTAAGCAGGCATATCACTTTTCTATTCATGTGGAGGGAAATTACAATTAATACCCAAAGTTGTCTTAGAAGACAGGACAAGGCAAAGGTAAGTTCACAAGGACTTTTCAAATCATTGGTACACAGAACTGGAGACTTCTCATCCTCACTGGATATGAATGTACTTTTGGAGGGATTAACTGTGGGTGAAAGAGATCCAGCATGTGGGGAAAGAATTCACTCCTCTAAGTAGGCAGTAAGCAGTGCTGAATTTGACGGCAGAGTGAGGGGGAAAGCAGAAAGACAATACTAGCAAATCAAGGGCACCAGATCCCTTCCTGTCTTGGAACAGCTTTCATCAAACTATAGGAGAGTAGCCCTTCTTTTCCTGCTACATGGGAAAGATGTTAGGATTAACCAGACTTAAGTGACAAACCACATAATGGACCCAAGATCATTAAGAACTGAATCATGTTTTTATATATCTTAAAAATAATGTCCGTAAAAATAATCATGTTGGAAAGGAAGGGATGAAGCTGAGTAAAAGTGAAATAGCCAACAGCTCTGGAGGCTGAGGCAGGAGTATTGCAAGTTCAAAGCCAGACTCAGCAACTTAGCAAGGCCCTAACCAGCTCAGGGAGACCCTGTCCCTGTCGCTAAATAAAATGCAGAAAACGGCTGGGGATGTCACTCAGTGGTTAAGTGCCCCTGGGTTCAATCCCTGGTACCAAAAAGAAAGGAGAGAAAAGGAATGGGTTTGCTTCTTTAGTTTGCCTCCTACATTTTAAGGAACACCAAGAGTAATGACTGAATAATCTTCCACTCAATCATCCACTTCCTAAAGAAAACCCAAATCTGAAACCTTATTTTAGAGAGATAAGGAACACATTCTTTCTTCTCTGTGAATGACAGACTTTAGGAATATGTAGAAAACTATAGCAGGTATTCTCATCAGGACAACCAACAGAATATATTAGGGACACCATGAATCAGAGTAAGGTAATGTCCATGCAAACCAAATTGCAAGATCAGCCAAGGTCTTATGTGATAGTCACCCAGACTTATTCTTGCTCCAGATAGTTATCATTTATTTATTCATTCATTCTTCATTTTTAAATATTTATGTTGGATCTCATGCCAAATATTTGGGAAACCTTTCTATATAGAATGTTATGGGCATTTGGGGAGGTGAATACATTTTAAATGTTTTGAACAGTGGATTGAATGATTGAGAGTCTATGGAAAATCCAAAATGATTGACAGATAATTTCCCAGATGGTAACACAATATGAATTTATTTCGACAAGTTAGAGGCATCTCTTTTTTTTTTTTTTTTAACCAATGAAGCTAATTAGGAAAATCAACAGAGTATACTTTGAGGGTAGAAACATATTTTTTCCTGAAAATAAACATAAAGCATAAGCAGCACTGATAAGTTTTGTGGGGAAAATTGGATTGATGGAGTAGATCACAGACTAAAACCATCAGGTAGGGGCATCTCTAATAAGAATGATTAGGTCAGCTAAGATTATGTACTTGGAACTATGATGCCCCATTCATATTCTCCTTTGTTGATCTCACAGATATATATTTACTGTGTTACTTACTAGGGCTACAATTGGTTATAATTGTGTTTGGATTATGAATTTGTGAATTCTATATTGTGTCTTTAAAAAAGAAAACTGGAAATTTTTTTCAGAAAAAGGCATTATAAAGTCTTTAACAGATTAAAAAATAATGCATATGATTAACGAAAGAGAGAATTATAAGTGGTTCTATAGGAAAACCACTAAGGAGTAAAACATTTGATGTGTAGGTCACCTGAAGGATGACTTTTTTTTTTTTTTTTTTTTTAAAGTGCTGCAGTTCTTTCTATTAGAAGAGAGGAAAGATTCAGGTATTAGAAGACAGAGAAGTATCTGAATTCATTACCCCAACCTGGTTCATGCCCAGACACCTTGCTCTGAAATTTTGTACACTGAAAGAGCCTACTTTTAGAAGTCACCTATAAAGCAACCAGATGATTTCTAAGATCTCTTCCTGTTTATCACTGCTATGATTCAATAATGACATTTTTATACAATGATCATGGATCTGTTGATTATTGTATTGTTCATGAATTTTTATTACACTTTTTTTCTTTAGTCTTGAATATAAGAACTAATACTACAAAATAAGAACAAAATGTTTAGATGTTGCTCTAATCAAGAATAGTTACAAAAATGATACTGGATCCCAGGCCTGGGGTGAGATCCAGTCTGCAATTTACCAGAACCTTTCTTAAGCCCTCTGAGCATCAGATGCCTCATTTATAAAATGAGATTGTTGTTATAATTAAATATAAAGTGCTTGACCCAATGATGAGTATTAATTTGTTATTATTTTTTTCTGGTGCTTGTAGTTTTGCTGGTTTTGCCCTTATTGCCATTTGTGTTTAATTCCGTCATCCTCATGTAAATAAAGTTCCTCACAGGAAATGTTTCTATGGGGCAGTAGTTTTCTTTGGTATTTTGTTTGTGAGTAACTAGAGGCCATCCTCAGCATAGCCTCACCTTATGTGATAAGTACTTACATGACAGTCATGACCGTCAGTGGTTCAGTGGCGCAAGCCCATCTGTCAGCACAGCACAGGGAGTCCAGGCCGTCCTTTCTAGAGATGCTTCTTGCATGTACAGCAGGGTGGGGCCTTTTAAAAACCACACGGGTCGTAGGGACTTGAAAAAGAGATTTGGGCATGGATAACTTAGAATTCTCTGCATATACAAAATTCCATGCAGCATTTCATAATCTGTTAATGTGACTCATCCAGGGTAAGACCGTGGCTCTGATGCTGATTATTGAGACCTCCTTCTAGATGTGTCTAGCAGTAGCATAACAAGTTTAGTCTTAGCACCCATCCAGGAGCAATTTGAGACTGTTATCTAAAAACAAAACAATTTAGACTGTTATCTAAAGATTTCAAATAAAACACGGTAAACTTGTGACTCGTGCTCACTGCAGAGAAAACCAAGGGCTATATCCATCAGGTAGCCATTTGTATAATCAGAGAGTCAAAAGACTGATCTATGAAGAGGACTCTAAAATCAATTTTCTGGAAATCACTAAAGAACATTACCTCATTGTTTTGACCTGCCTGTGAAAATAGATGTTTTGATGCTTTAAGAAAAGATGAGAAGATATCACTTGTTTCATCATCTATTGATTAGATCCTTGGGCCTGGGCAAGGATCAAATGGTTTGTTCTGTTATCCAAGGAATTTACAGCATTGAGACAGACCCAGACCTGCAAGCTTGAAGGGGCTAATATATTTCACTCCAAATCTTGGTGAACTCATCTAATATATTGAATTGACAGAAAGCCAGCATTTAGGAATTCCTGATGAAGTACATCAATAATTGTAAGGACGATCTCAATGAAAGGAATGCGTTGTTTTTCTGAACTTGTTAGGAGAGCTACCTGTGGCCATTTGTCGTGGAAATCTGTACTTATTTCTGTATTGATTAGGTCATTAGTACCATTTGTTCTGCTCTGCGGGAATTACTTCACTTGCCTTGCTACTTCTGCTCTCTGAATTACCTTGTTTCTCTAGGCAAAAATTCTTGTCAACAGAGATCCAAGATTTCTGTAGCTCTGTCAGTATCCTTTGCTGAAGCCACAGGGACGGTGATAAGTAGAAATCCGTATTCCTCTACTGATTTACCTTTGCTCATTGATGATCAGAAGCTACTTACGGAGTTGTTAAATTTTGGAGAAATAATTTTTTTATTATTATTTTACACTGTAAATGCCAGCTGATATTTATTAACTGCCTGTGTGGGAGGGACCTTATGTACCTATATGATGTCCTAACTGATCTGCCTTTTGGTTGTGGTCACAGCAATGGTAATATCTCTGTTGTGGCATATTTGTCTAAGGAAAGAAGAAAAAAAAAATATATATATATATAATTTTAAAGTTTGTTTTTGCAATAAGAATTATCCTGTAATATGCAATTGCCATCAAGAATACAATCAATTAAATGATCTAATCTGGAGATCAGGAATTGAGAATCAGGGTAGGGGAAGGTTGTTTAATAGTGAGGCCATGGCAGGGAAGGAAGACAATGGAAATTAATTTTTGAAACTGGTGCAAAGCGGGTGGAAATCAGTCTGCATGTGTCACAGACTGTACTATGGTCACTGTTGTGCTGTGCGGAGTGCCCTGTATTATCAGTTCCCGATCTCATCTGTTCTGGCATACTTTCTCCTGCCATCATGGAAAGGGATTAGGTTTGAAGTCAAGGTGATCTAAGTTTGAATTCCACCTCTGCCTTTCACCTGGCCAAGATTCCCTTTTTTGAGTTCTTGTATGTAAAATACTTGTGACGTGATATAAATGCTAGCTCCTTTCTAATTCCCTACATAAACTAATTATCCACTATGACATGGAAACCCCGCTGGGGTGTAGCTAAGTATGAGAGCACTTGGCTAGCTTGTAGGAGACCTTGGGTTGGATCTCCAGCCTCACACACAAAAAAGAGGGGGAATATTGAAGCACGTAGGGAGGGATACATGTAATGAAATTAAATATCATTATTTGTTTTGAAAATGCTATAAGGCTATGAGGACCATGGATAACTGAAAAAGAAAATAAAAAAAACAAATCTGAGGCACAGTTAGATACTGTTTTATTTTCATAAGGGTTTAAAAACATGTATGACATAATTAAGTAAAAGAATGAAAAAAAAAAAAAAACAGACTCTGACACATCTATATCTATATCTGCCCTCACGGCCCAACTTAAGGCAAAGCAAGTTGTTGCTTCAAGAAATCCAATGGTTGACACTTAAGAACAGAGATACCCAATGATAAGTGATTAAGGGAAAATATTAATTTTTCAGAAAAAAACCTTCTTGAGCAAATAGATGAAAAATGGTTTTGAAGATGCATATTATATAATGAGTGACATTTAAGGAAAAAATTGCTTTTTTTCATTTTTTCTAATGGGTTCACACGGTTTGGGTTTTCAAGTGCATTTTTTTTTCTTTTTTTAAATATAATTTCTTCCAGTATTGGCAATCAAACCCAGGGCGTCTCTCCAATGCTAAGTGAAGGCTTTGCCACTGAGCCCCATCATTCTTTATACTTAAGGCATATTACCTTCTCTTCAAATTTGTTTTCTAAGCTATTCCTCTGTCAATTTGAAGAAAAGTGCTGCACTATTCACTCAGGACCTGTCTTCTGTCCCATGGGGGAGAATCATTACGAGGTAGATGAACTTACTTTCAGTTCATCTGCCAAAACATGTGTATGCAGTTTGTTGAGACTGAAGACGACTGTATCCATTTTAACTGATACCTTTGTCCTAAAATCATCTAGAAAACTTTAGTTAGAATTAGCCGGCATGAGCTTTCACTGGTTTGTCCTCTATTTGTTTTCTACCAAGAAAACCCCAAACACCTGGAACACGTGTGCACTTCTCTGCCTGAGCTTTCTGTGTTTGTTTGGCAGAGGGTGACCGTTGCTTTTGGCAGATGTGCAGGATCAAAGTTATTTTTTTTTTTTTTTTTTTTTGCCTTCTACCCTCAAGGAGTCAGTTTCTCAGTCAAAGGAAGTGGTGAGGTTAACAGAAGTTTCAGCACTATCCTGAAATAAAAGTTAAGCATAGTAGGTGCAATAAACCTGTTTATTAAGTATTTGTCAAAGGTAGTGGCTTTGTTAAAATATTGGAACCAAGAAATGTAAAGGTACTGTTTAATTTCCATTAATGAAATGTCAGGTTTATTTCATAACTTGAAGAAAACTATTAGCCAAATCTTATTTGTTTTCCTACATAGTTAACTGAAGATATGGAAAATCATATAGATATTATGCACAGTAAATATATGATTTATTTGATATCAATATATTTGATATGATGTGAGAGAACACATTTTCCCAAACTTTTACCTAATTCATCATCTGCATTGACTAGCTTTATTTGAATAAGCCTTGACCAAGGACCTGAAAATTAACTTTTTTTATTGCTGAGAAACTTTCTCTAAAGAGAGAACGGAATAGTAGAAAATAAATATGCATACTCCTTGATAAATGTGTTCATATATTGATGTATGCATTCATATATGTAAATATATATTATATCTAAATTAATAAATCTATTTTCCTGTTATATATGAATTTTGGATCTCATGTAGATAATCTCTATCATTATGAGGTCAGTGACAGTGTGATCCAGGCTAATTGGTTTTCTGTTTCCTTTTCCTTTGGAATTCATTTATTTCACCTAATGGATAGTTTCCTGTTAAGGACAGGGTCACAGGACAGAGTCCATGAAAGGAGGAAACCTACATGTATTCCTGGTTTTAGCTCATCAGCACTGATAAAATGGAAAGATAAAAATAGATAATGAATTTACTGTTTTGAATAAAGACTCTGGGACTTATGTACCTTCAGCTTTTGTTTCATAGCTTGGCCCCAGTGATCCAGTGAACTATACAATCTCTCTTATAAACGCCAATCAGTGATCTAGGGCCCGTATTTTAACACAAATGAGCCATACTGTGTTATAAGCCAGGTCTATCATAGAAAGAAACAAGAAAGAATTTTCTCGTGTTATCTCAAGGGGAAGTCTCTTCCTGTGGCACTCTTTTCTTCTGTATCACCCAAGAGGGTACAACCCGGAAATAGGGGTCCTTAAAACTGCTCATGCATCAGAATCACATGGAGTGTTTCTTAAAATACAGAATTTTCTGGTTCAGTCTATGTGTGATGGGACTCACATATGTGCATTTCTAACAAGTTCCCAGGGATTCTACTGCTGCTGGTCCGTGGACCACAATTTAAAAACCACTAACTTAAAACATAAACCTTCTTGTCAGAATATAGAATTTGCATAATTGATGTTTCATAATCTGGATTATTAAAGGGATACTGTAAAATTCCAGAATAAACTAACTTCAAAATAAATTTTAACTTACTTTTGCTTAAAATTATGTTTCAAGCATAGCATCTTGAAAGAAGAGATGAGAATTATGAATTCTGCTGCACAGACCATTAGGAGCCTCTGTTTCAGGCAATCAGAGGACAGTACAAGTTTTTCCTTGAAGACATATAGTGAGAATCTATAGTGTGGGATTCTAAAATCCATGGAAATAGAATAATCATCCCTAATCCACAAAATTGTATATTCTAAGGATCAATAGATCGTTTAAGAAAATTGATGGGCACTAAAGTTTAAAACTGTAAACACAAATATGTGTAGACAAAAAATTATAATAATCTTATTCATGAGGATCCAAGCTAGAAACAACCCAAATGTTCTTGAAAAGGTGAAAAGATAAACTGTGGTGCATTCAGACTGTGGAATATCACTCAGCAATAAAAAAGAAATGAGCTACTCATACTTGCAACAATTTAGATGGATCTCAAGAACAATATGCTGAGTGAAAATAGCCAATCGAAAAAGTTATAGGCTGCATAATCCCATTGTGTAGCATCTCAAAATGATAAAGAACAGATTAGTGATTTCCAGAGGGTATGACAAAGGGAAGGGTGTGACTGCCAATTGATGGCAGGAGGCTGTGTTTTGGAGTGATGGAGCTGTGCTGCAGCCCAGTCGTGGTGATGGTTAACCAGACTTATGCAGATGTTAAAATTTATGGGATTGTACAGACCCCCTCAACAAGTGAAATTTACCATGTGGTAATTCTTCAATTAAAAAATCTGGATGATATCATCTTTTATTTATACCAGGTAGCTGTTATAAGTAAAATGATGTGAGGTCAAATATCCACTTATATAAATGAATAAAAATGTCTTATTTAAAGCAAAAGAAAAATAAACTACGATCTCCAGGAGCCTATGTCAGCAATTTTCAGAAGTTAGAAAAGTCTGCCCAACGTAGCGTTCGCAGGCGTCATTCCCGGGTACCTCTTCCCCATTTCTTCGCTTGTTATCTTTCTTAGAATCCTTCTTTGCAACCTTTGTTGCTTTCAAAATGATTTTCAGAGGAAGATTTGCTGTTCTCATTGAGGCTAGCTGTGAAAAACTGACAACCCTGGAACCGTCATTCAGACACCTGTCACATAAATGTTGGAGCCTGCAGATAGTGCCATCCACCACAGCTTTCCCAGCTCAGTGACAGCTGCCTCGGGCTTGCAAAGGAGGCCCAGAACTGTTCTGAAGTAGTTCTGACTTTTCAATTGGGAGTCCTCAAGACATGTCTGGAAGGTCAGGGTCTCCAGAAATGCCAGCCTTTTAATTCTAGCCAGAGTTTTAATTGGGTCATATTGACAAATATCTGCTGAATGGATGCATATGCTTTTTTTTTTTTTTTTTTTTTTTTAACTGTCAAAGATAGTTAAAAACAGTGGGCTGGGGATATAGCTCAGTTGGTAGAGTGCTTGCCTCACAAGCACAAGGCCCTGGGTTCAATCCCCAGCACCACCAAAACAAAACAAGGACAGTTAAAAACAAATACATCTATGATGCTAACTATGTGGGAGGTACTCTTCCGAGTGTGTCTGAATAGAAGAGTGTTTAATTCTCTCAGTTTTCCATGAGATGGGGAGTCATTATTTCTATTTACAGACAAGGAAACTGAGACACAGAGACATCTAATAATAACTTGTTCAGAATTAGTGGTGGAGTCTGACTTTTGACTCCGGATGCCCAACTTCAGAGTTAACCACTACCCAACACTTTCTCTGTTTTTCTTTAGTCTATCTTGTCTCCTATCACAGCAGACTGAGACCTTTGTTACCATTGTATTTCAGTGTGCATAGAACCCACCATCCCTGAGAAAATTCGTAGACCCTAGTGCAGAGCTGACCTTGTACCAGTTGGGCAGTGCACTCAGATGCTAGTGTTGGAATCACATAGAATGCTACTGCATCTGCCAGTGTGGGCACACCTATGGGTAGAGCTGTGGAGAGGGCCAACGGAAATGCCCTGTGGTACTGGCATGTGCTCTTGTGGAGGCCCAGGAGTTGGCAAGCCCTACAGTGTGGCATTTTCTGCCCTGCATGTGCTTACACCTTAGAGAACCAGGAAGCTGTTCTCCTGTCAGTCAGAGCCGACCATCCGCTGGTTAAAAAAGAAACTTGTCCTAGAGGAAGCTACTCATAGAATGTCGCTGATGACCTGTGAGCCGTCATCTGATCACCCTGGGTGAGCAGAGAAAGATGGGATGGAAAATGTGGAGAAGCATCCATCTGCTCATCCTTTCTCTGATTTGCCTTGTAGACGTGATGGGGTGAAATAAGGATGGAATCTAAATCTTAAAAGTAGAGGAATTCTCTCTCTCTCTCTCTCTCTCTCTCTCTCTCTCTCTCTCTCTCTCTCTCTCTCTCTCTCTCTCTCTCTCTCTCGTTCCAAGGCAAAACAGTTCCTTTACTTATTGGACTTTGGTGATGTTTCCGCAGAAATTCTTTTTGGTTTGTTTGTTGGATTCAGAGATAGACAACTCAATCCTTAATAACAGCTGTGGGTTGAGGTTGTGCTGAATTAGGGTCTGCTTCAATCCTCAAAGTCATTTCCCAGCCTGAATCCTAGCATGGTGGTCAAGGTGAGACACTATGAACCCTAGAAACAGTCCTTTCCCAGATGGGGTGATGTTTTGGCTTTGAACTAGAGGTCATGTATCCATTTTAGAGTGACAGGGATTTTGAGAAGATTGCTACAAAAGCAAGTACTGAAGATACATTTTTGTCTTTCAGAGGGATGGCTAAAACAACTCCAATTGGTGTTTCTGACTGCATAGTAGACACCATACTCTTATGGTAAAAGGTGTAGTTATTGTGTAGTTTGGGGTCTTTCTGTCATAAATCACCATGGCTATCAGGGGTAAATTCACTTCTTGGTGAACACATTCCAGATGCATAAATTGAAGGAAGTGGACAGAGCACGGGATTTCAAAACTGTGTGTTAAGGATTTCAGTGCCATTTGACCTTGGCAAGGACTTGATCCTCTCTGAATCTCAGTTTTCTTTCCTTCCTTCCCATCTTTCCTTCCTTCATGTCCTTCCTCCCTTCTTTATTATGCATGAACCATAAGTTGTAATTGAGAATTAAAACATTATGTATAAAGTGTTCTTTCCTTTTGGCATTTGGCACATAAAATATATATGAAAACATGGTAGCTATCATTTTTGTGCTATGGATTTATGTTTCTTGTGTTCCCATTGAATTAAATACGAACAGCTATGGGAATTTGTGGTTATCATTCTCTAGATACTAACTTTGTGATTCCCTTTGAAAACGTGATGTACACTCTCATTATCCCTTGGCTACAAAGCATGCTCCCAAGTTTCTTCTGGTGACGTATCTAGAAGACTTGTGAAGAAGTAATTTAGTTTTGAGCTTAATTCCAATACAAGCATAGAGGTGCATATATTCTATAAAATGAATGCTTTAAGTAGCTGCCTTTTGGATAGGTCCTTTTCTAATCTGGTCGCTCTTTGGTCCCAGGCTCTGGTGGCTGGATGTGTGCTGTGCTGAATTCTGGGAGTAAGCGAACAAATGTTAGTCTCCCGTAGGATGCGTGGTGAGAGATGAAGCACCAGCCAGTCTTCCGCAGCTGGGAAGAGCAATTAGCAGCTTCATGAATTAGGGTCTTGTTTACACTGTTGTCCAAGATAATCATTTGTTTGTTTTAACTAAGATGCTCTATCTTCATCAGAAGCATCAATCCTCATATTTAAATGATAAGGTCTCTGAATCTCATGATAATGTTTGGATTTCATAGTGGGAACCCATCAAAGCCCATATTTTCTCTTGCTGACTTTGGTAATTGAGACATTAGTTATGTATATTCCATTTCTTTTCTTCAAGCAGATATGAAAATGTGATGTGATCTAGTCCAACAACTTTTTCTCTGACACAAGACCATCTTAAGAAATACTTTTGATGTGAAATCCCAGGATGCAAACACATGCATGTGAACAAACACACCCATAAACACGCATATAGATATGAAATAATTATTTTACAAAGCAAGTCAGAGCTTTATCATGGGTAATGTCTTCTGATGCTCATGTATTCTGTTTGAGTTGATTTCATGCTACTACATGCATTCTACTCCCTTCTGTGTTCTATTAATTTCACTGAAATTATAGCCAATTATTCCACTTCATGACTTACTAACAAGACACACCTAAAGTTTGAAATATAGCAATCTACATATAAATTCACTTACTTTATCTTATCTCTCAGATCTGTAGAAAGGAGCCCATCTGGCATGACTGTATCATTTTGATCTTCATCTGCATGTGATCTTAATGCAATGATCTGAATATAGTGTTCTTTCCCTGAGTAAATCCCAGTCAGTACTCTTTGGAGATGAGAATTACATCTAATCACTCAGTAACCACTTACTGCTGATTCAAATAATTTATTTTGGAAATCATAGGTATTAGTATAATTAAACTATAGGTATATAGTTTAATTAAACCATATTCACTTGTCTCAGAAAGGGATTACTGGCAAAAGGTGGTCAGTGACTACCTAAAAGGTGTTTCGCTGATACGAGTTGTATTCTTTATGTAATTGTAGCATACAAACTCAGATTATTTTATTTATGCTTTTAAAACCTATTTTAGAGAAGAAGAAAAGGCCATTTTAGAATATAATACTATAAATATAATCAATTGGTCAATATCTTAAACTATTGGAAAATTGATATGCCTTTCCTGTTTTAGATGATTAGAAGACATTCATAGAATAAATTTAATTTTTAGGAATGCTTCTTAATTTTTAATTATGTCCCAGACACCTTCATATCCTTGAGCTAGAAATAAGCAAAGCATCATCCCTGTCCTTGAGGAACTTAAAGCTTGACGCTGAGTTAATTTCAGGGCTCTGTGACCGGTGCTGAGGTGGAGATGTGTACCCTTATAGGAGCATCAATATGAACCCAAAGGAACTGACCATGGGGAGTGGGTGGATAACTAGGAGACTTGTCAGGGAAGAGGTAACTCCTAAATCTCATTATGTTGAGATTTAATACCCAGGTCTTAAGCAGTGATCTGTCACAAGTTGTAAGATGAATTTCTTACCCAAAAAAGAAGCCTTCAGAGAATGGAGGTGGCTAGGATGTGGTTCTACCTGGTGCAGAGCTTCCTGTTTCATACCTAAAGAACTATCTGGTTCGGGAGCAGCTCAGTCAGGAGACTATGGATGCAGGATGACGCCTGGGCGCGTAAAGATTCACGTAAGTTCTTGTAATAAAAACATCAGAGAGCTGTTTTGTGACAAGTGTCACAGGTGTGCATTGCACCATCTGCTGGCATAGGGAGAGCATGAGACGCATTGCCAGGGGCCCGAGCAGTGTTCTAGCCCTGACAAGCCTAGCTGGCATCTTTCTCAGGGATTCTCAGGTTATGGATCCCGACTTTTTTTCTTTTTTCCTTTTTGACTGTGTGTAATGCAAGAGGTGGTTTAATAAATAGTAGTGAGTTACCACCTTTAACTGACCAAAATTATTTTAAATATTTGCACTAAAATGATTTTTTTTCATTTTCTTCAGTGAATACAAGTGGTTAAGTCTATTCACACCTATGGAGTAGAGGGAACAAATGACATCTTTAAATAGTTTTGGCTCAGTCATCAGAGGATGGCGTCTTGTCCCACATCTCTCTGTGCTTACTCTTGGCTTCGACTTCTGACTCTGATCTGATCCTTTTAAATGTGAGCAGTCTGAACTCTGATTCTGCCCTGCTGCCACATACATACCCTGGGGGTTCACCCTCAATTGAACACCTTGGTCCTTTGCTCTGTTAAATCATAGTGGATATTGACTATAGCCTGTGCCATTTGGATCTGCACTATACCATCCAAGGAGAAAAATTGGGGACAGAGAGCCATACTTGGACTCTCAGGGAGGGCAGGAGAGTGGCTGCTTCTAACTCTTCAGTGTGTGTAACAACAGGTTAAGATAATGACTAACTTCACGCTCAAAGTTCTGAATGGATAATTGTCAGACCCCAATGGAGAATTGCTAGCCCTTAACTAAGGATTTTGAGTAAATGTTCCTGTTCTTATTTGTAGGGCAGTACTCTCTTCATATTATTGGATGAGAGTTTTTCTTCCTATTTTCTTCTTTTATCATACACAAGTCTAATTTAAATATTATTTCCTTGAAAATTAGCAAGCAACCTGAAGAGATTTGTTTGGAATTCTTTGTTTAGAGCACTTACTGAAAACAAAGAAATAAGTACTTGGAAAACTAAATTGATGAACTCCTTGGTTGTAGCAGATTGTATGTTTCTTTTTTTTTAAACATGTAGTGAATTATTTTTATTAAGGCAACATTCTTAGAAAATACAATTCTGAGTTGTGTTCCACCTAATGGTTAAAGGAAGAAATAAGAACTTTTTCATAGTTCTGAATATTATATCCCTTAACAAAATATGTTTGATCCCCTAAAATCTAATCAAAATTTTACAAGAATTGCAGATTGTCCATTTCTTGAAAGCAGGTGCTAGACTGTCTTTGTACCCTTTATACTTCCGAGTACAGGGTCTTGCATCAAATAGGAGTTGAATAAGTAATTGCTTATCAACTCCAGTGGTATTATGAAGGCCCAATTACACACATGAGCACATGCACATGAAATAGCTGGACAATTAAAGTCATATCCTCCAACAGACCAGATGTTTTACCTGTCCCATTTACATATGAATCTTCTCAGCCCTATAAAACATCAAATACAGAATAGAATCTAATATTCTCTTATGGATCCATTGCTGCACATGAAAATCAGTTATTGAACTGCACTCATGAGAAGGATGACTCATGATACTAACACTTCAACACCTCGAGGTGTATCCACAGAGAGAAATCATGAGTGAATAATGGGACACAATGAGGGAAAGAGATAAAGTGACTATGAGTTCTTAGCAGGAAAGCCCATTGAGTCCTGCTCAGCAGTGGGAGCATGATGCTCTTATAATTATTTAGGCTGTTCCTTTACTAGCATTTTGCAGAAGTTGTGTACGTGCTCTGAAAGGAATATTGAAACTTGAAAGTGAATGCAACATAGAGAAATAAGAACATTTGTAAATTTCTTATAATAGATTATAAGATTCAAAAAAACTACATTATCCTGTCCTAATTGAGCTTTTTATGTCCTACCTCCTCCCCAAAAGAGTATTTTAGGGAGTCAATAATAATGCATATATGCATATTTTCCAGCAGAAATTGAGGCAGAGTTGGTGCCTTTTGACAAGTTGTATGATCTTGGGAAGTTTCTTGACTTCACTGAGTTTGGGTTATCCTATGTGTATAAGAGAAACAGTGAAAAATAACTAATTGTGAAAGGTTGTGAGTGACGAAATGAGATAACATATAAGCTGATTAACATTTTATAGGTACTAATATATTATGATATCTTGAATTTCTACTAGGTGTCAGACATAGTATTAGCTGCTGGTGATTTTGAGATTTAAATTGGAGATGTAATTTTTGGAGATGACTGCAAATAGCCATACTTAAATTTGGGGTTTGAGTTTAAGTAGTATTATAGTGCCCTCTGTGAGTTAGAAGTAAAGCAAGTAAAACAAACAAACAAACAAAACAAAACAGAATCACCTGTCATGTGTAGATGAGAATTCACAACTTTGGAGTTTGTGTGTGTGTGTGTGTGTGTGTGTGTGTGTGTGTGTGTGTGTGTGAGAGAGAGAGAGAGAGAGAGAGAGAGAGAGAGAGAGAGAGAGAGAGAATTAAATGTGGTTACATATGAATCAATAACCAGAGTTACTTATGGACAAACAAGTGCATACTGTGTACATGTTTTAATAGCTTTACAAATATTGCAAGATTAGCAGAAGTGATGAGATAGAAGGGGTTTGAAAGGTGATTTAGAGGAGGTGGAGGTGGTTTAAAGAAAAGCAGTGATTCCTAACATGGATTTTATTGTCATTTCAAAGTGTTTTTAGCCTGTCTCTTGGTGTTGCAGGAAACAGGCTGAAAACAGCAGACCCTGAACTAGAGTTTAGAGTGCAGGATGTTTACTAAGGAGAGTTTTTGGGATCAACACCTTGGAGGGGCAGGGAGACCAGTGAGATGGGGATTAGGAAAAGGTGAGCTACAATTCAGGTCAAAAGATGAGGACAGCCTCTGCCAACCTCACAGGGACCTCTGCAGCTAGATTTCTTTTTTTTAATTTTTATTTTTTTAGTTGTAGATTGACACAATACCTTTATTTTATTTATTTATTTTTATGTGGTGCTGAGGATCGAACCCAGTGCCTCAAACGTGCTAGGCAAGCACTCTAGCCCTAAGCCACAACCCAAGCCCTGCAGCTAGACTTAACATGGGTTTCATTGTCACTGGGCTTCAGAGTGTTCCATGTAAGACTGAGATGGCCAGGCCGTACAGGCCTCGCTTGAAGAGTTACGGGGTTATTAGATGTGGACTGCTCCAGGAAGGGATGTGGCATGAGGTGATACAGCTCTAGCAGCTGGGGACAACAAGTCCTCAAAGGAGATTGCTGCCCAACACCTGAAGTCTCCTGGGAAGGTAAAAAATTAATACCAGATAGTCCGTGATGCCCTAGCACAGATATATTTCAACCCCATTGTTGTATGAAACTTGTCATGCATCACTCCTAGGGATAAAAATCTTCATTAGCTGTTGGTCAGTTTTTCCAAAGAACCTATGCTCTATAAGAGTTCTCACGTCTCTCACATTATCCCCAGAAATAATAACCAATTACCTACAAATCAGGGTCTCTCCCACCTGGACTGAATCATCTGACAATGACTTAATCCCAAAGAACTTTTTATTATGGAAATTTTTAAAACATGTACAAAACGGAGATAAATGTATGCATCACAGAGTGTCAATATTTTGGCCCTTCTTGTTCCAGAAGAATTTTTAATAGCATAAGGTACAGCCTCCGTGTTGATCAGAGACAGAACCGGAAGGGTGTGCTCTCTGAGTGGGGTGAGATTTCACGATGTTTGAAGTCATGAATGTCTCTTAATAGCACTGACGTGACTGCAGTTGAAGCTGTCAGAGCTGTGATTCTGGGAAGTGGCATGCCCACCCCCACAGTGCCACGGCCACCGCTCACATTTCCACTGTCATAGTTGGCTGTGGGAATTGGATTTGAACTTGGACTGTGTGCTGTTTCAATGTCCCATAGCACCCAAAAAGGCCATGCACCAAGTCACAGACCAAGAAAGGTGCTGGGCATCTAAGGTGTTTGCTTCAGTTTTATAATTTTGCTATATCATTGAGGGGCATTCTCTGGAACTTGGTGAGCATGAGAGTCACCTGACCAGCCTCCTAGGGTCTTGGCAATTTTTTTTTTTCAGTCCAATATAAAACCAAAAATCAAAATTTCTGTTTAGGAAAAGAGTATCTGAGGGAAATTATAAATATCTGAAGCAGTGTTTGGGATCTAACTAGAACCTTGCTACTTGAACATCTAAATCACTTCTGACTCCCTACAATTCAGGTCCACTGATGACTCTGTCAAAGCACTGGGGATACCCTCCCAAGTCCTGTTAGACTATGTCTTCACTGGGCTCTGTCCTCAGTGTGAAAGGCCCTGGCATGCCTAGGAGTGAATCAGCAGTCCACTTCACCCTTGTGGAATGAGCAGGACTTTGTTGGTTGTTTGACTCTGGAGCAGGTGGTGGTGGGGGTTGCGGCTGTTGCATTTCCTCTTTGAGGTGGGGGCTCAGCTGTTTCCTTGGTCACGCGCCCCTAGTAAGTGCCTGGAGGAGGCAGGAGGCCAAGAATACAGCTGAGACTTGAGCTGCAGCCAAGTCCCAGCAGCTGCTACTCTGTTCTCGGACCTGGAACCGACTCCAGGCTGCTATGTGGCCTGATCTGGCATTTGGGGAGGGGCCTCAGAGGAGTGTCACTTGCATATTCTGAGTGACTTAACGCACCTGCTACTGTGTGTGTGTGTGTGTGTGTGTGTGTGTGTGTAGCCTAATTTAAATGACACTTTTGTGACATTCAAATTATTTGAAAAATTTTAGATCGCTGAAAATAACAAAAACTTTCACTCCTTTGGAGTGAATGGATTTGTAGATCTTTTGAAGGAATTCTTTTTAAAGTAAATCTTAGGCTGTATCTTAACTCAGAATGTATAAGTTTAATATAAACATGACTTAGTTTATGTTTGTTCACATATGCATGAAAGCAATTGGGAACAGAATCCAAGTTTTGGTGTGACCTATGCATATAGACATGCCATTTTGGACAATATGTTGCCCTTAGCCTAAGCTTATTTTTAAAAATGTGCTAATGACACAATAAACCTCTCAAATCAGATGATGAGAATTTATATTCTGAAGTTAAAAAAATTGAGGTGGGAAATTATGAACTCTATAAATACCTGCAGAATCAGTGTTCACTTAGATATACACACATCTATGCATCTATTTCTACATAGCAAAAGTTAATCACTTTTAAAATGACTTACCATAGAGTTGCTTTGTGTAATATAAACAAATCCATTTAAAGATAAGAAATTTTATCAGGTATTTGGGATTTAGCGATTTCCTTTATTGGAGAAACAAGAAAAGGATTCTCTGGGTAAATATCACACATGTTCATGAAAGAATCCTCCCATTCAAAATCTCTGCTACTGCTGAAAAGCTACCTAATGAACTACTCAGCTCTTCATGAAACTGCTCATGCCTCCATGATTCTCCTAGAGGGTGAATGCAGAATACATGAAGGTATTCAGTTTCTCCTGTTCATTAATAGTATGGAAAGGAAAAAGGATAGGATGCATGTGTTATGTTTTCTAAAATAGCCAGAGATGGTGCAACTGATCTCTGCCTTTCTCCTCAGACCCTTAGCTCCAACCTTTCCACTCAAGGAACAGTGGCTAGAGGCAGAAGCTGATTAAAAGTGACAAACCTATTTGGGGCTTCTCCGTAAAGTAGATTAATATACAATATATATGAAGAATGCCACAAATGATTACAGTTGTCACTTATGTACCGTTCCCTGTATTCAAACAGAAGGGAATTTAATTTCTTCTTAACAAAGTCCCCTCCACCCCACAAAACTGCTTATTTTACCTGAAAATTGTTGATAAGCTCTGTACAGAGGAAAGTAAGCTTAGGAAAAAATATTCAAGGCAGCAGTTCCATCCTTGAATTATTAAGCATCCTTGAATGATTAAGAAATTTTAGCTCAGTCATACCTGCAATTATTCTTGACTTCGTTTTTAATGAATTTGAGTTGTTTTGATTTTGATATTTAGTCCAAGCACAGAGCATATTTTATGAGAATTTAAATGTTTATTTAATTAGTCTTGAGATTCTTTTGGCACTTTATCGAATTATGGAGTTGTGTAGGGTATTTTCCCTTAGTTTTGTCTTTGACATGTGGGTATAATATGCCTTTTCAGAGACTAAATTCCTTGCATTGTACATTTGATTAAATGTGAATATTCTTTACTGATAGTTTTATTAACAAATCTTTGCATTGTCTTTCCTTTCTCATTTTCTGATGAAGTTGAATAATTACACTGCAACCACAATCTTGCTCCTCCACTGTGTGATTAATGCTGCAAATAGGCATATTGAATTCATTCGTTATTTTTTTGTCTATTTTTAATCTTTTATGGCTAAAAAGGTAAACAGTTTCATTTGAAAAGCCTTGGAAAGACATATACCTGTGACCTCAACTCTCCGCTCTGAAGCCCTTGACATGACTTGCCCCTGATGTCACTTGTCTTGCCTTTGTTATTTACTTACAGGCATGTTGTGACTGTTATCCTTCTTCATTCCAAAAGTATATGGAGGAGTATAGCTCAATGGTAGAAGCCATGCTTGGTATGCGCAAAGCTCTGGTTTCAGACCTCAGTGCAAAAAAAAAAAAAGAAAAAAGTGTATGTATAAAGTTGAAGTTCTGGAACCAGTCCGTCAGAATTTGAACTCTGCTCCCATCCCTTCCTAGAGTTAAAGTTTGATAAGATAATTACTGTCTCTTTGACTTACCATCTTCCATCCTAAAACTGGATTATTTTGTACTCCCTATTTATATTAGCATTTAACTTTATTTTTATGTGAAACCTCACATTGTATCAGAGTAAAGCTAGCTTTATTTACCAGTGTGATTTATGGCAGTGATAATGATAATGATGGTTGGTAACTAATTGTTTGGAAATGAGATCACAGTGGTTTTACATTCTGATTAGGCACCATAATCTCACGATTGGTTAAATTTATCTATTAATTCATTAAATAAGTAATTTATCAAAGAATTACCAAATATTAGACACTCTATTAGGTGTTTCAGTACTCTAAAAATAATAAAACTTGTTTTTCAATAACTTCTGTGAGAAAAGCATAAATAATATTCAGGTTCTTTCTAAAGAAGTGGCAACTTTTGTTTTTTTTTTTTTTGCAATGACCATTGGAAATCACTCTCCATGTATTCCTTTGCTCACTTCTTCATGTATTGTGGAGAGGTATTGAATTAAAAGAAGAGAAAAAAACTTGGAACTTTCCTTCTAGTTAATTAAAGGAGCATTTGATCTTTCTGAAATAGGATTATAATGCATGCCAATTTGCAGTAAAAATTTTGCAATAGTATTCATATAGCATCACTCCAAAATAATACATTTTGAACGTCATCAGTGTAGCAGACTTTTGGACAATAAGTACAATCTTGAACAGACACTGATTTTAAAAAGAAGATCTTTATAGCCTGGGACCCTACCAGCTTAGCAGTTGGGTACCTTGTCTGTCAAATTCAACATCACCTGCAGCACTTTCTTTCTGAAATAAACAAAACAAGACAAACAACAAAAAAAGGAACTCATCAGCTCATCAAGTTAATTGGTCAAAGGCAAAGCACGAATTTCCTTCCCAAGAGATGGACAATGTCCATCAGAAACCTTTGCTATTTTTCATTGCAAGGCATCTCTGACTTTGTTTTTAAAGGAAAGCTATATTAATAAATAGTATATTTATTGTACCATATATTAAAAAACATCTAGATAACTATATATATATGCATATATATATGTACATTTCTATGTATATGTATGCATAGGAACTTGTTTGTGAAAAAAAGGTTATATTAAGATGTCTAGAGACTACACAGGCCATGGTGATGAATATGATATCAGTAGCTTATTATTGCCAGGTAGAAAAAAATCTTTTACTCTAGTGTTTAAGAAAAGGCCTGTCCTGCAATTACTTTTCAAAAGCTTCTAGAGACATGCCTAAAAAGTTCAATTACATTTTTAAGAAATAAAACAGAAACAGCAAACAGAGTAAATTTACAATTTATTTGTATATATAACCTTGGGGATAAAAAGAAAATATATGAAACATTGCACCATAATACCTTATAAGAGGTTTCCTAAATTTTCTAGCCAATTCCTAATAATGTTTCCATGTTAAAAACTCTGCAACAAAACCCAGGTCACTCGACCAGCCACATGAAGAAAACAAAACAGATCATAAGGTAAATTTCGCTTAAATTAGAGCATTTTTAAAAGGAAATGTGTTCCGAAATTGGTTTATTGAATGCACAAGTGAGTGTCAGAACAAGTAGGACACATTTAGATGGACAGCATTTATTTTCAGTTCTGTAGGTAGTCGTAAGCTTCCTTTCTTTGGGATCCCAGTGGATTGCCAGTGGACCCCATAGCCAATGTGTTCTGCAGACTGGCTACTCTTCCCCTCGCTTCTGCCAGGGTCTCTGAAGTTTAGAGCAATCTTGACCTCATCTGGACATGGTATTTCTGGTCATGTTCAAGCCCCAGAAGAGCAGTCAGGTCACAGAGTGACCTGCAGGGAGCCAGCACTTTCAGAATTGAAAATGGAACCCTCCAGGCTATAAGGATAGTTTTGGCCACACAAGATTTCAAGTACCTGGGATCCTACATTTGTACATTTGCAAATAGCCTGGATTCAGATTACACAAATCACTTACACACATACAAATGTTTAAAATTAGGATACCAAATAATGTCTTGTGAGGCTAAAAGTTGTCATTTATGTAAACATGAATAGGATTATTTGGAACTTTTAGATTCAAATTCCTCCTCATGTCCTCATGCAGATGACTTCTGAGAGCCACAAGATCTTATTGCATTCTTATCTTCTTTATATCTTCTTCCCTTTTTTCCTGAAACAAAAATCTGTTCAAAGCATAGAGCACGTTTTCCTATATACTGAACTATAATAAATACAGGGCAATGCTATTTCCATCATACCCTTTATCTATAATTATAAAGTATTCTCTCTGCTAGGTACTAGTAAAATGTCCTGAATGATTTGTCATTTTCATAGTTTTATATGTACTTGTGAGAAATAAATTATTATAGGCCTCATCACAAATTTCTCCCAATTTTCCATATCCCATTTTTATATATTACTTTTAAAAGTCGTCCATTCATTCGTTCCTTTTTTCTTTTCCTCTGTCCTTTTTGTCATTGTAAATAAAGTTATGATTTTTTATCATCATACAACTTTTCTTCACATTTAGGCCTTGGACTTTGTATTAAGGATTCCATATCCAATAACAAAAAGAGATTCTGCTCCAGAAAATGCCTTGCTATACATTATGAATGCAACTACTGACTTTTCTTATCTATGTTAAAAATCTTGAAGGTTTTACAAATAAGCCATTAGCTCAAAAACTGAGTACTGCATATCATATAAGATTGACAGATATTTCATATCTGTGAAGTATCAAATCATAAATTTAATTCTTTGCTAGATAATCTCACCCTGGAATTTTCCATGTCTGTAGCCTGGATACACACTCCCACAAACTTTTAACAATGACACTTTCTTATGTTTCTGTTCTTTGGTGTAATAAGAGATACTCGACTCCACTTCCAGAGATCAGGTTGTCTCCTTGGTTGCAGGGATGCCACATCACATTTGATTTTTAAGAGCAAGGTCGACAGACATTAGAAAGATTGAAATGCGTGACCTAGCTTCCTGTGGATTCCCCCCCCCCCCCCGGAAATGTCAGTTTGCATTGGGTTCATCAGGAGTTTTCTTCTATTAAAGTCTCTGAAAAGTAAGTGCATTTCAAGAATCTTTTGTCTTTTCTTGTTACATGTGTACGAAACCAAAAGACCCTTCTAAGCCCTTATCTTAGGCATTATGGAATCCACGAATTAAAACTCCAAACCTTCAACTTCATCATCAGGAATCTCCAGGGAATTCTTGAACACAACTTACCCCTATTCCTTCAGTGGTCTTGGGACTATTCAGTTTTTGGACTGTACACCTAAATCCAGACTTGACCTTGTGCTTTCTGATGTCAACAGTACTTTCTGCCAGTTCCTTCGTTTAGAATGGTAGGAGAAACTGTTTTCTCCCTCTTCCTTTTGTTAACTCACAGAATTTTGAGGGACACGAGGGGAGGGCAGCCCTGGGGATTGAATCCAGGGGCACTGAACCACTGAGCAATAGACAGGGCCTCATTAAGTTACTAAGGCTGGCTTTGAACTTGTGATCCCCCTGCCTCAAACTCTGGGTAGCTGGGATTACAGGCATGCACCCCCACACCAGGCAAGCTGTTATAAAATGTGAATGGTTGGTATTAATTAGTTGAACATATGGAGAACTGCAAAGAAGCAAACATCATTTTCCTTACTTCCACTTATTCAGGACTGCAGGATATGGCTGGAAAGTTTGCACAGAGGAGAGTCCATTAGGCAGATGACATTCACCTGCAATGCTTTTTTAGTTTTGAATGCAACCAACTCTTTCATTGTCCTTTCAAGCAAGAATGTATGAATTTAAAAAAACACATAAAGTCAGGCATGGGGCAGGGAAGGAATGGCATCTTTATGGCCAATCATCCATTTTAGGCAGAGGGGGCATATGACTACAATTCTGACGTTGAAGGGCATAGGTGAACCTACTTCAATCTATAGCCCCTGTCTCTCAACCACACTTCCTGTAGGTTACTATCCAAACAGGGCATCTGAGTATGGCCACAGATGACCTCAGAGCCCAAGAACTTCCCAACACAAACAGATGCACATGAGTTCGGATGTCTTCAATAGGAAATTATCTTCTGGGAAAACTATGGGCATACTGCAAAAACACAGATTCTTCTCCAAATGTGTTGTAAGGTTGTTGAAAATGCTTTCTTCGAAGGGACATATCTATTTGTTCTCTCAGTAAACTGGTGTAGATTGAGTTCCTACTCTGTGTGAAGCAGCACATACACACCTTGCTGTCCAGGGAAATTAATCTAGTGCTGACATTCCTCATCTGGAAGATCTCTTTAGAATGCTTATATTTAAACATGACCCAAACCCTTGATGTTTAGCAATAAAAGGTTTAGGGACATTCTGTATATTTGGTTTCTGTTTTATTCTACTAGATTCTCTGTTAGTCTTCTCTCTAAAGGTGCATGACTCCTTTCACTTCCCAGCTGCTTTCCTTGTCTTCTGAGAAAGAACATCCAATGGGACACTTCTATCACCCTTCCTTAAATACTGGAGGTCCTGAACTAGACCCTTCTTCCTTTAATACATTGGCACCGGTTCTGTGTTCTGAGGTAGTTGTGTTGTGTACTGCTCATCTCTTCCTCCCATCCCCCTCCTCCTTCTCCCTCTCTTCCAACCAGGGCTTGAACCCAGGGGTGCTTCACCACTGAGTTACATTCCCAGCCCTTCGTCTCGCTAAATTGCTTGGGGACTCGCTAAATTGCTGAGGCTGGCTTTGAACTTGCAATCCTCCTGCCTCAGCCTCTAGAGTCCTTGGATTATGGACGTGTGCCACAGTCCCCAGTTGAATAAGCTTATAGAAGTTTGTGAGGAAAATTCCATCACAATGTTACTTACCCACCAGGATAAATAAATAGGCCAATGTTGAATGTTTCCATTAATATTTCAAGCGCACTTTCTTACAAAAGGTCTGAGGATAATAAGGTTCCTTTATTAAACACTTAGGTTACGGTCTAGCAAATGTGTTGCGCGCAGCACCTCAGCTTCTTGCTTTTCATGACGGTGTTTGCAGTGGTATCAACATGTAACTTTGTGTGGCATTCTTTCAGGCAGTGTGGAGGGAAAAGAAACACACGAGAGCAAGGAAGAGAGTTCCAGGAGTTAAGAAGGCAGAGCAGACAGGCGTGATGCGCATGTGTAATGGGTGTGATGCGCATGTGTAATCCGGTGCCTTTTGAGCAACATTGCACGGAAGCCAGTGCACTTCAACCTGAGTGGACGGGTGACGCCCAGGTGGGCCCCCTGTGAGAAAGAGCACTCAGAGAAAGTTCATGAAGCAACTGACAAGAGCGCAACAAGGAAGGAAGGAGAAGTGCTGCTTATAGGAAATATTTTCACCCAGAGGTATGAACAGGGCCCAGATGTCTGGGCAGTTTAATTATATATAATCCAGCGTGCAGTCGATCGATACCATCCCTCGCGCGCGCACGTACCTTCAGGCTCAGAGAACTTTCATCCCGGGGTTCTGCACCCTCCTTTTATCCTTAATGATAATATCTTTTCCGTTGACCCTATTTTCTGTTAGTTCTATCCATTAGCTTTCTTTGATGGTTTTTTAAAAATAACCACCAAGAAGACTTTGAGGAAACTTAAGTCTAACCTTGGCAGTGATATATATTGTTTGCATTATATGCTTTAATCCTCGGGATTGCTTTGCTCTCAAGTACCTTCAAGTGTTGACTTCTCTTGTCAGTTTAGTAGCTCCTTCAGCTGCCAAGCACACTCTCTTTCCTTTATCAGTTCCTATCTAGGGACACAAAATATTCCACAGAGTAGGTGCCCATTAAATAGGCTTCAGCTCTTATTTATATTATTTTATTTTATTTTTAGATACTGGGAATTGAACCCAGAGGTGCTTAACCACCGAGCCACATCCCCAGTACTTTTTTAATTTTATTTTTTAAATGTTGAGATAGGGTCTCACTAAGTTGTTCAGGGCCTCCCTAATTCGCTGAGGCTGACCTTGTACTTCCAGTCCTCCTGGCTGGGTCTCCCAACTCACTGGGATTACAAACATGTGCCACCAGCCTGGCTTCCGCTCTCTTTTCAATGGATAGGCCTAATATCACAGAACTTAGTGAGACCAAGGCATTTTGAGATCTATGCGAACAGAAACATGTCATGGTTTTGCCATGGAGTAACTTCTGGTGGCTATTCGTTAAATTTAAGGGAAAATTTAATCCTTGCCACATTGATTAATAGATCTCGCAGTGATGGAATATCTGGTGTTTAGGTGCAGAAAGCAAAAACATAGTGAAGTGACCCAGACATTACTGACTGGGCCACAGATAAAGTGTGGCTCCTCCTTTCATTCACTTAGCCAACAAATCCTACTCTATGCCAGGCACCATTTGGTGCTTAATTCAGAGGTAGACAAAACAGGCAAAAATCCCCATGGTTGTGTGGCTTACATAGTAGGAGGGAGAGAGTGTTTTTCACTACTTAGAATTCGTTACTTTGTTAAAGAGTGACTCATCTGCCTTGCTGAGCCCCAAGGGGATCCAGTGATTGAAGGAGCCATCAGCCAGCTGACTTTACACTCTAGAGACAGGGCAAGCAGGCAGCTTTCTGCCTTCCTCACCATAGGCTAGTGACAAATAAATGCAGTTGATGTGGGGATAAAATGTAATAACTATGTAAAGCACTTGATCCAAAATTTCCCACGTAGTAAGCACTCAATAAAAGGTAGTTGTTCTTTATTGGTATGGTTGCTGAATTTTGTAGAAAGAGCTTCCTATCTAGATGTTAGCACAAAATTATAGCCTCCAGCTACCGGATGTAACTAGAAGCTCTCTCTGAGTTTCTGTGGCATCCCACACGCTCTGCTTGGGATGGCAGCATACATCCATTTCCGCTAAACACTCTCTGCCCTCACTCTCCCTCCCTTTTTGGGAGTAGAGCACACCTCCTACCTCACTCTTCTCCAATTATAAATCCTTTCCACCTACATTTTGCTTTTTTATTTTGGGGAAATGTCCTTCCGTTTCTTTGGTCCTTGGGAAAATCCTTTGATTGTTTTTGCTGTGCGGGGGGAGCACAAACAATTCAAACTTCTGTGCTGATTCCTTTAGATTAGGTGTAACAGTAATGAATTTGTTAATAGTAGTTCTGAAAAGGCAACTGAAAGACATGACATATGCATTTATGGTACCAAATACTGATAGGTATTAGGATACACTTAGGATGATGTAGGGAAAACAGAGACCTTCAGAATCCTCAGATTTTCCCTAATTTATATATATATGACCATTTCAAAAATCCAACAAAATAGCGATTCATCAGTTTTTCTTAACTTTTATTCATTTTATCTAAATGTCTCTTCCTTTATTCTTTTCTGTTGAAGAAGGTTTTAATAACTCCAACATTTAGCTCCCAATCTGGCTCCTATGACTGCATTACCTTTGCTAAGTTTCATTGTTTTGTAATGACAGATGCCTTTTTTACTTCTTGTAGAAATGAAGGAAAAAAGAGTTCATGTCAGACATGCTGATTATTTTTAAAATTAATTTTTCTCCTCCCTCTTAAAAATGCCTCTCCCCTTTGTGATGAATTTGATATTTTTGAACCCTTTAAACCCGAGTGGAAGACATGAGTTTTGTGATGAATCTTTGTTCTATCCCAGGATATATCCAGCATAAAGAATTGAAAATAAGTAAAGGATTATTTCCTTGGCATCCAGATAAAAAGAAAAATCTTTAAAAAATTGTGTTAAGTGAATTGAACTGAATTTATATTGCCAAAGTTCAAATCCAACAAGAGTATCATTTCAGGGCATCATTACCTCTTCCCATCTCTACAATAGTGCTCCTTGGTATAGGAAATAACAGTGCAGGGAAACTGAGAGAAATATCCAGAATAAATGTATAACTTGATGGGATTCCTGTAAGATCTAACTATCAAAGAACATTTTTGTTTTAGCAGAGTCATAGGGCATCATCTACAAGATCCCAGATGCATTGGTAAATTCTTGGGAAATTTGTTTTTGTTATATTTAGGAGACAAGGGCTACTGCTTAACTCCAAAATCCTGTTGTATTTTTTTTTTTTTCTCTTCAAAGATTAGGGAGATGTTCATTTCTCAGTGTTACATTGATCTGGCACCAAGATAGATTCTAGTTAATTATTTCATATTAAAAAATGAACATGACTTTCTACAAAACCTGAGCATGTTCTATCTGGGAATCACATAGCTATGTGGTTTTCTGCGTGGCCTCTGGAAAGACAGGCACTGTGAGTTCTGGGTGTGGAAAGAGGAAATTGGGCAGATAGCAGACATTTTTAGAGCATTCTGATGGCTATGGTGTGTGGGTTTTCAGGATTTTCAGAGACAGACTGAGCAAATGTCTGGAGGCCCAAATAGTCCATGAAATTTTGGGAAAGAAACACACATGCCATTATCAAAAGCTATGTTCATGGAGTCTCTGTTCTGTATTTGTGAGCTGATTCTCAGGGAGAGAAGATAGTGGTCCAGTGAAAACGAATGTGTGGATCTCTCTTGCAGCATCTTGAAAATTGATTATTTCTATGAGGTAAACATGGTCTAGATTTCTAATAGAACCATCATTAAAGGATAAGGATTTGTGAAGAGCTCTGGCCTTCAGTCAAAATGATCTTGTTTTTGACCCAGCTTTGCCACCACAGGGTGGTGGATCTTGTCCAAGTCATCGTATTTGACATCAGCTACACTAGCTGGTCTCAAGGTTCTTTGCATCTTTCCATGTGTCCTTTCACTCTTTTTTAAAGCTCATACCTGGTCAGAGGTTGATGATCACACTCAACATTTGGATAAATCATGGCTAGACTCTTAGTAGAATGAGGCTGGAAATGTAAGGTGATGATTAGAATGCATGGATTATGGAAGTTGAGGCCATTTAAAAAATCCTTGGACTAATACCAGTGGTCATTCAGTCAAACTAAAATCGGCATCAGCCTCAGTGCCATCGAAGATAGTCATGCATTACCTTGTTACACGGCATTAGGACTATTGACCCCAGTCTCTCAGTTGCTGAATTTGATATAATTTTTTTATTTGCATTAAAAATATATATGTATGTATACACACACACACACACAAACACACAAAGATTGGATAAGTCATAACAAAACTACCAGTCAGGAGCTCCTTTGCATCTGTCTCACCCAGATAAATGATAGCTTGATATTTGTACTGCCTCCAGCTATGTCCAGAGTAAGTCATGGACAAAATAATGTATAGAGTGGATAGTGTTTATTATCCTCTCTTGGCGAGGCACATTAGCCCCATATGCATTGACTCCAACTGAGGTGCAAATATTCTCTGAACTATGTATTTTCCCTACTTAATCTCTGATCTTGTAGGGTCCACATTATGTGGATAATTAGCAAAGCTTATCTTATCAAAGACAAGGCTGCTAAGAAAATGATGCAACTTATTGGGTACTTATGCAGTCAAGTACTAACCAGGGCAGTCTACATCCACAGAAGTAGTCTGTATATGTATGTGCCATCCATATATCAGAGGAGATTTTATAAAGCAGAATACCAGTTTTCCCTCTTGTACTATCATTTGTTGGCCTTGATCTTTTGGAGCATATATTGATTTGTTTATTTTTTATTCATGTCATATTCAGGAAGAAAGAAAAAAAATTTCAAAGGGAGGGAGATTGTGTTATTTGACCTGAATATCATGTCTTACTGTAAAATGTCTTTGTACTTGTTAGAAAGAATGAAGAAATAAAACACTGGCACATGACCTTTTGGCTTTAGATGTTTTCATTGACATCAGACCTCCTTAGTTTTGAAGCATTCATATAATCTTGGCCCTGCTCTTCTGTACAATGCTTTTGTCATTGTTGGAATCCTGCTAAATATTGACCTATGTGATTTTTCTATTCAGGTTTATACAATGAAAGGGGAAAAAAAAAATGAAATTCTACATGTGAGCTACTCTGTGTTTTTAAACTGCTCAATTCTCTGACTAAACTTACACCAGAATACTTATATAAAGTAGTCAAGTTTCCTAAAATCCTTTGATAGTATTCCTTTTTATTTTTTATTTATTTTTTGAGTATTGGAGATGGAACCTAGAGCCTTGTGCATGCTAAGCAAGCACTCTACCACTGAACTACATGCCCAGTCCAACATCTGTTTTCTTAAAGGAAGGATTTTTTTCTAGATTCTTCCTTCAAAGTGATTTTCTGGCTATTTTGTTATTTGCGTGATGACTCAAGAGTCTTATGGAATATTTGTGTATTTGTTTGATCAAAAAAAGTTTCATAAAAGGTAGAGTTCATGGTTGAGTGTTTCTTAAACATGTATTGAAAGATTAATTTTTCTTTAGGAAATTAATTTATGTAAAAATTTCTCCTTAATGTTTTTTGATACCTTGCTAAAGATAGGATCTTTGCGGTCCTTGCTACTTTCATTTCTGAAGGAATTACATTTCCTTATTGTCTTTTTTCTTCCCTTTAAACTTAATTTTACAGGTTGAAAATCTTTTTTTAAACATTAGCGAAATAAGTGTTTTGAGAATGGGTGCTGTTCTGGTTTATACGGTTCTGCAGTGTTTATGTGAAAAATTGAAAACTACTGTCACTGCAATATGCAGTAGCTTTCATTTGCAGAACTGTGACCAGCTAAAAAAGAAGAAAGAATACTTAAAAGAAAAACTTTTCAGTAGTCCAAGTAAGTAGATCTCCACTGTGTGGTTTTGTCATAAAGTACCTATGCAAATTGGGGATGAGATTAGTCATCTCTGTGTTAATTTTTAATGTAAGTATTGTGTAGAAAGTGACTAATGAATTGACTCTCACAACTCACAAGTAGAAGTCAGCCTTAATTTCCCATTTAGATACACGCTGAGAACTAAATTCCTGCTGGAATTTGAATCAAATCCTGATCTTGCTTTGCCTACGTGGCAGCACAGTGATTAAAATACAATATAGGCACAAAAGTAGGACGCGTTTTGTCGGTGGTAATAACAGAATATTTGGTGCTTTGCACTGAATCTTCCTCTTTTCCTCTTTATCTCATCCCCACAATCTTAATTGCTGTTATGTTCAACTCTAAAGCACGCTAAGGAAATAAGACACAGCATAAGTATAATGAGAAATGTTAATTGTTTTACTCATTCTCTTCATTGTAGATTGCCAATAGCATTTTTGATCAATTTCCTACGGCTTCTTTTGAAAACTATATTTGGTTTTTATCAAATAATAACCCCCAAATTATAGTTAAAATGACATTGCTGTTGACGGAATTACAGTAACTTTTGTTTTGCGTATTTGTATATTGTCTCCTCCCCTTTTCATCCTTCCAACCCTAAAAAATTTAAATTTGGTAAGAATATTTATTAACAAAACCTTGCGGAAAAAATATTCATTAAATATAGTTTGGGTCCTTCGTGAAAATGAGAGACGGTGGAACAAATGGCGATTAAATGGCTGTGGAAGGGTGGGGCTCGTTTGGTGAACAGAATGCTGGAGTAGGGCTGGTTTCCTGGCAAGGCTTTCTTAGCAAAGAGAACAATTTTAATCAGTTACAAAAATATTTGTGATCCATATGTTCCTCTCTGCTCACTCCCATATGCCCATATTCTCTTTTATCTTGGTAGATGATGACTTTATGATTCAGGCATGCAAGAATAATACCTCGCTGACTTTAGAGCTCAGTGCTATTTCAAACCCTGTCCTGGTAATTACGCACACATATATACCCAGGCTGTTAGTGCTTTGGAGTTAGTTATGTGAATATCAGTTTGTTCTTTCTTTGTGGAGAGAATTAAATCTTGCATCCTCCTACTGAAGCTGGAATAATGAATCTAAGGCTAAGATTTCAAACTGCATTGTCATTCACCTGCTGGATTAAATGCCACTGTACAAATATGAGAGTCAGAAAGAGAAGGCAAAGGGGTTGTGATGCCTGTTGATAGCTTCATTCGACTTGGGAAAAGGAAAACAGAATCCAAAAAGCATTTGGTAATTCCATTGATTGCTGATGTTTATTTTAAGAAAAAAGTAGATGATGGGCTTGTGAGTTAAATAGATCCTAATTTTAAGACACGGTGACTTCTATTTAATAGTGAGTGTCATTTATAGTATCCAAGTAGTCAAAATTGAAAATATTCCAACTACTGTTGACTCGTAATCCATTTTGTTCTAAATGCATGTTTGCTTATCTTTTAATAGCTATATGATAGAACAAAAGATGCATGTTTTAAAGACAAATTGTCCATCTTGATAAAGCATAAATAAATCCAGAAATTATTACCTTTATGATTGTATTTTCAACAGCTGTTTGCCTCTTGCACAATAAATGGCTTTGTAATCCAGTGTTGTTGTTAGAACGGACACAGTAAAATCCTGTGAGGAACCAGCCATGCTCATTTAAACTTGTGGGAAGTGGCAAGGAGGAGAAAGAGAGGGTTTCCAAACCTCAAACTAAATAACGGGGTGGGGGGTTAGTTAGGGTTTTCACAGACGGGCATAGGATGGAAGAGGTGTGCATGCCGTTGGCAGTTAGCGGGTGTGCACCCAAGTCGTTACAGCAAGAGGAAAGAGATACGGGTTGGTTTTGGCAAACAGTATTAGGAGCCTATCTCTGTGTTTACATTCAAGCTGTCTTTGCCGTTGCTCCTGTAGGAGTTGTGAGCAAAAGAAAGTGCATATTATAGCATGTATTGTTTTCAACAGATTTGGAGTTTGCAAATCTTCGAATCCCTCTGACAGTGTTTCTTTGCTGTCAAACAGAATGCCCAGTTGGCGGAGCAATCCTAATGGGGAGGGAGGGGTGTGGATAGACTGTTCACCACGCAACCGGGATATCAGGAATTCTTCCCGAACTGTAAATGTAGTAAAAAGAGCTCTCTCAGCCATGCCCGTTAGGAAAGTTTTCTTTCTTCCCTTAAAAACAAACAAACAAAACTTTATAGACAATGCTTCATTAATTCAAAACTTTTAAATATGCTTCATTAAGGTAACTTTCACAAAGAATCACAGAAACAGAATTAAAGTATATCATATTAATCTAGAATTAAGACAAAGACTTTGGTTACAAAAGGAGGCAAGACCATTGCTCATAGGTGATCTTGATTCTCATTGAGGCAAACACACAAGCTTGTTATTTTTTTTTTTTATTTTTTATTTTTTTTTTAAATACAAAGTGCGAGATTTCACTAAAAAAGGTTAAAATTGAAGTGAGTAATCTTCAGTGCATAATGCAATTGTTAATTTTAGCTCCTTGCGTGGGTGCCGCTCTGACTTGAACAGCCGGCTGTAGCCTTCATTAGAGAAGAAGCAGGCAGCTTGAGACAGGTGGAGCTGGATCAAGCTGTGAACGTGATTTGCTGGAAGCTGGTCATTAGTGTTAGAAAACCAGTCTTATTTATTTTGTCCTTCACCCTACCATGATTATTGCAATTATTATTATTTACTTTTCGTCTTTTTTCAGGTTGACGATGATGCGTCAAACTGTGTAAGGGAACTGCACAGAGATGGGCATTCTGAACTGTTAATGGGGACATGGGACGCCAGTTGCCTCTGATCACTTGTGTGGATTTTCCCGGTGTAGAACGACAGAAGCCGCTAGTAAGTCACCAAGACCTACAGCAGGAATTCTGCGTGAAAGGTAAAGGTCCTCTCTGACTGTAACCTCATCTGTATTTTACTATTATGACATAAATGTGCCTGTTCATGTGGAATATTTCACTGAATGTAACCTCAGTAGTCAGGATCAGTATCAGAGACTCGTTTGGCTTGTATTTTGGAAAATTAGAGCTCAATATGTTCACTCCATTTTTAAATCTGGTCATGATCTGTTTTTTATACTGAAATGCTCTGAAAGATGAGTTAGAGCAACAAAAGTTTCTCCTCCCCCTACTCAATACACTGAGAAACAAGCTGTTTGCCACTGGGAAACAAAACTTTTAATTTGTTAACCACACATACTGAGTGCCAGTAAAATATGAGAAATCTGTCAAAATGCACCAGATCCTAAAACCTTCCCAAACTTGAAAGCATTGATCACTAGTCACTTACAGACTCAAACCACTGTCCTTTAGGAAAACTTTTCCTTTTACATTCCCATAATCCTTTGCCAAATAAGCCTGTGTATTTTAAAGATATCATTACATCCCATCTGTTCTGTCATGGTAGATTTTAGCAAATTTGCAATAAAAATTGCTGTGTTATAGATTTTTCTTATACTTCCTATTTCCAGTTTGGAAAAAAAAAGTCACTGAATTAGTAAATGGCAATTTAACACTCTCAGAGAAACATCAAAACACTGAATTGTCCCATACTAATTATAACTGGACAGTCGTTACTTCAGAATTTTTATGAAAAAATAACTTTCTCGGCAACAGCCTCTTTCTCTCTCTCCACCTTTCCTTCCTCTTTTCCTCTTCCTTCTTTCCCTCCTTCCTTCCTTCTTTTTTCTTTTCTTTCCCTTTCCCATTGCTTAAAAAATGAGGAAGTAAGTGCTAAATTATTCATGAGCCTCATCTGACAACACTTCAGAAGGGGAAGTGTCAGGGGTTTTATGGAGGTAGGGAGGAAAAAAATAATAACAGGCTTTAACTTTGAAAAGCGATTTCCAGTGTCTGTGTACTAGACTCCTGTGAGCTTGGAGTAGTGGAGTTGAGTCTCGATAGCTTCATTAGAGCTGCCTGCCAGACTTCCTCTGCAGGATCTTGCAGCACCAGCACTGACAGGAACTTGGGAGAGGGCTTATGCTTTTAATAATGTAGCTGTCAGTTTGAAGCCTGGAAATATTGACCCTAAAAGGTTTATTGCCAAAATTAGATCCCATATTTATACTGAATTATTACCTCTTCAGTTGATTTTTGCCCCTTGTAGAGTATACTATATACTTTGTACTAGGTAAGTGAGTCTGTGGTTGAAACTTGAAAATAATTTTTGAGTCATTTTAGAGATGCTGTAGAATATATTCCCACCTCTTGACCCAGAAGTTGAAGTTTAGCTATTCAAGAGTTGGAGAACTATTCTCATTTCCGTCCTCCACTTTGTAGTAGGGCACAGGCTTTGGTAGTTGTGTGGGAGTTATGTGTTTCCATCTAAGATTAGTGGATCTGTTTTGATGGCAAGGTGTATTCACAAGTGTGCTTGCATGTGTGCGGAAGGGTGTGCATGGGGCAACCGCATCTGCCTCTTATGTATGCATCGGGTACTTGATTTCATCTCATTTTATTCTCCTTTCCATATAAAATTGATGGGAATGCCTGAGTTGCTCATTTGAATTTGAATACAAAGGGAGAAAAGAAATATCTCAACAACAAGTCAATACTTTAGCTGCACTGACGATATTTTCCGATATTTTAACCTCCTAGGGCATCAAACCTTGTTATTTTAATTTGCATCTGGGAGAATGTCTGAGCAAGGAGACCTGAACCAGGCAATAGTGGAGGAAGGGAGGAATGAGCAGGAGACAGCCGCTCCAGAGAATGGCATAGTGAAATCAGAAAGTCTGGATGAAGAAGAGAAATTGGAATTGCAGGTAAGCCTGGAGAGACCCTGATCATACCACTGGGTGTTTTTTTCCTTCCTTCTTTTCTAAAATACCTGGAAGATCTCTTCTTTCTTCTTCTTCTTCTTCTCCTTTCTTCTTTAAGAGTTTGACTAGTTAAATGATTCGAAAATCTTTAACCCTAATTGTCTCCCTTTCCAATTATGAATCATTTTTTTCTTGATTGAACCATACTCTGAGATGCTTTTTGAAATGAAAAATATCTAAGGAATATATTTAATTTTTGAATTTGCACACATCATCCCAGGACCATTTGCTAGACCATTTTGAATGACACCTGCAGGGCCTCTCCAGAGACACCTTTGGGCTATCTGAGTTTTAAAAGTGAGCTTGCTATTCCATGGAAAGATGAAGACTTAATGCATGGCTAACTAGGATAAGTCAAACACATAGCTCTGCTGACCTTACTGGGCATGTTAAGGTTTAAATCTTATTTTCAAACAGCTAGAGTCAGAACACTACAGGAGGAAGTAGACTGGGAGTGATTTACGGAAGTGGACAAGAGTTATAGTTAAATACACTAAGATTTATGAGAGAAAGAGATTTGGTAGAGGGAATACAAAGGGTACCTGCAAATAGGGTGTAAGTATCAATTTCCTTTGAACTAAACTTTGAAATTCTTAACTCTTTGTATACCAGTAGTTGGTGAAGACAGAGACCACATAAAGGTCAAAAAACCTCAAGGCCGGTTTTTCTCCTCTCTTGTATTTGCTGAAAAGAGAGATAGCTGAAAGCTTAAAGGTTAACATTTTGGGGAAGTCGAGAGCTGTGGCAGGAGTCCTCCCTGGCGATTGGAATGCCTGGTCACTATTGTTGATTTCTCTACTATTTGGTAGTGATGCCTTTTCTTTTCTCTCTCTCATTTCTTTCTCTCTCTCTCTCTTGCTTGTCTGTTTACTATTCTTTTTTTTTTTTTTTTTTTTTTTTTTTTTAATTTTGTTTCTAACACAGAGGCGGCTGGCAGCTCAGAATCAAGAAAGAAGAAAATCCAAGGTAGGGTTCTTGAGATTCTCTGTAGAACTGTATTGTGGATGTTGTATATTTCACATTGGGGTTAAAGGATTTACCAACCACTCAAGGTGGTCGTGTGCAGATGTGGTGGGTCACAGAGGGGTTGGTGCTGTTTGCTTTTAATGTGATGGTGTTCACACATCTCTGTTTCCTTCCTCGTATGCTCTTTTTAGTTAGAGCATTTAGAGTTCGAATAACTGCAGATGGATACATTTGATGCCATTTTCACACTTGGAGATTTCATGGTGCTTTATAAAACACATAGTCTTTTGTTTTGTTTTTATTTTAAATAAAATTGGGAGTAGAGGATATAGTCTCACCAAATGATTTCTGTGTTAAAATAAACAGGTACTACTGTTTAGTGTACTTCATTGTTTAAGCATCTTCTCAGTCAAATCCCCTCTGAGCATAATTTTAGTGGAAGTTGATTTTGTCAGCTATTTTCTCTTAATATTTGCCTGTCATGGCAGCCATTCATTCTTCATGTGTTTCCAATGTGATGGGCACAGTTGACTAAAATTGTTCCTTACATGCATCCGTTTACCTTCTTCTCTACCTCCATCCCCATCAATAGAGAGGTCTGATGCTTTGCCCAGATGTAGACTTAGAACTTGCTTTTTAAAATTTTGGGAACGTCATGTGGTCCTAGAGATGATTTGACAGCCTGAGCATGCTTTCTGTTTGTTTTCTTTATTTCCCTTTTTCCTCTTTTCTTCCCCCTCTTCCCAACCCCAGTCAGGAGCAGGAAAAGGTAAACTGACTCGCAGTTTAGCTGTCTGTGAGGAGTCGACAGCCAGACCAGGAGCTGAAAGCCTTCAGGATCAGGTATAACCCCTGTCACTATCATGAATTGCATGAGCTAGACCTGTCTCTGTGTGCATGATGATTTACTTGGCATTAAACAGTGTTTTGGGGGAGAAGAGTGCATCTGAAGAAAGAAATACTTTTCTTGCTTCAACCCCTGTTTATGAGACATTCTAAAATAGTTTAAAAGCTTATTACAGAGTATTACGTTTGTTTTTTTCCAGACTCTCTGAAAACTGCAAATGGAAAGGAATTCAAAAGAATTTAGATTAAAACTTAAATAAAAAGTAAGCACAGTAGTGCTGAATTTCCTCCAAGGCTCTCTCTTGATAAGGCTGAACCAAATATAGCCCTAAGTACCCCGTCTCCTTCCTTGTTGGAGATGTCTTACCTCTCAGCTCCCCAAAAAGCACTTGCCTATAAGAAACACAACTGTTGGCTTGTATGGCACTTGTGAAATAATGACTAAGGTGCATTGAACTTTGAAGACATACATTATGGGCTTTGGTGGAGATTGCTCAATACTGCAAAAATTATCCAGAAACGAATCTGAGCTGATGGTGAATTTAAGTTAATATTATTAACATTTCGCTGCATCTCCTTACCTTTATTTGTACTCCTTACAGCAAGATGATTGGGCTCCAAAAATATAAATTTCAACAAAAACTCTTGTATGACAAAATGGAAAAGTTCACATCATATTTATTTTTGTTTGCCTTTAGGCAGCACATTAGCTTTTATAAAAATAGTTTTGCTGCTGAAATTTTGCTTATTTTATAAGAGGCTGAGAGCAGTCAGGACAAAAGTTAAAATGATTTATCTGAGCCCAGGGGAGGGAAAATTGATTAAGATGTCATTATTTTTGTTTGGTTTTGTTTTGCTTTCCTCTCTTCATTTTAATTGAAATACTCTAAATTCTCTTCATGGACATAGAGAGCATTGAGAGCACTTTCTTTAAAAGGACCAAAAATAAATTCCTTATAGACTTTTGTCCTAAGAATATTTTTTTTTCTAGCCTCATTTTCTTAACATGCCACTCATGTCATAAGGCATGAACAGGCTATCATTCAGCGGCCATTACTATGTTTCATACATCTGCTTTATTTTACTTGGGCTCTGAGAAATGTGTGGCTTTTCTTCAGCATTTTATTTGTGCTTTTATTTTTAATGGAGATTGAAAGGGGGGAATAATGTGAATATCATGGCTTGTATTATTAAATGTTGATTGATGGCTTATAATGTACTGCACATGATATGTGTTAACTCTGCAGAATAACAGACCCTTGCAGAAGTAATGCCCCAGTTTTCTCCCACTCCTAGTGCCAGGCAGAGGAGGGCAGCCTCTATAGACTCAATCTGCTTTTTGTCCCATTGGACAAAGCACAGGAAGACATTTTGTGAGACATCATCTGTATCATAGTGCCCATTCTGGACCTAAGTCTAGTTTCTCTGTATGATTGGTGCAGAGAAATCAGATGCAAACGGTGCTTTGTTCCTGCTGGTTCCAAGCTCAGAAAACAAGATGAGCTTGTAGGAGAGAATTAGAACCTGCTAGTTTTTTTCTTTGACTAGCTGAGGAGTGGTGGGAAGAGGGGGCTGACAGAAAATACCCAGACACACACATAAGCAAATGACCCTGATACCTTTTTTAGAGACTAATGCAGCAGATCTTTGAGTTTATATGCAATGCCTTCATTAGATATCACCGGCACTAGCAAAATGTGTGGACTGAACCCAGAGAACAATGGCAGAAGTATACAGTATATGGATTGTATTGCTTCCCCAATGTTTGTATATTCACAGTATTTGGAAAACTGCCTTCATTTTCCTGTGTGGAAAAAACTCTCGCTACCTGTATTACTTGATCTCAGACCCATACCTGATGGTTCAGTCTGTCCTTAAGTTAAAGGAAGTTTGCTTTTCTAATGTTATACTATTTACCTATCAGTGTATGACTGCAACTTGAATCATTCTTTTACTGTTGTTGGATATAAACTTATCCTGTACCAATGTATTTATTAACACTTGTATTTTATTATTGAGTATATCAATAAAAATATTAAAAAATAACAGATTGTTTTTTACCAACTCTAAAGCACTTTTGTGTGTTCTTTCAACACCATAATGCGTATTTATGTATTGAAAAGTAGTTCTTTTTTTTCTGAGTGTAGTATTTGTCAACACATGACATCAGTTTGTACATTTTTTTTTGTAGTGAATGTTTTTATTTGCCTTTGCGCTTGCATTTATAATGTATTTCCAAGCCTCTTAGATTTTAGATTCAAGCTTACAGAGGCCAAATGTTTCAGTTGGTTTTGAAGAAGCAGTGAGACCACTTTCATGGCCAGGGTTCCCAATCCACAGTTTTCCCCCTTAATTGACTGGCAAATTGATTCTTCCCCATCACAGCCCGCAGTCATACCTCACTCAGAAATGTCCCAGTGTTTTCCTGAACAAGTAGAAGCAAATCATTACCCTCCAATCTGCCTGAACCTTTGTCCATTAAGACATTTCTTCCCCAAATCGTGTTGTGAAAGGCTCTATAATCAAACTACATTTTCATTTTACATATTTCATGTATATCCACCCCCCAGGATAAACATGTGGCAGTCAAAAAACCCAGCTAAGATAAATGTTTATCAGGAGAGCATGTTTTATTTCCTCCTCTATGTTTTTTTGTTTGTTTGTTTTCCCAAGCATGGGGACTTTAGTCTCACCAGACGTTCACAATGGAGCCCCTCCCAACAAAAGAGACTTGGCTTCAGAGGACTTTTCGTTTTATGCCTGTTAGGTTAGCCAGATTTGCCAAGAACCATTATGAATACCAGATTGGTCACAGTTTGAGGAGGTAGCAGCATCCATTTAGTCACGTGTAATGTGAGCATTAGCTTGCTTTTCCATGAGAGACACTATTAGTCACTGGGAATACTTTTTTTCCCCTACATCATAAATTTTAATGTCACTCCTGGAAGAAAGCTTTCCCACCTTGTGATCTCTTACATAAGAACAAATGGCCTTCATGTTGACTGCTCTGTCATAGTTTTAATCATAACATAGGTTTTTTTTAAAAAACTAATAAATGTGATGTGGCTCATTCTTCTTCAAAACAATGAACATACTATCAAACCAACCGCTGGTATATGTGAATTAATGCAAAAATGACCTGTTTTCAGCACAAAATAAATACAGAGATGATCCAGCTCCCAAACTGTAGAGTCAATTTTATGCCAAGCCAGAGAGGTTCAGGAGAATCTTATATTTTGGAAAGGATTAGCTGATACTAAAATGAAAAAACAATTACGTATTTATATACGATTTATGAAAAATGTAATTCGACTTGCTACATTTTCTAGAAGGCAATGCTTATTATAAATATATATTATAAAGATTATTGATGGCATTTATAAAAAAAATCACAATAATCCATACCTGATTCCTGCTGTCCTAAAGTTTGATTTATCATAGTAGGAGAAATCATTGTTCTAAATAGATTTTTTAATTATAAGTTGGCTATTGGGGGCTTTCTTTATGTCTGTTCTATCTGTAATTATGATTCGTAAAATCTGTCTGTCTATGTTTGTGCCAATTTCTCCTTATAAGGAGTTACAGAAAAGAACTATGGAAACCTTTTTATTTCTTTTTTTTTTTTAAAGACATGACATTGGCTCTGATGCAATCTGATGGATGAAGGAATTTTTCCTAGGGAGTTAAAAATAAGCCTGTAGAGAAAATAAGAATTGTGATCTACAGGAATTTAACTTAGTTAAGGTTAATATTCATGAGGCAAAGTTTCAGTACTAGATGTTTCTCATGACCTCCCCTTGACTTCTGAAGTTCAATTCACCTTAAAGGGCAATTATTTTTCTGACAGGTTTAATTTTTTACCATTTAAGAAAAAAAAAAAAAAAGTCTGTACCTGGCTTTCATTTTTCTGTACTTAGTAACCTCTATGCAAAATGGAAACCAGACAGAGATTATTAAATTTGGCCCTAAATTATTATATTTTCTCCCCAACAGGAATCAATTCATTTACAGCTTTCCAGTTTTCCCAGCCTGCAAGAGGAGGATAAATCTAGGAAAGATGACTCTGAGAGAGAAAAAGAAAAGGATAAAAACAAAGATAAAACCTCTGAAAAACCCAAGATCAGAATGTTATCAAAAGGTGAATGTGAAATTGTTTCCTTAATTTCCTCAATTTGGACACATATGTAGTTCTAGAAATTGTTCTAGAGAGCACATGCATATTCACCACCTGACAGGCTCTGCATATAATTTTATGTGTGTACATATGTGTGCGTGTAACAGATGTGAACTTGATTTTCTTTCTGTTCATGGTGTATTATTTGTGTAGATAGGATATTTTTGAATCATGTAATTCTTCGTATTCACATTTGAATCTCCTGTTTTCAGTTGCAAGCTGTATAAAAGAGTAAATATAAATCTTTTAAATTCAGGTTTATTAGACCAGTTATCTTGGATTGGTGAACGTTAATGATACCCAGTTTTCTATCTTAACCCTCATGCTTATCTTGAAAGACAGATGGCAACCAGATTCCATCAGTCAGTGAGGTGGTCTCCCAAGTACAGATCTGTATGTCCATGGAATACCTGATTCACATTTTACCTGGCACATATGGTTTTGGTCTCTGCACCCATACACTGTCACCTAAGGTTTCATTTTAAAAAATACACATGCTACTTAACAGTTTTCAAAAACAAAAACAAAAACAACTTCCCCCATAAAACCCATAACTAATTCCTTCTAAAGGCACAGCCTTTTGAACTGTTGCCGTACAGAGCATCATACAAAATAAAACTAAGTTTAGTTGAAATGAAGAGTGCCAGCATAAATATCCTTTCAGTACACTTTTAAAAGATAACTGAGAAAGATTTGGGCATGTGATCTGCTGAGGAATGACAACTACTCCTAATGTCAAGCAACATTTTGGCTTTATAGCACTTGTCTCTGCTGCTCTCAGTTTAAAACTGAAGATGTACACAAGAGTCATGAAGCTCATCTTTCTAAAGAGATTATGGAAATTAAGCTTTATCCAGCATTAGGAGATCTGAAAGACTTGAGAATGTTTAGTGCCCTCCTGTGTTTTGTTCTGATTAATATTTAGGTGGTCTTGTAACAAAAACTTTCATTTTTGACCTCCTTCTTTTCAAGAGAAAAGGGGTTCTATAGGATCTCAAGCTCTGAAGCCTTCTCTGGAGGTTGGGAGTTTCTGTGATGGGAAGGCTGTGCCCTGACTGATTTGCACCACAGGGTGAACACGAAGCCCTCCCGACCCCAGACCGTGCCCACTTCCCCTTCCATGACATTTGGGTTTTTCCACAGTCAGGATCTTTTCAATCCCCAAATCTTATTTTCATTTTGATGTCACACAGCCAGTTTCCTAGTTATGCAACATATTTTTTTCATCACAATAGCTTCATCTAGAATTTACCTGAGCTGGAAGGAAAAGAGTCGGGCTGGGAAAGAATTTTTTACCCCACTTTCCCACCATTTCTTACAAATTCACCCTGCTGTTTGTTTCAGATTGCAGTCAAGAATACACAGATTCTACAGGCATAGACTTACATGAGTTTCTGATTAACACTCTAAAGAATAATTCCAGGTAAATTATTAAACAAGCCTCTTTATTTTGGGAAGGGTCAAAAAGTATAACAGTTATTTATCCAAATGTCTAAGAAGACAATTGTAATACGCAGATGCCTTTCCTGATAGCTTAAACTATGTCCTGCATTTCTTACCTGTTTCAAGTTTGCATGTTTACTATTGGTATATTTAATACCTGGATAGTTACTGAGTAAATGATAGTTTTCTCAGCTTTACTTTCCTGGTCACAAAGGAATAACTGATTAAGGGGGAAAAATGGAGAATGAAAATGGTTGATATTAAGTAAACTAATTATGTTTCACTGCAGTTTTATACCTATCTAAAGTCAATGCTTGACTTTAAAACATATTTTTTATTTGTTGTATTTTATGGTCCTCATAGCTTGAATGCCAAAATTAACATTGACTATAAAATTTAGATACTACAAAAGATGTAACAAATGAGATTAAAAAAGAGTTATCTGGAGCAAAATGAAATAAGATGTAAATGAATGGTCAGCAAGTTCCAAAGAAAAGTGAGATGTAGGTGTGTAACCACATACATTTAAATAATCTTCTCCATGCACTTAATCAATTATTTAGGTCCTTGGAAAATGGAAATTACATAAAAACTTTAATTTGAACGTTTTTTTCTTTCTTCTTTCTTCTTTCTTTTTCTTTTTCTTTTTTTTTTTTTTTTTTGCAGGGACAGGATGATACTCTTGAAAATGGAACAGGAAATTATTGATTTCATTGGTGACAACAAGTATGTTAAATGGCAGTGCTGGCTAATTTTATGATGTGTCCTAGTTTTATATTTGAATAAAATTATTTATTTTGGACAGATTTAGGGATAAAACATTGTTTAATATGTTTCTTGATTTGTTAAATGGAGATGTTATTGGATTTGGGAGTCATATGCTGATGGGGATTGTTGCTTGGACCATGCGTGCTCCTGCTTGTTAAATTCCTGACAAAATGTCTATAAACAGGGTTCCACCGATTAGCATAGAATAGCTGTTCCACGAAGCGACCCTTTTCATTTTTATTATAGTTTTTTAATGGGCTCCAGCTGGCTGCAGTCAGTTATGCCTGGAAATAATTGTGCTGCTTTCAGTGTAAACCGGGTAATGACACATCTCCAGATAGGCATCTGCAGTCACGTATTATGTCATATCATTTGTCCTCTGCCTGGTTCTGTTGATAAGGTATCATGGACTAAAATAGAACACTTCCCAACAGATATTAAGTTCTCTTTGGCATGAGAAATGTGCTAGTATGAAACAATGATATGTATTGTAGCTTAATCAATACATCTATAATAAGTGGAAATCTTGCCTGGAAATGAGGACACTAAGGGATGCTGGAAAGGAAAGAAAAAGGCTTAGTGGTTTGGGTGAAAGATAAATAGTTTTGTGTGTCTACCTGTAAAATGTGCTGTGGGCAAGAAATGAAAATGCTTATTCTGCTTTTTCTTGTAATTCTGTTTCAGCAATCATTATAAAAAGTTCCCTCAGATGTCATCATACCAGAGGATGCTTGTCCATCGGGTGGCAGCTTACTTTGGATTGGATCATAATGTCGATCAAACAGGAAAATCTGTTATCATCAACAAGACCAGCAGCACCAGAATGTAAGCCCCATCACTGTATTTATTTAGTATTTTCTTTTACTCTTATGGGTTCATTTATAAGAGCACAGTATAAAATTCAAAGTAATGACATTTAAAATGTGCAGTGTTCTTCATCTTTTGTTCTTATCAGTAGTAGTGTGGCATTTATCTGTAGAAGATGATCTGAAATCCACGAAAGTTTATAAAATTCAGGCAATAAAGTGAATGTACTTCCTGATCTTTTACATAGCTCCTGAAACATAATTTTCTTCTTTCTATCAATTTCCTTGAAATTACGTACAAATCCATGGGAAATTTTATGTCCAAATATAACTCAAATTGAAAGTAACAGACGTAAAAAATCGTGGCATGTATAGAGTAATGGTCCTATTTTCCCTTTTCTGATTTGTTGACATCTATTTTATTGTGGTTTCCAGAGTAACAAAGCCCCCTGAACCTGGAGACAGAAATCCTGCCTCTAAATTCCAATTTTACCTACTAGTTGCATGACTTGGCACTAGTCATTTAAAATCTGCCTTCTCAGTTTTTTTGAACTTCAAAGTAAGGGTTTTGAGCTAGGCAATATCTAAGTTTTATCTCTAAAACGAGGATGACAATTTGCTTTTTCTTCTTAAAATAATCACTTGGTTTCATCTTAATATCTTTTTGTTGTCCCATTGAGTCCTCAAAAGCATAATAAAATGAGTATTAATTTATTTTGAAACTTGGAGCTATCTCTCTCTGACTTGTGGAACTTTCGAGTACAGTGCAAGCCACTTCTATAACAAAAGTCATGCTAAACTCTTAAACTATCCAATGTAAAACATTCTCTTTTATAATTCCCTTTTCCACACTGTGCTTGGTAAGCTGTGCAAATTGCATGGTCTTTAGGAATGCTATGTTAGGGAAGGGAACTTTTGTGTCAAGCTGAGTATCATGATTAAAATACTCTTTTTATTTATTTTTTTCGTGTTCACCAGTGTTGGGACAAGTGGGGATGGAGATGAGGCTGTTTGTCTACTCAGGGACCAGTCTGTGCTCAGCAGAGGCAGAGGGAAAGTCACAGTGGAGAGTACAAATGGGAGATCTGGGACTATGGTTGGCTATTATCTCAGGGACACTGAACACTTTACTTCTCTGGGCTTCAAATAACTTAAATATAGGTAGGACAGTTTGAATTGGATAATGTTTAAGGGCTCTTAAAGCTTTGGAATTATTGGGTCCTGGGGTTGCATTCTATTTCACTGACAAAACACATTTTAAAATTTATCACTTTTCCACTCCATCTGATTGTTGATACCTGTGCCTCATATTTTGAACAGGAGTAGAAGTTAAAGGTCACTGCTCCTTAATCCTTTACATCTTTCCTCTCCATCAAATACTCCTGCTTGTTTTTGTTGTTGTCTTGCTTGCTGTTGGTGTTTTCTGTTCTCCATTCTGGTTTTTCCCATGGCTTTCAGGAAAGTGCTGATTGAAAAAAAAAAAAAAAAGGTAATTGACTACTTCCTTTCAATTTTTTTTTCTTTCTCTTTCTCTATAAGGTTGTAGGAAATATGTAAAAGCTCACAGATTAAGTGAACTAAGCTTGATGTAGTTTCACCTGATGGATATATTTATCTATAATTTACACTCTTTGTAATCACATAGTCATGAATATTAGTAATCATGTTTGTAGAATAGTTTTTGAGAGTATTAAGCCTTGTATAAACTTGCTAAACTTCAATACCTCTATAGCTGCTTCGTTCAGTATGGTAGTTATTTACTCTTCATTTCAATTAATTAAATTTAAATAAAATTAAAACTTTAAAAACTTAGTTTTCCTTTTAGGCTAGCCACATTTAATTGCTCATGTTAGATAGAGTATATACGTAGAATGTTTTCCTGATTTCAGAAACATCCATCAGCCAATCCTTCTCTAAATCTTTTATTTCCTGCAAGTTTGTAAGTAACAGTACAGGATATAATCAGTCCTTTAAAACTTTGATTATCTGAATAACAAGCATTTTATTATCAGTTATCTTCACTTCCAAAAGAATGTCAGCATTTTTCATTTGTTTGCCTTTGGTTTTTTATGTCCGTTTTTAAATAGACCCCACATGTTTATAACTTCAGGAAGAGCGAAAAGCATTTCTTGAAGGTGTGATAGCTCCAGCAGAAATACCAGGGCAGGGGCTTAGTCTTGACCTATTTCCTTGCTTTTGCATTACCATCTTTATTCACTGTTCCATGGGTCAAATCATCCCTAAATGAAAAAGACAGAAGGATACACGTCATGGATTTTCAAATATTTTCTTGAGAGTTGAGCCCATCGGTGTTCAATCGATACCTGTCAACTCCCACTGTTCTGTTCTGACCATACTTCTGATTGGCTGTGAGGGGACAAGGGTAATGGTAGCAGTGATTTGGGGATAATTGATACCTCTTAATATAAGAAAAGAGGATGAATTAAATGTTCTTTTTCAAGTAGTAACAAAGTCACATTTTAAAATGACCTGAATCATTTTAGCAATTTTAGCAAAGAGAAAATAGCATTTTGGGGAGACTTATATGTTGGATTTTAAAAGTCTGTTGCCATGTTCTTTGGAACTGAATATAGGAATGGAGCACTCTATCCAAGGCCAAGGTGTCTTGGGATTTTTTTTGTTGCTATTGTCATTGTTTGGTTGAGGAATATGGTTTGGATTCTCTGAAAATTTTAAGAGTTGTCTCATCAAGGCAATTGACATGTGATGGTAAATGGGAACCATATTGTTTTAGAAATATTATTGTATTGAAATATTTTCAGTTGTTTGAAGGAAGGAGACAGGGATAGGATGGGTTCTTGTGAGTTTTGTGTTTGGGGAATACCTTTTCAAGGTATTCCTTGAAACAGACTTGTGTTACTGCAAGGCAAATACACAGAAATGCACATATTAAATGGCACTATGATTTTGGAGAAATGCAATAAAGATGTGAGTTGAGGATATAAATGTCAGCTAAAAGTTTGGGGGAAGGAAAATATTCTTTAATGATTTTAATTTCTTTCATTTAGTAATACTCCATTGGTATATAAGGTGCTTCTCTGACTTAGATGCATAAATAATTGTAACTATCAGCTACATATTGGTCATTATTTTTTTCTCAACATAATACTTTTCTAGATGATAGGAGTTCAAGTAATTAGAGAAAGTAATGTGAGAATATTAAGACTTTCATGGAAACTAGTTTTACAGGAATTTCAAAATACTTAGGTCACAGTGACACAATGTTTGATGATTCTGTATGCTTGTGTGTATGTGTGTGTGTGTATGTTTAATTGATTTCTAGCATTTTTGGAACATACTTAGTTATAAGCCATTTTCCCTTTCATGATGGAAATAATTTGTCTCAGGACATACTTCTCAACTGATATTATCACTTACTTAAAATAGCATTACTTACTTCATTCATTACATTGAATATTTTTTTTCCCTTGTTCCATGTACATTTTTACATTTAATCTTACAAACTGAGTGTCAGTTTGAGGCTTACAAAGGAACAATGGTTAGCATGACTGGAGTCTAAACCAGTGCCTCTAATAAAATATTTTTAAAATAATCCAATTTTCTTAAGGAAAACCATCTCAAAAATAGTGAACAAAATCCTCAAGAACATTCCCAGGATTGGATGGGAATCCCAACTATTTAAGTCCTTTATTGTCTCACAAGAAACAGTGCTGGAAGGATTGTCACTTTTGTTATTTTTTAAATTTTAACTCAGTGTTATTTGTGGATAATAGAATCTTCCTGCAGCTTGATAGTTCTTGCAGGATTTTCAATACTTGTTATCTATGTGACTTGTTGAGGGAGTACATTCATTAAATTTAAGCCTTGCTTTATTCCATTTCACATTTTTTTCCCTAAAGAATAAAAAGACCACTTTTCTAAAAAAAAAAAATAATAATGTTAGTGTAGAATGCCAACCTATTCATTGTGTTATTACAAAATTAATGCCACAAGCTCCCCAGTTGACTATCCCTGTGGCTTCATACCATATTCATAAGAGCATCAGTGAAGGGAGAATTAAGAAGAAAATATGGAAAGATAGTTGCAGTAAAGTTACTAGAGGTTTTGTGTTAATGTAGTCAGGGTTCTGGGCCATTTGTGAATTTCCTGATGAGAGCAGAGATGTCATATCTTGAAGTCCTATTGTCTACACAGACAGAATTTCTCAGACAGAAAGCATTTCCAGCAACTGCAACTTATTAACAAATCTATATCCCAACATCTAGACTTCAGTCTCTATAGTTACACAAAAACTACAAGAGAGGATTTCTGTCATCATGGGTTTTACACTCTGCTTACAGAGACTGGCTATTAGCTTCAGAATCTGCTATCTTAAGAGCTAAAAAATTTAATGAAACTGTGGACCCATAGTAGGCACCTAGCAAGTGGCTAGGGAATGATTGAATGATTGAAAACACATTGTCAGATACCCACTAGAAAATACAAAACAGATTTTGTGAGGGCTACCCACTCACCTAATGACTCATGTAGGAATTTACAAGGGTGTTGAGGAGAGTTAAGAATTAAATAAATAAAGTGAGGATATTGAAAGTAGGGATATTGGGGTATAAACAAATTTATGATGATTTCTACATTTATTGAGCACTTAGGTGGACCTTCTGCATAGATAGTTGTATTTAGTTCTCATGCTCTTCTAATGAAGAGGATGTTTTGAAAAATAATATTTCCAACCTTATTGAAGAGAAATTTTACTGAGGGAGAGTGAGTGAATTGCCAAAATTATACTGCTACAGGTGAGAATAAAATCTTGATCATTTGTCCTCAACTCCAGGGACTTTATGATTTCGTACCTCCTGGAGACAAATTTGGTTGGGTCCAGTGGAAGTTTGCAGGAGATTGGAGGGGACACTGGAGGAAAACAGCCCTTAAAACTATAGGACTTGAGGGTTGATGTGCACAACATGATGCTTTAACAAGATTAATCTGCTGCTGATGAGTGGGATGTATTCAAGGAGGAATGACCAGGGGTACAAAGACTAGGTTGACTTTTGCCATCGGTGAGGCCTAAGGCTAGAGTTAAGGTTGTCTATGGAGAGACTGTTCGAGATGCTACTATCTGAGCAAACTGATAACACTTTTGAGAATTAGTAATCACCTTGCCCCTGCAGCACTGTAATCTCGTTGGTTCTCAGAGATAACCAGAGTAAGAACAGCTGAGTATAAGGGACCTAAAGCCTCTAAACCAACATTTTGGTCCATAAATGGAGTCTTAATGACTCAAAAAGCTGCTCATCAGAATTGACTACCATTTTGTTGGAGTAACAGATGAGCCCCTGAGATGAAGCTTTCTACATTGTGTTTGTTCAGCTACCCCCTCCCTCCATATATTGCATTAAATGTTTTGTTTTCTAGCATCTTTCATTTTTTACTGTTGGAATTCCTTATTTGTTGTCAGATTAGATGGTGACATCCCTTGAAAATCTAGGGTGGAGGTATTAGGGCCTGTGTCAATTTGGTACTACAGATGATAATGTCTTTACTCTCTGTACTGTTGCCTTTTTGGTATATAGAATGAGCCTAGAAATATGAATATTGGTTTTGTTAAAATATTTTGTATGCCACAGATAGGCATGACTTTTTATATTTGAATTATTCCCTTCCTTCTGCATCCCCATCTCAGCTTTCTCTCTACTTATTTTTCTTTTCTCTATGTTTAACACAAAGAGGATGATTGTTCTTCTGTTAGAATTTTTTTTCACCTTTTCCTCCTTTTCTTTATCCCAGAGGAAGGATATTCACTTAGATTGTACCATTTGGAAACTAGAAACTATCCACTTGCATCAGTGTTTTCTAAAAGGCCAAGATTAGCCACAGGCAATGAAGCCCATGTGTATCCAAATGTCTTTGCATATGTCAGAGCAACTGTTTAACTTGTCCCAGGTAATTTTCATGTTAAAAGGTTGTCATCTCCTTACATTTTTTTCCCCTTTGTCTTTTACATCCACCTACTCTCATTGCCTTAAATCCCCTACTTTTAAGAGTGCAGAGCAAGAATGGAAATAGCAAATCCACTGGAGGAGACTAGTTATAGGCTCTCCAAACTGTAAAACAAGAATAGTGGTCCATAGACTTTGATTTGGGGTTGTATCTTAAGGAGCAAGTGTCTAAAGACACAACCTTATGATTCCTGGGAAGTAGGAGCCCGGACGTTCTCCAGGCATTTTCCTGGAGTGCTGAGTACTGCATAGTAACTGCACCAGTCTGCTTGTTTGTTCCAGAAAAGAGGATTAACTGAGCTATTTAGTAAATATTTAGCAAATGAGATAAATTGATTTCTTTAAGAATCCCTGAAGGGATGGATAATTACTACACTAAAGTAAGGTTCATGGGACCTTCAACTCTTTCAGTGGGCAGACCCAGACTACGGTAGTGGACTGTAACACACCAAGGTCAAAGCGACACCTGCTTTGCTTATTTTCTTGAAGGGGCTAAGGCTTAAAATGGGATTTTTTTTTTCCTTTTTTTGGACCCTAAGGCATTTCACTCCCTGCAGGCGATTTTATTTATATTAAAATAAAGCAAAATATTTATAAAACAAAACCATTAAAAACACATTCTTTTCCTCCCATGTTTGTTGTATTTCTTTCCCTTTGTCTTGGAATGTGAGTGGAATTGTGAACAAACTGAGCAGATCCTGATATGGATGCTCACTTAATAATCCTCTGAAGAAGACCAAACATCAATTTATTTAAGTGCCTCTTAGAAATCTGTGAGTGGTTGGTTGGCATCCTGTCATTTCTAAACATGGTAAATTTACTGTGCACTTTTTATAGGAATGGCATTTAAAATCATCTGACTAGAAGCCAGAGACACGGAAACCTAAGAATCACATTGCTTTCAGGAAAACCATGAAGTTTATAAACACCTAGTTCATTTTTTTTTTTTTAGTTGATCAACACATAATAAATGTGTAATATATTGCAACATATATATGCAATATAATGTGATGTTTGGATACATGATATATATTGTTTAATGATCAAATCAGAGTAATGAACACATTCCTCACCTTCAATATTTATCATTTTTTATGAAGATACCTAGTTCTTTAATTAATACTCAGGCTCAAAGTGAGACTTACTGCTAAAGTTAGGCAAACTTCATATCATTTTCCTCAAATATTATATTTTCTCCTTATTATTGTTCCATTATGCCTTAGAGAATATGAGATTCTGTAGATAAGAGAAGTTAATCTCAGAAAAATGCTATGAGAAGAAAAATTAAGTTTGTTGTACTCCTTTCCAGTTGATGGCCCTTTTGGTGTAAATGTACAATTTACTATTTAATTTTGGAAATGAAACATGTGTAATATAGTATCCTTAATTTATTTTTAAGAGTTCTTTTGTGGAGTCATGATACATTTAACATTGTGTTTATTTGCTTGCTTATTTATTCATTTATTTTGCTCCCAACATTCTAAGCAAATAAAGCTAGACTGCTTTACAGGGGAGAAAACTAAGATTCAAGTCTTGTTCTTACTTAGTCAGTAAACTAGGATCTTAGTCAGGACTCTTTCTATGGTCAGGGAAGGGAGAGCTAATGTCAGTAGAATCTGTGGCCCTCAAATAATGATAAAAAGCAAGAAGAAAAACAAGCAGTACTCTTTGTTACCTATTGGTACTTATAAAATGCTGATATGCATTTGATGATTTTGAAAATTATTCAGAGAACCAAATTAAACAGTGTTACTACTAAGGCGGATAGTCAAACCTATAATACCCAAAGAGAAAACCTCCATAATCACAAAACACTCTGAATTAAAACTTGTCTTGGCACATTTAAAAGTGAGATGAAGCCTTACTCTATGTTCTTAGACTATGTCAGGCATAAAAGTATTTCTCAGGTGCTCAGTACTGCGAGCACTATTCTTTGAAGAGAAGAATCACTATACAATATACCGATGTTCTGTTCACTGTTTATTTGGGAAACCAAGATAATTTTCATTACAACCATGTGTGTGTGTGTGTGCGTATGTGTGTGTGTGTGTGTGTGTGTGTAAAAAGTAGAAGGTATTTGCAAGCCTGTGAGTGCAAGTGTGTAAATGGTTAATATACATTTTACAATTTAGTACAGTTAGAGAAAGGTTGACCATGCATATAGCATTGTCCTAAATGTATCATATGAGGGATCAAAATTATGGTGACCTAGTTCTCTCAATCTTCAGCTTTGCTTGCAGTGGGTGGCAGAATTAGGCCCAGAACCTGAGGGTTTCCCTCATTGCTTCTATCCACCTTTACAGTCAAGCCATTTTAATACTTGTACCTGGGAGGTTTCAGGGAATACTAGTTGTGTATATGGATATAATAATGTTATGATGCTTGGTGCAAATCTTCAGACTATAAATTGAAGTCCACTAAGATAAGCAAACATTGACACTGTAACTTTTACTTCAGTTTGTCTTTCCAGCTTCAGTCTTCTCAGATTCCACAATATTCCCAGAGGATCACATTTCCCAATTTTCCTATCTTTACTTCTCGCCTTCTGTTCTTCCAATTAGTAAAAAGAAAAAAGTAACATTTATTTATGCATCAAAAAAAAATTGGTCATGCTTTATTGACTAAACTGGCCTGGAAATTCTGGACCTATCCAGAAAACTGAAATGCTATATTCCTATGTAGGATTCAGTGGAATACTTTTTTGCACATTTTTGTATATAAACAAAAAGTCTTTCATTCCAAGAAACAATAATCATTCATAGCAGTTTCCAAAGACAACATTACTCTCATAAAACTTTGCCTCATTTGGAAACACATGAATCAAACCAATATTTGAATATTATAGTAGAGATTGGATCTGTCATTAAAATTAACACTAATGAAAATGTTGGTCCAATATTTATTGACATGCCTTTAGATTTTGCCTACTCAGGAAAACCTGAACAGCATAAGATAAGTTTCTAACATTTATTTAGTGCTTTATCTGCACTGGGCTGAATAGTTTACTTGCATTATCTTATATCTACTTAATCCTCCCACACACTTTAAGGTTAAATATCATGACTTTCTATGTTACATACAAAGCAAATAAACAATACCTTTCCCTTAAGGAGGTTACATAAATTGCAAAAACTCTCACAATTAATAAGACTAAAGAGGTAAAACTTTTGTTAGGCTTGCTTCTCAAAGTTATGTCTTTTTTTTTTTTTTTTTCTTTTTGTACCAGGAATTGAACCCAGGGGTACTTAACCACTGAGCCACATCCTCAGCCCCCCCCCCTTTTTTTTTTTAATTTTTTTAAATTTTGAGACAGGGTCTTGCTAAATTGCTGAGGCTGGCTTTGAACTTGTGATCCTCCTGCTTCAGCCTACTGAGTTGCTGGGGTCACCGGCGTGTGCCACTGCACCTGGCTCTGTCTGTTTTAAGAGCATGTTAATTATTAAAGCTATTGCTAAGTTAAATAGAGTATGCTAGTTCAGGTTCATTTCACATGAACTTGCTGATTTATGTGCCAAAATGCATCAGTACTTTTTACAGAGCAGAGCTTTGAACCATTGGATATCTTTTAATGTATCACATAACTTGCAGGTAGAAGGATGGAGAATTTAGAGAAAGGCAAGTGTACAGGTAGTCAAGTCATCTTTTTAGCCAGTTTATTACCACTGGTGAGAAAACCTGGAAGCTAGAAAACTTTCAAGAAAATGCTCTGGAGCTGAACAAGAAAGCATTCACCATTGATTTAGTGCTGAAAGTGAGAAGTGAATGCAATATGCCCTGTGCCGTGCCTTCTGCCAGTCAGCATCAGGAGAGAAGTGACCAAAGGCGCAGTGAACCAAATGTCACATGCGTGGAGTAAGGCTCAATTATTTGTTCAGAGGCTTACTTAGAAAATACTTGGAGATTTTGAAAGTGTAAGGAGCCTATAGTTGTCTGAGGCTAATCCTAAATCTTACTCATAGACTAATCCTGAAATTGATGTGCTCAAAGAGCAAGCATTTTTATAGACTGTTTGGCACTTATGGGATAAAAATTGAAATATTTTTAGAATCTCAAGAACCCGGGTATATATCAGATGTTAACTTTGTATTTGTGACTAGAATGTGAACATTGTTTTATGACTATTTCATGCAAAATAATGCACAGTTTGCTTTGAGGATTTGCTTTTCTATCATGTAGATACCATAGACCTTATTTTTTGTACCATAGACCTTGTTTTTCATTCATGGAAATTTTGAATTTGTAGGCAAACTTGGAGAAATATGACTGTTTTGTTAAACTAAGTAGATCTGTCTGATAGGATTGCCTGTTTGGTGGTGTTACAATACCATGCTCAATATAGTTCATGAATAACCACACCTGCAAACTTAGAATATGATATTCCAGATCTTAAGTACATGTGATTTCTTTCACTTTTTCAAATTTTGTATTCATCACTTTTTCTTATCCCTTTCATTTCTTTTTATGTCATTTTTATTTGGTCTTCTTCAGAGAGGAAAAGAAGGTCTTCAGGTTGTACACTGTCATTTAGTTATGATTGTAGCAGTATCATTAGTAAATGAACATTTCTATGTATGTAGATCAAGGACGTAGTCATAAAGAAAAGGATTTTGCAGGAAGGGAGGGGTTTACATACACTAAAAGGCCTTGATGTGATAAACCAAGACTAGAAGCAGGGAGAAAAGTTAAATCTGGCATTTCTTTAAAAAAAAAAAAAAATCAGTGCAATAGGAAGATTAAGAATTGCTTTGACAAGCTGGGTGTGGTGGTGCACACCTGTAATCCCAGCGGCTCAGGAGGCTGAGGCAGGAAGATCTCAAGTTCAAAGCCTGCCTCAGCAATGGGAGGTGCTAAGCTACTCAGTGAGACCCTGTCTCTAAATAAAGTTCAAAATAGGTCTGAGGATGTGGCTCAGTGACTAAGTGTCCCTGAGTTCAATCCCCAGTACCTCCCTGCAAAAAAAAAAAAAAAAAAAAAAAAAAAGAATTGCTTTCATAAAAGAAAATGTCTAAATGCTCATTTTATCTGATTATAAAATAACACTATGGAAGAATATTTTCTAAGTATTCAGAGTTTAAAAATACCTTCATTGTCCTTAATCCAGTGAATAGGTATAAATCACTATTAAGTTATTGAATTTGTTTCCTGTCTTTGTGAGCTAATAACTTTATTTTATTTTGTTTCAATAAAATATATTTTTATTATAATAAGCACAAAAATTTAAAAGATTAGAAGTAAAGTTTCCTGTTATCTCACCATCTAGAGATATGTACTGCTCACATTATTATTATTTTATTATTATTAATATATGTTATAGTTTTAACATAAATAGGATCAAGGTATAGCTATGTTTTTATGAAGTGTTTTTATGTGCTAGTCAATATTATTGGATATTATTTGATGAAAATGCATACTGCATATTGCATGTTCAGTTTCTTACCCAGTCCACTATAGATTTTCACTATTTTGCTCTTGTGAATAATGGAACTCTGTACTCATCATTTATTTCTATTTTCTTCGGATTCGTTCTTAGACATAATATCACTTTGTCAAGGCAAATTCAGATTTTTAAGGCCCTGTAATCCATGCATCAAATTGTTCTCCAGAGCAACAGTACCAATTTAAGAGATGTCTTAAAGACTCTTGTTGTCTTTGAGTGCCCTGGGTAATGTCTTTCATGAGTAGTCTTGGGTAAAGGAGAGTCAAGGTGTTTTTTGTTAGTCTACTTGTCTCTGCTTATCTTTGCAGTATACTACAGAAACAGAAAAGAATAAATATTTGAAAGGTGTGCAAAATCAGAAAGATGAGTTTAAAACATGCTAATTAAAGAAGCTGGCTACTTAGCACTTTATATATTAGATTTGTAAGAGAAATGAAATGGTATAAAATGACAAACTGATAAGTGAAATTAAATTTAGAAGAATATAGGATTTTCTTTTTAATCTCAAAAAACGTTGCCAAAATTTTACATATGTTTAATTGAAAATTTCAAAGTATTCAGAAAATAGAGTCATGTAGTTTTCTCTAATATGTTACAAATAAAAATTCTTTTAATAAGTGTCTTACACCATCAAAAGTTTTACTCTGTTCTGTGCAAAAACCTTTCTTTGTTGAGCTACTTATGCATATCGATGACCACCTTTCAGTTACTTGGAATGCAATTCAAAGACTTCTCTTTGCAATCCTACATATTTAGAATTAAATTCTTTGATTAGCGTGGATGTAGGAAGGAATCAATCTTAACTATTTGGAAGAAAAGTAATAAATTTGTTCTCAGGTGTCTATCAGTTTGGGTAAACTCTTTCAAATACTTCATGAGAAAAAAAAAAGATTTAAAATAATAATGAGTATTTATCTGTTTCAAGCTTCCAGGGGAAATAAATCTAACTAAAATTGGAATTGATTGATTAGAAGATAGAGTTTGATTATCTTCACCAGCAACACTGTTTCTCAATTCATGAGCTATGTCTAATTAGGGAACAGTGAGGAATTAGTTCTGACTTCCCAGGGTTTTTATTGGGAAGAAACAGACTGGAAATGCAGTGGTATTCATGTCACGTGAGCTTTGAGTTTCACAGTAGATATGTGCTATGAATTGTGGAAAAATACATTTTTACCTTGAGAAAAGGAAACTATTTTCCATATAAAATAAGCATTTAATTTATTTTCTGTGCTTTTTGGAGCTAGAAAGAACACCCCATAGGCTAAAATCCACCAGGAAAAGAAAAATTAGGCATTTATGATGCATGGCCATGAGACACATAGTAGAATCTAATCATCATCAATTTAATAAATACCATGACCTTTTGTGGCTTTGAGAATTTTAGAGTTATATTCCCACATTAAATACATTAAAAGTAACTCATTACCATTTTAAATAAAGGCCTATAATACATTATTTTAGTTTCATTCATTTTATGGCTCAGAAATAATATTGCTATGGTGTTAAATTAGTTGTAAAAGGAATTTTTAAAGGCTGTAATATAATGGTGCATTATCAGTAATTTTTAGTTTAATCACTGCAATATTTCAGTTGTATACCTTAGTTTGCATGAGCTTAAACCAAAATTGCTTTTCATCTCTAGAGTCATAAGTAGTTCTCTATAAAATCAACCTAGAAAAATATTACTAAGTTTACTTCTTTTTAAGCAAACTTTATATGGTTACTTTATAATCATTCAAAATATCTTTCAAAAACATGAGCGATTTGTAATTTAAATCATTTCATTCTAATTTTTGAAAAAAATCTTAAATAAGATATTTTAAAAGCAATTATTGAGAATGCACATTTTATAAATTATATCAGAGGAAGTAATATTCGTGCTCTAAATATTTGCATTATTGATTAGAACAAAATTTTGATTACTTTTTGGTTATATAATTGATGTATTTTTCCTAAATATATCCTGCTATAAAAAACAAATAAACAGAACTATTAAAAAATGGAAATGGAATTTTTAAAATAATATTCAAATAGCTCCCTCATGACATACTTTAAACTGAGATGCTCCAAAACTAGAATTAAGATTCTCATTTTCATCTTTCTTATTTCCCAAGATCCTCTCAGATTAAAAATATATATATACCTATAATAAGGATTTATATGTACTATATATGTATGTTACATATAAATATATGAATATATAAAATATATATTATACACATAATATATTAAAATATATGAATATATTTTATGTATATTTATATCTCTATGACATGATTAATTTTGGTCAACATGAAACATTAATCCAATTTTTAAAGATCTTGATTCTCTAAATTTTAACTTAGGTTCTTACTGAAAACTCTTTCTTATTCTGTTTTATAAATACAGAATTTTTCCCCATATCTTATTCAGTTAGTCTTTTAATCTGTTCCTGAATTATGATGATTTATAAATAGTTGTACTAAATTTTTATTTGTTCATATATTAATTTGACTGAATGCTTCTGATGTGCCATATATGAATGTGGGCACTAAGGATTAAATATTTTAAAAAACAAGATCCACTTGTGTGTGATGGCATACAACTGTAATCCCTGTGACTGGGCAGACTGAGTTAGGAGGATCACAGTGGAGGCCAGCCTCAGCAACTTAGGGAGACCCTATCTTAAAATAAAAAATAAACTAGAAGGATTGGGGATATAGCTCAGTAGTACAGCATCCTGAGTTCAGTCCCCAGAACCAGAAACACAAAAATGAAAAAACAAAGTCCTGTGCACATGACACTTAAATTCTAGTTCTAGCTGCCATCCTGAATTCACACACTAATGTTATTCATCTTAAAGGAATTTTAATCTAAAACATATTCATTCACTTTCTGGTCATAAATCAAAAAGTCCACATCCTCAGACCACTTTATTTCTATGAGAACATTTACAGAATGGTGGAAAAAATACAAAAAAAAAAAAGTTCTGTAAATGAAAGCAAATCATTTCATTCACTAGAGCTTATCAGCCTGCAGAGCCCAGGGACATTAGAAGAAACCTAATTAACATCGACACAACCAACATCTTTATTTAAGTCAGCAAACTAATTTCATTTGCAATGAAAAAAATTATGTAACAATGTATAAATATTTTTGAAAATGACAGAAAGCTAGAAAAAACTTCTGGAGAATTTTTATCACTTAGAATGACCCAAAACTACATACAGTGCTATTACCAGACTTGCTAGTATAAGTGATTGACATATACTAGGACTATTCTACCTCAAATACACTAGTACTAGTCTACTTCTCTACTGTACATGGTTCCTTTGGTTTAAAATGCATTTTTTTTTCATTCCTTATTTTGTAATTTTCAATCTTATATTTCTGATTCCAGAATGTGTATTGCATTTTACTACATTTTAAGTTGGGTGGGAACTGTTCACATTGATCACTGAGGTGATGTGATGGAGGTTTCTGCTCTGTAAGTTGAGGTTCTCCTATTTACTGTGCATGGTGTAATTAGAGAGGGACTGAACCAAGTGTCTATGAGGATTTGACCAGGCTGTTGGAAGCCTGTGGTTTAGTGAGACAATCTATAAACTTAAAGTGAAAAGAATCACTGACGGATGGTTTCCTTGTCTTTAAAAGAGGCCAAAAATCTCTACTTCTATTGCATCAAACTTTTACTATAAGGATTGAACAAGGTAGCCGCATTGCTTTGCAGAGATTATGAATAACTCTGGAAACTGTAACTGGTATTATTCCAGCTTTCTGCTATTGCCTGCTCATCAGTATTCTTATATTTATATACACATATTTAAAAAAAGAATACACCTCATCAAGGTTTGAATTATACACTTAAGCTACTTCTTTGTTTTCAAAGTGCTACTTGCTTATTTTGGAGTATAATCAAATGGTGAGATTTTCTTAATTACTGGTCACCAACCTTAAAGAACAGGCACTGAAGTGGACTCCCAGTGACTAAAGGATTAATGAACCCAGCAGGGACAGAAAACCCCCTAAGTTTCAGAACTAATGCATCAGACATAACAGAGACACTTTAATGAGAGTCATAAATCAGAACTACTTCTAAGTCAGGGACAAATATTTTCACACTTCCTCTGTGGATGAATCCAAGACCAAGTCTTCATTGAGTTCTGTGGTATACAGTGACGTCGTGGGAAATTAACAAAGAAGTGGAGCCCTTCCCTTCAATAATACCAAATGATTAAGAGAACCTAAAAAAATCAATTGACTAATCAATAGTGTGTAACTGCTTGGAGCATTTTCCCCCATACAAATCAGACATTAAGTTGTTTAAATTAAATATCTCATTTCCCCAATTACTGAGCTGATATACAAACATGGCCCAGAGTGTCATTGTCTAGTGGAACCAGATTCCAGAGCATTTGTTATAGGAGGAAGATAAACAATTTTTAAAGGATCATCTCTTACTACAGAATCAGAAGACTCTTGAGATATCATGAGAGGTATTCTCCAAGTTTCCAGACATTGGTGGATTAATGTACTAAACCTGTATATTTGTTTGAGAATATGAGTGGGAATTTGAATTCAGGAGTGATGGAGGTCAAAATCACTAAAGAAAACATCTATACACTATAAATGTGCAGATCTTTAAAATTTTTTCTTTAACTTCAGCTATGGTGATCAGCATGCAGCAAACAAGATTCTGAATTCAAAACAACAAAAGGTATTCTAGCAACATGTGGAGAATACCTGCCTGTATGTTGCCAGCAACTCTAATATCGGAACCACTTCTAAACATTTTTAAAAGTTAAATGCCACGGTGGGGGAAAACACTAAGAAATAACTTTAAACAGGGGGAAAACTCTTTTATTGATATGTTTTACTTTGCTGGCAGACCAGAGCAAAGGTTTTGTGAACATTTAAAAGATGAAAAAGGTGAAGAATCCCAGAAGCGGTTTATCTTGAAGCGAGATAACTCTAGTATTGATAAAGAAGACAATCAGGTTGGTTCTCAAGTTTGAGAGTGGCTGACGTTGTTGTTTTTGAAGGTGGGCTGACTGATGTTCTTGTCGTTCCTCTGTTGTCCCCTCCCTGCCTCCCACCCCTCCCCTGCCTCTGGTACTACTGCCCTCCCTCCAACCTCTGTCCTCCCCTTGCCTCCCCCCTTTGGCATTCAATGGGTAGCCAAAAACTGTGTCTGGTTGCTTTAGCAATGGCTCTGTGTTGGGCTGCATGGGTGGTGCTTGGCGCAGTTCCTGCTGCATGTCTGGGGGGGTTGGGATGCCACAGGCTCCAAGCTGTGGGGAAAAGCTTTGTCAGTCGCATTTCCAGATGTCTGTGTAACTCTGGCAGTCGTTCCACTCCCTACAGCTTTGTCCTTCAGTTGTGCACAAATTGAGCTGGATTTTCAATACGGACCGATGATCAACTCGTGTAGCTGTTAAAGAACAAACCTTGTTATGGTGAGGACAGGTGGATTTTGCAACTATCCTAAAATAAGACTTCGCAGAAAAGACTTGAGTTCATGTTCTAGTCTCCCACCCCTTCTCCTGCCCATGTTCTATGGTCCACGTAAATTGTCTGCTCGTTTTGCATGAAGTGTAGCAGAACTTTATCCTTGTGTATTGTTTGTGACAAAACATTGTGTTGTTCTAGAGTAGCATTAATCATGGTACTTGGACAAGGTTAAAGAGACTTTACTAAATCTTTTCTCTAAATGGGGGAGGGTGTGGGGTCCAGGGTGATTAGGAAGAACACAAAGTAAAACAAATTTTAAATGATAATAAGCACAAGTAGAGAAAGTCAGCTAAATGCCATTATGATTATACTTTGTGTCTCTGACAATGAAAATAGATTATTTTTTTCTGAAAATGACTTTGCTTTAGAATTTTAAAGGTAAGACAATATGCATCTCACTCAAGTTATTTTAATTACTCTGTGAGTCACTGTAAGCCAGTATGTGCATTTCTGACACACTTTTTTAAAAAACTGTTCATCATTTGTATCTCGTTTCCTCCCACCACCACCACGGAGCTACACCATGGCTCGTGTTGCCCGTGAGACATGTGCCTGCGTGGTGCACTTAGTGGGTGTCTGTCGCGTGGATGGGTGAATGCGGTCAGTGCAGAGCATTTGGTCAGGGATGGCAAAAATTAGATAGGAGGGCAGTTGATGTAGATGTAGGAACTGGTCAGATGAGAGGAGAAAGAACACTCCTCATGCTGGGTTCTTTGAATTGTTTTCTTTAGTTTTCTTCTATTGACCCTTATCAGCAAACAAGTTTTGTTAGATTTAGTTTTTAAGCCTGAGGTCATTCTTCCTATACCAGATGCGATTCACAGAATCAGTCATTGAGTGAATAAAAACAAAGTAAGAGATAGTGTCCATATAATCCTTTCGGCCCCCACTCTCTGTTCTGCTCACTTGCTATTTGTCCAGTCCTAAAGTTTTCAAAGCCATTTCTTCCTTCAGTCACCTCAAACTTCCTTTTTTTTTTTTTAAGCCAGCATTCTGCCTCCTTCTGAGGAGTCAGACCATCCAGGTTAGCAAAGGAGACAGAATCCATCCCTGGTGAGCCACCACATACCTGTACTGGCTGAACACCTGAGGTACATTCAGGCTTATACATTTTAGATGCACCTGTGCTACTTGCATCTAGCAAGGCAGCAACCAGGAGGAGCAAACATTTCCAGTCATTGCATGCCATGCACATACATGATACATGTACCCCAGACAGCCTCCTTAGGGGATAGAGAGAGTGAGACTTGTCATACTCCATTTGTGTGAATGAACATTTATTATTCTTAGCTGACAGTTGCTTAACTGCAGATTTCTAACAACTCAACTTGGATAACCCTCCTGATTTCTTTTTTCTGTTCAGCAAAACAGAATGCATCCATTTAGAGATGACAGACGAAGTAAATCAATTGAAGAGAGAGAAGAGGAATATCAGAGAGTGAGGGAGAGAATATTTGCACACGATGTGAGTAGTTGTTTTAATTGCCTCTTTAGTGTGGTCCTTCCATCAGCAGTAAGGCAGCCTCATTCCCCAGACAGTGAGCTGGCAGGGAGTTACGAGACTGGAGCCAGGGAACAAATCGAACTGCAGCAAACCAGAAGTGTTTCTGGAAGAGGACTTGGTTCAGGGAAGTGATGGAAAACTAGCCAAGGGTCTGGGTGTTTTCTAGGGAATGACTGGTAGGGGTAGAGAGGTCTAATTTTAGTCAATAAAACAGACCTTCAGTACAAAGGAAGGTATCAGATTTGCAGCAAATACCTTCACATCCATATTAGGCAGCAGATCACCTATTAGTGTATTTTTAAAATACCAACACTGTGCAGAGGAAAGAAAAAAGCAGCCTATGGATCACACACACATATAAACATATAAATATCCAGAGTCTTTTCTCAGTCCTTAGAAAATATGGACACTTCATTTTCCTGAAGTTAGATAATCCTACTCATTTTTTCCCCTTGATTTCAGATCAGTTCAAATCAGGAAATAGTCTGTCAAGGAAATCATCATAGAAGAATTTCTTTTGTTAAGCCCTAACAAAGAAAATGTGACTGGGATATTTTTAGACTTTACCCACTATGGCCAAGAGAAAATGCAATTCAATTAAATAAAAATAGAAAGTTAACAAATAAAAGCTTAATTTAAACGCAAGAAATTTAAAAGGGCACGTGGTCACTGTAGCTTTCTATTCCATGAAATCACTTGGGGCTCCCTGAAATATTGTGGGTTCTTTCCTCTGCAGAAGGGGAGAGGTGAGCTCCTTTGTGGGGCTGTCCATGGCCAAGGCTTCCAGCTTTGCCTAGTCAGGGGAAGTGTTTGACTCCTGCTGTGATCAGCTCCTGGAGATCACTCAGTGCCAGCCTAGAGAGCTGGGCATGAGTGCTCCCCACAGAAGTGGGAGGAGGGCTGTGGTCGTTGGTAGCTTCAGGACAAGCCAGAGTCCGTGACTTCCAGGAAGTGCTGGTTCCTTCATCCGAGGCTGCAGGAGTGATTCAGCCTCTTCCAACTGCACTTCTTCCACATTGGTACCAACCCCAACCTTTCTGGAATACACTAAAATAGAATTTTGATGATAAATAATCTGTCCCACAAGTCTGAAATTAAGAGAGTGTTAGAGTGAGATGGAACTCCCCGTGGCTGGAGGTGCAGATGCAGTTCTAGAAGATTCTGCAGATATATGGACTACTTAGGCTTTTACTATGGACATAATTTTTGGTGGGGCGAAGTACAGCCTGATACACTATGGGTTTTTCATTGTATTTGCTGGAATCAATAATAAAAGTAATGAGATGATCTAATCTTGTCACAGTTGGGGAAGAATACCTGCAGTAGGCTGGGCGGCAGCATGTTCTTTCCTCAAGCCTTCATAGAGAGAATTTTTTTTTTTTTTTCTGTCAGCTAGCTCATTTTTTATTCTATTCTTGCATGCGCTATTGCTTTCTCTCTCATGCACACACATACACACAACCTTTTTTTTCTCACACTTTGGTTCTGGCACGTCAGGTGATTTGTGAATGATTTGTTATATTGAGAAACAAATACTAACTGCAGACATAATGTAGAGCAGCGTTATGTCTTTTTTAAAAGTTGTATCACAGAGCTAGGTGACAGAAAGCACAGTTATGGATGGCCACCTGGGCTGAGGATGACACCTGTGCTGCTTACTTCACTTAGTGATTCTCAGGTCCCTGAGCAGTCATCTCAGGGAGCAGGAGTCTTCAAGACTTCCCTTATGCTGACTTCCCTATAACCCTGCTAAAGAAATTAGCTGCTAGGGGCCTGGGTCATAGGTTAAACCATAGCAAGCTATTTGAAGACTTTATGGCCACATGCTCTATTTATTTATTTTTATTGAGGTGCTGGTAATTGAGCCCATGGTCTCCTGCAATATAGGCAAACATTCTACCACTGAGCTGCACCCCCAGCCCTATTAACATTTTTTGAAAAGTAAAAGCAGACAATTGTGAAAAAGCTTAAATTTCAAGCCATTGCATGACATCCTTTGGCAGCCTTCTTCCAAATGATGAGACTTCTTCCTTCTGCAGACATAGAGATGTGAGCCGCTTTTGTAGGCTCTCTGCATTTCATGCTTTACTAATGTAAATGGAGCACCATCTTTATTCTGGCACTACCTTTAACCTACCATAGAAGGTTTCTACTTTAAAATTGGTATCCTATACAGAAACTACACTCACAGGAGGGATTCCAGAATCAAATGAAAGTTCTAATATCATTTGTAAGACTTTATATGCATGAATATATGTGTGATTTTCCAAGAAAAAATTCCCTATCATTTATTAGATTCCTTTAAGCCTAAGGGGGGCCAAATATTCCCAGTGTCTTTCTCCCTGGCCCTATAATTTGCTAGAGATACTTAGACATACCACTAGGTCCTTAGTTATTTTATTGCTGTTTTTATTGCTTCACTGGTGATAGCCTGGAGGTGTCAGTTCCTTACTAGGTGGGCTCCTTCATAATCTGCTAGTGTCTTTATGACATGGTAACTAGCTTCCCTTGGAAAAAGTGATTCAAGAGAGAACCAGAGACATCCAAATATGGAAGCCACAGTCTTACGTAACCTAGTCTCAGCAATGACATATCTTCCTTTCTGCTGTAGTCTATCAGACACACACACCGACCTTGGAACAAAGTTGGAGGTCACACATAAGGTTATGAATATTAAGAGGCAGGGAGTGTTGGGGGTGACCCTATATGAACTGGACTGTACCGTATCCTCTATGACACAAGTTCTTAAGGACATAGCACAGCAATATGAACTTTCCTAAATAACACATATAATAACAGATCTCCCTCACCACACATATCATGACAGGCCATGTTAGGGGACTTTCATTTGTGCATTTCTTGGTTCCCAAGTGATCACTGATCACTGCCCAAATTGTTGAGGCACAGAATTGTTCTTTCATAAGATAATAAAGTAAATTAAGTCAATTGTAAAACAAATGCAAAGGATCCAGCATAAGGAAATTGTATTATAGAAGTATAATCTTTTTCTTAGCTCATCTTTAATTTAGTTTCCTCATAATTTATAAAATTGAGCCAACAAAACCAGCTTTCTTCAGTAATTATAAGTAGTGGAGTTACTCAAACCAGTTCAAATATTGAGAAAGCATATGCAAATTTTTTGCTACTTGAAGAAACAATAAGATGAGAAATTCTTTACAGTAGTTATACTTGAGCAAAAAATCAAATTTATTTAAAAATTAGAAATGTTTTTGTGTATTTTCCTAATGTATCTTCATGTCTAAGGTATGTGTGAGTGTGTGAAGAGTGTGAGAGTGTGTGTGCACTTTGGTATTGCAGGCACATAATAAAAAATGCAAGCAGTTTTAGGTGGTTTTCTAGAAGAAATTTCAAATACAGTTTGGAAATTTGAATATCTTGAAATCAGACACGTTTTCATTGTTTGAGGGCTAAATAGTTGTTCAGTCAGAGTGCACGATTTAGCTCTCAAATAACAAATTAACCTGTTTCTGTAGTAAGTAATATTTGAGATCCAATTCTTTTGCTTTGGCAAGGATTTTAGCTTCTTCAATGGTTAATTATATATGATGTTGCTAAATTGGGGGAGATTTGGTTGAGAAAGCAATGCAGTTGGGAAAGTTTTGTTTTGCCTAGAGGGTAACTGGCAAAGGGTATCTGGGTATAAAGTAGGGAGAAGCTCTTCCAGGGTCTTCCCAGCACCAGCTGAGATCCCTCTTCAGGGAGAACGGATGGAAAGGCAGGTGGTGCCACCAGAGGTGGGAGTGAGATGTGGGAGAGAACTCTGTAACCCATTAGGCAAAATCATTTTTCTCCTTTTTTGAAAAGGGAGCCTTTTATATCTGAGAATGCATATAAGTGACAGCTTTGAATGTTGCACTTAATTACTGTGACAATTTTATCTTTCTCTGCTATTAAATGTGCAAGTTATTAATACTGCTTTTTAAAAAAGTTTTATTTTCATAAGCCACTGAATCACAGCCAATAACTACCTATGTCTTATTTATGAAAATGTGGTAAAGGGGTGATGAAGTGATTTATTGAGGACCTTGCCACAAAAATCAGAAACATACTCTTGAGTTGTTTTTTGGGAAAGGTATCCTTGACTTGCTGAAGTCTTACTTTTTATTCAAAAAGTTTGAGTTGCTTACTTTCCTCCCAAATGCTATTAGATTCACAAATCTGAAGAGTTCAGTATGTTTTTGATAAACTCCTTCAAACAAGTGGATTTCTCAATAATTCCAGTCCCATACAGAATAGTATAAACTTAGTTGACCTCTTTCCAACTGAGCTGAGAAGTAGTGGAATATTTGAACTCATAATGTATATCTGAAACAACCTCACTTTCTTTTATATACCATGACTTGACTCAAGTTGATAAGTAGCAAAACTAAACTCATGGAAATGGAGAGGATAGGGTATTTAGTTTACCCTTAAAATATCTGTATAAGAGTAATGTGATGGCACATCATTCATATTTGTCTCACTTTCCACATATAAATGTCAAATTTCAAAAAGCTATTTTCTGAAAATATATTTTTTAATTGGCTGTTTTTGCTTTTTTGATACAGAAGTTTTTTGCACACCTGAGATTTGGGATACCTTTTCAACAGAAAGGTTCAAAGAAATGATTCTAGAGATGCCTTCACAGAATGCTTATACCACTGAGCAAAACACCATGTCTAAATTCATCCCCTTTGGCTTTGTGGAAGGAATGATTTCTCTAGCAAATTGAAAGTAGAAGCCAATATCCTGCTTGCTTCTTTGAGTGGTGGTTACATTAGCAGCATCTGTTAGTTCAAGGCTTATTGAAAGGTCTTTATTTTTTCTTGGGTTTTTTTTTTTTTTTTTTTTTTTTTTTTTTTTGTATCTTAAAATAGACCAGCTCTGTCTCCATTTATCCCTTTAACAGGTCGCTTATTCATAATTGAGACAATCTACATATAACATGGTGCTTCTGTACTTATGTTTAGAAATTTAATACTTTGAAAATGGTCTTGTTTTGCTTCCTAAACAGTCCCTGCTATTTTATGACCTCAGCACCATAATTTGCCTAGGCTTCTCTTTTTCTGCTTGTTTAAATTTAATCCGATCCACCTTTCCCCAGCATGTAATTCTAACAGAATTCTATCTTCCATGCATTGTACATTAAATACAAGATAGGAGAGAAATGATTGCCATGCAAACAGAAACAAAACAATAAGGTCATCAGTTTTCTGTATGCAAAACTAAGAAATATCAGATGGAGTTTGACCATTTTTTTTTTTCTAATTAGCTTTGTTTCATTGAAACTTGTCTTCTGTCCTCCTTACTTATGATCACAGATGGATGGCATTTCTTCCATTTTGAGAGACTTGTGTTTAATCTCTTTCTTCCGTGAGAGTTCATAGTTGCCAGGTAGTTCTTATAGAATTGTGGCTTCACACTGCTCCCATTCTTAGGTGGATCCTTCCAAGTTTGCATGCTCTGCCTTGATTTGAACCTCTTCCCCTGGCTTCTGTTGGTGATTGTACCTCCACAGCTCCAGAGGAAACCACTCGCTGCTCAGACTCCAAAGGTGGTCATGGGTTTCTCCAGCAATTTTATTCACATTTCTCTTCTGACCTTGATGCTGAACGGGGCTTAATCTGTTGAAAACCTGGAGATGTCCTGGTGGAAAAGTTCCCTGAGCTACATGAGAATGGTTGACTCTTCTAACACTAACCTATATTTTTTCCTTTTTTATTTCCATCTTTTGTGCATATTTTTCCCTAGGAGGGGAAAAGTAGTTTTAAAATCTGGAAAGGATTTGGGACCCCTCAGCATATCCAGAACATCTGATACAATGCCTTTCTTTTATTTTTCAGTCAGTTTGCTCCCAGGAAAGCCTTTATGTGGAAAACAGGTAAAATGGAATTTTATTTTTTGTATTGTTAGAAGAACAGTCTGTCATGTATGTCCTGTATATTCCCATATACATATATATATCTATATCTATCCCATATATAAGTGTGTGCTTGAATATATGTATAAATAAATACATATATCAATGTGTGCACACGTATATATTCACACTTATATGTTATTTAACATGTCTAAACACACATACATATTCACATATGTTATTTAGCATGTCTAAGAGTACTTAATTTGGGGGAAAAAGTTCTCTCAGTTACTTTCAAGCAGAGGCTTAAACTGTTTCCTTATTTTGACTCAATCCTGTGTCCTTCCCAAGGTGAAATTCCTGTTACCTTCCCCAGGCATTAAAAAGAGAAAATATTGAGTCCACGCAGGAATTTGCAGTTCCATTGGCTTACTGAGCAGGCTGCTAAAAGTACTTTATTTGGTATTATTAGCCACTTCTTTCCTATAATTATATAGCTATACAAATAATAATTAGAATAATATTACTTTAAGTTCCTCATTCTTAACTACCTATTCATCTTTATAAAAAGTTTACATGAAAACCTCATCTAAAGCTAGGCATGGTTGCACACACCTATAATCCCAGCATCTCAGGGGCCTAAGGCAGGAGGATTGCAAGTTCAAAGCCAGCCTCTGTGATTTAGCAAGGCTTTAAGCAACTCAATGAGACTGCATCTCAAAATTAAATATAAACAAATGAATAAAGAGGGCTGGGGATGTGGTTCAGTGGTTAAGTGCCCCTGGGTTCACTCCCTGGTACCAAAGGAAAGCAAACAAACAAACAAACAAAAAAGAAGAAGAAGAAAGGAAGAAAGAAATAAAGAAAACCTTATCTAAACCTGTCTAGATGTAGCAGTATACCTGTCTTAGGGGTTAGGGGAAGGAGGCAGTTGTGAAATTTATAGTAGATCTTGGGAATAAGACTAGACATTTTTCAAACTTAACATATATCTTTGTAAAAGTACCTTTTAAAAATGGTTCTAAATTGACACAGATATTAAAGTGTCCTCTTGATTTAATTGCAGATATTCAGGAGAAATTTAGGAATCCATATTAATAGTACTAATCACATTTAAGATGTACTAAAATCCCCAACTTGATTTAGAAATATGGTATGCGTAAATAAGGTGTTGATTAACTTTATTTCAGGTGTCAGCTTAATGGATGTCCCTCTAAAGTTGGTTAAAATGGAGACTAATTCAATGCCAGTACTCAGAGAAATTTAAACTGGGCATTAAAGTTAGCTGATTAAAAAAAAAAAAAAAAGTCACCATATCAGCACTTGGAATTCTTCAAGTAACTGAACCCTCCAAGAGAGTGATTGCTTTTAAAGGACAAAATTATAAAATAAATCTATACAAGCTCTGAATTTAAAAAAAATTACGACTTATACAGACTTAGGCAAATTTCCAAATTTTCAGGGAAAATGAATCCAGGAGCATTAACATTTTAGTGATGATTCTGAAGCATTCCAAATTCTGTATCCATACCAAGAAAAAAATTAAGTGAGCATTTGCAATTCATTTTGGTAGGAAACCTTACTCCCTAGTCTTCTAACCAGTAATCTCCCCTACCTTACACCCTAATTCTATTTTTCAATTGGCTTCTATTTAACTTTACAGGACTGTATCACATATTTGCATTGCACGTGTGAAGTCTTGATGGTCCTAGAATTGAGTGGCTCTCCTATAAAAATAAATCTATTTCTAAAATTATTGTCTATGGAATGTCAATATTTCATTATGCCTCCCCAAATAAAAATAACTTAATATTACCTTTAAAAAAAACACTAATATGTTTTGTTAAATCTCTTTCATATTTATAGTGATTTCTTTCATTATCCCCTCTCCTTCCGTTTCCTGTATCTCCTCTCTCTTCCCTTCCCTCTTATCTGGCATCTGTGCCTTCTTCCTAGGGTAGGGATCTTAATCCTATTACACTGCCATGAATTTATTATGACAAAACTTAATGTCACACAAATTAAAAAATAGTATGTGGGATTAATTTACAAGGAAGTTGTGCTATGGCAGAGCACACATACATTTAACTTAAGACATTTAGTATCCTTAGGTTTTATATCATAAAAATCATGTTTTTCATTTCCAGTAGGCTCTTGGAAGACAGTAACATATGCAATGAGACCTATAAGAAAAGACAGCTCTTTCGGTTGGTATGGTTTACTTTTTTAAACTATGTTTTCAGATTATGTGGCAGAATCGATGTTAAATATAAGTGTATTAGTGTAAAATATTTCTGTTAATGAAATAAAATATGTTCAGTGCTCTTGATGTAGAGTTTGTTATCCAGCTAGTGTGACATCATATGGATCATGTGAGAGAGAGGCGGGACTGGAAAGCTGCCCCTTCCTATGCAACTCCTGGGGTTGTTCTGCGGATTTTCTGTGTTTCAGAACTCACTCTGGCAGGACACTTATTTAACATTCCCAAATTCCTTCAGCAAATTTTACCAGGTTAAACTTTCTCTGACAGTTTGAAATTGAATACATATTTCCAGCACTGGGAATTACATCAATGATAACTATTTGGTTAGCTAATTTTTAGGTCTCTACTGTCCCTCATAAAATTCAAATGTATTTTTAAGCACAAATTTTATTTCTAAAGGAGGCTGTGATGTTCCTTCCAATTATAGTCAACTACTTAAATTGAGATCTGTGTAGGATAATGGGAAAAGAAAAAAAATTCTTTTAAAGTTCTGGGTGCAGAGGAAAGCTCTGTAAAAGCAGAAGGATCACACCTATTTTTTCACATTTATTTGATAAATGTTAAAACTTTTATCAAACGTATTAACACGTTTGTAAATAGTAGGATACCTGTTACAGGAAAGGCAAAAACAAAAAACAAATATTTTTTAAATTTAGAAGAAAAAAAATACTAAGGAAGATAGAAATTATCTTTTGGTAGTAAATCTGAAGTTGGTAAAATTAGAGTAATTGATGCCTCTGCTCTGGGGAAGGAAAAAAAAATCCTGCATTTCTTTCTTGAAAACCCAGAGAAAAGATAAAATTTACTAGTACCCCTGTAGTCACTCTATGATTTAATTTGTTTAGGCTAATAGAGATAAAAACATGTGTCTTACCCACAAAAGGATGTTAGGTTTACACAGCCCCCAAACTGCCCTCTTACAAACCTGCCCTATATTAAGGTCACCCACCCCAAACATAGATTCCATCATCCACCAAAATAACCAAACACAGACACTCAGAAAGACAACTTAATACAAAAGCCACCTACACAACTGTGAAGGCAATTCAGAGTGTACATCATCCATAACTTGGGCAAAAAAGTTACAATGTTCAGAAATGTACGAAAATGGACACATCAGTTGTCAATCAGGACAGAAACAGAATTTAGAGTATGTGCTTTTTATCTATCCTGGGATTAAATTCTGGTTGCCTATAAAAGGACCACCTCTCCAATGACAGGATATTCTATTCTTACTGTTTTCCTGGATTACAGTTAGAGGGGTCCAGCACTGAATTTAAGAGAGAAGGAAAACACCTGTCAGACATGTTTTTTTTTTTTTTTAATAAAGTGTATGATTCCACACTCAGAGAGATAAGAAATTCACTTTTGGGCATCACCCTGCCATTATTGGGCTAAATAATCAATGAATAGAGTAGTATAAAATACTTTTCAGTGTGTGAATACCTAGAATCATAAAACAGAATTAGATGCTATTTTGAATCTCATTAATGCTAATTCCCTAAAGCAGAAACTTGTTTTAAAAATGCACAGAACTTGGCTTGGGATGATGAATTTAGTCTGTAATCAAAGAAATAAAGCTAAGGAAATCTCAGGTTGTCTTATTGACCAAATGATGTGGCCAGTCTAGAGGACCTCCCCATCTCTCAAGAATTTGCTCTACCAGGTATAAGAGTACAGAATACAACACAGGAGCTTGCATCCTGTGGTGCTCACCTCCCTTGCAAAGAAATTCTTAACCCTGCTGACATTTAGGAAAAGTCTGGATTCCTTATGTGGATGTGCAAAGGTCCTCGGGAGAAGCATAATTGAAGCAGAACTATTGATGGGAACAAAGGTTCACTCCTAATTCCTTCTGATGTATCCTACATACTAAGGCTAGGGACCACCCCAAATGCAAGTCAGTGTTTTTCTGTAATAAATATTCTAAATTAACTGCAAATGAGATTATCCTCATATAACTGGCAAATTCATAGTTGCTAAGTAATGATTTAGCCAGACCTTGTCAAAGAAGGGTCAACATAATCAGAAATATATAGGAGAAGAATGAAGTCAAATTTGGACATGGAGAGACAATCAGGAATGGAGCACCAAACTCTTGAAAAGGCAGTTTTTCTATATCCTACCTCCCATGGCTTTCTTATATTTTGAAGGTGTCTAAGAACTAAAATTGCCTGGCCATTGCTGAGGGTACTTCCTCCTGCAGCTTGGTCTTTTTTCAGATGGTTCTTGTTACTAAACCAAGGACCTGCTGTACTGAGAATGTAAGGAAGCATCGAAGCGGGTGAGGCAGGGCATGGAATGTTCTCATCCAGTGTCCTCCTTGAAAATGTTTCTTGTTTTGTGAGTTTTCTGTTCCGCTCTCTCCCCTTGCTTTATGAAGTTCCTGCTACAGATTAGTTACTTCATTTTTATTATCTCTTGGATCCATTTGAAGCAAAACCTAAATTTCTGTATACCTTCTGCAGAGTTCAGGTGGTGTCTGGAATGAGCTATGAAGACCTCTAGCATCTTAGTAGCATGTTATTGGCTTTAGAAGAATATTTTTTAAAAAGGTCTTGGTCACATTTGTGAGACTGGATTTAAGACTTGAATATGTTACATTTCATACTGATATGAAATTAAGGGCTATGTTTATAGCTCATGATATATGTTGCCTTCATTTCTTTATAATCTATAAGAATCTTAGTATATTTTATTGATGTGTTATTTCGATCTGCAGAATAAGCTTCAGAAATTTTAACAAAGTTATTTTTAAGCAGGTTGAAAACCAATGTAAATGCAATTGTTTTTTATCAAGTTTCTTAATAAAACACATTTAGCTTTGCATACTCTTTAAATTATTCAGGAGTCTTTAAAATTCACTTCTGGCTACTGGATCACTCTAGTACATTTATTCTCTTTGAATTTTGAACAATTATGACCTTTAACTTCAAGATGCTTTTTGGTATTTCCACTGATCCCACTGGAAAGTTTCTTGTCAGCGTATGGCCGTAGAGTGTTGACATTGTTGTTTTCACACTTTTCTACGTGAAAAGGATTAAAGGGCTATTTCCTCCAACCATGAAGGTTAAACCCATCAGGCATAATTCTTACCATGGATTAGCAATTTCTGTGACTTCTGTGCTCTCTGTCATATCCCTTGTGAGTTCAAGATATTTATCATAAAGTTGGAAAACGAACTAATAAATAGTTTCTCAGGACGTGTGTGCATTTTCTAAGCCAATTATTCAATGCTGAAGAAAAAGAGAAAAATAATACCCTTCTTTAGTGGGAATTCCTTTTAGAATCATTTAAAATTATAATTACCTCAGAACATTAATTCATTGTTGGTTTGGCTCAGGAGAACTTATCCCCCTATCCTCTCTGCAGGAGAAGTTAGCAATTATACTTTATGCCATGTTTTTCTAGTTATTTCTCCTTCCCTGGCAGGAGGATCATGTGACATTCCTAGGTTTGGTTTTTCTGTTTGTGACATGTGTGTCATATGTGATGTGTTATCTGTCTATACATCATCAAGGCATTTGTAGCAGTGTTTGGGGGAGCCACTGGCTTCATTAAAGGGTTGACAAAAGGGATCTTGTGTAGATGACTCTACCAAGAAAGGCCCCATCTGTGCCCACCCACCCCAGTCGTGCAATGTAACTCTGTTCCTGTGCGTCTTTCTGGTGGCCATGCTCCAGGGGCAACAGAGATAGCTCAGGGAGAACATCTGGGAGTCGGCAGAGCAGCTCGGAGAATGAACTCAAGTGGTCAGACCACCAGAGGGCCTGGAGCAGCACAGACTCCGACAGCTCCAACCGCAATCTGAAGCCCACCATGACCAAGACGGCGAGTTTTGGGGGCATCACGGTGCTGACCAGGGGTGACAGCACATCCAGTACCAGGAGTACCGGGAAACTGTCCAAAACAGGTAGTTAGTACTGAATGGGTTTATGTTCTCTGGTATTTTGGGATTCTACCTAAACCTTCCTGACACCATTCTGTCTTTGAATTAATTAATAACAATGACACTGGTTACATTACATTCTAGAAAATTAGAAGGTACAATTTTAATAGGCTGCTGCCTCATGCTGTGCATCTAAGTCAAGTTTTTGAGCTCTTTAATCTTCAGTTTCCTTTTCTATAAGACTTAGGTTATCATAGAATATTACTCGAACTCACATCAGTAGACTTGAAATTTATCTCATTTATATTTACTTAAGTTTTTCCAGTAAACTGGATTGAAGTTTGAATCAGATCACTTTTATAAAAATGATTACCATGGAATTTACACATAGCAACTATTTAACGAAAGTTAGATATGTTTTTCAATTGAATACTATGACTTACTCCTTGCAGCTACCCTGTAAGGTAATTAGAATATTCATAGATTGGGCTCTTGCATTAGCATGCTGTCAGTATGATCTTGAGCAGGTCACTTACCATATCTGAGATATGGAAATAATAGTACCCATGTTGCAGCATTATTAAGACTAAAAGCATAAAGATATGCAAAACTGCTTGAATAATACCTGGCACATTGTATGTACCCAGTAAGCACTCATTCTTATTCATTTTTATTATTGTCATTTAATGTTTTCATGCCTGTTTTGCATTTAAGTGAGTCATAGGGAGGTTTAGAGTTTCTGAGTATATGCAGTTTTTTTTTTTCTGTGATTTTCTTCTTCCCAAAGACATATAATTTTATATAGATAGATAGATATAGATATATACATATAAATATATTGATATAAAGTGATATATATGTATACACACATAAATATGTAGATATGCCCCATATATATTTTGTGTGTGTGTGGTACTAGGGATTGAACCCAGGGCCTTATAAATGCTAAGCAAGTGCCCTACCACTGAGCTACATTCCCAGCCCTTTATTTATTATCATTATTATTATTATTATTATTTTATTATTTTTATTATTATTATTATTATATTGAGAGAGAGGGTCTCACTAAGTTGCCCAGGCTGGCCTCATATTTGTGATCCTCTTGCTTCAGCCTTCTGAGTGGCTGGACTTAGAGGACTGCACCCCCGCCCTGGACAGTAATGATGCTTTGAGTCAGGTACACCATCCAGGTTAGCATGGACAGTGTCTAGAAGGTGAGTGATGATGAGAGATCCAGGAGAACCATTCACTTGACCCAACTGTAAACTGATGGACAGTTGGTTTTGCCTCAGAAAATGGACTCCCCAGCTGTTACTAGGGAGTCCGCGAGGGTGTTGAGAATTGTGATTCATCTACCCTGGGCATCAGGATATGCTGGGAGAACATTCCTGGGCTTGGGGTTGCAGGTGAATGGAAGCTTGGGCAGGGTTGGTAATGATGAATGGAGAACCCTAGTTGGAGTTTACCCATAGACTGCCCTGCACTAGGAATCCTTTCCCCGCCATACTTGCACTTGGGATGGGGCCAGTGAGGAAGGAATTCTACAAAATCCCTTCATTACACTGATGGCTTAACATAATTACTTTGTTGACAAATTCCTCCTACAAAATCATCCTATGTTCTCCCACATAAGAAGAAAATTAATAGCGTTTAGTAACAGTCACTACAATATACTTATGTGGTGCTTCTTAGAAAGATTCAGGGGACTCATGCTCTCTTCCTGTGAATTCTGTTCACCAATTGTTGAGTTCTTGATTTCCTACTCTAATTAATTGCTCTTGTATCCCACTACCATCGCCGCTGAAGTCAAGAAGATCCACTGTGGTGCTCTTGAGCTCTCGTAAACTAAGAAAGGTTAAATAGTTTTAAACCTTAAAATGCAGAAACCAAGTACCTTAAATAGTGCACTTAAAAATTCCAGCTCACCAAAAGAGCTCTTAAGATTTTAGAATTAATCATCATTTTCCACACACCAACCCCCAATCACGTCCCTAGCAAAGCTCTTTGGAAACATTTAAAACGCTTCGAGAATGCTAAAATGCCATGTTCTTTGAAGAATGATTAGAGATTGTAAGTGCTCCAGATATATATATTTTTCCCTTTTAATTTAAGTGACTCCATTTGAAAGCTTGTCAGGGTGTAGGCATGGAAAGGGGAAAAAAATTTTTTTAAAGGAGATCAAGATAGGATGTCAAAACAAACTTACCATTTCCCAAGATGGTTTTATGAAGTAAAGCTGTCATTTTTGCTGTCATGGAGCTTCAGAACAGCACAAGTTTTCCTTTTTTTTTAACTTCATTGTTCAGGTAGAACTGCAAACTTTAAAAAAAAAAAAACCTTTCTGAGACTGAATCTGGAGTGTGACTTTAAGTTACTCTTCCCCTCTTTTAATTACATACGTTTCAGCTTTAAATAGGTAATAATGAGACTTTTTCCATGTCAGAAGCATGCTTTCCTGCATTTTAATGGAAAGCACGTTACTAAAGACTGAAAGTACAAGCACATCCTCTTGAGGCCCAGGCTGTCTACTACATGTCCCGCATGCGTCTGTAGAGGTCACGTTGCCATCACATCGTCCTTGTGAAGAGCACTTGAATGATGCAGGTACTGCAACCTCAGTTTTTCTTGGTAGTGGCAATACGATTTGAGAAATAGGACTGTATCGATTTCTTCTATATTGGACAAACAACACTGTTTTATTATCGCCCACCATTTCACTCTGGAACAGGGGTTCTCAGCTTTAACTGCACCTGAATCAACTGAAGGACTTGTTAAATCACAGATTGTAGGTCCTGAGTCCAGAGATTCCGAGACCAGAGATCCTTGCTAGTAAGGAGTGGGGCCTGGGAATTTGCATATCTAACTTCCCAGATTCTAGCTGATGCTCTTGGTTGAGCAATCCCACTTCCAAAATAGTTTTTCAGGACCTACAAGGTGCCCTTTTGCTTTAATAATTTTAGGTGTCATGGCCAGTTGTTTTCCAGATGCCAGAGTGGCATTCCTTGTCTACATCCTGTTTCTGCAGCAGTGAAGGTGCCTCAGCTTCCCCCTCTTCCCCTCTTCCTCTTTCTGTTGTTCATCTTTGTTGCTATGCTAATGCATCCTAATGTTATGCTAATACATACGATGCTGATACAGGTTCTTTCTGCTGTAATTTTGGAAGCCCTGGGTTCTTCTACTGAACCCTGCCCACACCCCTCCTGCCCCATCTGGAAATATTTTCTTGAATTATTAATTCAGGAAAAAAAAAACTTTATGATTGGGGTTCTTGTTCAAGAGAAGTAGTAATGCATGAATTAAATAAGCAATGAAAAGTGTGTTCATAGTTATGGCAGTAAGGGTTAAGATGGTCCCAAAGGGGAGACAGAAATGGCTCCTCCGAAATCAAAGTGGGAGAGATTTTTAAGCACTGGTATGAGCATAGAAAAGTTGGGCAGGAGAGATATATGTCTTTTAAAAGCACAAGAAATACTCTTAAGAAGGGTGAGGTGAGGGGCCTCTGGGTGGAAGGAACCTGCTTCTGGTTTGGTCAAGTAAGGGGAACTTCAAGTCACCTTCTTTGTCACTGTTCCCATTCATCTGGGGGGAGCTTGTATTTTACAGAAAAGTATCCTGAAGCCTAAGGGAGAAACCATTTTCTGAAGCTAGAAAGTAGCAGATGAGAAACTAAAACGCAGCACCCTTCTTCCCTGGGGATCATCCCCTTTCCTCCGAGGGAATCAGCCCATGCTGCTCCTTCCAGCCCAGTCCTCCTCCTGGCTTGGGGGTTTTTCTTTGCCTTGTGATCTCTTTTCTCTTCTTTTTCCATTTCCCCTTTTTCTTCTGTTTCCCTCTTGAGAATTCACCCGGGTCACCTAGTCACTTTGATGGATTCTCCCTTAACTGCCTCTAACATCACATTTCTGTGTCTCCTAGTACTGGGCACCTGCTTGGCCAGGGCGCTGGCCCTCACATCAGTGACATGATGGTGAAGGAATAACCTAGAGACTCAGAACTTGGTCCATGTAGTCAAGTTGCCAAGGTTTGAACTCAGACCCCATCACCCACTAAGTGAGCCTTGGAAAATGGATTTAACCTGCCTGAGGATCAACTTTCATTTTCAAAATGAGGTTGCTGTCAAAATTAAGCTAGACAAGTCATAAAGAGTGATTAGCACCCTGCTTGTTGCATAGACATACCATTTAAATACTGACCAAGGCCATCATGAAGCCCCTGAACAGAGGAAAAGGAATACTTTTAATTTTCAGCATCCAAAATCCTTAAGTTTTAAAATATCAATTTCAATTGATTTTAACCCTTTACATACTTCTAATCTTTGCATTGTATTATTATTGTTAGCCTGTCCAGCATTAACACTGGACCAGCTATGAATAGACTACTGCTCTGCCTGACCCAGGTGATGAGATGCTTACAAGGCAGACACAGATGGTCACAAGTCAACCTGAAAGGCCAGTTTCAAAGCCCTAGCTTCTTGATTATTGCCTAGCCACCCTCTGAAGAAATGTGGTTTTATTTCTAGTTTTCAAGTATTGAAAATTTAATTCAACCTTAGATTTCTTCTTTCCTTTCACCTTTGACATCAAATTATTCGCATTGTCTCCTGCTTTTTCTGTTGATGCTGCTACTTTCCCCCCAAGTGACAGAGGAAAATATTGTCATTAATGGTTGGTGATCATTTTTCTAAAGCTAAAATGAACTCACTCTTTGGATTTGGCTTTGACTGTTCATTCTGTATGCAACCTCCCCTAACCCACACCCAACTAGCCCTAGCCCACACCAACTCAGATTTGGAATGTGCTTCATGGGCCCAACTTCTCTCACTGTCTAACTCCTCAGCCTGGAGATAAGTGAAATCAATATTATATGAGTTTAGGCAGCTGCGTGCAGGATGTTGTTGTATTATTTCATAGCAAGTTTACAAGCAAACACTACAATCTGCATGGAGACTATGATCCCAGAGTCCTAATTTCAGTGGTATGATCTCAAAACTATGCTTAGCATTTTTAATATTATTTTAAATCCTTAATTTTTCTCCCCATATGTTACCGAGAACCTCATGAACATTTTAAACCACTCAGAGGAAGCATCCTGAATTAACCTAAAGCTTTATCATTATTAATAACCAAGTCATGGGAAAAGCAGAGAAGATTCTCAGCTAAGGACTTAGGTGATTTCCCATGCTATAGACCTTTCACACTTTTGGGAGGCAGTGCAGAGTTGTCGTTAAAGGTTGGGCTGTCAAATCTGTCTTCCTACGTCAAACCCTCTCTGAGCTGACTTAGGTTATCAACTTCTCACTTTCCCTACCTATGCAGGCAGTCGTAGTATTTATTATTAAAGTGTTTATTCAGGTGCTTATACATACTAAGTGCTTGATAAATACTGTTTTCCTTCTTGAAAGTTACCTGGCTTTCCAATTGCCTCTCTTCTCTGCAATTGCATGTCATAGTCCTATCACTTTTCACTTATTTTAAAAAGTCTTGAGTTAAGCTGGAAGGTTTTTTCTTTTCTTTTTTTTTTTTTCAGAATCTTGGGAAGAATGATAACTGTTGCTTGTATTTTTTGATCCTTTTTTATGACACAGAGGAATGCATTTTTAATGACACAAATCAATAGGTGTGGGCTGATTTAAAAAATGTCTTTACTACGTTTTGCAAACCGTGATATCATCCAGATCACCTATTAGCTTGTATTTACAATAATGGGAATTTTGCTTGGTGTATCTTCTCTCCATGCTCTGGTTACTACTTAGTACCCATAACAGCTATTTTTGATGCTTGCTGGAGCTCTTTGGCTCTTGCTACATTAAAAGGCAGGGAGTGCCCAGGAGACGTGCAATGTGATAGATGTTTCTTTTTTTCTTTTCAGTGGAGGGAGACAAGATATGATTAGGGATAATTTCCACTTGGTGGATTCTACACCTTGTCCCTGTTGTCTTCATATTTTAGATATCTGTAAACATCACCAATATTTGTACTCCTCTATGTCCCCCAAAGAATACTCAGTCTCAACTGAAGGATGCTTGATCATGATGAAGGTCAAGTTCTCCTTCTTCCTGCCATTGGCTATGTTACTAAGAGTGCTTCAAATATGTGGACTATAGTACAAATGTACTCTTAAATGTATCTTGTTGATAGTAATAATAATGCTCATTATCTGTTTGTCACATAGTTTATACCAAACCCAGTATTTGATTTCTCCCATCTTCTTTTACTTAAATCCTTCAAGTCTAAGTTGTTCCATATTTACACAAAAGAAAAATAATTTTTAGTAGTTTAAAGTTTCCCCTGGTCAGCTGGTTAGAAAGAGTCAGCTTCCTGATTTATCCATGTCTTTCTAACTTTCAATCCTGTTCATATTCTCCTAAACCATTCTACTCCTTAAAAAAAGATGCCATTTGATTTTTAGATTTGTTCATTCCTTCATGCTATGCTCCCAAGAGGAATGATCTAGTTTTTCTACTCACATATGGGAGAAAAGGATTATTCCTCACTATCTCCCTTCAAAACTCAGCTGTGTGGGTGTTGAAGAAATAGTACTTTAGAATCACGCATGTAATCAGTAGGTACTAGGATTCCTTCTTAAGCTGCAATCTCTTCATCCTCCATCCCATTTATGTTATTCTTACCATTGCAACTCAGTAAGACATCTCTATGGTATTAGTTATTCAAGGATATAAGAATTCACAAGTACTGAGTTCAGAGCTTCAAGATACCATTTCCCAATTTATTACCCTAGTGGTATATGAGAAGGCTGAGAAAGAGTGCTCATCCTAATGCCTCTTTTCTTAGAAAATAGACACATGAAAAATATATAGCAATGATTTCAATGAAATGTGGGCCCACAATTTAGTTAAGCTTTCATTAATCTTGTCCTGCTACAAACACCTCAATTACTTTAATGATGGGTTATGGAAAAGTAAGCATTTAGACAAAGATTCATGTTCTCTCTCGTCTGTGTTATGTACCAAATGACTTGTTGATTCATATCACTGTGCCAGGTTCCGAGTCTTCCAGCAGCGCAGGCTCTTCAGGATCACTGTCCCGCACCCATCCACCTCTCCAGAGCACACCCCTGGTCTCAGGCATGGCAGCTGGATCTCCTGGCTGTGTGCCTTATCCAGAGAATACAATGGGGGGCCAGGTACCTCCCAGCAGCACCAGCTACATCCTCCTTCCACTTGAAGCTGCAACAGGCATCCCTCCCGGAAGCATCCTTCTTAATCCACACACAGGTTAGTTATGACCTACTCTAACGGGATTGCAAGATTATCAGTGGTTTGTTCTTGTGTTTGATTTTACGAATTTGCTAGTAAGTTTTTTGAAAATATCTGAGTAGGAGAGATGATTGCCTGAATGCAGTGTGGCATCTTTATTCAGGAAGGATAGGTCTACAGTTAATTTATATTTCCATATCTATAGCAATACAGATACTTGGCAAAAGATTCAATTTTCTTTCTGTCCCTTTTCCCCTGACCATGGTGTCTTTCATGTATTCCTGGGAAGAAATATCAGAGACCATAGTGCAACGAGCCGGCATACACTAATTAAAACCCTGTATTTCTCAGTCCTAATTCCTAGTCAGGCGGTATTATGCCAAAACAGTTGTTTGCATTCAAAGATATTTCAGGAACTTGAGGACTCCTTTGAGAGTCACAGTGGATTCTTATACAGAGAAGTTGCTCTCTCACCTTAGAACTTCTCCCCGCTCTTGTGAGGAATAAAATATAACAATAATGAAGAGGAGATGAAAACAGAGCAAAGTTTGATGTATTTTAGGGATAGTAGGCCTGAACTATTTTTGGAAAATTGTTTTTAGAAGACAGAGGAACATTTGCTTTGTGGAGGAAACTTCTCAATGAGAGGTAATTTTGCCCATGCCTGCGAGGCAAAGTTGTCAGCATCTGGAGACATTTTGATTATCATGACATAAGGAGGAAGGGATGTTATCGGTTCTAGTAGGTAGAGGCCACAAATGCTGCTTATCTTCCCCAAGGCACAGGACAGCCCCTCCCGGCAGAGGGTTATCTGGTTGAAAATGTTAGCAGTGCTGGTGAAGAATCCCTGGCTTACAAAGCTTGACATTGATGAGTCACTTCCTGAGAGGCCTTTATTAGTGAGTGATTGGGGGAAAAAAATGGAACTGTCTTGAAATAGATCCGCGGTTGAGTTTAGATCCTTCCAGAGTGTTTCTTCAACTCTCTAAGTTTGAAAATGCAATGCTGGGTGAGTATCTATCTCCTAACAGTAATCTGACTCCATCTTCTCGCATATGTAGTTGTACGAGTAATTGGGAAATTCAGAGAACACGAAAACTATAGTAAAATAGTCACTTGAATAATTGCCACATTTTCATAAAACATATGGCACACTCTCAAAGCATGGTGTTTGATTGAGACATTTTGAAAATGCCATAAGCTTGAGGGAAAAGAAGGAAATAATCATTTTATTGAAAACCATTTGAGAGCTCCAGATTAGATACTTCTAAGGAGGATTTTTGGATTGCTTTTATTTTATTTGGATTATTGTAAGCACTATAAAGGAAATTACAAGAAGAGCAGGATCATAGTCATTACTCTGGGCACTGATCAAAGTCTGATCTGACTCTGTTGGCTTAAATTCTTTCACTTTTAATTGAGATAGAGGACTTGCAGAAAAGAGCATACATTAAAAATTTGTTTTGAGTGGTTTGTTTTAAACAAAATTACAGAGTGTTTCAAAAAGGCTCAATAGAGTATTTTTAGGGTGTAATGCAGGAATATTATTTGTAATGATAGCATGGTTGTGCATGGGTATGTGTGTATTATCATCTATAATCTTGTTTATAGAAAAAGGAAATGGAGTGTTGCTGGTGCCAAGTCCCAATTCTTATTCATTGGATGGAGTCACTTAGAGCTGTTATCAAAATATCTCTTTTGAAAGGATCTCAACTAAGAAAAAGGATGTAATAACACTGTCGAACAGTTTCTCCACACACATTTGTCTGATCTGACAAATGCTAGACATTAAAATATCCCTAGACCAGAAGGAAAACGTATTACTGTGTCTTATAATGTAGTTGAGTGGTGAGATGCAAGGTGAATTCTGATATTTCTTCTCTCTAGAATGTATTTATTTTTATGAATTGAAAAGAGGCATGTGCATGCGTGTATATGGAACTGCTATATATTACATCCATGTGTCAACCATATGTGCATGTAAGTATGTGTATCTACCTAATCTGTCATGTGATCTCTACTGTTGAAACTGGCAGTTGACCTTCTCTGGGCTGGACTCATTTTTCACTGCCATTGATGGGGACTCCTAGAAACCACACCTCTCACCCTTCCCTACATAAGTTTCTGCCAAGCATGTGGCAAAAATTCTTTGGTTTTAGGAACCAATATCATATGAGTATTGCGCTTCTTATGTGGATCGCTCTCAGGTTCATTTCCCTTGTTAGCAGCCTGTCTACAGAACCTTGTAAGGAAAGGCCACATTTAGTCATTTATTTATTTATTGCTTCCCTGAAATAAATAACAAAGTCTGGAACCTGTTGTACATGCTGATGTGGATGTTGGAGCAGTTTTTCATTTAATGTCATGTTTTTGAGATGAGTGAGCGCTATGCATTTAATCCTTTTCTCTGGCTCTGCTTTGAACTCAAGGTGTCCGTGTTTCCTCTGTCCCTCCATTCTCTTACCTGTGCCAGCACACTTACATGGCCTACTGGACCTGCCCCTGCTGCTTCTAACAGGAAAACCTCCTCTAGGCTAAATTGTCCCAGGCCCCACCAGTCTTTTCTTTCTCCTTCAGTCTTCAGTAACTGCCATTCAAACTAATTGCTTGTATTCAGTTGTAAATTGTATCTGGATTGGTAGAAATCATAGAATATAGAAAGGCTGTCATTGTTTGACTTGAAAACCAATAGTTATCTATCCCAGGTTTTCTAAGAAATGGCTTTTGTTCTTTACTCAGGCATCCATCTTCCTTCTCTCAGGTCTTCCATTCCCTTTGCCTTTCTTTGGATATAAAAATCCATATCATATATATCTTCTTCTCTTTCCAGAAGCATCTGTAGTCTGTCTACTTAAGAGAGTCCTTAGTACTGTTTATGTGCAATCATTTAGAATCTTCTCTTTCTCCTGCTTCACAGGACATTAATCATATTTCAAGCAGAATATCTGGAATTTATCAAAAAGTACATCCAAATATGCTGGGGTTATGTTTTAACTCTAATTATAGGTCATTTTTCACATTTCTCAAAATTGAAAACCATATAGCAAATATCCTTCCTTTATGCTTACTGTTGTGTGTGTGTGTGTGTGTATACATGTATGTGTAAGCACAGAGGAGACTGAATTTGAAATAAGTTCAAATAAAATTGTAGACTTGTTTCTGTGGAGATATTTTTTAAAAGTGAAGTATCTAAATTTTTTCTTTTGTCTTTCTAAAATATAAAACAAGGATGGGGAAACCAAGTACCAGAGTACTAAAGAGGCTGATGCATTGTTTTTAAAAAAAAAAAAAAAAAATTGAAGTACATTTTATCTTTTCCCAAATTACTGGCTTTGTCAGGAAATGAATTGCAGGTTTTGCATCTAGAACAAATGTATTTATTTTTAAGAAAGGAAATAGATGTAAAACAATAAAAGGTAGCTAAAATTAAATGTCAGTGGTGAGAAAACAAGTGCCTGGAATATTAAGAACATAAAAAAAAAAAAAAAAAAACTACAGATTTAGTCATTGTTCTGTGAATGTATTTCTGGTACATTTATTTTCCTATCACAGCACATTGCTGTGGTTATGAAACTATTATCAGAACTTCCTTAGTCCTGTCACTCACATTCGTAAATAGGCAGCATTTAAAACTTCTTGTTACGTACACACCAATGTATGTGCACTTCCTTAGTCCTGTCACTCACATTCATAAATAGGCAGCATTTAAAACTTCTTGTTACGTACACACCAATGTATGTGCACTTCCTTAGTCCTGTCACTCACATTCGTAAATAGGCAGCATTTAAAACTTCTTGTTACATACACACCAATGTATGTGCACTCAAAATCTTTGGTAATGATGGAGGACGCTGAGCTCCTGTTACAGTTGGATTACCAAGTCAGTCTGTTTCTCTTTACCCATGAGCATTTTCTTTGGCACTACTGCAGCCTCATTATTTGCTGTCCCCCAAACTGTTCCATTTTACTTTCTAAATTTAATTTCCTGAGGTATAAAACACGTAGGTGGAATGCATGACCTGCACCCATTGGCAGTGTAGGCCTTGGTGAATTTTTGTATATGTGAACACCTGTGTAAACATCACCTAGAACAAGACATAAAACATGTCTAGTCTTCCAGTAGATTCCCTAATGCCCCCACAAGCAGTACCACTATTCTGATTTCTGTTGCCATTGAATAATTCAGTCTGGTCTGATCTTATATGTAATAAATGGGATTGCATAGTAGATAATTTTTATGACTAATTTCTTTCTTGTAGCCTATTTGAATAATTAGCTCCCATTTTATACCATCTGTTCTTGTCCTATGAGTACCATATGTACTTCCTTTTTCTAGAATATTCTGTTTCTTCTTGGTAAGTTTTTAGATTATGTCCCTCTCTCCTGATCCCTTTTTGTTGCTATTTTTCTCATATAACCATTGATCCATCGTCGTTATTCATCTGTATTATTAAGGAACAGACTATTTTCTCTGCCATCATATGCTCTTAACCCTGGATAAGAATGTTCATGTGAGCCCTGTGCCTCAGCGCAATGTATGGACTGAGAAGGTTTGCATATGTGCCTGAGGAGCCCTTGGCATCTGTCTGCAGCATTGGCCTCATGCTGAGGTGTGGAGGCCATACTTGGAAACAGCAGCCCCAGTCTGGGGACCCTGTTCCTTCCAGGCATTTTGCTCCGTTTCCTAGAGAACATTTCTGTGAGTTTCACTTGGTAGATAAACCTTCCTTTTTCCTTTTCAGTAGGGCTTCAGGGGCAATGGAAAGAGGAGGAAAAGGCTCACAACCAGCTCCACAATTTGCCAATCCATTTCCCATGTTCTAATTTTTCTGCCAGTATTGGGTAGGATTCCCCTTTGAAGCACATCCTGCACCTCTTCTGACTCATCTGCATTGATTAATAACTTCCAATTGTGATTGTTTCTTCCCCCATCCCATGATTTCTTCTTGTGCCATGTACTCATTATGTATGCTTAGATAATTCAATTAAGTTATTTTGGTATAATGGAAAGGGAATGGACTTTGGAATCTTATTGACCAAATCATTTTTTGATTCTCTCACTGTGTTTTTTTTTTTTTTTTTTTTTTTTTTTTGCTTAATTTCTGAACAAGTTCTCTGGTCTCTCTGAGCCCTAATTTTCTTATCTCTAAAATGGAAATGTTGATGTGCTTCTCAAAAAACAAAAAATAGAATAAAATGAAAATGAGATTACATATTTATGGGGTTGTTGGGAGAGCTGAAATGGTGCATGTAAGGTGCCTGTCACATTGGAAATCAAATGTTCTCTCCTTCACCTACTCTTTCCCTCTCTCCCATTTATTGCCCTTTGCTTCCCTCTTTTGCTCTCGGTATTCCTGAGTTCTTCCTAGCGAGCCTTCATTTCCTTTTCTGAAAAGCAGAGATGTTACTTTTCTTCCTCACAGAATCATCATGAGGCTGAAATGATACTATTTTGCAAAGGAAAAAATACTCCTCCAACATAAAGCAATATTATTAGTAACAGCAATAGCTATAGTGAAACATGCATTATTTCATAAGGCAAAGTAATACAGATATATAAGCTCCATTGCAGGATGATTCGGTGATGAGTTTATCATGCATCATCTTTAAAATATGAAACCTGTGGATCCCTGGTTATGTCTGCTTAAAGAAGTGAGCAAATGGATGTGTTATGTTCTGTCAGATAGGTGGCTGTGGATCTGACGATGATTCCGAATTGGCAACAGGGCTTAGTGGAAGCAAAATAAATGTATGGGCAAATAACTTGTGACTGTGGGTAGCTAGTGTTGTGTAAATGGGAAGCAGCCGTGCTCCTCAGTGTGTGTTATCTCACTGATGGCTGTGAGGTACCCAGCAGCACAACATGTGACTTTGTGAAAATTGCTTCTCTGCAGGTCTCTCCACTGGATGCCACTGTCCACAGGTACATTGAGCTCTGGCAAAGCTCCCTGAAGATGGTGGATTTATTTCTGCTTCTTAAATTGCTATGGGCTTACACTGTCATCTAACCTAAGCTAGTTTGGGTCACAAGCAGTAAAACCTTCATTCAGGTGAAGGTTGTGGTGTTCAGGTGCCCACCATCCTGCCCCTTTATTTTGAGCTAATTTTGCACTATCATCGTGCTTCTTTCTGTTAGGGACAGATTGAGAAGTTCAACTGGATCAAGCTCTGATCTCCTTTCAGGTCAGCCCTTTGTGAATCCCGATGGGACTCCTGCAATATACAACCCTCCCACCAGCCAGCAGCCCCTGCGGAGCACAATGGTGGGACCGTCCCAGCAGCAGCCTCAGCAGCAGCCTTCTCCGCAGCCTCAGCAGCAGGTGCAGCCACCACAGCCACAGATGGCAGGTCCACTGGTCACTCAGGTGAGGGGCTGGCTGGAAGCCGGGGAGGGAAAGAATTCCCAGATGAAGTCTTCATCATCTTCAGAGCAGCAGGGCACCAGGGAGGAGGTGAATTTTCCAGGGGTGCCACTCATAAGTAAAACCTGTCCAGCTAGCATTCATGGTTGTAGGTTGACAGAATTTCATCTGATGTTGAAGTTTAGATAGAAATTCAATGGATGTACTTGCAGAGTAAGAGCAGTAATAGGGATATGTTTTTTCTTAGGTCTAGATGCTGTTTTTATGTATTGAGTAGTGTCTGTCTTACAGACTGAACTCATAATGCCATTCAGACTTTGTATCATCTTGCTTATCCATTCCCATCCTAGATCCAATGCTCATGTCTGCCAAGAGTCGGTATTGAACTTGTTATCAATGGGGGGAAAGAAAATCAGTCCATTCCAAATGAACTGCTGTTCATCCACATGCCTCTTAGAAAGAGGCAGAACTGCCTCTTTTCCTAGGGAAACATGTGGACATCGCCACAGGAACCTGAAGTGTTCTAGATAGGCCACTAGAACACTTTACTTGTTTTCTTATTTCTTAGTCCTTGGGCAATACTTTTAGAATTAGAGAATCTAACCACCAACAACATCAAATGTACATCACTAACTTCTCCAAGGAGTATTCCTTCTGTGCAAACTAGCCTCCCTCAAGGCTGTCTCAGTCTGGTCTGCATGGCCTTGACTTTTACTTGGTGGCTGCTTCTCCTCCCTGGGCTGCACTGATCCTACAGGACCTGTTAGGGACAGTGTTGTACCTCCTGTGGGATTCAACCCCTGTGCTTTTCTGTTTCCTGATCAGCTTTTTCTTCCCCCTAGTCTGTCCAGGGGCTGCAGGCACCCTCCCAGTCAGTGCAATATCCGGCAGTCTCTTTTCCTCCCCAGCATCTCCTGCCTGTGTCTCCAACGCAGCACTTCCCCATGGTACTGTATTATATGTATGTGTCTTTTCCCCTGGGAGAGCACACTCATATGGTTTGCTGTTTTCCTATGCAGCTCCGGCTGATCCTGGGTGGGTGTCCTGGGCTGATGGTGAGGTGGGGGTTTGTGTGTGAATGTCTCATCCCTGAACAATGCAACCCATCTCTGTAAGACATCTCTTGTTTCCTTTCTGTTATCTGCCTGTCTTATGTTAAGTACTTCTATAATCTGGTACCTTTATTTAAAGAACTTACTAGCTAAGAAGGAATTGCAGGTTCTCAGAAGTAACAGAGAGAAACATGAACTTGGTGTGAGGGTTTGGGGAATCTCTGAAGGTCAGAGTCAAGATGGTAGCCACCATCATCCTACGCTCCTGATGCAGGTGTTCCCCTGGGATGCCAGTCCCCCAGATTCTTTTCTTTTTACCCTCACTCCAGTAGATCCTTTGTGGCAATAACTTAAAGGGTGAACATTATCCCTAAATTTCAGGCCCAGGCAGTGAATGAATGCTCCCTGATACAGGCATGTAATCCCACCCAGCCTGTTGGTGACTCCCATCCTGGCTCCACCTTTGCTGCAGCTGTGAGTGGTGATGAACATAGGAGTGTCTGCCTCTCTCCAGAAGGCAGATCCATGACTGCTGCTGGGGAGACCAGCTGTCCCTTCAGGGCCTAGCACCAAGCACCAGCACCTTGTCTGCAGCACCATCCGAGGATCCTGAGCCCTCCATTAAAAAAAGATTATTTTGCTTGCATTGAAGAAGGATATTTGGGTCAAACTGTTTACCATCTACAGTTCTTAGGATGATTAAAGCCTGATTTCTCATGCGATGCTCTCTTTTTGTGTTCTGACCGAAGAATTTCTTTATTTTATTTTTTTCAATTCATACTTCCTCTCTTCCCCCCCACCCAATTATGTGTGTCCTGTGCGTGCCTCAGTGTGATTTCCTCGTTACCAAGCTGATCGTCCTAATTTCCTCTTTTCTTCTCCCCTTTGGATGGCAGAGAGATGATGTGGCAACGCAGTTCAGCCAGATGAACCTGAGCCGGCAGTCCTCAGGAGAGACCCCTGAGCCGCCATCGGGTCCTGTCTACCCATCCTCCCTCCTGCCACAGCCAGCCCAGCAGCCCAGCTATGTCATTGCCTCTACAGGCCAGCAGCTTTCCACAGGAGGGTTCTCTGGCTCTGGCCCTCCCATCTCACAGCAAGTTCTTCAGCCCCCTCCTTCCCCCCAGGGATTTGTGCAACAACCTCCGGCTGCACAGGTTGGTGTGTTCTTCTCCCACCTGCACTTTGACCCCTCTTTCCATGTAGAATGTCACCAGGTCCAGTTGTCTTCCCCTTCTGGTTCATGTAGGTCTTCCCTGCAACCCCAGGACCTGTTTTGTCCTTCTGTTTATTGGTTGTGCACAGTCATGGGGTTCAGAAAGTTAAGTTCAATGAAACTGACCCAACTGGTTACCCAGGGCACGACGAGGGAAGGTCCCATTTTTCAGGCTGCTGGCACAAGAGACCATGAAAAGCCTCTGTTCCCATGTGATGCCTTGTTCCTGGGGTTGCCCAGGAAAGGAAGATCTGCCCCCAGGGGACCCCTGAACCCCCTCTTCCTACTGCTCAGGAAATGTGGTTTTTCCCTCTTATCAATTCACAAGCATTTTCCGGAGCTAATCTGATGCTCCAGGCAGGAGCTCCTCTATGAATATAAAGGAGGAAGTTAAACCAATATCCACTGTCCTTTCCTCTCCCTGAGGGGAAGCAGAACTCACGCCTGCTCTCACAGGTAGCCATTAATCATATTTAATTGACTTGAGCATGTAAGACACCACAGATCACTGATTTCTACTGTCTTCCCAAAGACTGATTATGTGTTACTGTTCACCACCAAACATCTCCGGTGCTCTCTTGGGTATCTCTTGCAGAATATTGGAAGTGATTACTGTCAAGATGTAAAATGCACAGAGGCATTTTCTGGTCCATTTTCAAGGCACACATATCCCAAGCAAATTCCATCCTGATTATGAAGTATTGCGTTGGATGGGCTGTTTAAAGTGCAGTGTCACCTTTGTATCACTTGTTTCACTGCCTTAACATCTTGAATAAATTATTTTCTCTTGCAGCCACACAAAACCATCTACCATGAAATGATTTTCACTCAGTTGTTCATTTTATTTTGAGTGATTAATTAATAGTTCATCTTCAGTCTCCCTCTCAATAATATTTCTTCCCTAGTGGGATTTAAGGAGATGTGTAAAATAATTTTAAGTTACAGGAGAAAGGGCTTCATTAATATATTAATTATTTTACTAATAAATTAAATACTTCAGCTTTAATTATTGAAAAAATTGCTTAGCTCTTGTAGACTAAATAGCATCTAAGTGTCCTTACCCATTTCTGTTGTCAGAGGAAATTGGCAGAGAGCTTAATTGAAGACTTAAGAAAATAGAAAGTCATTCCCCAATGAGGGAGTTTTGAAATTAGTGAATGGCAAAAGCAAAGACAATTCAGAACCTCTGGTGTGTCTGCAAACAGAAATGCTTTCCTTCTCTCTTCTGCAGAATGAAAAAATAGAAAAGAAGGGAGACAAAAGAGAGATTCACAGTTCATAATCAGTTTGGACATTTATGAATATTTCTCTTAAGGAACCACAGATACAGGTATAGGTTATAACATTTAGTATGTTTCAACGTAGTGCACATTTTAAATTCCAGTTACCCAACTATAGAACAATGAAAACAACTCAGTTGGGATTCAGCCCATGGATGTTTATGGAAATATATTAAATTTGTGCAGAGAATAATCTTGATGGACCATTTTCTCTGACTTTGTGTGCTTTCTGAATGCCCACTAGAAAGAATAAGTAGGAAACACTTAGATGAGGGAAAGAGGAATTTGAAGAAGGGAAATGGGAGAAGTACTTATCTTTTACAGTCCTTTCTCTCATTTATTTCTTTCCTATTTTCATCCATCTTTGGATTCTTCTTATTTTAATATGGTTGGTTGAAAATTAACATTTCTTCCCTTTTGGACTATCTTTACTCATGCCTTCCTTCCCCCTTTCTTCTTTGGAACCTTTTATATTGATCCTTCCAAAGGTTCCTCTTACCCCAGCTCCCTTTCCTTTCTCTCTGAGAATGCACAAGGGTGGGTCCAGTGCCCCTTTCTTCACGTGGCTGGAGGTCCTCATTCCTCAGGGTGGTGCTCTGCTGTACTGTGGAAAGTGCTGGACAGAGGTGACCAAATCCCCAGTGCAGCTTTTTAAAAGGTAGCTTTTTTAAAGGTTTACGTGAAATTTGACATTTCTCCAAATCATTAGTACTCATTAGGAACTTTTCAAGCATTTGAACTCCATTCTTTAGCCTTGAAGATATTTCGTATTTCGTATTGAGCGTAATAAGGGGAAGCCAAGGAACGGATACCACATTCATGAGCTTACATTTCAGCAGGACAGTCTTGTCTTAAGAAATGAAACGCTATTCTTAAACAGCATGCAAATATAATGCTGACAGATGAATTACACAGTTTTTCTTAATATTGGGAGAAAGCAATGCATAATTATAGTAATCTTTCATTGCACCACAAATCACCAAAGCAAACTGAAACCTATAACTACACCAGAATTATTTAGCTTTTTATTGTTGTAAACTGTCTCATCAAAAGGGTTAAGTTATTATTCACAGTGTATGCAATAAATAAATTAGTTGCCAGACACAGACCCGTGATTGTTTTAGATTCCTTCAGCCCATTACCTTCGAATGTCCATATTATTAGGCAGTCAGAATTATAACTCATAATGATTTCACGGAATTGCAGAACCAGAGTTACAAAAATTCTGTTATCTCTTGTTCCTATTTTATCCTGAGGGGAGAAAATATGTTACATGTTTCAGTAGCAAGATTGAAAGGGAAAAGTATTTCCTATTTGACATCAGCAAATCAGAAAATAAAATAGCCATAAAATCACAGTTCACAAATAATTGGTTCATAATTTTATTCTATGCGTATAATACTTGTAAGCTGTCTACAGGGCTGGCTCCATTTTTACTTTAGAGAAGATGATAAGAGAAAAGTCTGAAGCCTGAAGAAGGAAAATAATTAACTAAGATCAGTAAGAAAGTAGCCTTAATATAAGCGACCTGAGGCAGGCAAAGAAGTCCTTCCAGATCAGAAGACACTTTATTTCAATGGAAGTAATTAGAAGCTCTTCATTCACACTCAGTCATTAGGAAGTTACAGAAGGTGACATAAACGATATTTTAACATATTTCCTCTTTTATATTGAACATAAATTTTCCTGATTCTAACTATGTGCAAACCACTCTGCAAAATTCTTTGGTAGACTTTTAAAAAAACATTGTATGGCTCATGACTAGGTCAGCAATTGAGTCAGACATTACAGATGGCTCCTCTTGGCTCCATATAGTATTGGCTGAGATGAGTTGATTAGGACTCATGCACACGCTGGGAACTTGTAGGGTTTCTCGTCAATTGGACTGCCTCTGATCTCCATATGGCCTCATTCTATAGCAGGTAGGATGGGTCCTTTCTTGCCCGGTGGCTGGGTGCCTCTCTTGCAGGAGTAAAGCTGCAAGTCATCCTGAGGTTCAGGCTTAAAAGTCTCAGATATCACTTCTACCTCACTGCACTGGTAAAAGTGGGTCCCAGAAGCAGCTCAGGTTCAAGGGAGAATGGGTTCCAGCTCATCACAGGAGAACATACACACAGCACATGCCCCCACACACAGGCCAGGGAGAAGTTTACGGTGGCCCCTTTTTACAATCTACTTCAATCAAGTGACATCAGAGATGACAGTGGGTTTTATGTGAGATAAGGTTTATGTTCGGTCCTCATTCTCTGCTTTTTCCTCCCTGTCTTCCAGATGCCTGTCTATTATTACCCATCTGGTCAGTACCCTACCTCAGCCACGCAGCAGTACCGGCCCATGGCCTCGGTTCAGTACAGTGCTCAGAGGGGTCAGCAGATGCCACAGGCAGCACAGCAAACAGGTACTTGGAGGCTCTTTTGCATTCCAGCACAGTTGTTTTTGCTGTGAATTCCATAGGTGTACCCACTGGTGGAGTGCCCAACCTTGGTGATTTCAGTCAGCTCAGCATGTTCCCCTCCCCAGAGAAGCCATCAGAGCGTTTGATTAACTCTGTGTACAGAAGAAGCAAGCACAAGAAGGAGGTGAAGCACACATCAGTCCAGCCTCCCAGGCATGCATGCTGAACACATTCTCTACAAATTATTTTTGGATCTTCTCAGTTTTATTTTAAAGCAGAGAACCAACCACATCCCTATCTTCCTAGCTCACATTTTTTTCTCATTAACTGAGAGTGCTATCCCTGTCCCTAAGGCTAGGGAACCAAATTAGGTTGTTTTTGATACCGTCCTAAAAAGCACTGTCTCTAGAAGAAAGCTACCGACAAAGCAGCTTGTGTCTCGGTGGAACTCTGACTCCGTGGTTCACTTTCACGAGGGCCACGTGCTTCCTGCCCAGGGCCCGGCAGCCACTGTGCAGTGGGAAGGGGGGCCGATACACTGTACGAGAGTGAGTAGCAGGTCTCACAGTGAACCGGTCTCTTTCCCTACTGTGTCACACTCCTAACGGAATGCCGTTACCCAGAGAGCAGCAGAAACCCAGCAGGGCTGAGTGACTTGTGCTAGGCAGAGCGCTGTGTCCTTCCTGCTGACCAAACTGCGGGAGAAACTGCTAATTGTCATGCTGAAGACCACCTGACTGGGAGAAGCTGCCTTCAGTAAGTAGGTCACCCTAAAGATCACATGCTCTCTGCTGCTGCTCATGAATGCTTGCTCTGTGATCAGTTTGATACACCGAATATATGTATATGCACGTGTAATATGTCCTGATGTATGTATGTAATATATACGAGATCTGTACCATTTTTTTAACAAATTATGAGGGGAAAAAAAAAAAAAAAACACAATCTTTGCCAAGGATCAGTACCCATCACAGACACCCTAAGAATACTAATGCTGACATTGCTAGCATTTGGTCCGAGTGAAGAAAGAATTAAGTTCCTCTATACTGTAGATGGTTGTATGTTCTTTAATTCATCTTATGACCTATTTAAAGTCTGCAGGAGAATTACAGAAACCTATGGCAGCCAGCCAGATTTTGTCTTCTTTCAACACGGTATTAGTTCAGGGAAGAATATATTTGTCCTCAGAATGGACTTTATACTTCTGCAGTTGCAAGAACAAAAATGGTTTCAAACTATTGGTGATTTTAAGGAAAGCACTTGACAGTGTTTTTTCTTTGTTGGAAAATGTTATTTTCTCTATCATTTTGGTGGTCACTGAGCTCTCAGTTTAAATGTAGATTAGAGAGATAATTTTGCATTTGGGACTGTCTTTCTTTTCAGCTGATATTTATTAAAAAGTTAATTTATAATCTTCTAAATCTTGGTTCAGAATCAACGGAGAAGTTTTCCCTTTGATCACCAATGTATTTAGGAGCAGAAAGATGCAGATATCTCATTGTAATGATCTCAAATGATCTACAAATGTGCTGGAATCCACTAACCTATAAACTCGGGATCTGTGCGAGGGGTTGTGAAAGTTGGATGAATGTTATCCGGCCAACAGAATTAGATTGAGAGCAAATCTAGAGTTCCCCCCAGAATCCTATATTGCTATTTCTCCTCTCCACTAACTTCACTGATGACTGACAGTGGTAGAGAAAATATGCATAACATTTTCTCTTTTGTAGAACACCATGGGAGCATTTAGGGATTCAGCAATTCTTCCTCGGGTTTCAGAAAGACCTCAATGGTCCCAACTATATTCTGTGACCCCCCCTGGGTGGCTTTGACTTGCCCGGTGCTCACACGTCACCATGAAAATGCCACCTCCAAGGAATGACAATGACACTAATGAGAAGAATGCAATCCGCAGCAACATCATGCTCAAAATAGAAGCAAAGGCCGTGCTTCAGGTGTCAAGGACATGAGAAGGGTTGATGTGGTCTGTGGAGGGTGGGGAGGTAAGAAAAGGGAAATGTTAGCTGAACAGCGTCTTCCCCAGAAGTGACAATATCAGTACACATGGACAGACAGAGACCTTTGAGCTCCTGGCTTTGGTGATCATGTCACATGTTACCAGGTCTAAAGTCCCAACACAGTTTCCATTGGAGGACTGAACTGACCACTTTTGGGGAAGGCAGGTGGTATTCCCAACTTTGCAGAGAATCACCTCTGCTAATAAAATGCAGGTAACACAACTCCCACGATAGCTGTGTGATAATGCATGGATGCTCTAGGTCCTGCCGGTTTGGAAGTTCTTTGCTCAGCCTCAGTGAAGCCAACAGAGACGAGTTATTTGTGGGAGTGGCTCAATATATGGACTGTCTTAGAGAGGAAAGAGGCTTCTCCGATAATGGTAAAAGTTGTATTTTCTGGAGGATCCTATAGATAGGTCTCCTTGTCTTTCAGTTGAAGTCTGCTCCCCACAGAGATTCTCTGATTGCTCCTTCTCCTGACTCCTGCAGGCTTCTATCCTGGGATCTGACCTTCTCCCATCCTCATCTGGTACTGACACCAGATGGTGTCATAGCATTCTTAGCTATAACATGATTTAGCATTTGAATGGGACAAACTTATGTCCAGTAAAATCAAATGAGGTTTTAATCCCAGTGCACTTCCTGGCAGTCTTTGCCATCTTTGTTTAATTGCGATGAAAGCATTTCTTCATTTTTCTACACTCTTGACAGAATTGAAACCTCTGTCAGTTACTACTTCTTTTCTAGGGCTTAAAACTATAGACAGTGACATTTTATGAAGGAAATTGGATACCCTGCAATTGCTTAAAGAGGATGCTAAAGGTGCACTGAAGGCCAGTAGGGGGACGTAATTCTTCCTCTTGGTGATTTTGTTCTCTTGACCTTATCATTAGATAGTAAAAGTCCTATGCATGAAGTCATGATTACAAATAAAGGCCACTGATGTTAAGAAATTGTGGAGAAATCAAGTGATAGATTGGCAGTGATATATGGAAGTTGCAGCTACATATGTGAGGAAATTTAAAAAACTTTAATATAGAAATATCTCTAATGGGAGACATTTTCTGTTGCCAGTCTGACATTACTAGGTCCCCCCAGCAGGGGAAACAATTTCTTTATTAGACACTTATTAATAATCCAGGACTACAAAGAAAAACAATTTCCAGTTTAGAGCTAATTTAACCTATAGTTTTTAAATCAATCTGGCTTTAAAAGACTTGGAAGGAAGAGTGTCTTATCTGAGAGTAGATTCTGTCAGTGGTCAAATATGAAATTTTATGATAATTTCTAGAGCTTTTGGATTATAAATCAATTTCTTTGTGGTTATAGGACTATTAAGATTATTTCGTCTTTTTTGAATTTCGATAGTTCATGATTGTCATGGAATTGGCCCATTTCTTCGTAGTTCCGGGGTTTAGGTGCATAAAGTTGATGGTTGTATTCTTTTATTCTCTCTTTAGTAGCTTCAGAATATGTTGTGATATCTTATTTCATTCCTGATATTGGTGATTATTAACTTCTGTCTTTTTTTGTTGTTGTTGATCTCACTTGATTCATCATTTACTGATCTTTTTGAACAACTAGCCCCTTAATTGATTTACTGTTATTTCATTGTTTCAATTTCACTGACTCTCACTCTTATCATTATTTATTTATTATTTTTTTCACCTGGTTCATTTTAGCTTCCTTTGACTCTTCTTTTGTATTCTCTTCAGGTAGGAAGCTAAGTGATTGATTCTTGATCTTTTATCTTTTCTAATGTACACTTTTAGTGCTTCAGGTGTCCTTTTCAGTCCAGTTTTAGCAATATGCTTCAGTGCCAGGCTGTCAGCACTGCTGCTTAGTATCAGCAATCTTACTCTCAGTTTAGGTAGAAGAATAATGAAGATAATGGTTTGCAACAGATACTTCACAGTTCTGCCTTCCTGGCAGATGGGAGAGTCCATGTTTTTGAATGTCATGAAAGGGGATCAGTACAAAGATACCAAGATATGATGTCTGCACAGCAGAGCAGGAAATTGGGGAAGGAAGTTGGGGGAGCCTTAAACAGGTTAGAGTGCTATGGCAGCCAGTCATTTGGTGTGGTTTCTGAAGACGGCAGAGGTGTTTTTCACCTCTGTTTTAGAACATACCTTTCCTAACCCATCCTCCCCCACTCAAAAGTATCTGCAGGATGATTCATTTGGGGCAAAAAACATTTCATAGAGCATTTCCCATGAGAGTGTTTTACTCTTATAGCTCAAAAGGAAACCACGAAAAGGAATCTTACAAATGCTTCATACAGTAAAACCCCAACCAGCTTTTGTAAGGTTTCCTGAAGCCCATTGAATATATTTCTTCCCCATTCCTCTGAAGTCTCTGGGCAGAGTAAATGATGTTCCAGCTGCAGCAAAATATAGAGTTGGAGAAGAAGACCGTGGTGAAAGTCTTCTTTTCCATGTTTTTCTCCTACGTTTAAGGTAAATCTTGCTTGGACTTTTCTTACACTGTACTCAATAGCCTTTGGAGGCATCACTAGTATGAAAAAAACATGAAGTGTGAATATTTAATTTTACTAAATGAGGAAACTGAGGCTAGGGAGCCAGCCTCCTACCCAACATGAAGTCTCTCTTGTTAGAGCTAGCAAGGGGGCTTCTGCTACTTCTAAATGCCTATTCTGAAACTCAGCTGACTTAAACAGTTGATCAGAGTCCAATTTATGACAGTCTGCTCCTGAATATGTAAGCTAAGAACCATCTAACGAATGCAAGTGGTAAGGAAACCAGGTGAAGAGAGTAGAAATAGTACCTCGATAATTTGAAAATATGTTATCACCTCTCCTCCTCATCAAAGAGGAGCTAGAGATTGCCCAACTCTCAGACTGTTGTCTTTCCTTTGATAGAGAACTTCATGTGAATAAGCTTTGCAATAGGCCTTCTCTCTGTTCAGTGAATCAGAGTGAAAAATGGATGAATATAAAGAAGGTTGCAATGAATTAAGATCTCCTCTCCCCCTATAGGTACATTCTTGAAGAATGATGAGAACAGAGGATGGCGGGTCAGATAATGTAGATTTATTTGACTTATTTTGTTAGATGGCAATACCATTATAGAATAATGCAATCCAGGAATCTGCAGGTGACATTCTGACCTTTAGGCTAAAGGTTCCATTGGTTCAGACCTCCATTTTGGAGGAAACCATTGGCATGTGGAGACTTCTTCATTAAAGACTGTAGAGTTGGAGGGGCTCAGCCTATCAGAAATACAAACTTTAAAATAGGCCACTAAATTTTTGTTCCATAGAACAAATGTACCTTCCATTTCTTCAGGAATAGCTCCATCCAGTCCTTTTCTCATGCTCATCAATTGCAGGTCTCTGAAGATTTCTCACAAGAGCTTGTCAATGCCCCACCTCACCCCTCACATGAGTGGTGCTGGGGATTTCTGTAGCCAGTGCATCTTGACCTTTAACATGCATATCAGCTATCCAGATTGTTAAAATGAATATTAATGCAGTAGCTGATGCAGTGGTTCTGAATGGATCCTAAGATTCTGCATGTCCTGCAAGTTCCCAGGTGATGCTCATATGGCCTAGTGTCTTGATACCATGCAACAGACAGAACCTTTCTCACCATGGTCACATTGTATAAGCCATTATAAAGGAGAGAGATATACCCAGATGCATTCTTGATTTGATTTGATTTGTATTTTAGACACAGTTCAAATAATATTTCATAGTCAGCATATCTGATTGTGTAAGTATTGAGAATAACATGTTAATGCTTGCAAATCTGAATTTTGAGAGAGAAGATAAATATAGCATGATTCTATTGAAAAAAATGAATAATTTTCACTTAGGCATATGCAGGGAGAATGTGAGGAGATGGGGGTGGGGGACGGGGAAGAGTACATTCTCTTTAGCCATATCTCTCAGTGGTTTATCTTTCCCCCATGGAAAATACAGTGCCTCGGCTTGAGTGATTGTATGAATATTTAAAAGGATAAAAGAAAATCTCTAAGCCATACAATTCAAATATAAATAAGAGCAAATTGCAGGTAAATGTTATGTAATCAAATAGAATGACAGCCTAACAAGTCAATTCATGTCTACAGTGAATATGCACATTTTTTTTAAATTCAAACACCCAAAGAATATATCCTGTATCCCTTGAGCCACTTTAAAGGGTATAGTGTGCTAGGATTTTGGTATAGTTGATGATTTGGGGATTTCTGCAATTTTAAAGTATTGATGCTCCCATAGAAACTCATTTCAAGGGTTAGAATGGTGGGAATAACCTGGTCCTGAAAACTAATCCTCATCACTCTGCCTTCAGTCATTTTCATTAACTCATATTTATTTTTATTTGTTTGCAGTTCTGGGGATCAAACCCAGGGTCTTTCTTGCGTTAGTCTAGTGCTCTACCACTGAGCAACAACCCCATCCTCCCCAGCCCCGCTTTTCTCTTGAATGTGAAACAATGGAATGGACTTGATGGCACTTTGGGCAGGAACATATGAATGTCTGTGGCTCCTGTATACTTGGAAATAGACAAAAGGCACAATTCCTTTCCTGATAGGTCTCTGCAGAAGTTCAATAAACAGTAATGTGTTTAGCTTTTTTATTTCTTCTTGTAGAAGTGATATTTCTATTGTGTTAGCATGTTGTTGGTATTAACAGCTCCAAGTAAGAAAGAGTAAGAAAGAAGGTTATTGCCTTTTTAATGTTCTTCTGAAGCACATTTGGGATGGGGTAAAATGTACCTTAATGGAATCTATAAATTTATTTAACCAAAGCAGTTGAGTAAGGCTGACAGTAGATTCTGTATTTTTCACTTGACTTATGAAACAGTGTCAATGTGATTGAGAAAGAGTCTATCTTCAAAATTCTCTTTTCTCATTCCCTGTGTTTATATTAATTGACTTGGTTTTAATCCCTTGGGGTTGGTGGAGATGGGAAGAGGGAGCATCAGAGCCAAAGAAAGAATGCGGCCTCTTGGTCTGACCAATAAGATGCGTTAGTGTGTATGTGGTGGGATTCTAACTTAATTTGCCTTCCCTAAGATTTGATGATCTAAAAAAAATTTATTAGTTTAATTATCCTGCATATAATTTCCATTTTAACATTTAAAATCTCTTTATCTATCTATATGTGCATTAATTTGAGAAAATAATGTGTTCGCAATCACTTAGAGAAGCAAATGCAAAAGTTATTATCCCTGACAGATCTAAGGAAGTGATTTATATTTTGGGTGTCTGTATTGTTATGTCATCAGAAGCAGAAGGGTAAGTTATCAAAGAGTTACATGAAGATTTAATTGTCTATCTGGTTTCTGTTAACATCAGTGGGAGTCACATGGATAAATCCTTGTGGAACATGCTGTTCTGAAAATATTAGTTTGGAAAAGGTTTCTATGGAAACATTCATGTGTTTCTTTCATTAATTGGTCTAATTATTACATTTACAGAAATGAGAATAAGAAGTATTACATTGGGATTAAGAGGAAGGTTAACATTATTAGGAGGAATAATAGGATTCATGCTACATTTTTTTTTTCTTTCTCCTTAAATCAAACCTACATGTTCCCCAAACCATGTACATGGCCAGGTTCCCTCTACCCCTCAGGAGGTATCATCAAAGGAATTTATTCAGCATACTTGCAAATTGTTGCTTTAGCACATTACACTTTATGTCTCTTTTGGTGTTTACATTTTCATTTGTTATGCCATTAAGTATTCCTGGTATGATTCGGATTTCTATCTTTTTGTAAAGATGAGAAGACAAATCATAGCAATGTCTATTTTCTTGATATACAGCAGAAAATGGGAAAGAGTAACTTGTTAAAACAAAGAAAGAAAAAGAAAAGAGTCAGATGTGGGATGGTAAGGAAAGAAAGGTGTCAAGAATAAAAATACATTTTTCTGAAAATCCTTACATTTTGATGTGGCTTTCATACGAGTGAATCATAAATGCTTCAGAAAACCTAAGGAATCTGAACTGCTTGTTCGAAGTATTGGTTTGCCTGGAGATTTTAATGAAAGAATTTAAGCAAAAATGGGATATTTTGTGCCAAATGCAGTTTGATCTTCCTTTTTCCTCTTTTCTCCCTTAGTTTTTTTTTTTTTTCCTTTTTAATTTCTTGCCAATAGTTTTTGCTTTCTGTTATTATCTAGATCTTTGTTCAGTTCAGGTCTTTAGAAATATATATATATATATATGAATGAATATATATGAATATATACATTATATAAATATATATGAATGTACATATTATATATAAATATATATATATATGAATTCATATAAATGAATTTTGTGCTGGGCTTGGTGGCTCATGCCTGTAATCTTAGCAACTCAGGAGGCTGAGACAGGAAGATGGCAAGTTTGAGGCCAACCTCAGCAACTTGGTGAGGCCCTAAGCAACTTAGACTTTATATTTCTCACAAAATATGAAGGGCTATGGATGTGACTCAGTTGTAAAGCACCCCTGGATTTAATCTCCAGTACCAAAAAAAAAAAAAAAAAAGTATTTTGTTCAGTTCAGGTCTTTAGAAATATATATTTTCAAATATTTTTAAACTTAAATATTTATATTTTTAAACTCTTCATGGTTTCTGCCTTCTCCCAATTCCCAAATCCTAGACACTCCTTTTTGTTATGAGATGTGGCTAGTCATTCTCCCCAGGGCATTCACAATCTAGCGTTTGAATGATAGAGAAGAATGTGTTGGATACTCTGCCCTTCTGGAGATAGGGCATAAAGAGTACTGCTTATCTCCTGTTCACCTTGGTATCCCTGAAGCCAGTGTGGAGGTTGGCTCTTGGGTTTGTGACTTGACTTAGCGCAATAGTGATTTAAAAAAAAAAAAAATGTGAGAAAATCTCATGTAGTATTATTTTTATCTTGGTTCCCATATTCAGAGATGCTGTAGAACTCATGAAAAGTTGTTAGGCTTTTGGATGGTATTTAAAGTTGCCACTTCCAAGGGATTCATTTTTCTTAAACTTTTTGGTGGCATTGCAATTTTGCATTTAAAGCAGCATGCAAATCGCCAAACTTAAAGGACACTAACTCAGAATATATGGCACTGAAAGATCTCCTTAAAATTCTTTCTTCTTTTCACTGTCCTCAGATAGAGCTTCTTGTTGTAGGGACACAAATATAAATTCAGCAAAATCAGTCAGCATGGACTCACTTGCATTCTAAGTTGATTCATTGTCTCCTGAAGTGGCCTGTCTCCTGGCCATCAGCAAAGGATCAAGGTTTTAATCAATCCTTCCAGGTGTATAGCATGGATCCTTCTTTCCAAATAAATAACACAGTAATGTTACAGTTTGAGAGCCAGGAGAGAATCACTATAAGGAGGAAGGTTATAGCATTGCATGTGTGCCTCCTTGAATTAGCATAATTCTAAAAGAAACCCTGTGACTCACACAACCCTCTCCAGAGCCTTATGAGGGTCACATACAAGTGGGGTCACTAATTGAATCTGTTGGCAGTGCACTTTTCCCTGCATAGACATTTTGTGCATCTCTTCACCTGGAGAGTGTTAGCAAAGTGCAAGGGGCTTCACACCTGTGCTTCTGTCCAAATCCCCAAAGCCACCAAGGCCTCCCCTCTGATTTCATCCAGGTACTGTTCACCGTTGTCAGCCAAAGCTGCCTGACTGCAAAGATGAGTTTGATGCCCTTTGAGGACTCCCAGCCAATCCATAATTGCTGATGACATCTTCCCCAATTCCCTCAACATTTCCTTGAAGGCTCCTAGAGACTCATTAAAATTGCATTTTTAACGTTCTCCCAGATGCTTTTACTGCTTTGTTATTTTAAAGCTTCTTTTGCAGTAGGTCCAGCACCGTTGCACCTTTTATGAGCCATTGCAGGTCATAACTGTTTTGAGGATAAAAAATAAATGCATGAAGAGGGCCAGAATAGAGCTGAAAACACACCTTGCTGAATGCAGTTGCTGTAGCAAAGCACATTACAAAGAATTACAAGAATATTCAGTGTGTCAAGCTGAGTTCTAAGTGGATTTGCATATATTTTTGTTTCCTAAGGAAAACAATTTATAAACAGACCCCATTCTAATTACTCATATATAAGCAGTATGATTCAATGTATGCTGTTATGATATACAGGTAAGAATGTTTGAAGTGACCTTTAGTGAATCTTGAGGGAAACCTGATTTCCCCTCTCTGAGACCTACTAGTTCTGCCAGGTAGGAAAGGCCCAATTTTTGCTCACCTGAGACTTTGGGATTGAGATAACCAAAGAGAACAATCTAAGGACCAAAAATAAATCAGAAGCAAAGCTCCCACCTAATTAATAATTGTGGTAGCAATAAGGGGAAAGAAAGGACAAATCCAAACCATAATTTCTGTTTTGTTATTTTTGTATGAAGAACATTTTATAAATTTTGAAAATGAAATACATAAAACTCTAATGCAACAATGAATTTTCATTTATTTTGTCTCTTCTTTTTCTGCCTTTAAACCTACATATGCATGTTCTAGGTACCAACAGTTATAATAATAGCACATTATGCCACTTCCATTCTTATTTATTGAAAACTCATTACTTTATGTTTGCATGTGTGTGGCTTCTTCTAAAATTTCTGTCACACCTATTTTAAAGAAGCAGAATGAATTTGAAAATGACATGATTGTTTACATAAAAAGTTTCTAAACAATGTACAGATAAGCTTCTAGCTCTAATAAGTGAATTTATCAAAACTGCAGAATGTAAGGGCAATGCGTAGAAATCAGTTATATTTTAGAAACACTCCTAGCAAGTGGAACATTTTAAAATTCCATTTATAATACTGACAAAATTTTAATAGAAATAGTTGATCATAGCATTCTTGATATTATGGTCCATGGAGGCCTAAGTCATTACCAAAGAACAACCATGCAAGGTGAGCCCTGCACATCCAGCAGTGTCTTGTAGGGTGACAACAATCACAACGTGTTTCTCTAGGCAGGCCTGGCTTTCTCAGGAGTATGTATTGTGGAGGAACTAAGGCTTTCAAAATCCCTCATTTGTGTAACTTCAACTTATAGATCAAAAATATTTCATAATAAACTGTCATTAATGGCTTTGCAGCTTCTCTGCCCAAACAGATGATTTCATCGACATTTCAGGGCATTTTTCTACCTTCTGTCAAATGCTTCCCCCCGCCCCCCATTTCTCATTGTTAAAATGACACAATTTAAGTTCCTCACACTCTTGGAGTTGAATTCTACCTCAAGTGCCTCTATGAATATGCTACACAGGAAATGGTTTCCTTGGCAACAAGAACGTAACAGGGGAAAAGAAGCCCACCAAGAAAAAAATTTCTCCCGAGTACCCTTCACAGGAAGCACCCTTGAACCAGACACAAAAGCCACCCTGAAGCAAGAGTTTCAGGTCTTCATAGGTTTAGTCATTGATTGCAAGACCCACTGCAAATCGCCTGCTGTTTTTCTACTAATGAAAACTGTTCAGTGGTGGAATGAGATTTTCTTTTTAGTTAGCTGATGTTTCATAGATATTTAAGTAGAGAAAGGAAAATTGAGGGTTAAGAAGTATGTTTGTTCATGTGTGTATGTGTGTATGCATGCATGTTTGTAGGAATGTGTTTGTTGAGGTGAATTGATTTCAAATGATTGGTAGCATTTATTTTACATTTATTTTCAGTCTCTGAAATTTCCATAAAATATTTTTAAACTCTGGCAGAATGTAATGGCATGTTTGGTGACTTCTATGGAAATTAGTGTATTAATTTGGCAGTCCTTATGACACACTTATTAAGTATGCTTCTAAATAAGTCCTCATGAGTTCAAAATACTTCTCTCCCCTTTTAAAAATGCTGAGATAAATATAGACACATGAATATATAAATAGGTGAATCTGCTGAAGTCCAATTCCAGGGACATTATTCAGTAAGTGTGGAGATCAACCCATGTGAATTTAACCCAGAGCCCTCACTCTGTCCTAGTAAATCAATAAACCCACATCAGTTGGCATTCAAAGCTCAATCTCCTTCTAATCATTCCATCCCTCTTGCCGGTATATCTCCCTTTCTCAGTACAATGATAGGGAATATGCACATATAGTCATTGATTTCTAAATTTTCCTGCTGTTGAGCCTGTCAGCTAGTGAAGGACGTTTAAAGTGCTCCAGACGTTCTCTTCTCTTTCCGGGTAATTGAACCTCCCGTTCAGCTTGGAACTTTAGAAATTTTGAGTGTGCTGATCTATTTAGTGTCTTTTATTCAGGAAGCAGGTCTCAATTCAAGAAAGATAAGAGGATCAGTCACTACCATTTTGCCTTTCTCTGTCATTTCCTTCTTTTTTTTGTTTTGGTGTGTGGATTAGCTGGAATGTATTTTCTCACCATCCTGGAGGCTAGCTGTCTGTAGTCAAGGCATTGGCAGATTTGGTTTCTTCTTCAACTCCTCTTTTCTGCTGGCTGCTGTCTACCTATTCTTCACAGGATGGAGAATGGAAGAAAGACACTAAGTGCAGGAAACCAATGTACTTTGCCAAGTGTTCTCATAATGTCATCGAATTTGTGCTTTGGATTATTTTACTACCAGCTTGCGTAAGCAGATTAGAAACAGTGGTCCTGTTTCTTCCCATTTTGAAACACACTAATGTTATAAGGATCACATTATACCTTTAGGAACCAGATGGCATAAATTAAACATGGCTTAGTATCTTAGTATGTTTGTGTGTGCATGCCTAAAAACGGCATACCAGGATTGATTCAAGAAGCTGTGAAAAGCAGGCTAAAAAAGACACTGAAAAGCTTGCATTTCAACCGTTCTCCCCTTTCATTGTGGTGGTGGTTGCTGTTGGTTTTTTGGGGTCGGTGACTGTAAATCACGTAGATCAGCAATGCCAGCTCTCAGCATCACCCAGAGCTGTCCTCATGTCTCAGCTCACACTGGTGGCCCAGAGGGTTTGCGGAGCTGTCTTGAAGCCTGGCTACTCGAATTCTGTCCATTTGCCTGGTGGTGACAGCCAGCACTTGTACCATGACAACTGCCATCTGGCTGCTTCTACTAGATTTGTAGCAGAAGCTCGGGTTGGGTGTGGGGATTGAGAGAGCTCCAGGGAAGGCAGAGCTTCTGTGAAATCACCACAGATGGCTTTATTTGGGGAGCTCACAGTCATGGAAGTAAAGCAGGAAGTAGAAAAATAAATCAGCGGGGAGTTTGATGTCTGCTGGTCTTAAAGGAACTTGAGATGAACTTCACTGATTGATTGGGACAATATTATGTACACGGGAGAACTTGGAAACATGGTAAAAGCAGATTGAAACTTTAAAGCCTTTGAAATTAAAGAGCCCATCACAGCACTAAATATAGAGTCTTCCTCAGGCAGTGTGATAATATGATGTAAATTAGCCATGGGAAAAATGCACTTTCATGATTCCTTAATCCTTGTTTCTCAAAGGCTATTCCACCTGCATTAAGATCGAGGGATACACAGAGAGGGATTATAAAAACACACTTGAGTGGATCTTCCTGAATCACAAGAATTGGCCAGCACCTCTCCCAAGGACTCAATTTTTCTGGGGAGGGTGTGTTTCTCTAGTTTCTTTCATAACTCCCCCTCAAATATAACAGATTGAATGAACACACAGATCAGCTTTTCTAAAATGCATTCTCAAGCAATTAATATGCCATTAATACTTAAAAACCACTTGCTTAAAGCTAATCTGCTTTGAAAATTCTTCTGATTTTTATTTCCTCCCCAATGTTCAAAGGAATTGGTGTTGGCAGGAATACTGTTGGGTTCCAATCAGACACACATATCCTTCCACATTCCCAAAGACATGTCAGTTGCCAGAAATACTATGTGATACCACAGTGTTTGCTTTCTCTACATTCAGGGATGCATTGAAGGATGATTACCACTCAGAAGTAGGTGGGTTAGTTTGATGAAGAAAAAGTATGTGAAAAAAGAAGTGATATCTGGCTGGCAATTTTGGGCTCTTTATAAGGCAAAGCTATTTATAAGCTGCTCCCAAGACCTTTGTGCTTTCATGGATGCTGCTTCTTTATACAATAATCACTCTCATAAAGATTACTTTCTGAGAAGAGCCCTCCTGCACCACCTATTCCCTGTGCCTTAGTGCCTGACCATGGGCATAATTCATTGAGGCTGGCAGCAAAAGTCTATGCTCCATTCTGTCGCTTTATTTTTATTTTTCTCTTCTGGTTTTAAAGGGCATATTTTAACATATTCCAAGGGAAAATTAATCGGTCTATAACCAATGCATTTTTTTTTTTATCCTCAAGTATTGGAAAAGGAAACCCATGGTAAAATGTATTTCCAGTAGGTGGAGTCTAAGAAGATTAGCATTGCAGCCACCATTGATATAATGCTGTAAGCAGAGAAGTTTATTCCAGGAGTTCTGTTTGCACTGCCTTAGTTTCCAAGTGAAAGCAGCACTCTGTTTTTGCAGGTGGATATTCATTTACTTATTTCAGCAGGATTTATTGAGCCCCAGCCAAAATCAGGCAGAAATCTGACAATGCCTGAAGACACAGACCTGGGGTCATTCCACATTAAAGCCATTTCTACCATCCATCCATTCAGATCTGTTGTGATTTACATTGTGTTCAAATAGCACAAAGCTTTCTCCAAACAGATCTTTTAATGCCAAGGTCAAAAATTTTGTAACAATTACGCAGACAGGCAGACAGACATATGAATGTACTCATGCATCACATGTATGGAATATATGTATCATGGTTCTTACACTTAGACTTTTCAGTTTTCAAAGGTCAAGTGTTCGTTTTTCCTGATACCACAATTCTTTTTTCCTGGTTTACTTCTGTCAAAATGTCAAATTCTAAGCAGGATTGCCTTGCTCCCATTTTTTTCTTGCACTGTGATTTGGGTTGAGAGAATGATAACAAAGCTTGTTAGAAACGTGTCTGAGATTGATTCTGAGTGATAGCTAAGAAGCTTAGCTAAGAACAAAAAGCATGGGGTTGCTACAGAACTGCTGTAATGTGTGGTTAACCGAATCCTGTTTTTTGCCCTGGTCTTTCCGTTTATTGCCTAAGTGCAGCATCAGTGACTGGAAGTCAGTGAGCCTTTTTGTCAGGTAGAGCTCTGGTACAATTTTGCACACTCTTTCTTGCCGTGGAACAAAACTCAGCCATTCCAAGAAATAAAAAGGTGACATGTAAATTAAATGAAAGCAGAGTGCTTTCAATGCTTATTAAATTAAACTGCACATAGTTTTCTCCTACTGAGATGATAAATGAGAAAGACCGAAAAGACAAAAGTTAGTGATTTAAAATAGGTTGGCCTCAGTAATTATTACATATAAATAATTTATCCTGTATGATGGAATAGTTAAGCATAAGAAGTCAGGAATTGGATTGCCTGGGTTCAGATCTTTGTCATTGGTTGCTGTGTGACCTTGCATAAATTAATCACTCTGTGCCTCAGTATTCTTATATGTAAAATGCATATAATCCTAGGACTGACTTGTCAAAGCTTAAATGCAGTGTGCAAGTAAATTGCTTAGTTAATTGGCACCTAGTGCTTAACACCCAGGGAGCAATGCCTGATGAATAAGGTAGCTCTGGGTACCAAACAGAGATTGTGCAGAAAAGAGTAGTTATTCTGAAGACTGTCTTCTCCAAGTCTCCTCTACTACTTGGGTGAAATTCAGAAGCAAATGCAGTAGAAAGTTCCATTCAGTAGTCTTCCATTAGAAATTTAACTTTCTGGATTTTCAATGCTTGGTCACAGAGTTAGAGTCACATTTTGATACTTTGAGGAGGAAACAGGACATTTTGGATTCTATTCATTTGGTAAACTATAGGCTCATGGCTTTGCCAAGTTGCATTCTGGAACTACTTTGTAAATCTCCACTGGTTAGGGTTGTAATGGTGCACATACTTAATGTGATGTTGAATGCAATATGAAGGGGCCTGTCCCTTTATTGATGTAAGCAAGGGAAGCTTGGTTATTAAAAAAAAGAAAAACCACTGTCACAAAATAAACCAACAGGTGCTAATTAGTTCTTTTGCATGCCCTGGATACCACTGCATGTGAGCGATTATAATGGAATATACATTCTTGTCGGGATTTGGAGCCTTTAAGGCATTTGATGTGCCAATTGCCTTCACTGGGTTCTAGTCTGTAATTTATCACTGGAGTGTCCTACCCTGCTCGAATGCGCCCTTTGTGGGCAGAGGCAAAGCTAATATACTTTCCAAGTGTATTTGAATTGCTTCAATAAATCACAGCTGCCACTGTAAGCAGTTTTATCATTTGCCAGAACAATAAGTTATCTTTGTGCATTATAGAAGAAATGCTCTCCAAGACTTTTATTTGTGTAAATCGTAATGCATCATAACCCATTTCCTAAAATAAAATTAAGAAGCTTATTATATGTGTGTATATATATGTGTATATATGTGTGTGTGTGTGTGTGCGCGCGCACGCACACACACACACACACACACACACACACAGATGCAAGGAAGTATTCCAAGATAATCATGTAAGCTCATCAAGAAATGGGGCACTTTTTATCCTGCTTATTTTATAGTAGCAATTTATTTCTTTATTATTACTGTGATGATGTGAGCATTAAATGCTTACAATGGGGGTTAAATTTCATTTAGCTCTTTACTGCTCTAGCAGTCCAGTGAAAATAGTCTACAAAGAAATAGGACTAGGTACAAATTGCTCCCATTAGTTCTGCCATGCAGTAGATGGAGAAACCTGATGTTTGACATACTGTCCTCCTCTGTTGTCAGCTCTGTAGACAACCATTCCAATTCATCAATCTGCAGAATCCAGTATTTGCCCAAAGTGATTTCTGGGATGAACTTCCAGTTTTTCTTTTATCTTACAATATCCACACCTGGATTCAACATGTACCTGATTTGAATCCTTTAGACTCCTGAAAGGGAAAATGTGCTACGTAACAGAACCAAGCATGAAGTTACCATTAGTGAAAACATAACCTATTTTTAATTTTCTTTCTGGACTCTGTTCAACATGATGGACAATAAAGTCTGCTTTTTTAAATTGACTCTGCTCAAAGCTTCTCAAGTTTTACAAACAAATTTGCCATCACTTTCTACTCTTTTTTTGTTAATTTCCCTGATAATTCAGTTAAGCAGAGAAAATAATGTCTATAAAGAAGCCAGGTTTTTATAACTAGAAACTAATTTATTTGTTTTAAAATCAAACTTTACCCTCCCGGCACATTTCAATATTCGAATTAGATTTAATTCTTTCTACAGTTATTATCAAAAGAGAACTTAGGCGTTTCCATACAGCTGTTTGCTATGGCTGTTTATTTTTACATACAATGATCCAATAGCTAAGATTAAGAATTCTGGGAACACCCCCCCCCCGCCCCACCGCCACATACCTGGTTTCAGGATCTTTATATCCATGTCCCACCCTCTAGGTGGTCATCCCATGCTAATCTTTAAACTCCAGGCCATAAGAAATCACTGTCCTTTAAGCATCTCAGCTTTGTCCATCCCCAGTTCAATCAGAACCATCTCACGATTTTCATTTTTTAATTTTTCCCACATTTGTACAGTTTTTACCTCCTTGTCCTCCTGAGGCCTAACCCAAGTAGAGACCCCCCCCCCCCACTAAGCTCATACCTTGCCTGATGCCCCCTGGATCCTTCTGTGTGTATGGATATGTGTGTTGGGTGTATCTATGAGTACATGTGTATGTGTGTGAGAGTGTATGTATGAGTGTGTACATGTGAGTATGGGGGAAGTGAAAGAAAGATGGCAAGAATGGGATTGGAGATGGGGGCTCAGCTTCCTGACTGTTTTGGCATTGGCCTTACTCCTTCCTATTTTCTCCTTTTCCCAAATCCTCAACTCCTTTCTTTTTCTCTTTTTCTCTCTGAGTCCATAGAAGGGAACTGCTTTCCTGCTTTTTAGAACTTATTTAGTCTTAAAATTCTGCTCCAAACAGTAGGTGGAAAGGAACTCTCGTTTTGGTGGATTTACTCATTTTCCCAAAATATGTGACATTGGCATTGTAAGGCATTGTGGAACAATAAGATCTATGGAATTTGTATCATTTTCTAGAAAGCCAGTACCCTATTTTATAAGTACTTATTAGACAGGAAAGAATAATAACCAACATTCGCTTTTTGCTAATGTCATAAACTTTGACAACAGTCTGTCTTTGCAGGAAAGCGAGGTATAGTAGTCCCTCCCCTTGTCTGTGGAGAATGTGTTCCCAGACCCCCAGTGGATACCTAAAACCACAGATGGCACTGAACTCTCTCTATACTATATTTCTTCCTATACATACATACCTATGAGAAAGCTTAATTTATAAATTAGGCACAATGATTCAACTCTGATGGAAATGTGGGGACAGCTTCTCACTCAGCAGACACATTATCTCCGGTCCTTTTTATAATTTCCCTATTCAGGTGCAACCATGCCCTACCACAATAAATGGCGTGGTGTCCTGTCACTCATTGCAGAGGGTATCTTGCTGAAGTCGTCATAGAGGCTCAGAGCTTTCTGGCACAACATGTTGCTGTCAATGGGAACACATTTTCTGTTCATCTCTCCCACCCAGAGATGAAATGTCTTTTCCATCTCCACTAAGCACTTATCATGTACCATGGCCATAACTTTTGCAGTTTGAGGTGTGACAGCAAAACTAGCACAGATTTCTTTTTCGTTTTTCACGATTTCATGGCTAGAAAATTTGTTTCTACTGTAGATCTTCACAACCTCAGCATATGATTTTTTCTTTCCTTACTGAGTTGGGATATTTTAATCTTTTCATTTAAAGGAAGAATTTTGTGTTTTCCCTTTGGCATATCCAAATTGCCAGCATCACTAATCTTGCACTTTGGGGCCATTGCTAGGTAAAATAAGGGCTACTTGAGCTAAAGCACTACAGTACTGCTACAGTCCATCTGATACCTGGGACAGCTGCCAAGCGATTAAAGAGCTAGTAGCGTACACAGCATAGATATGTGGGATGAAAGGTCAGTGTGGGTTGGTATAAGATTTTATCAAACAGAGCAGTACAGCAATTTAAAACTTGTGAATTGTTTAATTTCGGGGTTTTCCACTTAATATTTTTAGACCATAGTTGACTGGATGGAAAAAAAAAAAACAACACAAAAAAAAAAACTGTGGAAAGTGAAGCCATGGATAAAGGATGACTTTGTACAATTAAAAAAAGAAAAAAAAAAAAAAGACGTGACTTCATGGAGGAAGTTCATTTGCATAAAGAATCTCATTCACAAATTTGCTTTGTGTTAAAAATTCCGTTTTAGCATGTAGAGTTTTACATTTTTAAGTGCTTAATTGGGTGCGACTCCCTCTAATTTGTCTTTTCACTGAAAGCCACCTGCATCCTCTTCTAAATTATTACCATGTTACAGTATTGTTATTATAATCATTTTATCATAAAATACTTGCTATTTATTATCAAAAAGTATGTTCTTCGAATACTGGTGTGACACTTTTTAATGCTAAAGTCATTTTTTAAGCAAGTTTAGTTAACTCGGAGGCAGGAATGTTATATGTTACAAATATTAAAGAGGGCTAGAATGAAGGAAATTTCCTTTGGGTGTAAGGTAAGGAAATAAGTGGAGGGTACAGGAAAATGATTGTCAAATGATCCTTGAAGAAATATCTCTTCCACCCCCACTGTTACCCACACAGAAAAGAGCACATTCCTATAGCTAAAACCATACCATCTTGTGAAGAAGCAGAAAAGGCAGTTTGCTATGGAAATGTAGCGTAGGAGTAGAGTAATTGTTCAGAAGGGCATATGGTATCTTGGCATGGAAACATACAAAAATGTACCCCTAACTATAAAAATAAAAAGCATACAACTCTTGTGGGAGTGTGGGGGGGGGGCATGTGAACCCATGAAGAGTAAGTTTCACAATCCAGGTGACTCATTACCTAAAGTTGTCATGTTGTGGCAGTTAATAGGCCCATGGCATCAGGGCAAATCAAGGGCAGCTAGAAAGTTTCTCACTGCACTTGTTCATTACAATATACTCCTTTGAAAAAAAAATCGTTTTTTAGTTTCTCTGGGATCAAAACAATATTTTGTATGATGCTGTTCCCAGCATAGCCTCAAACTAGGCTTCTAAATTCTCTCATAGAAGAAACATCTTGAATCCTCCAGATGTCTAAAATTACTCTTTGTTCTCATTTCTTACCTTTTCACTAAAGCAAGAGTACTTGGTTTTTTACCCGTGGTACTTCTTTAAGAGTATATTTCAGTAAGATTGGTGAAATGGCTCGGTGTTCTTAGCCTTGGGAAGCACTTGATGCTTTTAGAGTGCAGGCTGCCTCTGCTTTTGGAAATGTGGCCTCTTATCTCAAGGACCTGGGGGTGGATCGTCCTGAAATAGCATGTAGTTCTTTTTACCACAAACAGCATTAACTGTAGCCAAACAGTTGCTGCCACATTGTTAGAAGACTTGGAGAATCAATGTCTTATGCCCAGGCTTTTGAAGTGTGAATGTACTTGATTATTAATTTTCTCTGGTGGGCAGAGACTTTGCCAACCTTTGTTGGTACTGTCTTGCTGATCATGTTTTGAGTATGGTAGCTAGCCTGTCAGAAGAATGAAACATAAAATGTTAACATTTTAGATTGAAGCCTGCTAACTGTATGCCCATGTCATGATTCTTTATCACCTAATAGACATTTGTGTCACTTAGGTAATGTTTGCCACAGTGGGAAGAGGTGCTGGGGATCGTTGCTGTTATATATATATATATATATCAGGTTGATCAGTGGATGGCTGACTGGTATGATAAATAGAATGAATTAGTAGTCGATAGAAAGGACTTGGAATTTTCAAAGTAAAGCAGGAGAAGGCCCATAAGTGTTGGCAGAATATTAAGGTAATGAATTGATGGAGCGGAAGGAGTCACTCATTACTTTGATTTTTAACCTGAAGAAACTGAGGTGCATTAGGTTTTATTTCTTGCCTGAAGCCATAGAGCTCATCTCTATGTGACCTGAGGCTTTCTGGGAAAGAATATTCTTTCTTTTACTTTAATTGGGAACTACCTCTACCCAGGACCAGGAGTCACATTTAGCCAGGATGGGAACGCAGGAAAGTGGAGGAGAGTGCTTCCTTTCAGCCTGGACTAGAGGTCTTTGTCCCTGGCTCAGATGCACATTGGTGTGCATTGCTGCTTTGTCTTGCAGCCTCCAGGTTTAGAGGCTGCAAGACATCTCTTTAGAAAAAGAAATGTTATCAACCAGATGTGGTGGCAGTTGCCTGTCTTCCCAGTGACTCCAGAGGCTCAGTCAGGAGGATCATAAATTTGAGGCCATCCTCAGCAACAGTGAGACCCTAAGCAACTTAGGAAGACCCTGTCTCAAAATAAAAAATAAAAAGGGCTGGGGATGTGGCTCAGTGGTAAAATGCCCCTGGGTTCAATCACTGGTACCAAAAAAAAGGGGGGGGGGCAGGTCGGGGAACAGAAAAGATGTTGTATAACATCAGGAGGCAATTCAGTTTTACCTGTCAACATTCATTCAACCATAACACCATGCATTTATTGGGCATCTTCTGTGTGCTGGTATTGTGTTACAGAGAGGATATGATAAGCAAAGTGGGAACGATTGAACAAAGACAATAAGAAGCAATCTCTGAAGATAATTATCATTAAGAAAAAAGGAAAGTGACTTAAAATTTTTGCACAGTCATGTATGCTAACACAATATATTTAAAGGCCTTTGGACAATAATATGTTTAAATCAAGAGGTTTATTTTTGTTTGGTGTTGGTTTGGTTTCCTCTTGAGTCATGCTAGCATAGATTAACTTAACATCTTTCAAGAAAATTCAATCACATCAAGCAAGATTCTTTCTGTTTAAACAATATAATATGAAATTTGGTTTAGACTCGATATTATCTTTGTAAGCAGCAAATGTAGCTGTTATCTGAAGCCAATGAAGTTCTAATTTTGGCTGCAACTGATTATTGCACCTGTTCAGAAATGTAAACTGATGAATTTGACAAATTTAATTAGAAACATTTGGGGACATCTGTCAAAGCCTCCATTATTATCATTAGTCATTCACAGAAGTGAAATAAAAAGAAAGGATATGTAAATGGGAAATATCGCCAGGTATGGTGGCTCATACCTGTAATCCCAGCAGCTCAGGAGGCTGAAGCAGGAAGATCTGGAGTTCAAAGACAGCCTCAGCAATTTAGCAAGGCCCTAAGCAACTCAGTGAGACCCTGTCCCTAAATAAAACATTTTAAAAGGGCTGGAGATGTGGCTCAGTGTTTAAGTACTGGGGTTCAATCCCCAGTACTCCCCCACCCAAAAAGGGGGAAATATTTTTCAGAGCTTAAGGAATTTGTGTTGAGTTATTATTTACCTAATTGTCATAATGAAGCAACTCTATTTATTTCTTGTTCTACTCACAAGAGATCTTAAACAGATTCAGTTTAGCCCAGAACTTAGCTTTAGAGTCATATTAATGGTGAGGAAACTGAAGCCAAAAGAGACTGAGTAAAAGTTCATGCAACTGAGTAAAAGTTCAGGTTGCCAAACAATTGGTCTGTGATCAGCTCAGCAATCCTCATTTCGGCAGCTTGGTGTGTTTTCTGCATTCACAGTGGAGCCAGCATCCTCCTGTGTGGACCCCAGTGTCTCGGTTCTCTGTCACATCTTCAAAGCCATCGTGAGTTGTTTTTTTTCTTTCCTTTCTGGTCCAGTGAACTTACTCTACAAAATAGAATCCTCCGGTCTTTATTTTACTTTATTTTGGGCAATCATCTGTGTGCGTGGAGCACAGATCTCTTAGGAACAGCTAAATTAAAGAGCTTTGGATGCCTGAAAACAGCTGCACAGGCTTTGCCCAGGCTGATGGAATGATGCCAGCCTTGGCGTGCAGGAACCTGCCCACGCCTGGGTCAGCTCCCCTTGCACTCCTGTGAAGAGACCTGTTATTATTAGTGTGCAATTATTTTTGCCTACGGAGGGCTGATCTTCATAGATATTTTAGTTTTTGTTAGAGGTAAAAAGAACTTTGTGCTTTAGAAAACACTTTATCCGTATCTTCACCATAAGCATTGAGTTTCTTATTATTCATAATACTCCAAATGGTGCCTTGAAACTGAGTAAAACATCTATGGCAAGCCAGGCGTGGTAACTCAAGTCCATAATCCCAGCAGCCTTAGGAGGCTGAAGCAGAAGGATCATGAGTTCAGACACCTCAGCAACTTAGCAAGGACCTAAACAATTCAGCAAGACCCTGTCTCTAAATAAAACGTAAAAAAGGGCTGGGATGTGGCTCAGTAGTCAAGTACCCCTGACTTTAATCCCTGGTACACAAATATTATATACATATATATGTATTTTATATATATCTTATATGTATCTTATATACAGCATATGTAGCCTTCTCAGCAAACTCTGGGGTTGGCATACTCTTAGCAACAAGTTTATAACTTCAAGTCATGTCTTAAAATATTACAATCATAAGCAATATGACTGTTTTCTAAATGCCGGAGTGCTGAAGCATGTCCCATCAATTAATTCTCACCCAAATCCTTTGAGACTGATACTATCATTGTATCATCTTCTCCATTTTACAGACAGTGGAAATAGAGATGTGGCAAGGGACAGTAATTATTCCAGGATATACAAGGAATCTGTTTCAAAGGCTGGGTCTTTATTTTATAATACATTGTCTCTCATGATTCAGCAATTTGTGCAGAGAGAGAGGAAGAAAGAAATATTAAACTTGCTTCTTCCCCCCAAAATGTTTTGAGCAGTCTTAGGATGTGGTTTTAGCATCCACTGAGACATCATTAGATTTGCTGTGATGGGCATTAGGTATCAAATAGCAGCTTTCTCATATGTAGGTAATGCGGTTGTAACCATTTATTTTTAAGCTACTGCACTAAGTCCTTCATCATGATTTTCTTAATAATGCCAGGCCACTTAGGAGTTATTGTTCATGCGATTTCATCATGTGAGCTTTCCAAGAGCCCCTGCCTGCTGAAATACCAACTTTTCTTAATTAAAATTTTATTCTCAAAAGAAAACAGCTTTATATTTTTTTTGTAAGTTAATAATGAAACTCATTATTATGCTGCATCTTTGGCTACATCTATTTAAATACAGGCACTGGTCACTTTGTGTTCTCTGACATCACTACCAAGACTGTGTCCACTAAGCCGATGTTTCTATAAAGCCGTTGTAACATCTCCATTTTCATCAAATACATTCATAAGACAGTGTCTGCATTCTGCTTCTGCTGTAAGTCATGTTAATAGTGAGGTCTAAAAACTTAACAGCTACTTCAAATATTCTTCATGAATATTCCTATGGTGAGATGGAGAACATCCCCCAAAATGTGCTTACAGATTTAATAACATAGTCAGTATGGTTCCATATGAGAAAGCCTTAAAAATATGACTGGAAATACTACTGAATGAAAAAAAAAGTTAAATGTTATACTTCATATTTTGATATGATCTTATCATAATGACTTCTTTTGTATATTTAATTCATAAATATCCAAGAAATATCTTGGAGAGCTGTGTTGTCTCTCCTGAGTAGATTCTTGCATTTGTCTATGTAGCAGAAATTTCTTTTTTATCAATGTAAATTTATTCCTTGTGAATTCCTCCAGTCTTCCCTCCCTCTCTTGCACCTTTTTCTTAACACTTAGAATCTTGCTGGAGCAGTGTATTGAGAAGTGGACTCCATTTGAATTATGTTATATTTGAATGATAAAGAATGAGAATAGCACATCTCTCCTGCTAGATCAAGGGTTTTGAATTTGGAATTTCATGACTAGGTTTTCTGGGGTTCCTAAAATCTGGAAAATTTTGTGCAAAATGCTTTTGTATGTAACTGGACACAATCAACTGGAAAAGGGTTCAACACTTTATCAAATTTTCAATGTGATTCATCTTCCTCTATAAGTATTAAACATATGTGCCCAGATCAATAAACTTTCTTCTGGTTCCCGTTATTTTATTGCCTACTTCATCCCCTTTCAAAAACAAGTGAGGAAATTAAGTAGCATTTTGTAACCTGTGTATTCTGTTAATTTCTGTTTGATTTAAAAACTAGTATAACCGTTCTACTCCACCCCCCAAAATTTGTTTTTGAAGGTGCACTCTGAGTGAATAACTAGCAAAATACAAATTAGATGAGCATATATTCCCTGACTCAGTCACTTACTCATTTTGGCACTGTTTTCAACTTAATTAGCTGCCAAACTGTTTGAAATCGTTTTAATTCTAAGCCAAACATTCTTCAACTTAGATGCACAGTGAACCGTCAGCTAAAGACAGAAAAAAGAAACCAATGACAAATGCCATTTATGAGGAATACAAAATGAATAACATTTTCTAAGTTCATTTCAATAAAATCTTTACTATATTCATAAAAATGTATCTGTATTGTGCATGCATGTACACACATAATATACATGTACATACATAAATGTATGTATATGTTTGTGCATATTTATATATTGAGTAATCATACAGTTTATCATATGAACTCATTTGACAGCAAAAAGAGGCCACTAATAATTACACTAGAGCATCAGCATTAATGAGCACATTTAGTCACCCTATATAAAATTTTGCCTCTGTTACTTAAAAAAAGTTAGAAAGAGATATACTTTGATCTCCATTTTATGCAACGTATTTTATCTTGTGTATTAAATAAGAGCTAGCAATTAAAATTAATAACTAGCATCCAAAAAATTTTAAAAAGGAGAAGAGTGACATTTATTCCAACTCAGTTTTTTCTTTAGAAAGAATAAAGGCTATCTATAATCCAAATGTGCTTTTTTTGTGAATAACTGCTTACAGTGAGCAGCATGAATCCTTTTGTCTTATCTCATAAATTAGAAACAAAACACAAAAACCATCAAAACTAACCAGTTGGCATTTTAAATGCATAAAGCATAACATTCCAAACATCAAGTGAAAAAGTATGCTTTGTCTATCTTGGCATTTAAATATATCTTTAATTTAATGTCCTTTTTATTATTCATTTAATTCTAAGACCAAGATTCCAAAAGGTATCTGTTCACAAATCATAATTTTAATAACATAGTTAAACAGAAGGTAAATTAAACATCATGTGTCTCTTGTTAAATGAGAAGAAGCAAACTTGACCCATATATATTATTCTAAAAATTCTAAAATATAATCCATAAAATATAAATTGAAAATATTAGGCGTTTTTCTTAAAAATTACTTGCTCAGTCATCTAGCTCTAAAAAAGAATGGTTAGGTGAAATATTTATGAAGTGGAAGGTTTTCTGTACCTCTCTGCAAGAGACCCAGGCCTGCTAGCAGCTAGACGCTATGAAGCATTGTAGTAGTCTGACAAGGTAAGAGATGCACCTTAGCAAGAGCAACTCCCAGGGGAAGCAGAGGACAGGAACCACTGCCTTGTAGACTATCTTTGATGTGATAACAGGGGCTGCATTTAAAAGACTGAAAGGCACCTGCTTGAATCTAGAGTATACTCACCACCTTTCGACTCTGAGATGGTTTTAGATGAAGAAGAGTTCTCCTTTTCCTGTGGCAGCTGATAGGGTAAAGGTAGCTTATGGGACACATAAACATAGCTTTGATTAGGAGACCAAAACCAGTGGAGAACTGGATTTGTTTCTTATATGGGAGCAAGAAGAATCCTCACATTTCTGAGTCCTTGGTGATACTCATGGCTGCAGCCTTTAAGGAGTACAGCAGCCTGGCTGCCCTGAAGTTACAGCCCAGAAATCAGTGTTTTCCAGAGCTTGGTGTCCAAGTGCCTGTCCAAATGATTCCTTCCCGGACATCTGCTCCCTAGCTACAACCAGCTTGCCTTTTCCACTCCCTGCTGTACCAAGAATTTTGTCTGCCTTTGCATTCAGATCTGCTTCTGTAGCATTTGCTACTAGAGATTGCAGTTTCTATGTAATTCAAGGGCAGGAGAGCATATTCATTGCATGGCCTTAAACCCCTCCATGTGTATTTCACTTAATGACTGGGCCTTGGATCTCATGGAAATTTTGTGTGCTGAAGCCTAGAAGGGGCATCTCCAAAATTCTTGTTCATTTGTTTGTTCGTTTGCAGCAGGTGTGGTCTGTCCCTCCTGGTACTATCAACTGCTCTTTGTTCTTCATGTAAGGTATAATTCTGGAGAGAGAAAAATTCTTCCATTCACTGAGCACCATTTAGTGGTAACAAATACCATGTAGTAGTAAATGCCAACTGTTGAGCAAGTCACATTACTCAATATCTACCTACCCTTCACAGAAGCCCAGGAAAGTTGGAAATTATTTGCTCCCGGTTTGTAGGCAAGAAAAACAAAGCTCAAAAAAAAAACAGGCAATTTTTCAGAGTCACACAGCCAGTGGGTTGAAGTGCTCCTTATTTGTCTGATTATGAAGCCTGTGATTTTTCCACTTGGAAACAGAAACTTTGTAAATGTAATACCAGAAACTTATTTTAAGTCTCATTTAGGTGTTCCTTCATTCTATTTCACTGTGCTGATGGTTGCTTTGAGTATTTGAATAAATGATGTCTAAATATACTAAACGTGAAACTAATTACAGCAGAGCATTTTCTAAACCAAATGTGCTTGCAGAATGCAAGGACCAGTTAGGGTCATTGCAGAAATAAACTAGATCTTCCTTTTTTTTTTTTTTTATTTTTTTATTTTCCCTGAAATAGTCTTCACTCATTGTTATCCATTCTATCTTAACCATCTGGTACCACAGCCAGCACAGGAAAATGTCAAATTCAACAAAATGAGTAGTGCTGCTTGAGTTGAATCATAATTTAACTTTTTTCCCCCTTGCCCTACAGGATATTTAAATAGTGACATTATTTAATAGTACTTTTTACCAGTTCCCTACAAACGTTGCCATTTCCTCCAAATGGAAAGACAAGTATTAGGCCAGTGAGTCAAATATTCTACCCTAATACCTAATGACATATAAATTTGAGAGTTAACATTTACTTAATTGCCAAAGCAGTCATGCTAAGTGCATACTCTGACATATTATCAGGTGTTACAAAGGATCATTTCTGAAGGGAACAAAGTTCTATAAAAGCAAGAGACAATAATGGAATAAAGCATTATCCAACTCTTTTAAAAGCACCTTCACTTGAGCAGTTTGGCCCAGTAGCTTGGAAATGCTTCATGAGGTAGAAATGCATTTCTGTAATCTTTAACAGGAAGGGGCTGGCTGGTTACTTGGCCTTTCCTCACATCGCCTAGACATTCTCTAGCCTCCTCTCCTGACACCATGAACTTATCTCTCAGGTTTCATTGTTCGGTGGCTTCTAAGTGTGTTTCGCCAATGCAAGGTATCAACAGCAAGAGATCAAAGGGCAGAGGAAGAAAGAGCAAGCGGAGTCTCTTTGCTGTTCCCTGCCTGCCTTGGAAGGTAGTGGTTCTGGCAGGAAGCTCCTCCTCTCAGGTCTCACGGCCTTCCGGTACCACTGGCTTCTCTTCTGACACAGGCAGGCGTAGGGGAGAAAACAGTTCACTGCTGTTAGGCTCTGGGTGGCTCCCTTCCGTTGGACTTTGAGTTTGTATACTCCCTTTATTAATATCTCCAGTTGGATCATTAAGTTGCATTCTGTCGTGTGGACCCTGAGGAAATGGGAACAAAATCACTGGAACACCTGTGTCTTAATTCTGGCACTTCTCGGCTGCATAACCTTAAATGATCTGCCCCATTCTTTGTGCTTCATTTTCCGTTTTCTGTAAAATGAGAATAAGAGTTGTACCTGGTGAGTACAATAAAGTACATCAATGAAAGTCATTGTATTGCTTGAAGAGAGGAGAATGCTTGCTTTTCCTGTTTGAGTTGGTACATGTGTGGTCTGTTTTAATAATCCCTGATGTGATATCCTCAGAATGCTCTCTGCTGGGAAAGAGCTACTACTATGCACATCTAAACATTGGGATATAGTTGAGCTGACCATTTCTAAAGAGATGGTTTGATTCCATTTTTTGCAACTAGTTATAAGATCCTTGAACCTCCCAAACTCTTTGTTTTCTTCTTCCCTGATACCCTACTCTGTGCTATCGCAGAACAGTTTATCAGTAACTACTGGAAGCAGAATAGGTGAGAGTTCCAATTCAAGAACACAGATGTCCTCTGTGGACTCCAGTAACAATAAGATCACCACAGCTGTATGTATAAAAAGGAAATGGCATTTTTGTTGGATTCTGAAGCACTCGTGGACTATTGCCAAAATAATGCAACACAATTCCTAGAATGTTTAGGGAGCAAAAACATTCCAATAGTGCAGTCTGCATGAAGCTTAGCGATAGGTACCCTGGAGAGATATTTAGCAGGAATAGGGAGGTAGTCCTTGATTTATGAGATATTCTGTATGTGATCCTGTGCAGGTAGCTTTCTTAGTCCTCTGACCTTCAGCTTCATCACCCAGAGCTTGTTGGATCAGGATATCTCCAAATCCATTGCTCACAGTCAGGTCTAATGACACAGCATTAGTGAGGCCCCAGAAAGTGGTCAGAAAAGCAAAGAGGGGCTGTATATGAGGGAACAGAGAGAGTCCAGGAGTCCTGTTTGCTTTTAGGTCAAATGAAGGTTAAAGCAGTTAAAGGGAGCACAACCACAGGTCAGCAAAGTCAGTTATGTCCTAAACAGCGCAAGACTGCAAGGACCCAGTTTGGTTTCCCAAATGCCTCACTGGTGTGAGAATACCAGCCAGAACCTGGTTCAGGTGCATTTTCCTTTCCCTCTCCAACTTTGGTGCTATCATCGTCTTCATCCCAGCAACAAGACATGAAATTAGAAATCTATGCTGTGTCCTCTTGATTTACTGTTAGAAGGTTTTTTTGTTGTTTTTTTTTTTTTTTTCCTAGAGTCAAGGGGGGCAAGAGAAACAGATGCTGCCTGTCCAGATTTTTCTTTATTCTGTTGTGATGATGATAAATCATTTTCCTTCTGCTGCCTCTCATGCCTTGGGCTTCGGGCTCTGTTCAGTGTGCATTGCTTCTTCATTATTTTCCTTCAAGTTTGTGTTTGTTTGCTTATTTTCTATTATGTCCCTTTGCAGGATGCTTGTGGGGTGAGGGCGATAAGGCGGTTTCTTTATCGACGTTATCACTGAATATTACTAGGCACTGAATGTAGAATACAAGGACAGGCAGAGATGTGTCAGATAGGCTTTCTCTTCTAGAGATCTACAGTCTGTGTAGGAAGCACGATCTAAAAAAGTAATAAAACAATATTTGAGGTCATACTAGGTGAGCAGAGTATGTGAAGAACAAAGGAAGTTTAGTTCCATATATTGGCTATTGCCGACCAAGTGGTATGTGTTTTACAAGAAGGACATTAGCCTGTCCTGACACCCTTTGGCAGAGGATTGTGTCCCTTTTACAGACGAGTAAAATGAAGTCACAGAGAAGAGATGAGCTCCACAGAATGTGATTTGCCAGACCCTGTTGCTTATTCTGTGAGGGGAAAGGTAATAAGTAAATTGAACAATAGGTTTTCAAGGAAGACTGTTTATTGAGACTTCTCACTGTTATCTCAATCCAGATAACACTTCATAAAGGCTCAGCCAGTTGTTCCCAAAATGTGGTCCCCAGATCAGCAGCTTCAGCATCATCCAGGAACTTGTCAAAAATGCAAAACTTCAGACCCCAGTCTAAACCTACTGGATCAGAATCTCTTGGCATGGAGACACAGCAATTTGGCTTTCAATAGGCCTTTGGCTTTCAATAGACTTTTGGCTTTCAGAACCATTGACCCAGGAGGAAAAAATGTTCCAGCTGGGAGAAGAAGTGGGTAGAGGCAATGTGATGAGGCTTTCCAGCTCTGAGAAGCCAGCACGCACACCTCGCTGGGCACAGATCGGCCTCGAATAGTGCCCTCTTGCTGGCTTCAGAGAGTTAAGGCTAGAATGTGAGGCCCAGGTGAGGCTCCCACAGACTCAGTGTTAGCACCCTCTCACCTTGCTGAAGGCAGCAGGGGTCCTGGCCCAGAGGGTGTCCTCCTCTGGAGAGTTTAGGGACCTGGCTGTGCCTTGTGGAGCAGCTCCCCTGCAGCCTTATGATGAACCTTAGGCAATGAGCTCCCTGACATCCCAAATTGCTGTTGCTCCATTTGGGTGCATATAAAGCATTCTTAACCATGATGGAAAGCAAATAGTACCCTTGAATGCCTTGGGGTGAAGGGTAAATTTATCAAGTAAAGGATCTGAATCATTTCTCTCGCTACCCTGGAGCAAACCATTAAAAAAAAAAAAAAAAAAAAAAGAAGGAACTAACTGCACTGTCCTGGTGAAGACAGTCTGCCCTTGAGGGCGGGTTGGAAGAATCTTCAGGACAGACCATTTGTCCTTCCGTTGTACTTCCACTTTAATTAATATGAAATCTGATTTAAATGTTAACCATAGCTTCCAATTCCAGCCAGATGAAAAGGTATGCACATTTATATTTGTGTGGACAAACTTGCAGACTTCTGATCGTTGCCTCGGTCCAGATAAAAAACACTTTTAAATAACAGCTCTCTACACAGTGAGATTAAAAATCTTCCTTATTGCTGTTACCAAGGATGATCCTGAGTTAGTTGCTTACGTAAGGAGACAAAGTATCTCTTTACTCTTGCTTGGGTCTGTGACATCATCTGGTGCCCAGAGTCTTTGCTGAAGGATCATCTGTTGCAATAGCAATGAAAACACAGAATAACAGGGAATCAGAGGTCATGTTCTCCAACTCTAACTATAATCACAACTTTAAAAATTGTTAGCCTGGAATTCACCCTGGAAAATATTGGTTATTGGTAGAACACGGAAATTTTATATCAAGCTCAGGTGTATTGTTGCTGTAGGTTTTAATGTGCTGTGTGTGTAACACATAATCTAGAACCCATCTATTTTTCTTGGATTGCAATGTAATTTCAAAAAGTTGATCTTTTTACATTTTTAGTATCCTGAAATTATAAAACTGACTGCTATATATCTATTCAGGTCTTAAGGAGAGAACAGAAGAAACTACATCCTGAAAACATCAGTGCTTAGCATTTTGTATATATGGGCTCAAAGAATATGTGTGCATGATGTAGAGGGAAATAAGTTACTAATGCTTGCTTCAGTTTCAAGGGAATTTCTTTCGATTGTCCATTTGAGTAGATAGAATACAGCCTGTCATCATGTCAATGGATCCTGCCTATTAATTTTGAATGGAGAGTTTGCGAGACCATGTGCTTTCTCATTCATCTTTAATCAAGACTTTTTTGGGTTATTGCCATTTCGTGAGGATCACAGAATGCTAATCATGTTCTTAACATAAATAAGAGCATCTTTCCTTCATATTCTTATCAGAAGTTATCTTCGGCTGTCTTCTCAGAATTATGTTATAGCATTTGGCTCTGGATCATAATAAGCTCTCTGAGCTGTTTTCTGTCTTCAACCAATTTGGCAGAGAGTACACTTTGCTGCTGGATCAAATGAGGGATATAGCAGTAAGATGGCAAGACTGTGAGCTTACATAGTCCAGAGGAGAAAAATGATCGATTCTTTATTAATCAAGTCCTTCAACTATTTTCCCTTCTTTGTTTCTTTGTTTCAATCTTTTTTTTTTGGGGGGGGGGCAGTAACCTGGGAATTGTACCCAGTGTCACTTTACCACGGAACTACATCCCTAATGCTATTTATTTTTTTATTTATTTATATTTTGAGACAGGGTCTAACTAGGTTGCTGAGGCTAGCCTCAAACTTGAGATCCTGCAGCCTCAGTCTCCCAGTCAATGGAATCACAAGTGTGGGCCTTTGCACTCCACAAATCCTAATTTTCCTGCTCGTATGCAACTCTTTCATGTTGAATGTGTTATGAATCATGATGAGTTCACAGATTTTCCTTCCCTCTCCCAGATTTTTAATGTTTCCCTCTTTATTTTCTTAAAAATAAAAAAAGCACAAAAAATACTTCTGATATTTTTCCAATCCCATGTTAAAACAAAACATGAGACCCCAGCCACCCGATGTGCTCTCTGGCTCTGCCCAGTTCTCTGCCTGGGACTATGCCTGGCTCCTAGACTTCTCAAAAGAATCCTTTCCCCCTGCAGACTGATTTGCCCACCACCTCCATTGCTTTTATCAAGGTCACTAACCTGTGGTCCACTTACTTTTCTCCTTGGCAGTTCTACAACCCGTCATTGTCCGTTTTTCTTTCTTGAAACCCTCCCCTCCATTTTCTTTCTGGATACCATTTTCTTCTGGTTCTTCTGATTTTTTGGCCTCCCTTCATTCTTCAGTTTTCATTTTATCAGCCCAGCATCTGAAGACAGTTTTGCCTTATGCCTTCATTTTGATATCTGTTCAATCTCCCCTTCTCAGAAATAGACTGTCCTTAAGAGCAACTAAGTTCTAACAGTTCCTCTGAGCTCAGACTCTTTTGTTCATGAGTTTGCTGATCATCTCCCTATGCTTGTTCTTCCTTGCTTTTACAGTGAAGGAATTACAATTCCTTTTGAAGTTCCTGTCGATCATTTCACTACTATGCTTATATACCTTGCATGGTGCCCAAATCTTTCAGCAATCAGTTCAATTTCATAGCATAGTTTTCAAGGCCCTGGGACTTGAATCTAGCTCTATTTCTATCCTCTTCTACTACTAATCTGCTGCCATCTCTACATATTCACCATCTTTGAATATATTTTTGACATTCCTCAGCTTGACACATGTAGATCTTCATGCCTTTACAGGTATACTATTTTTGTTCCAATTCTTCCCACCTGATCCCACCCCATTAACAAATGTCAACTCATATTCTAATATACTGTCCTAAATGACTTCCTGGAAGCCTTCTATTACATATTTCCTATTTGCTCACCCACACTTGAAGTAAAAGCACCTAAAGTAAAAGCACCTGAAGTAAAATCTCCTCACTCAATGGTTTTGAGAGTCTAAGACATGCTTCTAGTTTCGCTCCATCCCATTGTGCCACGAGCTTCTCTTTAAGGTATATTGCCACCACCAGTGTTAACGCTGTACATGACTGTTAAAGAGTTATTCTTCAACCACATGGCAAAGAACAGCCAATAAGTTTGTAGAAGGAAAGACCAATAGAACAAAAATTTAAATGAATTGCAAATTTGATTGGCATCAAATATTAGATTAGAGGTGTGCCAGAGGTATCTCATACTAGTTCAAAAATCCAACTCCTAAAAATTCAAGTATTGTGCCAACTTGGATATTAAGCTCTTTGGTTGTTTGAAATAAGCTATGGTGAGAAAATTTGCACCAGGAAAATTAGCAAGCATTATAGACCAGGGCTTTCTTTTCTTTTTTTTTCTTCCTTTCCTTCCTCCCTCCCTCCTTCTCTCTCTCTCTCTCTCTCTTTCTCTCTCTCTCTCTCTCTCTTTCTTTTCTTTCTTTCCTTCTTTCTTTCTTTCTTTCTTTCTTTCTTTCTTTCTTTCTTTCTTTCTTTCCCATCGAATAGCCAGTTTTCCTGCAGAGCACTAATAATCATGATTACAGTATAATTAGAGCTTCTCATGTCATATCAAATGTGTGATACTATTAGAACTCATAGATGCCTGTTTCTGACAGGTCATATCCTGAGCATCTCTCTATGTCCTTTCTCTCATTCCTACCAACTCTGCCTTAGTTCATAATTTCATTGTCTCTGTCCTAGCTCATTGATGCTGCCTCCCAGTAGATTCTTAACACTAGAACAATATAATTGCTAAATCTACCACTAGAATAGTGTTTGGGTGAGAATCCTGTCAGTCTGGAATTGAAGGAGATAGTCATATTTGACTGGGCATAATGATGCATGGGGCTTTCTTACATAAAAGGGTACTTCTGATTCGCTATCTGTTACCTATGAAATAGTTTTCCCCTTGTAGTGATGGGTAGATTTCCAGAAATAGTGTGTGTGACCATAGCACTTATTTTGAGATAGTTGGCCAGGGCTGGGTTATACCCTGTAGCCAAGCAACAGTGACAGTAATTTGATCACAGTGATGTTGACCTCATGACTTTTGACCTTATGATTATCCTGCTCCAGTTGGCTGGTCAATAGCAATTCATCAATGGAAATAACCACCAGGGGGGTTATTATCCCAGAACCCGTTATTACAGCCATCTTCGACTTGACTTTGCCCCAAGCATGATCTGGGGAAAGGATCCTTGTGTCACCTCAGCATCGGTTTCCTGCCACCCAGGTGGGTTTTAAGTATGTCCATAATTAACACTACTGGTTGAGGTGCAGGAATGCTACATTTTCTTCTAAGCTGCTCAACCTAATTAAGAAAGTAAAATGTCTGTGAGTCTTTCAGGCAGCATTTCTCCCTCTGGGTTGTTGAAGCTCTCTGGCTGTCAGCACAGCACTATGGGCCAGGAAAGTTCAGAGAATTACTTCAATAATATGACGGCCTCTTCCATTTAAAATGGAATTCAGTGTTGCTTCCCTGAGAGGCACTCATTGAAATTCCGTGCATGATCGGTTCCTCTAGTCATTTAACAGTGTCTCTCATGTTTGCCCTGATTTAAAAAAAAAAAAAAAAATAGAGAGAGAGAAAGAAAACCAGCTTTGTATTTGTGATAACATGGATCAGGATGGTATAATTGCAGTGAAGAGGCCCCCAAGCTTGCAGTAATAGGATGGTTCGTCTGATGTGTACGGCCATTAGAAAATGACCCATGCATGGATGTTCTCAGGGGACAGTAAAGAGGCTTTTAAGAATTACACTCTGTGCAGTGTGAAAGCTAATGAGCAAAAGAGCAAGTATGAAGAAAAACTACTGCTTCAGGAAGGCTGATTCCACTTAGGGCCTGTCACAGCTTCCCTCAAATTCATTAGGATGGACTGGTCTTCACTGGGACGTGGGCTGCATTACCTCCATTCCCAAGCAGGCTCCCTGCAGGCCATTCTGCAGCATGTTCCCAAGGAATTAAAACCACTAAATAATGAATGCTGACGAAAAGAAAGAGGATGGATTCAGAGACTGCCAATATGTAAGGTGAATGCGGGCATTTGCATCAAAGATGAAAGAACTTGTAATAGGCTTCAAGGAAAGGAGGAGAAAGCAATTTCTTGCACTCTCTCTTTTGAATCTTTAGAACCATGTTTTTACAATTTCATTTCACGTTTAAACAGAAGAGTGCCTATTTATGATTTCCCAACTAGGTATATTTAGCCTAAATTTTAACATCTCTAAGATCCTGTATCTTTAACATGTTTAAAAATAAAATATCTTCCAACTCTATGTTGCTTTCTTGTTTTAAAGGTTCTACTTAAGGTTTGGGGTCTCACAAATTGGGAGATTGGCCTAGAGTCAAAGTGCCTCACATGAGTCACACCAATCTTTTCAAAATTGTTCCCACTTGTCCTATATTGCTATTCTTGGGAAGTTTAACCTGGGATATGTATGAGAGTAGGGCATGCTGGGTGAAACGAGGTAGCTTCCTTGGAGTCTGAGGGCTCCTGGTCTTCAGGTAAGTGCAGTTGCCGAGGTGGTCCTCCCCTTTACATAAGGAAAGAGCTGCAGGCAAGGAACAGCTATTTCCCCAAATCCACCTCACTGAGGCATAAGGCAGTGATTTCTCTTTCAAGAACTGTGGGGATCCTAGGATATCAAGCGGCATAGCTCCTCACCCCTTCTGAAGCCACCTGGATCACCACAGCTCTATCGGGAGATGAAACCAAAGGATTCCCCACCCTAGAGCCAGTGCCCTAGTAGTGAAATAAAACTTTGGGTTTGGGAATAAACCCGTAGTGTTCACAGAATGAGCACAGTTTATAGGTAGCAGTCTATACTCTGAAATGCAGTAGGGTGGCCTGGGGGAATCTTGTTTTCCCAAGGCCCTTTTGGTACCCTCAGTTGTTTTGCAGAGTCCCTGTTTAATCTTCTTTCCCTTACCTATTACGGTCTTCCAACTACAATGAACAATATCTTCATTTCCAAAGGTCAAGTGACTTTCCCAGGAAGAGCCAATTGTCTTGGGAGAGTCATGTGACTGAATTCATTCATATAGAATTGAGCTGTTTTTACCTTCTATTTCAAGATTTTAAAGGTAATTTTTTTTGGAGGGGGGTGGAAACTAGAGTAAATATGCATTCTCTTCCAAAGTTGTGAGAAGAGTCATTATTTGAAATGGTCCTAGTAATTGAAAGCTGTAATATCAGGTAACTTGATACTAATAAAGTAAATCGAAGAACTGGAATCCATTTGGAAACCACCACCCCCCACTCTATTTGCCTGGTGTCCCACTATCTAAATAACTAGCTTTTAAAACAGTTACTGAGCGATATGAGTTGGTTTTAACAAGGCAGTTGTTCTTTTCCTTTGATTTCCATTCTTTCTATGATACAAACAGAACCTTGTTCAACTAACTGTGAAGTATAATTCTTCCCCTCTTTATTTAATCATTGTTAACTATTGAGAAAGCAATTAATGCAATAAATGATCATTGAATACTTGCCACATGAAAGAGATTATGTTAGGGCTGTGAGAATTGGAAGAAGGAATAAGGATTAGGATGTCCCTTCAGTAAGTAAGAACAAGAGCTCCAAAGTCAGAAAACCACATTGTAAATTCTTATTTTCCTGTAGAGTAGCTGTGTGACCTTGATGAGTTGCTACATCTTTCTAAGTTACAGTTTTCTGTTCCATAAAAGGAGTTTAGCCATAGCGACAGCTTTTCGAGATTGTGATTGCGAAAGCCCTTAATTCACTGTTTGGCTTAGAGTCAGTGATCGACACATGTGGCTGGTTTATAATAGTAAATCTTCAAAGCTGATGAAAGTGTACAGGAATTGATAGGAAGCCAAGAAACAGAACCAGGTGGATATTGAAAAGTATCAAAATGCACAAACTATAAAACTTCAGCAAAAGGATAACCCAGTCCTGGATAAACACTTTTCTTCATAAATATATATATTTATATATATTTTTTTTTTTTTTTTTTTTTTTTTTTTTTTTTTTAACCAGCTATGCCACACTCAAGAATTTGCTGAGCTACTGTAATTCCACCTCAAACCTTGAGCAAAGCACTGTTTGAATCTAGAAGCGAGCTGCTTGATGATGCCTTAGAAACTTGGGAAAATATTTGTACCTCGGTTCATCCAAGACACATGAGTTTTGTATTAAGCAGATAATTAAATCTAATCATTTGAAAAGACATTCTACCATATCAAGAATTCTTCACCTATTAACACACATGTAAATTACATTGCTTGGGTGAATTGGGGGAGCAAGGACTGGCTAACTTCTTAAGAAATTCACTCTCTTGATTTCCTCTTTTCCTGGTCTTTAACCTCTATTACCAACAACAGCAGGGTTATCAGAAACTCCCAAATATAGGTTACTATTTTGGCATTTTGCTTTTTCCCAAAATGTTATATCTGTAACAAAGTACTTCAATAAGAGTTAAAATAATGCCAGTCACAATCTTGCCAATTTATGTTGCCTGATCATTATAGACTGTGACTCCTCATAATTAGACTATGTCAAGAGAAATGTTTTCTTGTGTGAATATTACCAAATTATCCTCAGACTACAAAAAGTATTCAACAACTGTTGTACTTTGTAGAAACCCTATTCAGTTTTCAGATTTATACAATGCAGACATTTTAAATTTTATAGCTTCTCCATTCCAGCAGAGTACATTCTTTATTTGCTAGTAGACATTTGTCCATTCCTAACCTTCTTTCTTTCAGGAAATAAATGACACATGTGACTTGAAAATTGAATCCATCTTGACTGAGAATGAAATAATAAAAATAGCTAATGTCTTTATCATCTCCTTAGCAAGCCTACAAGGCACAAGACTATTGCTGTCTCCATTTTGTAAGATGCATTATATCTTGCTAATCCTCAATAAATATGAAAAAGTTGTCATTTCACAGCTAAGAATTGACAAACCAGAACACATTTCTCATTTGAATAGACAAGATAAGCAGGTTGCCACCAGTACTGCCATCTCTGCCTTGGGGTATGCAGTGTCCCATGCAGACACTGTTGGTTCATTCTTAGGTCACAGCTATCTCATTTCTATTTGTCTATTTCTGGACGAAGGCTCAGATTCACATTCCAGACTGACTCCTATCTTAGGGACCATTCTGCAACCTACCTTCTCTGACATAATTTAAAGAAATGAGCACCCCCTCCCAATTAAACCATGCCAGATGTAAATTTCTTGCCTGGAGAGTGAATTGAGAAATGAATGGGATTCATGAATATAAATTGAACTTTCCTTACACTTAGGTTTTCATCTTGAAATTGGAGAGTATTTGCTCCCCACATAAATCCTTATTTGCCTTAAGTGTGTTTACTGTGGGACCCCAGTGCGAAGCTGGTAGTCCATTGCTATGCATAACTGAATATTAAAGCTCACAAATCATCAGGCAGAGGAGGCCACAGAGGGAGACGATGCAGCGCAGCTGAGTCTGTGTTCACAGCAGACAGGCATCCTGCTCTCCTGGGCTCTCGGCCTTTATTGGAAGGGGCCCACCCAATTTTCTGGTTTTTTTTTTTTTTTTTTTTTTTCTCTCTCCTTGAATGTTACTGGATGCTGGCTTCCTTTTCCTCCCAAGATGTTCTGATTATCTGATAATATTAACATCTCTATTGTTTTCTCTTCACTGCCATTCTGGTATAGAGGCTGGTGTAATAAAGGAATCTCTTGTTTCTACCTCCATTTTGAATGAAAGGACTCAGAAAAAAGGATGTAATGATTCATTAAGCAAATACATAAATAATTTTGAGACATCAGGGTACCCCATTTTCTGTTTCCTCTCCTACCCTCTCTTCTCATCTTCTTTCGTCTTCTCTCTTGGTTTGCCCAGAGGTGATGCGTATTTTGCCAAAGATCCATTAAGGTTGACTGGGTTTTCACTATATGGTCATCTGCAAGCCCCAAATAATAAGACATTTCTCCCATTTTCAACCTGTACTTTGACTCTTTTGTCAGATATGAGACTATGATAATCACAATGTCATGGACTCAGCAGTGAGTTCACATTGCTTGCTCTTTGCTATAGGATTAAATGGAAAGGTAGATGATTGGTTATGAGCAATGGTATATAATCATTCATGCTACAAAGCACTTGATGTGGTTTGGGATAATGTCATAACAAAATGGTAAAATAGCCTCATGTTTTTTCAGGGAAATTGGATGTATGAATTAGAAAGGAAGATTTAGAATAAGAACCAAGAGAAAACTTTTTTTTTTTTTTTTTGCAATTAATGTTAAAAGAAATTTTTCTGAAGTACCTCTGCATATGAGGGCTTCTGAGAGGCAGTATTGTAGTGATGTGACCTTAGTTGAATTTTTATTCCTAAGTCTGTTGATTTTTCTTTACTGTATAAACATTTTAGCTATATAGCCCATTGGGTTGAAACTATTAAACTTAAACAGACTGCTGGGCTTTGACCATGTACTATGGTCAGAATGGAGCTGGAGGGAAGGTGGTCATTATCTTTAACATTACTGATAATAAATGATGCCTTTACAAGGGTTTAAAATAACTCAGTAAGTCAAAACCTTTGTGAGAATGAATTGGGCAAGTAATGGGAATGTGAAATAAGGGGACACATAATGAAGGGCAAAGGGTGACTTAAAGTGACCACTGGTTCTCCCTCCCTATTGTAAATACAGACAAGATGTCCCCAAGTTTTCCCTTTCAGGTCTTCAGTACTTAGAATACTGTGCTTCAAACCCTTTTGGTGGATTGAACCAATCTCCTAATGCAGTAACTATTTGCAAGCCATGTTTCCACAATATTTCTGGAATGAATGAAAATATATCATTTATATCACAAACAAAAACAAAGTATTTTCTTCTGTAAAGACTAATTTTAACCTGTTTCAATATAAAGCTAAAACCCTTACATGAACTCAACATGTTATTTATTAATGCTGTGTATTGCCTAGGTGTCTTTTAACCTTGTGTTTCATTTTTAGAATCTGGTTGTATAACTTAGCCCAGTGTTTGTGTTAAAAGACTGCCTAGGATTTTAAAGATTCTCCTCTCTCAGAGGACTGTATTAAGACAGCAACTCAACTGCATAACTTATTCTCAGTTATGCAGTACGGTGAATATTATAAGCTCTGGAAGTACCTTATTTTGCAACATGAAGGGAATCTATTATAATTTCTCTATCACTATGTCATTTTTACCTAAATCGTAACCATCTCCCCCATATCTATAAACACACTTCACAGTCTTCCTTTAAGAATGTTTCTTAAGGCTGGGGGTGAAGCTGAGAGGTAGAGCTCTTCCTTAGTACACACAAGGCCCTGAGTTCAATCCCCAGCACAATACCCCCCACCCGGTCCCCTGGTCAAATAAAGAAAGCATTTGAAACCACTTTTGTGGCAATTGAAATAACTGAAATAAATCTATTTTGGTCCACTTTAAAAAGAAAGAAAAGAGAATTACCCACTGACCCATCCAGAAGGATGCAAACAAAAAATCTGAAGTGTGTGTTCTGTTATTAATGTAATTAGTAAGTACATGGCCACTTATGGAATGTTTGACCAGAATTTTCTTCAAGCAGCTGGTGATGAAGCAGAATGAAAGCAGGACACACCTTTTCACCTGCTATTACCCTTTTGTCTAAGCCAGTGGACATTTATTTACTCAGGGTGGTGAGGTCATTTATTTCACTAAGACATGGAAAGACGGAAGTGATCCAGAGCTAATAGGCTATTTGGTAGTCTCTATGTGAAATGAGATAATTACAGGAAAGTGAAATAATAGGGGAACAAGTAAATTTAATTTAAAAAACTTTGACAAGCTGTGAATTCTCCAAGTGTCATTGAAACCCCCACCCCAAAACGAAACAAAACAAAACAAAAAAACAAGTACGAGAGGTGTCATTTATAGCAACCAACTTGTCGAGAGACCTCAATCCTTGTGTCATGAAGAATTTGCCATCCTCACACAGGTCCATGGGACTACTCTGCCTAACTATCAAAATGTCAGCAAATATTTTTGGAACCATAATCTTGTCTACTCTTAGAAGTTAAAATAAAATAAGTTCTCTTTTTTTTAAGGAAATTAACATCTGGATAATACATTCATGATATGGAGATGGAGATGCTCAAGATGGCCTTGGGAGCAAGTGCTCTTTCTTACTCCATGTAGCATCACCCTGTTCTTCCTGGCACCGCCAGTTCAAAAGCTCACTTTTCTTTTTCTCACAGGTTATCAGCCAGTCTTGTCTGGTCAGCAGGGATTCCAAGGCCTTATGGGAGTGCAGCAGCCACCACAGAATCAGAGCGTGATGAGCAGCCAACAAGGAACTCCGGTGCAAAGCGTAATGGTCTCCTACCCAACCATGTCTTCTTATCAGGTGCACACCAGCTGCTTAGAAAACTGTGGATTTCAAAGTAGTACTTGGCCAAAGTAGAAGCTGTGTATAATTTCCTCTTTTGGGTAATTGGCTGGGTGGTAGATGCTTGGCCTACTACTATTGTTAGTTGACTTTGAATCAAGATTATAAAAGGAAAGTTGAAAATGGGAAACCTGTTTCTGTAATGGCAGGGATTTTGAATGCCCTGCTAAATGTGTTTCCATATTAACTTCCTATTCATGGAAGAAAATTCATTGAAATTCTATGCATGAAGAATTGGGGGTATTTTATTGAATTTTTACTTATTGGTAGAAAGTCCTCATGATATGTTTTCATTTTTGTACTCATCTTAAGAAATTAACTTTTACAAATATTTTAAGATATTAGAGATTTTTAAATGGCATCTCAGACTTGCTTAAAGGGCACGCATGGGTTTAACAGCTGCATTTTCCATACTAAACCAAATCAAGTATTTCAAATATGTTATGTACTCTTTTGTGATTTATATTTTGAAATACACTGGAAGTGGAAATTTGTATCCTGAAATAAACAGGAAGAAGTTAGTGCAGTGTTTTAATCATTAAATTTAGCTGCACCAGGTATTTCTGGTTCCATGGAACCTACCCTAGCTTATCAGTTACAAAGCCCCACTTATTCTGGGAGACTTCAAGCCACTTTGTTTGCCTAAAACCAGAAATATGCATGGCATTCCAAGCTGAGAGAAGTCCAGCATGGGAAATCGGGAATGCAGTCCCTGGAAAACATCAACAAAGGAGGGAAGGAAGCTCAGAGCTAACACCTTATGAGCATGTACTGCATGCCAGACATTCTGTACCATTCCTGCAGTCCTTTCAGTGGGTCCTTGAAGTAGATGTCATTATCCAATTGGGCTAGGGAATCAGAGAAGATAAGTGAATTTCCCCAAGTGAAATAGCTGATAAATGGCAGAAATTGGAGCGGTGACCTGTTAATGTCCAACGCTAAAGCTTGAGTAAGTTTCATGACAACATCTTACTCACTGATGCATCAGAATAGCCTCTTCACATATGTTTCTTGCTTGTGTCTTTCTCCAGGTGCCAATGACGCAAGGTTCTCAAGGACTGCCCCAGCAGTCCTATCAACAGCCAATCATGCTACCTAACCAGGCAGCTCAAGGGTCACTCCCGGCCACTGGAATGCCTGTTTACTGTAATGTTACACCGCCAAACCCTCAGAACAACCTTAGGCTGATTGGCCCACACTGCCCCTCCAGCACTGTCCCCGTCATGTCAGCCAGCTGCAGGACAAATTGTGCAAGTATGAGCAACGCCGGTTGGCAGGTCAAATTTTGAGAGCTCTGGCTGTGGTTTATTTCATCAGCTATTATTCATGGCCTTTAAAGGAAGAGGATCAAGTTGGGAAGACTGGCTGAGGACTTAAGTATTCACTCAACACTCAAAAGATTGCTGCTGGTATCCTGTAAAAAATAAAAAAAAAAGACTAATACACATGTTAGCTGGTTAATGGTGCATATTTCTGTCATGTCTGCTAGGTATGCCTTTCTAGCTTAGCTAGTGACATGAATTCATCAAGGTAAGATTTTCTCCTACCACTGAACACCACTGTGTAGATTATAATATCCCTTATTTGGATTAGTTTTGTACTTTGTGTTGAGTTTGTGATGCTAAAAGTATTTAAAAATTATATATTGAATCACATTGTACCAAAGCTGTAATGGAAAAGAAGAATTGATGAATGGAAGGAATAATTTATATACACTATAGAGTTTTCTTTTTTTAATGCATATATACTGTATTGTAGTGTTTACTCAAAATAAAACTATTTGACCTTATGGAGGAAGGTCATGTTTTTACCACCAGTTTGATTCACTCTCTCTTTCCATGTGTTTTTGATGTGTTGCTCTTATCTTCTTCAAGTGCAATTTCATGAATAGTGCTTGAAAATGTGTTCTAGGCATTTGCAACTGAATTAGCCACACATTAGGAGATGTTGTAGGCAAGCACTCACCCAGCAGCAACTTCTTGTAGTAATATTATATAAGGGTTCTGAAGATAACGTGGTATCCATTTCATTCATTCATCAAGGTCACATTTTTGCAGCAGGTAACTTGTACATGGCAGTATAGCACTATTGAATGCACATAACCATACCTCCCCAACTAGGAAAATCTGTGTCACTGGTAACAGCAACCCTGTAACAGGCCCTTTCTTCCTTCACTGGAGTTCTACCGTGTACCTGAAAATACCTTTGCTTAGGCGGAAATAAAGATAGTCTATTTCCATCAGTTACATTGGACCATATAATGGAAAATGCCTCTGGTATTGACAGTGAGCCAGTAACTCAAAGATGCTAATGTTTGCCCCAGTACCAAGATAACTACAGCAATGATTTAGTCATAAAGACCTAGAACACTGGCAAAGACATTTAGAAGAAGCTTGTGACTATCTGATTCCAAGGGTTTAATTCATTGTAGATTTTTCAGGTAAAACAGAGTTACGATGACCTCTGAAAAATTTTAACAGAACTCTGAACCTTCTGAAAGATTTTTAACTGCAAAATTAAACCTCACAGCTCTCACTTAACTGTCATAGCACAATGATTGACAGCTTTGTGTTTTATACTCCCTGCCCAGAGATCACTGTGACCAATAGCCAAAACCAGGAAAGCACATCTGGATGATCCACGTTGTTTTGTGTATTATCACACTCTTCATATTAGATTTGCCATTTTTACATTGTTTATCTGTGTGTGGAGGTAAGCTGTTAAAAACTCTACTTAACAGATTCCCATCCCTTAGTTTCATACTGTCATTTTCTTTTTCTTTTAAAAGGGAAATTTTATCTTCGTTACCTTCATTCCTTGTAAGGTCTGTCCTGTTTTGCCAAATCTATTTATTTCTTCTTCATAAATAATCCCTGATCATGAAAAGGGTTATAAAAAAAAGAATTTTTTTTTGTTTGTTTTTATCGAGCCATGAAACCAAGTGTTGACCTGAGGCAGGACAGTATATTTGCCTAAATAATTTCTTCCCCTAATGGAAGAAGGAGTTCAGCTAACATGGATTAATTTTTGAAATATATTCTCTTTCAGGATTTCTGATCTTGGCTGATCTCAAACTCAACGATCCAAATATGAATTTGAATATCCTCTCACAACAAAATTCTGGGAGATTTTGTCATTTTCTTTAATAATCCTTAGAATAATCCTTAGAATTACTGAGGCTTCTTTTGATGGAAAGATAAAAAAAGAGGGATTATTTCTCTTTGACCACTCTACCCCATGTGTGGTGGTCTTTCATATTTAGACATTTAATATCTAAATAAGTCCACTTGAATACTTTCAGAATAGGCCTTCTTCCCTATTGTCCCTAAATATTTACATCCAGCATTATGATATTCCAAATACTACATTATTCCTTATATTATCTTCCATTAGAACATTTGAGGTATCTCTATAGAATGATGTCTTATTTGTGAAGCATTTTCAGAATTTATTGTCAAGAGAGCATTTAATTTTTTTATGTTGGCTGATAATTTTATCACAATCATTTTTAATTACAGACTGTTCAACTTATAATCTAATACACAGATACATGGGTACTTAGATATATGAATACATAAATAAGTAGTTACAATTATTTCTAATGATCTCTATCTATACATGAATACAAAAGAATGATTTATGCATTCACTTATTCAGCTAAATGTCATTGTATAGTTGATTATATCCTGATTATGTGGCACCAATCAAAACAAGAGAACATATAAATTTAAAGCACTTACATTTATTCTTGTAAACTTTATCTTGGATACTCTTTAATAGTTGAAACTAAATATTCTAACTAGGATGCTAATGCATTTAAGCCATGATCATGTTGTTTTAATATCATCCCACAGGGTCTGTGGTGGGCAGGAGAGTACACTATCCAACTATATGGAAATAAGATTACGTAATTAATTATAAACATAGTTGGAAAAGTCAAATGGATAAAGTTGCAGGTCCACCTTCACCTATGCCCCGGCACTTAGATCTCAGGTACCTAGATTAGTTACAAACCAAAAATCAAATATCATAAATACCTCAACCTACAAGCTGTAATTAAAGTGGATCTTTTGGGTTTTGTAGCCCAAGTATCACTTAATACACAAATATTTTATATAAACATTGAAAGTCTCTATTTTCTAAAATATTTTTCATGGAAGAGTCTTTCGTTGGGATATTTATCATTGTAATATGAAGCAGACTATTTCAAGAGAAATTATAATTGAGAGATAAGGTTAATCAAGGTTAACTAATCTTTTAAAAAGCTATGTGGTTTCTGAAAACCTTTAATATATCACTTGATATCATGAATTTCCAAAAAGGAGACATAATTGTCTTGGCTTCCCAAACTTATTGGAATAAAATATCCTTTGTTCACAGAATGTATCTAAAGACTAATATTTTCAGGAACATTTCTTTAAAATTACATTAGAAAATTCTAAACTAGTAGCAAAAATTTAGTTTTTATGTTAATTTCAGCAGGAACAGTGTTACACCTCAGAACACAATGTCACAACCCCACTTCTTACTTGGACATTTTTTTGGCAACTACTTTAGAGTTCACTATTTCAGTATTTCCTCCAAGAATATCTGAGGCTGAAGGGAATTGTCATAGTTCCAGGCTTTCTTTATCTTTATTTTTGAATTCTTGGTATTGAAGAATTTGATACCTCCTTTGTATAGTCATACAGGTATAAAATATACAGACATAGTTGCCTCTAAGAGCTCTTTATACCTCCATGTGAGTGTTAAAGAGAACAAGAGTGATTTATTCATTAATTTGTTCAGTAAGGTTTTATTGCATACTTAACTACTTTCAAGACTTTGAATCACAGCCTATGGAGTCTACTTTTCAGAAGCTCATGAATTTTTAGAATAAATTATACCAGTATGTAAACAAAAAATAATTTAAAAGTCATAGGTCATATCTGTAAAATAGCATAAAAATAGGATTTGAGAGATGGAAAAGATGATTTTTGGATACAGTTGTATGAAGCTTTTGTTCTGCACCATGCTGGAAAAATGGAATTTGGGCATGCAGACAGGGACAGCCATGGGTGGGTCATAACCCTGTCTAGAAGAAGTGCCTAAAATAAAAAGAAAGAATTGCAAGAAAACACAAAATATGATATAGGAGAGTTGGTGTGGGAGGTGACTAGCTAGAATAAAGGGATGAGTTCCAAAAAATTGACAGTAGGCCTACTTGGCATGACCTTGAATGGCAGGTAGAGCTAACAAGCAAGGAGTAGCTTATGAAAACTTTTGAACACAAGGAAATGTGATCTCAGCCATGGCTCATAGAAGTGTATGCCTCAAAAAGTAGGATGGATTAGACTTGAAAAGGCTCCTTTTTAAGAAACTAGAGATGAACACAATAATAATTAGGATTGGCCACTGAGCTAAAGCTATAATTAACATTATTGGGCTAAGTCAGAAATGAGTTTTAGCTCTAGACTTTGCATGCATAGCAAAGCTTTAGAGATAATTATCTTATTTTTTCTCTCTTGGACATAACCTTTTGCATCAGAGCATGTAAGTGCCCTATCATAAGCTGCATCACAAAGCACAATAAGTAAAATCTCTCAGGGTAAAATAAAACTGAGCTGAAATCAGAGATAGCATAGGAGAATGCCAACGCTCCATTACAATGTATTTAGTATTGATACACAATATGCAAGGAAATCTGATATCAACTTCCCATTCCCCCTTGTTAAAAAAATGTGAGAACACATCTGTGTTACCACTTCCAATGTGTTTTCCTGAACTCTTATGGATGCCTCTGCTTCTACAAAAATCAGCAATACAATGTCTGCTTCTTTCCATGCTATTGGATCTAAACTTCTTACCTAGAAAGGGTTGTTTTCTCTAGATGTTTCCCATTATTTCCCGGTAGTTCTCAGCTTCAGCATTTATTCCAAGTTCAAATTTTTATCCACTTTCAGTGGGACCTTGCAGCCTCCAATCTTCCCTATAGATAGATTTGCTGCTATTATGTGTCATCAGTGGCAAGAGATTCTTACTCTTTGAGTTGGGTCCTCTGCTGCTCTCAGCACCGTGCTCACAGTAGGGGTGAGAGACATCTGATACGCTTCATCTGTCGAGGAAAATCACCTCTTGATCAGTATCCTAACCAGGAACTAGATCTTCTACTGGGCATGATGAGGCTTCCCCTAAAGATCAGCTATCTCCCTGACAGCAGAAAACCTGGAGATGCTTTGATGTTTGTGTTTATCATTACTGTTTTAGTCTATTTGGAATAGGAGAGAGAAGAGGTCACACACTAAGTAAACTGAGGGAGATGTAAATCGGAATAAGAGTGAGTGCCAATCTGAATTTGATAGAAAGCCAAGGGTGAGAGTTTGATGGAAGTTCATAATGGCACCTGGGCAAAAGATGCCCAGACCCAGCCCAATCTGGCTGGATAGTACCCTGATGAGGAGTCACTTTTTGAATGCCCAGTGTCTCACGCCTTCAGTGTCTGGAGTACACAGGGGACACAGAAGTTGAGAGTGGGGAGAAACATGGGTATGGGAGAAGGTAAGACAGAGATGTAACAAAGGTTCCAGCATTCAAACAGGTAATTTTTGTTAAGTTCTGAATCTTGCTTCCAGCTAAAGGATCCAGGGATCTCACAAAAATGGCCTGAAGAAATAGATCTGATACATAAATGTAGGATAAACCTAGGGTCATATTGCTCCTTCTGTACCTTAAAAGTTTTACTCTGTTAATGACTTTGAAAACATCAGGGTTTGCACTCCCATGATGGTCCTGTAAGTGTCCTCTCTCCTCTTCTCCTTAGAGTTCTATTTTTATTTTTTCTTCATAGGGAATTTGCAGCTGATCTTCTGGATTCCTGAGATCAGTGGGCACCTCTGTCTCTGCAAACATTTCCTCCCTTTGTGTAAAAGAGTAGTGAATCTCAGATAGCACCAGTTCACATTTCTTTGAAGAAATGTGTGTTTTACCTTTCTGTCACAGGGTGTTTGACAGAAGCACTATGTATACGGTGTATTCTCAGTCACTTGTATCAGTCCTGTGATTGTTTCCAACCTGGTGAAAAATAGAGGCAGGAAAATTACCTGCTTACCCCCCCCCCCCCCAGAAACAGGATGATCATCTGTCATTGTCAAGTGTTTAAAATTTTTGTTCTAGAAGAATGAGGCCACCTTTCCAAATGAAATGTACAAGCCAATTTCATCCTTTTGAAAAAAGAGAAAGGAATTACTTAAGGTACTTAATAGTAATGTAATAGAGAGCAATGGCCTGAGACTGAAAAAAGAAGCAATTTAAATTGGACATTAAGAAAATTTCACTTGAAGCAAGGGCAATTATACAATGAAATAATTTCCTAAGGGAGAAACAGTGAGATGCCATTAAGAGAGTTGTTTAAAATAGAGTAGATAAAAACACTTGCAGCTGAATCTGCTGAAGGATCATTTTATGATTTATTGCCTTTACCATGCAGATGTCATCCACGCCAGAGATTTACCTGACTCAGTGAGTCTGTTTACATCGGGGAATGAGCTACTCTGTACCAGAGGACTAGAATGTCTGTATTCTCTCTCTCCTTCCCTCTTTCTGTGTGTGTGTGTGTGTGTGTGTGTGTGTGTGTTATAATACAAAATGTAAAACTTCAAATGAATCCCAATAAAAAAGGCAAGAAGAATGTAGGAGGGACTACCATTGTAAAATATCCACTCTCAACCAAACTGTGTCTCAGGACATTTTTTGGTATACAGATGCACATATGAACAAGTACACACACACAAGCTTATGTTTCCATATCTAATATTGAATCTTATTAAAATATTTTATCTGCATTTAATCTAAACTTTCTTCAAGCAACTAGTAGGTATTTTTTTTTTTATTTTTTCAAAATAGTGTCTGCTGATCAGTCTGTGTTACTCAGCAAGGGAATGCATCATACTGTCATTGCTTCGTATGACCCCATATTGCATTTTGGGGGATATTAAAAGCATTGCTTCCTGATATCAGAAGTTGAAGTTTGAATACGATTCCCACCACCACCACCACCCACATACACTCATACACATGCTGTGGGATTTGTGCAAGTCCTTTAACATTAACAGTTTCAAATTCTACATTTGTAAACGTAAATGGAAAGGCCATATTGCCTGAGCAGCATTCATATACAGAGGTTAAGTCAATTTGCAGTGTACTGCTACCTGTTATTCTAGATGTACCAAGAGGTTGACATATTGGCTTAGGAGATTCCCTGAAACTTTCACTATGAAAGTCCTTTCTGGAAATGTATGCATTTTTAGGGGATATTTTAAATTTTCCTTTATGCCAAGTGCCTTGAATCCATCAGTCAAGACTGCTTTTCTGCCCTTGCTGTGCCCTAACTCTCTTGGGAAAAGCATCATTTCATACCCTACTTAGCCTCCCTCACCTCTACCACATCTTCTTCGGGTTCAGTCCTTGTCTGTATTGGGTGTGTCCACACTGGGATGATTCGAATATGTAATGTTTGTATCCAACATTATTTACACATGTTTGCAAGTCCCACACTACCGGGGGTGATGAACCCACGCTGTGTGGGCTTCCCTTGATGGAGTGGCCAAGTCATAAAGGCAGAAGCCAAGACATGCCTCTGGGCAGGCTGGTAAACATGGTTCATAGTTCTTTATTTTTTTTACTCTTATTTTGTTTAATCTTGTATCAGTTCCCTCTGACTACACAACATACCACAACTGGATGACTTAAAACAACACAAATATATTCTCTCTCACACAGTTTTAGATACTTGAAGTAAAATATCTGGATGTTGTCAAGGACACATTTCCTCTGAAGACTCGAGGGGAGGATCCTTCCTTGGTCTTTCAGCTTCTAGTGTCCTCAGGCATCCTTTGACTTGTGGCAGCGTAGTTACAATCGCTGTCCCTGTCTTCAGATGGCCCTTTAGTATGTTGCCTTGTCCATTTTTTTCCTTCCACTTTTATGAGGATACCAGATACAATATATAATAAAGTTTATGACACTCATTATTTTCCCCTTTTTACCTTGGCTACTTGGAGGCTTGGAGTTAGTTTGGACTCTTAAAAACGGTTGTCGCTTCCTCAACAAGAAGTTTAAAATTGAACATTGTTTAGGTTTCATTCCACTATTGCTAATTAGCGTACCCTTTCTTTGTAGTATAAGTTATTTTGTTATTCCTATATTAAAATGTCATTCATGAACTTTCAAATATAAGTGGGGATTATTATTAAAATTAATCAATTCCTAACTTACACCTCATGAAGAAATCAATTATAAATATTTTCTAAGTTTCCATGTGGAAACTAAAATAAGAAAGCTTTTAGAAGAAAATATAAAGGCATACCTTTGGAACCTTGGAGTAATTAGATATTTCTTAAACTGAAAATGAAAAGGTTAATGATATAGGTAAAAGGGATAAATTAAACTTCTCTGAAATTAAGAAATTATAGACATCAAAAGCCACTATTAAAATCCTGAAAAAGGAAGCATTGATTAAGAGAATATCCTTATAATGCATATAAATGGCAAAGCACTCGTATAACCACATATAAATCACAAAGAATTCTACAATCAATAAGAATGAAGCAGTACATGCAATAGCAAAATGGGCAAAGAAGTTGAACATATACTTCAAAAATGATAAAAGAAATATCCAAGTGATTGATAAGTGTGGGAAAAGATATGCAACTTCATTATTTATTATGGTAATGCAAATCAACACCATATGTAATATCACTACTGAGTCACCAACCAGAATAAAGGGGAAAACAAACAAAGAAACAAACAAAGAAACATGGGCATATCAGGTACTGGCAAATAGTGAAGCATTAGGAACTCTTGTGCATTGCTGGTGGGAATATAAAGTGGTAGAGTTACTCTGGAAAACAAAGTGATGATATTTACAAAAACTTCAGTAGGCATAATCCCCTATTTGTATATTCAATGAAAATAATATAATTTTACACTCCACAATACAAGTGTTCAAAAATGTTCACAGCAGTACCCTGTGTAATATCCAAAACACAAATATTAATCAAATGTACACTAACAATAGAATGAATACATTCTTAGGTCATATTCAAACAATGGAAAATTATGTATCAGTGAGAACTAATGAATTATTTTTACGTGTAAAAGCATGAATAAACTTTATGAACATATTGTTAAATAGTAGAAGGCAGGTATAACAGAGCATATGCTGTTATATATGTGTTATAGCATATATAATTCGAATAATCTATACTTGTAGAATCAAGATAGCTTTTACCTTTAGAGGGTAGTAAGAGGGACACTGACTTTGATGATAATCTTACATGTTTATCTAAGTGTTGATTACCCAGATTTGCTCCGTTTACCGAAAATCATCAAGTTCTCTACTAAGAATTTGCCCATTTTTCTGTATGACTGTTATACTTAAAAATTTGATAAATCAGTTTCTCTCTGGTAAATAGTTCCTACCAAACACTTTCAATAATTAAATGTTTTTACTCTTTTGTCCTCTTGACAAAATTATAAAAAGTGTACTGGACATAGGATAGTGAAAAATGACATTTTGATCAGCAAAACGTTTCCTTATGAGAAGGGGGCTGATTTAAAGTGCTTCCTGTTTTTCTCCTGTTCATAGTTTTCTTTGTATTGCTTTTTTTCCCCCTCAAGCCTGGAAGGAAAATGTAAGAAATCAATGATTTATCATTATTTTGTGGATTATATAATGTCAGGATCTTATTTATTGGGGACCATGGTGTGTCTTTAAAGTAGTGAAAATAGCGGATAGGTGTCACAAAACCTTTTTAGAATTCCTTGGAAGCACTTAGAGCTCCAGTTTCTGTTGGGCTGGGGTTGTGATGCACGTTCTGTGTGACAGGAAATGAATTCCATCCAGGATATATGAGATGCCCTTTCCTCCCTTAAGAGGATTCTCTCACTTGAGAAGTGGAGGTATCTCCCTTCCGTCTGTGAGCTCTGCATGAAAAATGGGAAGAACCTACTATCTTCTCTTACAGCGGGGCAAGGCATGATATTTTTGGCTTTTATATTTTAAAAGCAGTGAGATTCGTGTATAAAGGGAGGGATTTGGGAAGATCTTTTATCATTTAGAAATAGTTTCATTTCTGTGTTAACCTGAGGGATACAGGTTGATGCTACATGCACCAAAACGTTTAAGTACTGGGAGGACAACAAAAAAGCATTTTTTTTCCTCATTTGTGTTACAGGGATCTCATAAGGTGGAGATATTTCTGCCCTTGTGTTATTGATATCAGAGCCCTTATATGGAAACAGCATCCCTCGTTCTCAGGCCTTCAGACTCAGACTGCAATCTCCACCATTGGTTCTCTGGCTCTCAGGACTTTGAACTGCTGTAGTTTGTTATTGGAGTCATGGCTTTCAGTCTCCTACTACTGGCATTCCTGGGTCTCCAGCTTGGAAATGGAATTTTCAGATGCCATAATTGCATGAGCTAATTGCAGTACATATGTAGGGTGTGTGTGTGTGTGTGTGTGTGTGTGTGTGTGAGATCCTCACTAACACACTGGCAATTAATTCCCGTGTGGGGAAGGCCTGAAAGAAATCATCACTGATTTTACTGACATGGATGTCTCACCAGCATAATCCTGATGATGAGTCATGATGTCATGATGTCCTCTGGGCCATGAAAGATAAATCTCTGATGGGTTTTCTGATCTGATCTTTCACAATATATCCATTACAGCAAGCCCATCCCCTGATCCACATTCCTCCCTCTACCAACTCCCAGGAAAGCAGTAGCTTTTCTACTTCCTCCATGCTGTCCATCACTTCCTCCCAGGTTCTGAGAGTCCCTGTGATCACACTGGGGAGGATCAGTCATATGGATGCAGTTCACTAAAGAAAAGCTTGGGAAACATTCCTGGTTTGAGAGCTTCTTTGAAGCAAAAACTGTACAACACAGAAATAGAAACACAAATATTTGGCAGAGGTCAAGTCTCTCCTGACACCTGAATAAACAAAGGTAAAATGAAAAGTTGGAGAAAAATGTCATAATTCTGATTGGGATGATGATGAAGACAGCCAAAAAATATATTATATATATAGAAAGGAAAAGTTGGACATAGCTACAAATATGGTTAAGATAAAACTAAGTCAATATTCTGAACATATGCCAAGAAATTTGAAATGAATAAATGCAATGAGTTCTTAAAGGCCACTCCCCAAACAGTGTCTAAGCCTGATATAACCATGAAATACAAACAAAATAAGGAAAGAATAAGATAGTCAAATTATAGACTAAACTCATTCATGAAAATAAATGCAAAAATTTAGAATAAAATATTAACAGATGGGACCCAACAGTATCCATTTATATTGATCAGTAACATGTAGGTTATGTATATATCATAACCAAGTTAGTTTTATCCCAGGAATGCAGGGAGATTTAGAATTGACAAAATCTATTAATACACTTCACTTCCATAATTGATTTAAGTATAAATCCATTTCAGTAGATGCAGAAAAATAACTATTTGATATAAATGACATTACTATTTACGAAAATAATCAAGACTCTCTATCTGGATTACTAGGTTAAGAAAGGAAATGTTTTAATTGGGAAAAAGTGTACCTAGTTCAAACTTACAGCAGGCATTGTATTATAAATGACACTAGATGGGCTTTTTTAAAATTAAAGATTTGATAAGAATGCTTGACAGTTTCATGTTTATTTGATATTAACTGGAGATGTAAACTAATACACTGAAAAAAAAGCAATAAAGGATATAAAGGTTTGGAAAGAATAAACGACCCTGTCATTCCCACATAATAGGATTGTTTCTATAAAGGAACCAAAGGACAATAAAGATAAAATATCATAATTTATACAATAAAATCTCATAAATATACAACCAAAATATAATATCTAACCCCAAATACACAATCTATCATCATCAATTATATGACCATGTAGCAGGCACAAAAGATGAGATGTAAATGATCAAGTTGATGAAATCTATAAGTTCAACAAAACCGTAATACATATCTATCCAAATGAGTTGAAAGAAATTTTCAAATAGAAATAGTAAAAGTTTGAAGCACATGTAGAAGACCTAATAAAGAGCCTGCATCCTGTTCAAGATGAAATTTCAGTGAAAACTCAGTTTCAGAGATGCTACTTGGTAGGGATTATGTGCCCCCACGAATTTACATACTGAATTCCTAATCTCCAGTACTTCAGAATGTGACTGTATTTGAGGATAGGGATCTTAAAGAAATAAAGTCAAGTTAGGTCATTTGAATAGCTCAAGTTCAATGACTGGTGTCACTGGAGAGGAAACTAGGATCCTGACACAGGGGTACAGAGAAAAACCCAGGTAAGGACACAGGAAGAAGGTAGCCAGGTGCAACTCAAGGGCAGAGGCCTCAGAGGAAGGCAAGCACTGTAAGCTTGGCTTTCTAACCTTTAGAACTATGACCAAATGTATTTTTGTGGCTTAAGTCACTCAGTCTCTGGTCCTTTCTTATGGTAGCCCATGCAACCATACAGTTGAATATGTATCAGTTCTCCATATCTGAAACTAGGAATAAAAAAATATGTTTTTAAGAAACAATTCAAAATTGCATCCTAAATTTCATGTGGAAAAAATGAAGAGCTAAGAAAATCAAACAGAGTTTGACCAACAAAATAAGGGCATTGTCCTATCAACATCAAAGCATTTTATAAAAATTTATAATTAAGGGTGCATAATGCTAACACACTCATATTCATAACAGTGAAATAAAGAACCTAAAAACAGACACATCATATAAAAATAATGCATTGCAAACTAAAAAACAAAATCTAGTAACAGCAATAAGATGTTTGATCTCTATGAAAAACAAAATTAGATTTTTATCTGACAAGGTACACAAGAATAAGTGTAGGGTATATAAAAATCCTAAATCTGAAAAACAAAGGCATGGAATGTTAAGAGAAACTGTAGAAGAATGTTTTCATGTCCTCAGGTTATGAATTGATTTTTTAGTAAAAAGCAAAAAGAACAGAATTATTAATAAATTTTGATTGCCATAAAACTTAAAACACCTCTACAATATGTCTCCATGATAAGGTGAAAAGAGAAACTACTGATTAAAAAACATTATGTGTATACATATGCATAAAAAATATACATATTCAAAATATATAAAGGATCCTTGCAAATCAACAAAATGACACATACTCCAGTAGAAAAATAGAGAAGATAATTGAACAGAATCAATTCACAGAAGAGTAAATTTAAGGGTCAGTAGATATTTAAATGAATGCTTGTTCTTGTTTTAGACCTAGTTCTGCTGCTATCACAGAATGCCATAGACTGGGAAATTCATAAAGAATGGAAGGTAATTCAGCTCACTGCTCTGGAAGTTGGAAAGTACAAGAGCAAGGGATACAACTAGTGAGGGCCTTCTTGTTAGGTCCTAACACTGGCAGCGAGAGAAAGAATGGAAGGGGAGCCCAAAGACAGAATACCACAGAAAGGAAGGGGGCTGAACTAAGTCTTTTATCAAAAGTCTGCTCCAAATGAGCAACCAACTCCATATGAACTCTGCCCTCATGAGCTAATCACCTTTTAAAGTCCCACCAAACCTGGCACAGTGACCCACACCTGTAATCCCAGCAAAGCTGAGACAGGAGGAAATCAAGTTTGAGGCCAGAGTAGGCAGTTTAGCAAGACCTCATTTCAATTTTGAAAATAAAAGAGGCAGGAAATGTAGCTCCATGGTAAAGCACCTGGGTTCAATCCCCAGTACACGAAAGAATGAAGGAAGGAAGGAATACCTAAATAAATGTCCCACTTCTCAATACTGTCACAATGGCAATGAAATTTCAACATGAATCTTAGAGCAGATGTTTAAACCATAGCAACGATCAATTACTAATGATTAGGGAAATGACGGATTTAAAATTCCAGATAGTATATTATCTTCACGTTAGGAGAAATTAACAATGCGGTCACAAATGTGTAGGGTAAGGATGTTGAGCAATGGGAAGTCTTGTTCACAACCAGAGGAATTTCAGGTTGGTTGTCTTGGGAAACAAGGTCTCCTCATCTGGAAATGTTAAAGGTAAGTACACACTGCACTGCATATTTTCCCTGGAAGGAAAACACCCCAGATTACTCCTTGCACAGGGGACCAAGAATATACTTACCAGAATGCTTAAGGGGTGGAGGTTTTAAAACAGAAAAATTTGAATTGAACCAAATGCCTATAAGCAGGAGAATGGATGAATTAATGCCGTCACACAATGAAAGATAGCACTGCACTAGTAACAAATGAGCTAGAATCACACATTCAATACAAAATTCTTAAAAAAGATAAATTGTGAGGAAATACACAAATGGAAGATAAATATTAAGATATCATACTTAAATAAATTTGAAAACATTCAAAATAATACTGTGTGTAGTTTATGAATATGGATAAAGTATAATTAAAACATAATAAAATATGCATGTGAATGATAAATATTAAATTCAGGTCAGTGATTAATTCTGGGGAGAAGAGAATGAAAAACAGAATATGTATTTACATATGAAGCTTGAAATAGATCTGAAAATAAAGATAAGAAATAAATGTGAAAGCAATAATTTCACAGAAAATAGATGGTTGAATACTTGATTATAAAATTCATCATCCATACCCTCCTAAAGCCATGATCTTTCAAATTAAACATTATTTTAAGATATGAAGAGCAAAAGGTGTTTTGTTGTTTGTTTTACTTTTATTGTGTCATCTCTGAATTTGGTGGAACTTTGTAACTGAGAAATGTTCTACAATTCTTCTTGTAAACATAGTTTATTAAAAAGATAAATGTTTGGAGCTTTGAATAGTTTGTCTATAAACACTGCCAAAATTATTATTGTTGTTGTTGTTGTTGTTATTATTATTATTATTATTATTTTGCCTGTTTTAGAAGAAATGTTGCTCCACATAGCTATCTGAATACTGGCTACAAATTTACGCCTATGACTTTTTTAGCAGTGAAAGCAGAGCCAAACCCTATGTATGAAAAAAAAAGAATGTGCGTGTGTGTGTGTGTGTGTGTGTGTGTGTGTGTGTGTGTGCAAGCCTGTGTGTGTGTTTTGCTTCAGATTCTGGTTTGTTTGCTTAGATGAGAAAAATTGGATTTCTCAGAACTTTTCGAGCATTAAGTGTTGCTGGTACTTTGGTATTCAGTTGAATTCAATTAACATTTCATCTTTATTTTTATTGTTGCTGTAAACACATTTACTAGACACTTATTAAATGCTAACAGAACAAACTAAATAAAACAGATCATAGGAGATGCTACAAACTCAAGTCAAATTAATCAATCATATTTAGGATTTTTTGAAAATGAATATACTTTTTCAGGGTCTTGATTACTATTCATGATAGCGACCAATGTTCACCCAAAACTAATTTGACATTGCTAAGTAATTTCTGCAACTCCAAACAGGTTACAAGTTTTGGACTTGAGTTTCTCTTCTCAGGAAGAGACTTTTAAGCTTAAATGTGGTTTATTGCTCTTTTCCATAAGATTTTGTACTTTTCTGTACCATTAGGAAAACATTAAATTGTGACTCTTGTAACTATTCAGACTATAGACAGCATTTAATGTTGGTTGAGACCACTTAGGGTAAATTTTGAACATTCATAGTGAGAACAGGACTAACATTCATATGTGCTTCATTCTATCTAATATTTATTTATTCTAAAATTGATTTATTCCATCACTATTCTGTCAGAGAGAAAAAAAACAAAATTACTATCAGTCTCTATATTTTTAATACAAAATCCCCAACTTAACTTTTTAAAAATTTAAGATCTACAAGGAGGAGAAAGAATAATCAAATAATTAAAGTAAACCCAAAAACAATTAATATGTAGGAATTAGTAGAAAAACTTATAACCACCATAATAAACAAGTTAGACAAAGATTTTCTTTTCTTTTTTTTTTTTTTTTTTGTTCTTGTTATTGTTGTTCTTGTGTGGGGGTGGGGGTGGGGGTGGTTCTGGGAATTGATTGCTAGGCAACTGCTCTTCCACTGAAATGTACACTTCCAGCCCAAAAGTACAATTTTTAAATGGTTGAAATGATCAAGAACTTCAACTGAAATCTGGAACCTTCTAAAAAAAATCAAGTGGACATTCTAGAACTAAAAAAGAAATATGACTGAGAACTAGTGAATGGAAAGAAAGAGACATTTAGCAGAATACAGAATGACTGAACTCAAAAACAGGAAAAAGATACCAAAATTTAAGAACAGAGGCACAACTGATGCAAAGAGCAAAATAGCATAGGATATGTGTAGGACACAGATTACCTAAGACATATACAACCGTAGCCCCAGAGGAAGAAAACACAGAGATGTCATAATTCAGAAGTAAATGGACAAGATGTTCCTAACATGTTGAAATTTGTCAACCCACAGATTCAAGTTCAGCAAAATCTAATGAGGTTAATGCAAAATATATTGTGCAATTCTTTGGGATATTTAGTTGAAACTCATCTGGGAAGTTTATTTGTTAACAGCTATGGATCTGCATGATCAGCTTCTGGGTCATCTGGAGGATACATGGCCCAGGAGTTCTCTTATAGTCAACTAAGCCATTATACTTATGGCAGCAAGGCAGGGTTCCAAAAGAGGAAGAATTAAGGTTCAGGACTGACACAATGTCATTTCCATCACATTCTATTAGCCATAGCAGAAACACAGGGACAGATTACCCTCAAGAGGTAGAATAGTCTTTACTTGATGGGATGAGCTACAAAATTACATTTGTGGGGGAGTGTGAAGTTGGGGAGGAGAGTAATAAAAGACAATTTTGTGAACAATTTCCTAAGGCTTATCCAATAAACCCACAGCTCTTTGCATACACATACCATTTCTCGAAATTCATATGGACTGAGGATGTAGCTCAGTAGAGGAACTCTTGCCTAATTCATGGCAATAGTTCAAGGTAGACTTTATGAATGAGAAAATCAAAGAGAAAGGATGCCACATAATCTGTTTAAGATTAGAACTAGGTAAGGCTCCAATCTTTATTATATGCTGCCTTCCAAGTGCTTATCCCACACATCTTTAACAAAACTGTACATGAGGGATCACACTTTAGCTAAACATTTTAAAATATGTCTTATTTGGTTATTGAAGTGTTTGGAAGGGTTTTTTGTGTGTGTGCATGTGGGGGGGGAGTGGCAGGTACCAGGGATTGAACTCAGGGGCACTGGATCACTGAACCACATCCCCAGCCCTATCTTGTATTTTATTTAGAGACAGGGTCTCACTGAGCTTCTTAGCACTTTGCTTTTGCTGAGGTTGGCTTTGAACTCAAAATCTTCCTGCCTCAGCCTCCCAAGCTACAGGCATGTGCTACTACACAGGGCTTGCAGTTTTACTGGATTTTGACTTTGCAAATCCATTGTTGTATTGAGAAGCATTCAAATTGCTAGGACCATGACACTTTGTTGTTGCAGTTGTATAGAGAACATATTCCCTTTTGAGTATAGTACCAGCAGTTTCTGCCAGTTCACCCACAGCGTCCCTCATTTAGATTACCTTTCTGGCCTTCAAAAGCAGTTGAGCTTGCAACTCTCTGCTATAGGCCAGAGGCTCAAGTCTGTTGGTAATTAATAACTAATAATGGGCAGCAAAATTAATTCATGTATTTTTCTTAGTATAAAAGAATGAAATACAATGACAACTCACTATCTTTTCTCCTTCCCTGCCCTCTGTTTCAAGAAAAATTAAGCATGTATTGAGTCCTAAACCTGAGGATCTCATAATGATGCTGATTCTGACTCAGTGGGATCATTTGAAATCCTGTATTTCGATCATGCTCCCAGGTGATGCCTTTGCTGTAGATCTCACTTTGAGCTGCAAAATTCTAGAGAAATACCACCTCCCCAAGGTGTAAGACAAGATTTAGAAGGCTTTTTAAATTCACAATCTAAATTTCAACAATACAAAGTATTAGATTGTCCAGGAGGAAGGTAGATATCTGTTTGTAGAGAGAATAGGAAAAAAATCACCAAATGTGGAGGGAAGAATTGTAGCTTGAGAAAGAGTAATTGGGTTTTGTGTGTCCTATAATTATCAGAGACTTCTTTCCATCAAGAGCCAAGTTATAGTGGGAGACAGGAACATGGAAACGTTGACTAGCAAGGACCCCAGGTTCTAACATGAAGAATAGTGGTAGCAGGACAGGCTTCATGAGCATGCAACCCATGTATGGCTCCATGTTTAGAAACTCTTTCACGTGTGTCATCTGCATCTTAAAATTTTTAAATTTGAAAAAGAGTACCTGCATCTTTATTTTGCTCCAAACTCCACAAATTATGTATTGGTTCCTGAGAAAGAGTGAGTATTACCTCTGAATATGTCCTTTTGCCAGGTATGGTAGCACATACTTGTAATCCCAGAGGCTTGATTGGCTGAGGCAGGAAGTTCTTGAGTTCAAAGCCAGGCCCAGCAAAAGTGAATTGCTAAGCAACTGAATGAGACCCTGTTTCTAAACAAAATACAAAATAGGGTTGGGGATGTGGTTCAGTGGTTGGGTGCTCCTGAGTTCAATCCCTGGTACCAAAAAAAAATAAAAAATATAAAGAATATAAAGATGTCCATTCAATGAGAAGCAGGGGGAAGCCATCCATATTCAAGAGGTGAAATTTTAGTAGAACATCTTTTAAAGAGGTTTCCTTATTTGTTTTATTTATTTCAGGTTCTTAGAAAATAAACCCAGTTATATTTTTTTATTTTTAAATTTATTTTTATTGGTGCATTATAATTACACATAATAGTGAGATTCATTATGTTATATTCATATATGTACATAACAATTTATCAGCCTCATTCCACAGTATCATTTAGGAGACCATCATAATGGACTTATCTCTAAGACTGTCCTCTCCCAATCCTATCTCTTCCCATCCCCAACCTATTTAAATGCTATATAAGTCTCAATGGTTTTCTGCAACCCTCAGAAAGGGAAGTCTCCAGATATGATCAAGCTGGGATTTCTTGTCACTCACATGAATGCAGGCTAAGAATGAAATTTACTTAGATTCAGATAAATAATGTGGCTTTTTAAAAGCTTCACATGGTGGAATGAGGAACATAAGCACTGTGCATGTTTGGAAAAACAGATCAATCTGGTTAAAAAAGTTTACAGGCAGTCAAGAACAGTTAAAAGTATATAAACAGCTAGCCAAAAGGACATGGTGTCAGCTAAATTGATTGACTGCTAAGTGGAGGGTAGCTTGTGATTACATCTGTTCTACAGATTCTGTTGTATCCACATCATCAAAAGCAGTGTTAGTGTGGGCCGTGCGCCAAGGAGGGAAGAGAGTTGCCTTACAGGGACCAGGCACTCTGGTGGCATTCATTAAAACAGGATGCTGTCAGGCATCTTGAGTGATGAACTGGAACAGAAAGCAATTGACATTTGTTCAGATCTTTCAAGGGAAGCTGGATGTGTGAACAAGGAGGGTTTGAAGAAGATCTTCATTAGTGATGAAGCGATGCATCAAAGCTTTCGGGGGAGGCTTTGATGCCCAGAGGCCCAAGAAAATACATGTGTCAAAATCAGAAATGAAATCCATGTTGATTTTTTTTCTCCTTTGACATCAATTGCCTTGTTCATGTAAAATTAATCTCACAGGGTCTATCTATCATATATGGTTAGAAATTAAGACACAATAGAGAATATCTGTATAATCTAATGGAATTGAGCGGGGGTTTTTCCTTTCCAGCAGGTACTTGATCAGATATTACCATGTGAGAAGCCCTCTGTTTTGTGCAAGGAGCTGTCAAAGAATACAATGATGAGTCAGCCTGGGGTGGCATGGCAGTAGAAATTCTTCTTTTCAGCTGGGGACATGGCTTAATGGCATAGCACTTGGTTGCCTAGCTTGTGTGAGGCCTAGGTTTGGCTAAAAAAAAGGTAAGAAAGAAATTATTCTTTTCATAGACAAATAAGACCCAGACCAAAAACCCAGGGTGAAAGATCACGTCATATGAAGATACTAGGAGAAACATTAATAGTTATGGTGAATCTAGGAGCTTTACTGCTTTTGGGGAAGATTTGGATGGAAGATTAGGAACAAGTTAATAGGACCCAATGCAGTCTTCTTGTTTGGCATTAAGAGATTGGTAGAGTTTGATTTTTCATTGTTCATGGGGAAGGTGAGTCTAGCTTCAAAACCAATGTGCATAACAACATGGAGATAGGGAAGAGTGAGCATGTATGAAAACTTTTAGGGAAAAATAGCACATGGTGGAAGATGCCAGGGAGGGTGGAAATAGAGAAGTACATAGGTATGAATCCCTTCATTGCTAATGCTTTCAATTAATTATTTATTGTTTCTTCTATTTATGTTTGGAGGACTTTAAAAGATTTTAATATTCTTGTGTTCATATTGATTCCCCAAAAGAAGCTACCACAGAGCTTGCTCATTTGTTAAGTATCATTTCATTTTAGAAGAGTTTTAGAGTGATAGAAATTACTGTAAAGATAATGCAGAAAATTCCACTTCTGTCAGTACTTGTATTGTACCTTGGGATGGTATATTTGTCACAACTAGGAAACAGAATGGGTACACTCTTCTTTAGTAAAGCTCATACTTTATTCAGATTTCCTTAATTTTTACCTGCCTGGTGTTGATTGTTTTTGTTTTGTTTTTGTTTTTGTTTTGTTGTTGTTGTTCTAGCATTCCATCAGGGATGCCACATTAAATTTAGTAAACTCGTCTCCCTAGGTTCTTTTTTATTCTGACAATCTCTCTGATTTTCTGGTGTGTGTGTGTGTGTGTGTGTTTTTTTAATGACCTTCACATCTTTGTCAAAGCTCTGATATTGTGTGGCCTTCATGGGAATTTATCCAGTATTTTTGTTCTAATTAGTCTGGGGCTATGGATCTAGGAGGCCACCGTGAAGAAAAGTGCCATTTTCATTGCATCATATCAATAATACATTTATTAGCATGACTTATTGCCCTCAGTATAACCTCAGTCACCTGCCTGAATTAGTGTCCATCAAATTTCTCCAATACAATGTTATTTGACCTCCATTACTCTTTGGAGATAATTGCTTTTGGCTTGTGTTGTAGTGGATCTGAACTGTGATGTTGGAAAATTTCTGTGGCATAGGAATGCAGGATATGTATAATATAAGGGAACAAAAGGTAGAAGTTCAGTTGGTGAGACTCAGAAGCCATTATTTTTTTAAATGCTTAGGAGTTATTTTCTCCAACTCTGCAGTTTTTGCAACTTTTGGGAAAACTTCCTTAGGAGATTCATTTGAGATGAAAAAACTGAATGAAGAGAAAGAGCTAATCTTGTCAAGTTGGAGAAAACAGATCTCTAATGAAGAGACAAGGGAGGGAAGGGTTCTAAGTGGGATTGAGCCTGCCTTGTTAGCAGCCTCAAGAAGACTATAGTTGCTGCCAAATGACCCAGGGCCAGAGCTGCACACCATGAAGCTCCATGAGGCTGGAGGACTAGCAAGGGCAAGAGCGTGTAGTGGCTCCTGGGCATCCCTGGAGGCAGTGCTTTAGCAAAGGTGGGGTCAGAGTGACCCTGAACAACTGAGAGAACCTCTTCGAGAACCTTCATTCTCGGTTGGAATTCACATATGAGAGAGAATTTCTTGCATGATGTTCAAATATTTTCCTACTCCTTCTTTTCTTTGTAGCAGTTATAAGGTAGACTCGGAACCATTGGAAGAAATAATTTAGAGAATGTCTTGCTCTTTAACAAGAACCAGTTTCTAACAACCCTGAATAACACCCACCTTATCTGGAGAGGACAGCATAAAATGAACATTCATTTAATCTGAGACTTTCTTCATGATCCTGGATTTATTTGGCTAAGTCATTTCTTTCCCTACCATTTTTTCTCTCTCTCTCTCCTTATTCCTCATTCTGTCTTCCTTCTTTTGTTCCTCCTTCCTTTTAAAATATACATCTATCTATCTATCTATCTATCTATCTATCTATCTATCTATCTATCATCTATTTCTCTATTTCTAGCCTGATCTAATTACAGAATCTCCAAAAGTAAATCTGTTTTGCAACATTACCTTGACTAGAAAGATGCTGTTCTTCAACAATGTAGAATTACTTACCAATCCCAAAACCCATCCTGACTTCTCTGTGCTGTTTGCCTTTTCCTGAATTATCTCCACCTGGTCTCAACATACAGAAATCCAACCAATCCTCTAAAGTCAGTTCAAGTGCTATCTTTGCAAATCACTTGTTGAGAGACCAAATGCTAGCAATGGTATTTGGGCTAGGTAGTGGTGAATCTGAATTGTGCTTTGGGAAAATTACTGTGACACAAGAATGCAGGATATGTACAAGATACAGGAATGAAAGGCAGTAGTTCCAGTTGGAGAGACTCAGAAGCCATTATTTTTGAATGCCTAAGAGCCACTTTCCCCAGCTCTGCAGTTTGTGCACCTTTTCCCTAGTAATAGGTATGGGTGGCACAGGTGGTTAGTAATTTTACTTCTTAATGAGAAAAAATGAGATCTGGATGTTTGATTGAGGTGGCTGAGTCCCTGAGATGATGATAAAATCAGTAGCTTGGTCTCTGGAGTTGAAAGAATACTATGTAAACACATCTGTGAGTCACACATATTCAATTTAGGCAATTGCAGTTAGACATGTGATGATTCTATCTGAAAATAGGATCAGTCAGGGGGAAAAATGGACTTTGTGAAGCTGAACAAACAAGTCACTCACCAAAAATTGCAATTGTCATTTTATTCCTGAGTTCTTAGATGAAGCCGTCCATGTATCTGACACTCTGGAGAGTTCTTTGCTTCTTTTTCCTTCTGTTGTCAAATAAAATATCCTCTATGAGAGTGTGTGGGTTTACCAAATGTCTATGAGAACCTTGCAGTATTTGGTACAGAGCAAGATGCCTGGCAGTTGTAGCCGTTGCTGCATCCCTATATCTGCAGCCTCTGCAGCTGATTTGCCTTCTCCTATCCACCCCCTCTCCTGCCCCAATCTTTCCCCTTTTTCAGTCCGCATCAACACGCACAATGATAATGAAACCATCCTTGGCAATGTAATTGCATCTCCCGAACCAAACAAGATAACATTAGGATCCTTTGGAAGCACAGTTAACTAACTTTGCATCTTTATAATTGTAGAAATATGATTTCTTCTTCTCCTAGTCCCTCAATCAGAGCTAATCTGAAATGGGCACTGTCATTATTTCTAAAAGCATATGATCCTTGTTTCTGAGCAAAATCATGCTCTGACAGTTCCTGAGGCAGCAATTCCAGGTTGAGAGACCACCTTTAGAACTGAATTCAATAATTCATAGCAGTTGTGGTAATAGGCATGCCATATGTCATTTATTGGGTACCATTTACCATGCATGGTGCTAAGCACTTACTACGTAGTATATAATTTAATCTTTCCAGCCTACCTTTAAAAAAGCAGTGATTTTCCCCATTTTGCATTCAAGAGACTTCAGAAAGAATGTAGGACATACAGCTTGAGTCAGAGTCCGAACTTGACTCCAGGTCTAACAAAATTATCACAAAATTAACCCCCTGTGAGGTCACCACTCAGAACCAGTAGAAAGAATAGCTCTTATCTTTTTTTTTTTGTGGGGGAGGGTGGGTACCAGGGATTGAACTTGGGGGTGCTCAACCACTGAGCCCTTTCTTATATTTTATTTAGAGTCTGGGTCTCACTGAATTGCTTATCAACTCACTGTTGCTGAGGCTGGCTTTGAACTCACAATCCTCCTGCCACAGCCTCCCAAGATGCTGGAATTACATGACCCACTGTGCCTTGTGAATAGCTCTTCTATTTAAGACTAAACTACTCTTCTTATATTTTGCAGGTGATATGACAGTGAGAGCAGGGTCACTTTGGAAGTTGCCCATGGCAATGGTATGTTCTGCACTTACTGATGGAACATGAATACTTGTGATGGGACAAGAAAATGGCACACTGAAGTTACAAAAAGAAATTCTGTGAATTTCTACTGAATTCAAGGTATTAATAGGCACTCATCAAAGAGTGATGATTTAGACCCAATCTTTGACTGCAAGTACTGATAGGAAAAGAGGTTTGTACAAATAACAACCAAGACCATTTTATTAATAAAATAAATAAAAAAGCTACCTGGGTGCAAGGGTGCCATCCTGTAATCCCAACAACTCAGGAGGCTGAGGCAGGAGGATTCAAGTTCAAAGCCAGCCTCAGCAAAAGTAAGGCCCTAAGCAACTCAGGGAGACCCTGTCTCTAAATAAAATACAAAAGGACTGGGGATGTGACTCAGTGGTTGAGTGCCCCTGAGTTCAATCTCTATACCCCACCTCCCCCCAAAAAGTAAGCAGTATAAATATGCAGGCTTTATCAGGAAACCATAGGTCATTTGCAATACAGCGTTGGCTTTTGAACAGCAAAGTTCTAGAAAAGTGTAGACTGATAGTTACATGAAACCCCATCAAGGGGTACAGCAATATCAGAAGAGGAGAAAATTCACATACGTGTCTCCAATAGCCTGAGAAACACCCTCTCAAGAAGTGGTTCTCCGTATGGTTTGTAGGGAGGAATTTCATGGATCCAGAGATCTATAAATAATTGTGCAGGCTCAGTTCCTCAACCTCATTAATCTGCAATGATAGAAAGCCCCAAACAAATCATTTAGTTTACCAAATGCTGCTTGGTATTTTTGCCAGAATCAAATCCCCATTACCTAGGCTATTATTCCTGAATTCCTATGGGACTAGCTTCCTGAGTTTCCACCGAGGGCAGTTACCCAAGGGCTTGATGTCCTTCCCATGGTGGGAAACAGGGATGGGAGATGAACCTTCTTTGTTAACTCTTGGGGTGATTCTCGGAGGACAAGATAATTAGATGTCAGGGAATGAGGCAGTACTTTCTAACTGCTAAACTCTATTGGCTACGTACCCTTTGATGGATAGGAAAGAAGGAGCCAACACTGACACTTGTTCTTGCTGTCTCTTCTCTCCATCAGTGATTACAAGTTGGGTTAGGCAGTGGAAATGCAGTGGTTACAGTTGTGGCTCAAGCCAGCCCCACATCAGTCTACCACTTAACAACCAAATCACAGTTTTCTCATTCTCCAAAACAAGGATAATAATAGTAATAGATACTTACGCAGGACTTATAGGATGATTAAGTGAATTAATATGAATACACTACTAGCAGATTATCTGGCATAGTAAAAATGTTTAATAAATCACATCACCTATTATAATTATTTCTGTGGGCGATATTAGCTTTATTTCTGTAAGTATCAATTACATGCCAGCCCAGTGCCTGACTCTGGGCTAAATGCTGTAGTCATAAAACAGGAAAGAGCCATGGCCTCAAAGACACTAGAGCAAAGACTAACTGGGATAGAGGGTACTGGGCCTTTTGAGAGTGTGGGTCTCTTGTCCTACTTGGCTGGTAATTTCCTTCTTAAGTGGATTCTCTGTTAATGCTAACACTAAGACACTGATTCTAAAGCAAATATTTAATTTTGGATGTGACCCCAGGAAGAGAATGGGAGAGTGAGGTCGGATGAGAAGGAAATGATAGGTGGATATGCTATATGCTCTCAGGTGGGCAGTCTATCGTGGAAAACTAGATCTCAGTCCTCTGGGGTGGGAGGGACTCTGAGAGAAAGTGCAGAATGTACCTCAGCACAGTTCCACCCAAAGACATGGAATCAAGGTGATTTACCCACCTAGCCCTCAACCAGTGAGGGAAGAGCTGAGTGGAGAAAATATCCTAGATTCTTTTTTTCCAACATTAGCCCTCCAGAAGCTAAGTCATCTTTGCTTATTAGGAAATAGCCCACAGAGAGAGTATCTCAGGTGTTAACCATGTGTAGCCTTCAAGACACATGAATAGAGAAGAGATGGGGAGAAAGCCAATGAGTGTATGAAAAAATTCAAAGTAAAGCTAGTTCTTACACCTGCCACCTCAAATACTAGCATCCCAGCCTGGCTTTGTTGAGGACTGTGGTGCTATTCACTAATCATGACATACGGTCTGGGTATGAAATGATAAAAAAGATGGTGACAGATGTCAAAAAATACGGGCAAGATATAAGGATGGGAAACCAGTACAGAAGAAAAAGTAGGATTTCTTGTGAGCTAGTCTGGAAAAGCTATCCCAGGAAGTGTATCCCATATATTGAGAGTGAGAGGTAACTTGACTCAAGTGGAACAATAAAGCTGTGCTTGTGAACAAGGTAGAAAGATGCGTAACTGCCTGGGATGTTGGAGCTATCGTCTCCACCACAGGAGGTAAGTAGAACTTTCTCTGAGCAGTTCTGGATTCTCCATTTATCTGCCACTCCTCCTCAAAAGAATAAATTCCATATTTGGACACCTTGCTGCCTCTGAGGGTCTGTCAATGGCCCACTGCAGCCTCCACGTAACACAGATCAAATATTCTTCATCCATAGAGAATAAAAAAGGTGCCCAGGTTACACCACTAGTGTACAGACTGACCTAAGCCCACCCTTTTTCCCTGCTTCTCTGGAGAGAGCACAGAGCCTATGCCATGTTCTTACTAGGAACTGTGGTACAAAGACCCTCAGTTAACCATCTCTGAAAATGAACCAAGAACATTATCCTGATACTACTCTATTCCTTTGGTCTCTGTTTTTCCCTGACATCCCCTGTATATTCTATTCCCCCTCATAGCACATTAAGACTAGATCCCAAACCCCAAGATCGGGAAACTGACCCTTCCATCTTTCTATTCTTAGTGAGCCTGTCCAATCTCACATGCAAAACCAGGTAAGAGATATTAGAAAATAGGATTTTTTTTTTTTTTTTCCGACAGAAATAAGGGAGTGCTTGCTGAAGACATTGGGACTGAATCATGTGGTTATCGTTCTTGAGGCTTGGTGATGTTTAGATGTCTGCTCTGAATAAAGCTCTTTCTTCAAGGTCAGAGTCTGTCTTTGGACTGATTTTCAATAAGTTGTAGTACAGAGAGATGGGGTTATGGAGACCACTGGAAAACAGTTAGCTTACTTTAAACTACATGTGTTTTGAAATACAAGCTCTTTCTTATCCATCCTTCTGGCCAATTAACAGTTTGAATTTCTAAATATCAGACCATTTAAATGTCAAAATTGTTGAGACAAAAATCAGGTTCCTGAAACACTAATGACCATGGATAATCACCCAAAACTGGAGAATATATTTAAAAATGTATTAAATTATTGATTCTTATGATATTCTGGTTAATAATTCAGGGATTGTTTGAGGGGATATGTGTGTGTTAGCAACAAGCTGATTCTTATGAAGGTGATTCCTCAAAACAATATCAGATCAATAATAAATGAGAGTCTATAATTGTCTTTGAAAAAGAACTTGACAGTATGAATTAAGAAAACTGACATTATAACTAGTGATGTGTCATATATAGAAATGAATTTTCAGAGAGAAGACCCCATGTGTGGTGTAGTTATGTTCCCTATTGTCTTATTAAAATAGTATTAATCCAAAAAATGTCCAAATATAGAGAAAAATACACTTAAGCAAATTATTTAACTACCATGGAACTTATTTTCCTCAAATATAAAATTAATAATTCTTACCTAGCAAGGTTGCTAAGATTATAACATAAAGGTTTGCCAAAAGCTTCCTCTGTACCTCTTCTACTATAGTATTAGAAATTCTCTTCATGTTTCCACTCTCTCATCCCTGTTGAAATATTGCACAGACAATAATATGAAGTATAACAACTATGAAGTAAAATTCATAGGTGTTTGTGGTATGTTAGGTGAAAAGATGGGGTTGGTATTATAAATATAATATAAATAGGTAACAAATATGTCTTATCTCTTGCTGTGTCAAATGAACATTACATAAAGATTCATGAAAGCAATGACTAATGAAGAAGATTTAGAGTCATTTCTGATGGATCTTACCTTTTAGTTCAGGGGTTGAAAAATTTTTCATGAAAGGACCAGATGGTAAATATTTTAGGCTTTGGACATATACAGTCTTCATCACTAGTACTCAACTCTGCCATTTTAGCATGCAAGTGTAGGACAGGTCCCCAGATTGCTTTGGTGACTCAGCTCTTGCCCTATTCCTCACTTGTAGTTCTCAGAATAACTAGAATGTGCCAGGAATTGCAACATCCTGAGATAAGGAAGAATTGAATGGAACAGACTGGGCTCTGTCCCTGGTCCTGTTAGAGCAGAATGTCCTGCAATACTTTAGTGCAAGTAGACAAGTAGCACCCAGGACATAAAAAACAGAATGGAATGCTTTCAAGGACCCTCAGCTTTGATGCAAAGTGAAGCCTCACAGATGCTACTCCACCTCCCTTGGCAGCCTTTCTGATTCTTAGAGGACAGGGTCGCCATGAATCCTAGGCTTCTACTGATACTTGCTGCCTATCTGTGAGAAATCAAGTTGATCCACTTAATTGTGGGCATGTTCTGTTTCATCAGACTTGTGTAAGTAGTAGAGTAACGGTGAAACTGATCCACAGAAAGTAGCCAAAGGCAATATGTAAAAATGGGTGTTGCTGTGTTCCAATGAATTGCAGTTACTAAAGCAGACAGTGGGCCAGATTTGGCCTGCAGACTATAGTTTGTTGGCCCCTGGTCTGATCTATTACAACTACATGGAAAATAAAAATGAAAGCACTGTATTTCTTAGTCCATCGTCTACTGCTATAATAAAATTCTACAGACTGGGAAAACTAAACTATTGAAGTTTATTTGACTTACAATTCTGGAGACTGGGAAACCTAATATCAAGAGACTGTATCTGATAAGGGTCTTACCACTTCATCAAAACATAACAGAAGACATTATATGGCAAAACAGCATGAGAGTGGAGTGGGTATGTTGTGGGGAAAGAGAGAGATGGAGGTAGGAGTGAGAGAAGGAGAAAGAGGGAGATAGGGGGCAAATGTATCCCTTTATCAGGAGCCTGTTTTCAAGAAAACAGCATTAATCCACTTATGAGGGAAGAGCTTTTATGACCTAATCACCTGGTAAAGGTCCCACCTCTTAATACCATCAGGATGAAAATTGAATTTCAATGAGAATATTAGGGATGACATTCAAATCACAGCCACCAAAGACGAAAAAGAAAATTTCCCAAATGTTTAAAGAAGTGCATTTAAGTAATTGAATTGTGTGCAATTGCTTTTCTTTTCCACTTATTTTTTTGTATTCTAAAAAATTTCTCAAATAAGTATATGTCACTTCCAAAATGAAGGAGGATGGGAGGAATGCTTAAAAGTGTTTATGCCTTATCTGAGACCTTGGAATAGTGAAGACACTCAACCCTGAGATTAAAGTATTAATGTAAGCATGAGTTTGTTACTTAGGTTGACTTAATCACTTCACAATGTTCCAGAGATCAATGTATTGCATTTTACATTACATACACATGGTATTTATTTTTCAATTATACTTTAATACTGCTGGGTCAAACACTACCACAAAACATTGACAAGACACATCTCGACTCTAGTTGCAATTTTAGAATCCATAGTGTGCTTTTGAACTTAAGCTCCGTGCCTGCTCTCTCTTGGACAATTTCATCTGTGTAGGATTTTATATACCTACATTTATGTATTTATGCAGCTGTGATTTGGATGAACCCATTCTTCGTTTTATACATGAACTCACAAACCACTTAATCAGAAACAACTACATTCAATGGGTGTTTGTAATTTGTTTATCACCAAGCGAGGAGCTATGAAACATAAAATGAGACACCTCTATCTCAATTCTCAAGTGTAACTTAAAAAAAAAATAATACCAAAATGTGGGTACAGAAGAATGTGTTAAAACGTTGTCAGTGACTGCTAATGTTAACATCCTAACGCTACTTCTGGTGAAATGTGTGATGGGTTGAGTCACGCTCCCCCTAAAAAAATAAATGTCAGAATTTTAATTCCCAGTACCTCAGAATGTGACCTTATTTGGAAATAGTGTCTTTGAAAATGTAATCAAATGATGATAAGGTCATTGGATGTACTCTAATTCAACATGACTGATGACCTTAAAAGATAGGGGACCTTTAGATGCTGGGAGATAGCCATGTGAGGACAAGCAGGGGTCAGAGTCAGACACATATAAGTTAATGCATTCCAAGTATTTCTGGAAACCACCAGAAACTAAGAAGGAGACATGAAACATGTCGTGTCAACAGCTTGAGTTCGGTCTCTAGCTTCTGGACTTATGAGAGAATAAATTTATGTTGTTACCAGCTCCCTAGTTTGTGGCACTGTTATGACAGTCCTAGGAAATCGATACAATGTAAAAAGAAAAGTAATCCTGAATATAATCTTAGAAGAGATTTATAATTTGTAAATATACCATTCGTGATTCCTGAGAACAGGTTTTTTTGCTAGGTTTTTGTTTTAGAATGTATTCTGTAGATAGTCTACAGATAGGTGGAGACAATTCCTTGAAGTAAGCCCCACTGCTCCTCTGAGAGGCTACAGCTTTTATGTTTTTCTCTGATCAATAGAAAGAAGTCACATTTTGGAACTGCCAAGCCACAAGAGCAAGCAATTATTATGCTTCTGCTTTGGAGCCCTGCCCCCAGGCTCTGAGGAAGTTTGAGCATGACTGCTGAATGAGATCACATGAAGAGAGCCCTGAGTCTGTCTGGAATACCCCAGCCTCATCTGGGCTCTGAGCTAATTGTAAGCCCTTGAGTGACCTCAGTCGGCATTACAGGAAGCAGAAGATCTAGCTGAGCCCTGCCCCACTTCCTGACCTATAGAACTATGATAAATAATAAGATGGTTTTTGTTTTATTTTTGTTTGAACTTGTTTATTACATGGTAATGAGTGTTATGAGTGTTAGGAACTGGAGGAAGAAGTAGGGAAGTGGGCAGCTGAGTACATTACAACGAATTGACACAAAAATGATTGGAGGAAGGAGGTGACCAGTGAAGTAGGGATTGAGCAGTGACGGTACCGAAGTCAATCAACTAATGACAAGGGGTATGTTGGACTTGTAGGTTTGCTTGCTTCTAGGCCAGAGCAGGTTCATGACTTTCATGACTTATAGAAAGGAGCCAGTGATTAAGGAGTACTTGATCATCTCCAATGTCACTTTTAACTTCAAGCTCATCAGAGGACTTTCCCACACACATTCTGCCCAAAGACCAGAAGCTTAAGACTTCCCATCCCTGGATTTTGTGGTTCTCTGTGTCTTAACTTTCAACTCTCTCTTCATTTTTCAGTAAAAAAAAAAAAAATTAAAAATTTTAATATGTGTTTTGAAGTTGACATAACTATTTTAAAGAAATTTTCACTTATTGAGTGTTCTCATTCCCAACATTCTTCAAGAAGATTCTGTTCCATCCTATCTTGCTCAGAGAATTCAAACTAGTATTGGTATATTATCTCAGATACATAGCCCTGATTTGGGCCAAAAGAATGCACTGAAATGAGCAAAGTGCTTATTTCATGTCCCTATGTTTCTCTGCACAGTACTTCCTAAACATTCTTGACACCAGAGGTCTCTTATCTGTTCTTTTCCTATCCCGTACAAACATACACACAAAATTAACATTAGGTAAATTTCATATTTCTGTTTAAAAGTTGCAGACAAATGCAGCCTCTTGAAGTCTTACAAGCCAAAAAATATGTCTTAGTTGTCCTTTTGATGATTTTTTTTTTGTATTTGTTATAGGTGTGAGAGCATCAAGTGGCAGGCTTTGTCTTATTTATTCCATATTTAACTTGGTTCCTAACACATCAAATCACTCAATAATATGAACTAATAAATGAATGTATTATCTGTTTTCAGAATCTGTGACATTATGATCTTTTATGAGTCATTTGCCAATATTTAAGTGCCTCTCTACCTCTACTTGAGAGGAAGTGACTGCTACTTGCTCCAGTCTACTCTATGCTCCCTTTCTGAAGTTTAGCCAGTTAAACCATCATAAAAAACACAGAAGATAAGGAATATGGAACAATCATACATGGTTAAAAAAAAAATCCCAAGGCACTCCATACAGACCTGTCAATCAGTGAAAACTCATAGAATGCATTTTCAAGCATCAGATGCTCCAAATACTCTGACAGCTGCATGATTTTGTCAGCATATCACACTGGTGTCAGGAATTTGGGGGTCCCAACTATGAGTCCTGCTGATGTTCATAGGCTCAACTCTGCTGGCACCTGTTTGGGTGTATCACTCAAAGGCAAGCATGTAACACCACCACATTTAATTCTGATACTCAATTTCACATGTGTTCTTTATTTACATACAACAGTTGCAAACCTTTTATAGTTGTGAATTCTAACACTGCAGGAATTCAAGGCTGGCATCTTCTAGGATAGGCTGACGTTAGCTCTGGAATGTGGTAGACAATTTCTGAGACTTTCCAGGGATCTATGGCATGAATCAATTTACTCTTCAATGGCTCCCCCATTGCATACCTTCAGATATCAGATATACTGGCTCAGATGTCACTTGTTCATATTCTTTCCACCATCCAAAATTAATTTACTTAACATATTGACAGTTATATTCTGATTCTCAAATTGCATGTTTCTATCCCTTTAAATTGTTAATATCTTTATTCTTATACTGCCATTTTAATGGAATGTAGGGAGAATGTGAGGTAAATGTACTTATTGCTTTAGCCTTTTTTTTTTTTTTTTTTGCCAGGGATTGAACCCAGGGGTGCTTAACCACTGAGCCACAGCCACAACCCTATCCCCTCACCACCTTTGTTTTTTGTTGTTGTTTGTTTTTTTGTTTTCTGTTTTTTTTGGTTTTTGGGTTTTTTTTTTTTTTTTTTTTTTTTTTTTTTTTTTTTTGAGACAGGGTTTTGCAAAGTTGCTTAGGGCCTCACCAAATTGCTAAAGATGGCTTTGAACTTGGGATCCTCCTGCTCAGCCTCCTGAGACCCTGGGTGATTTCGCATATTTACCTGAAAAGAGTTTTATGTTTTTGCTACTTTACTCTCAAACATTGTCTGGAATGAGAATAAGAAGTCAAAAGTGTACCAAAGGAAAGTTCTGGTCTGGGGAGATGAGCTCTTTCTACTCCATCTGCCTTGGCTGCCTTGGGTGGGACCAGACCACTTGAGAGGCACTCTTAAGCTCATTGGTTAAGGTGGCTCTCATAATTATGGTAGAGATGTCTAGGACACCTCTTGTAGGATCAAACTTCTCATGAAACTCCACATCTGAATCAAATTGGACCAGAGAAACAAGAGAGCAAAGTTTCTGTTGGAGCAAAGATAACTGACCCTTACAGAATTGTCAGATGGGCTCAAATCTTTCAGCCTCATCTCTAAATTCAGATTTTTAAAAACCTCATTCCCCAAGTGGAAGATTAAGAACTCTGGTGGGTTTTCGTTAAGGCAAGACGCAAACATAACCCTCACATGGATCTTTTAGAACTGACAACAGACAATTCTGAAGCCTCTGACTCTGTCATTGTGCATTGCAGCTTCTCATAGAAGCCACTGGCCAATACCCGCATTCATCTTTCTTTCTCCCTCTGTACAGTGGCACCTGATATGGGGTCTTGCGTTTCAACTTTTTAAATTTTTTCTAAAATTTTCAGTTTATATAGCATCTGGTCACTGCAGAATTTCTTCTTATGTTCCCAATTCCACTGACTGAGTGACCACCTTGCCCCATCACAAAATGCTTCATTTTGAGAAGCCATGGAGGATTATGTTCTGGCAGAGTTTCCTGACACCCAGGCTTTCCCAGGACTTGCCATAGATATTGTTTTTCTACTTCGTGATCTGTAAGCTATTTTCTTTCTATGTTGTTCACAGTTCTCATTTGACTGCATGATAAAATTAAAATGAAATTTTCCTTTTTTCTCATTTGATGACTTAGCTAACATTCAGTATGCAGATAAACCCAAGTAGACCAAGTTTGTGTTCTTAACCACTGAGAATTAAATAAGCTCTGTAGCTTCTCCCTTTGCCTTTCCTTTCTCCTAAACTACAGTGTATTTGTCCATCTTGAAAAAGGGGGTTTTTAGAGCCAACAATGAAGCAAGTTCCTAAGTTACCAACAGTGAGGGCTTTTCATCCACTTCTCACAAATTTTTCATGTGAAATCTCAGAGACAAAAGCAATGGGATTTCTATTCTGTTCACAATCTTGTATTACTACTCTATCTTTCCACTACATTCCCTTTTGCTTAAAAGGGAAAAAATTCCCAGATGGAGTAGTCTAGCAGAATAATCAGCCTGGGCATTTTGTCAAAGTGGGTTCCTCAAGATGTTAATGGTTTCTTTTTAAAACTCTTCTTTATCATCACTGTAGTCCTCTCCTTTTCCATTTTTTCTTCTTCCAATATTGTGCATGATTATAGCTGAGAGAAGGTTGCTCAAAAGTATATTTAAGTCTATTTGAAAGCTTGACAAACAAAAACAGGATAGTTTTAACTGTTTTCATCTTACCAATTTAAATCAAGCATACCTTTTAGGCATGACTACTCTCATCCTGTTTTAGAAAACCAGATTTTTTTTTAATCAAGATAGATCAAGGAATTTTATAATCAGGCTTATTTCTTCTGAGATTGAAAATAATGACCAATTATTCATAGGAAACAACAATACCACAAAGATAGTGATCCAGCTTCATTAGATTTTATAAGGCCAATGGATAATGATTTTTACCATCCTTATGGTAAAATGATGCAATATTTTCACTTTGCCCTAGTCTCTAAGAGCTATAGTATAGTCTAATATCTTGGCTTTATTTGGAAAGGCAAGAATTCTTACCATTCCTAATTTTCTCCTCCATATCACATCAGGGAAATGAGTGAGTGCTGTGACTTTAATAGCACCCGCGTGGCGATGGGCACTCTTTTGAAGTCTTCTTGTTCTCTTTTGTAAAATGGAGTAACAATGGTCTACATAAAAATAAATTGAGTTGGACTTGATAAGTGGAAAATTCCATGTCAACTCAACTTTAATCACCTGTGTGTGGTGTACAAAGCATGTAGGTGTGTGTGTGTATATACAAGCACACACACATATACATAAATATGCGTGTGTGTGTGTATACATAAATATTTATCACATCTGTGTGTACATGAAGAGAAAGAAAGAGAAACAGCAGAGATAGAAGAGCAAATGTAATAATATAGAGAATTGAGATGAATATTTGTTTCTGCACATATGTAAGTTTATGTTTATGCATAAACAAATTTAATTTAACTGTGGTATAAAACCAAAACTAACTATGATTACATCAACCTAACAGGAAAATATTCTTAAAAGAAATGTTTCCCTTTACCTTTACAGAGGCACAAAGTAAAAGAGAAAAATCAGTCCAACCGCATTGCCATTTTGTGGTGGTTGTTGTTTAAATGTAAGCACTATATAGAATTAGGCTTCTCTGAATACATTACATGAACATTTGCCAGTTTGATCTTTGTGCAATACAGAGGTGTTTCATGAATTAATGTCACTTCTTGTTCCTTTCAGTTGCTGTCAAATTCCTGTCGTTCTTTCTGTATTCCATTATTTGATGAGGGGAAAAAACACCAAGGTAAAAAGTGTAATTTTGGAAATAAAAGCAGCCCTTAATGTTAGCTGTGGTGTGTGTGTGTGTGTGTGTGTGTGTGTGTGTGTGTGTGTGTGCATGCATGAGTGTGTGTGTGTGACTGTGTATATGAGGGTTAGGTGCAAAGGGCATAAGATATTAAATTAATTATTATATTGAAGAGTATTTCACATCATGAAAATACTGTGTTGAAGGACTACCTAAGGCATGATAAAGAGATTTATTTAAAAGGGTCCTATGATTGCAACAGAACAAAAGGATTGGTTATTATCTGCCCCTTAATGCTCATCAAGCTGCTTGGGTCAGCCGCAAGGCACCTGATCAAGATATTTGAAAGGCATTTGTTGTGTTTCAGAAAGCATAACTATGTGAACAATGCAAATATAATATCAGAAACTACTTTATTAATTTTTATGGAATTTGTGGCTCATAAACAGACTTCACAATTTATTCTTTAAGTCTAATGCTAATTTATGCAATGTTTTCATTATTATAATAGGTGCAACATCATAAGAGGAATCGTCCCTCCATAAGTCCTCCTACTGAGCATCTCATGACAACACCCAAAGCAGTCATTGCCAGACACTCCCAATACAGCCATGCATGTGTCTTTTGTTTTGGGATGAGAGGAAGAAAAAGTTCTTCAGATGCAGAACACAAAGGTGGGCCAACTGTGGTAGGGGATCATGCCTGAGGGTTTCCCTGAGATTGGGGAAGAAACAAGGTCAATAGTTTTCTTAAGAATGGGAGACAACTAACTACTTCTACTGCAGAACTCCTTCAAAGGACAGGACAAGCAATACGGTGACAAGAAAATGTAAAGTGTAGAGAGAAAAAAATGGAGCAAAAAAACAACAGCTATGGTCTTTTAGGGGTCAAAAAAAGAGCTTGCAGTGTTGAGGAAGATGAACCATCAAGGGCAATATTGGAATATCAGGACATGCATAAAATAAAGGTCAATACAAAGAACCATAAAGTGAGCTAGAGACACATGGGGCAGAAAAGCAACATTAGATGTTTCTCAAAAGATGGCTATTTATTGTAAAGGCATTCTTGAGAATGAGAAATATGAATCTGAAGCAAGCCAAAGGAAAGATGAATTCTGATTGGGGCAGTGAGATTGACATTGAAACTGTCTGTGGGTCCTACGGGTAAACACCTTTAGCAAGCAGCTGTCTAGATCTATAGGTCAAAGGAGAAATCAGAACTGGAGATATGGGTCTGTGAGTTATCAACATGTAGGCAATTCTGAAAGTCATGAGAATGCTTGAAATGGTTCTGGCAAAAGGGATCTACTGAGAGAAAAAAGTTCCCTGAGAAAGTCTACACTTAAGGATTTCAATCAACATCCATTGCCATCCTTGAACCTCATTTCCAGCCCCTTGTGATATTAGGTGCCTTGAACTCTCCACTGTTTGGAAGTCTGCAGTGTGCATTGAACCCTTCCACATCCTTGTCATTTCTGCATACACTTAAACTTCTGTCTTCATCCTCCTTGCCAAATTCCCCCTTGCTTTTATTTTCCACCACTTTGTTGGAATTTCTCATTCACTGATGTTCTAATTCATATTCTTTAAGACAGATAGACCCTGGCTGACCTTGAGCTGGCGATCCTCCTGTCTTGGCCTCCTCCAGTAGCTGGGATTACAGGTTACAGGAAAGTTCTTGGCCCTCAATGTGTGTTTAAAGTTCTTTGTGAACCAGAATTGAACTGGGTTGAGATCCAAAATGGTGGACTAGAGGGAGGCTGCGTTCCTTGTCGCTCCATAACTCCAGTTTCAAACAGAGGATAACTGTTTCTTGATTGCTCACTGTCAGGCACCTATCATCTGCCATTTGCCTGCCTCTCACCTGTCCATTGCCTGCCTTATACCTATCCATCACCCAACACATGAGATTCACCTCCTGATCGCCCAACAACAGTCAGCAAACTGATCGCCCACCACCAGTGGAGCACCAGCTGTCTGCTGTTGCCTGGAATTTCACTGTTACAGTACCTGCAGGTTTGATTACATGTGGCTGCCGCCATTTTGAGACTACAGCCAGGCTCTGTAGGGCCCCTGGCCGGACTGACTGAGCCCCATCTCCAGGATCCCTCAGCCCCACCGGCCTCCAGGATCCCACAACCACACCAAACACACCCAACCTCCAGGACCCCTGCCTGACCAATCGCATCCCGCCTCCAGGACCTCCTGCTGACAACGGCCACACCCTGAGCTGCAGCTTCCCATTTGCCAACACATTTTGAAGCCAAAGCAGCCATCTTGGATAATCCTGGAAGCTGTAGCTCTGATCTTTAGGTGGGGCAAAACCCATCCTGAGACGCCTGCTGGAGGCTTGAAGCTCTTTGTCAGGTACCTCTCCTGTATCAGGCTACTAAACTCTGGGAGGTTTCATTACTATATGACTGTTATACTGTAGATTTTCTTTTTTCTCCTTACTGAAAAAGTTTCAGTTTTTATTTCTTTACTTTTCTTGCTCTCTTTTCCTTTTCTTTACCTGTTTCCTCAGAATCTCTTTCTCAATTTTTTGCATGCTAACATCCAATTTCTTTTGATTACACTCTCACACTATCACTCTAGATAAGTTCTATTATCTAGAACTTCTGTATATTCTTTTCTTACCCCATTAACAGCCACATTCTACATTTCTCTGTATTCTCTTTGTCCTCCATTTGAAACTGCAGACCTTATTGCAAATCTGTTTGTTTTACTGAAGATAATATTTGAATTCGTTCTGTTTATTATGACAATTTTGTTATTGTCCTCTTAGGGGCTATTTGGTCCAGGATTGCACAGTGTCTGAATCGGGCAATGCTAATATTGATATCCCCTTAAAGAAAGGGTTTTGGAAACCTATAGGGCCACTATAAGCCTATAGGGGGAAGTCTGCAATACCCCAGATCTGCACTGCGAGAGGGGAAGATACATGAGCAACATGAAAAACCAAGGGAAGAAAATAATCCAAAAAAACCTAGATCTATATTAATAGACTCCAATGACAGTATGTTAGAAGAAATGTCAGAAAAGGACTTCAGATTATATATGATTAAGATGATTCATGAAGCAAAGGATGAGATAAGAGAGCAAATGCAGACAATGAATGATAATTCCAAGAAGCTAAAAGAGCAAGTGCAAGAATCAAAATATCATTTCAAAAAAATATAGAGATTCTCAAAAAAATCCAAACAGAAATCCTTGAAATGAAGGAAACAATAAAACAAATAAAAAACTCAATGGAAAGCATCACCAAAAGACTAGACCACTTGGAAGACAGAACCTCAGACAATGAAGACAAAATATTTAATCTTGAATATAAAGTTGCCCAAACAGAGAAGATGGTATGAAATCATGAACAGAATCTCCAAGAACTATGAGACATCATGAAAAGACCAAATTTAAGAATTATTAGGATTGAGGAAGGCACAGAGATACAAACCAAAGGAATGAACAACCTATTCAATGAAATAATATCAGAAAATTTTCCAAATCTGAAGAATGAAATGGAAAATCAAATACAAGAGGCTTACAGAACACCAAATGCAAAGAATCACAACAGATCCACACCAAGGCACATTATAATGAAAATGCCTAACATTCAAAATAAAGATAGGATTTTGAAGGCTGCAAGAGAAAAGCATCAGATTACACATAGGGGGAGACCAATACGGATAGCAGCCGACTTCTCAACCCAGACTCTAAAAGCTAGAAGGGCCTGGACCAACATATTTCAAGCTCTGAAAGAACATGGTTGCCAACCAAGAATCTGATACCCAGTAAAACTTACCTTCAGATTTGAAGATGAAATAAAATCCTTCCATGATAAACAAAAGTTAAAAGAATTTACAAATAGAAAGCCTGCACTACAGAATGTTCTCAACAAAATATTCCATGAGGAGGAAATGAAAAACAACAATGGAAGTCAGCAAAGGGAGGAACTACCTTAGAGAAAAACCACCCAAAGGAGAAACCAAGCCAACTTAAAAACCAAAAATAAGCCAAATGATTGGGAATACAAATCATATCTCAATAATAACCCTGAACGTTAATGGCCTAAACTCATCAATCAAAAGACATAAACTGGCAAAATGAATTAAAAAGAAAGGCCCAACAATATGCTGCCTGCAAGAAACTCATCTCATAGAAGAAGACATTCACAGACTAAAGGTGAAAGGATGGGAAAAAACCTACCAAACACATGGACTCGGTAAAAAAGCAGGGGTTTCCCTCCTTATATCAGATAAAGTGGACTTCAAGCTAAAGTTAGTCAGAAGGGATAAAGAAGGACATTTCATACTGCTTAAGGGAACCATAAATCAGGAAGACATAATGATAGTAAATATTTATGCCCCAAACAATGGTGCATCCCTGTACATCAAACAAATCCTTCTCAATTTCAGGAATCACATAGACCACAACACAATAATTCTGGTTGACTTTAATGCACTGCTGTCACCACTAGATAGATCTTGCAAACAAAAACTGACCAAAGAAACCATAGAACTCAATAACACAATCAATAACCTAGACTTAATAGACATATATAGAATAGTCCATCCATCAACGAGCAGATTCACTTTCTTCTCAGTAGCACATGGAACCTTCTCAAAAATAGACCATATGTTATGCCACAAAGCATCCCTTAGGAAATGCAAAAAAATAGAAATACTGCCTTGTGTTCTATCAGATCATAATGGACTGAGAATAGAAATCAATGACAAAATAAAAAACAGAAATTACTCTAACACCTGGAGACTAAATAATATGCTATTGAATGAAACATGGATAACAGAAAACATCAGGGAGGAGATAAAAAAATTCTTAGAGGTCAATGAGAAGGACAATACAACATATCAAAATCTCTGGGACACTATGAAAGTGGTACTAAGAGGAAAATTCATTACAGGGAGCCCATTCAAGAAAAGAATGAAAAGTCAACAACTAAATGACCTATCATTACAGCTCAAAGCCCTAGAAAAAGAAGAACAGAATAACAGCAAAACTATTAGAAGACAGGAAATGATTAAAATCAGAGGTGAAATCAATGAAATTGAAACAAAAGAATTCAAAAACTTGACAAAACAAAAAGTTGGTTCTTTGAGAAAGGAAACAAAATAGACAAACCCTTAGCCACAGAACAAAAGAGAAGGAGAGAGAAGACTCAAATTACTAAAATTTGTGATGAAAAAGGTAATATCATGACAGACACCACTGAGATACATAACATAATGAGAAGCTACTTTGAAAATCTGTATTCCAACAAAATAGAAACTACTTAAGACATTGACAAATTTCTAGAGACATATGCTCCTCCCAAACTGAACCAGGAGGGCATACACGATTTAAACAAATCAATATCAAGCAATGAAATAGAAGAAGCCATTAAAAATCTACCATCCAAAAAAAGCCCAGGACCAGATGTATTCTCAGCAGAGTTCTATAAGACCTTCAAAGAAGAACTCATTCCAATACTTCTCAAAGTATTCCAGGAAATAGAAAAAGGGGGTACCCTATCAAACTCATTCTATGAAGCTAGTGTCACCCTCATACCCAAACTAGGCAAAGAAACATCAAGGAAAGTAAATTTTAGACCAATAACCTTGATGAATATAGATGCAAATATCCTTAATAAAATATTGGCAAACCATATCTAAAAACATATTAAGAAAATTGTGCATCACAATCAAGTGGAGTTCATCCCTGGTATGCAAGGATGGTTTAACATCCGTAAATCAATAAACATAATCCATCATGTCAATAGACTTAAGGATAAGAATCATAAGGTTATTTGAATTGACACAGAAAAAGCGTTTGACATAATTCAACACCCCTTCATGCTCAAAACACTAGAAAAAAAAGGGATAGTAGGAACATACCTGAACATTGTAAAGGCTATTTATGCTAAGCCCATGGCCAACATCATTCTTAATGGAGAAAAACTGAAACCATTCCCTTTAAAAACGGGAACAAGACAGGTATGTCCTCTTTCACCACTTCTATTCAACATTGTCCTCAAAACTCTAGCCAGAGCAATTAGGCAGACTAAAGAAATTAAAGGAATATGAATAGGAAAAGAGGAACTTAAGCTGGCACTATTTGCGGATGACATGATTCTATATTTAGAGGATCCAAAAACCTCCTCCAGAAAACTTCTAGACCTCATCAATGAATTCAGCAAGATAGCAGGTTATAAAATCAACATGCATAAATCTAAAGCATTTTTATACACAAGCCACAAAAGAGCTGAAAGGGAAATGAGGAAAACAACTCCATTTCCAATAGCCTCAAGAAAAAAAAAAAAAAACTTGGGCATCAATCTAACCAAAGAGGTAAAAGATCTCTACAATGAAAACTACAAAACATTGAAGAAAGAAATTGAAGACCTTAGAAGATGGAAAGATCTCCCATGTTCTTAGATAGGCAGAATTAATATTGTCAAAATGGCCATACTACCAAAAGTGCTATACAGATTCAATGCAATTCCAATTAAAATCCCAATGACGTACCTTATAGAAATAGAGCAAGCAATCATGAAATTCATCTGGAAGAATAAGAAACCCAGAATAGCTAAAGCAATCCTTAGCAGGAAGAATGAAACAGAGGGTATCACAATACCAGAACTTCAACTATACTACAAAGCAATAGTAACAAAAACGGCATGATATTGGCACCAAAATAGACAGGTAGATCAATGTTACAGAATAGAGAACATGGACACAAACCCAAATAAATACAATTTTCTCATACTAGACAAAGGGGCCAAAAATATGCAATGGAGAAAAGATAGCCTCTTCAACAAATGATGCTGGGAAAACTGGAAATCCATATGCAGCAGAATGAAACTAAACCTCTATCTCTCACCCTGCACAAAAATCGACTCACAACCAATCAAGGACCATGAAATCAGACCAGAGACTCTGCACCTTATAGAAGAAAAAGTAGGTCCAAATCTTCAACTTGTTGGCTTAGGATCAGACTTCCTTAACAGGACTCCCATAGCACAAGAAATAAAAACAAGAATCAATAACTGGGACAGATTCAAACTAAAAAGCCTTCTCTCAGCAAAGGAAACTATCAGCAATGTGAAGAGAGAGCCTACAGAGTGGGAGAATATCTTTGCCACTCATTTTTCAGATAGAGCACTAATTTTCAGAATATATAAAGAATTCAAAAAACGCTACACCAAGAATACAAATAACCCAATCAGAAAATGGCCTAAGGATATGAAGAGACACTTCACAGAAGAAGAACTACAAGCAATCAACAAACATGAAAAAAGTGTTCACCATCTTTTTTAATAAGAGAAATGCAAATCAAAACTACACTAAGATTCCATCTCACCCCAATTAGAATGTCAATTATCAAGAATACAAGCAACAATAGATGTTGGAGAGGATGTGGGGAAAAAGGTACACTCATACATTGCTGGTGGTGTTGCAAATTAGTGCAGCCACTCTGGAAAGCACTGTGGAGATTCCTCAGAAAGCTTGGAATGGAACCACCATTTGACCCAGCTATCCCACTCCTTGGCCTATACCCAAAGGACTTAAAATCAGCATACCACAAAGATGCAGCCACATCAATGTTCATAGCTGCTCAATTCACAATAGCCAGATTGTGGAACCAACCTAGATATCCTTCAATTGATGAATGGATAAAGAAACTGTATATATATATATATATATATATATATATATATATATATATATACACAATGGAATATTACTCAGCTATAAATAATAATAGAATTATGGCATTTGCAGGTAAATGGATGAAATTGGAGAACATCATGCTAAGTGAGATAAACCAATTTCGAAAATCCAGAGGACGAATGATCTCACTGATAAGCGGATTTTGACACATAATGGGGGGTGGGAGGGGTGCAAGAATGGAGGAAGGAGGGACTGTATAGAGGGAAAAGAGGGGTGGGAGGTGTGGGGGGGAGGAAAAAATAACGGAATGAATCAAACATCATTACTCTATGTAAATGTATGATTATGCAAATGGTATGCTGTTACTCCATGTACAAACAGAAACAATATGTATCCCATTTGTTTACAATAAAAATAAATAAATAAATAAAAAGAATTGAACTGGGTTCCATGGGAAATGCAGAAGAACCACAAAGTTGAAAAAATAAAAAAGACATATAGTTTTATACCTTTTGAATACCTTTATGTAATAAAGAGTCTGATTTCCTCCTTTTAAATGTTGGATGGCAGTTTTTATGACTTTTGCTCTTGACTTTCTGTCTCAGGTTTAGGCAATCTAATTTAAAAATTTCCAAGTGTTCCCTCCCTTCCATATGCAGGATTAACTCTGCCCTTAAACCACAATAAAATCCCTAAGCGAGTCTCTTTTTCCTGATTTCTCAAGCCATTTTCAGACAAGTCTTGAGCCACTGTGAGTTCCCCAGAGAGTCTCATTATGTAAGTGGTAAGCCTTTTCATACCTTCCTGGTGTGCCTATGGTGTCGGCAGTGTCAACATCTGGACCCAGTTGTCAGAGGGTGTCCATCTTATCTGTGAGGGATGAACAAAATACATCACTGTCATTTTAGTCAGAAGCTGGTGCAGAGGGGAAATAAATACAAATTCCCAGAGCACCATCTGGCATAATAGCCTTCTTGATGAAACTGATCCAGAGTCTCTGGGTTGTGATTGGACAAAAATGAGGCATGCACATTTGTTTACCACCTGTGTTAGTCTGTTTCACAACACTGTGACCAAAATGCGTGACAAGAACAATTAAGAGGATGAAAAATATTTGGGGCTAATGGTTTCAGGGGTCTCAGTCCATACATGGTGGCTCCACTGATCTGGGCCCAAGATGAGGCAGTGCATCATGGCAGAGGATGTAGAAGAGACTGTAGTCATAGCAGCCAGGAGACAGAGAGATGGGGGCAGGGTTAAATGGAAGATGCCCCTTCCAGGGCACAGCCCCAGTGACCCACCTGCTGCAGTCACGATCCACCTGCCTACAGTTACCACCTAGTCAGTCCTCTCAAACTAGGATGGACAGATTAGCTTACAGCTCTCACAATCCAACCATTTCACCTCTAAACATTCCCGCATTGACACAGGAGATTTTGGGGGGACATCTCAGATCCAAATCATAATCCCACCTGACACAACTCTCCAGGTAGTGAGAATAGGTATAAATATAGGCTTTTGTATCATGTTTTTTATCAGTGGGAAAGGAAGTTCTCTCAAAGTATGGACTGTGTAGATGAGGGGAAAGTTCAAATAAGAATGTGAAAAAGTTAACATATTCATAGATTTGGAAGGTTGTTAGTGGTGTGTGAAATGGTCTTTCTTCCAGAGATGTCTCTTTAAGAGGAGACATAGACTAATCAGCTTTGCCTTGATATGTGTTTTTCTTTAGGTTCTAGAAATTACAAAATACCCATCTTCTCTTGCCACCTTGGCATTATTCCCATCAGAATCCAGCATGTTCAGGAAGCAAAGAAATACGCAGTGGTAACACATTTAAGAAAATGTACCTGTGTTGGTTTGGAATAAAGGAACAATGAATTGAAATATATTCTTAATACTGACAGCGTTGTTGGGATGTCAGAATGATAGACTTATGGGCCCAGACAGCATATGGAAATTATAACCAATCATTCTTTTAAAAAGTCTTTTCTTGGCATGGAAAAATATGGCATGGAAATATCGGCAGAGCCAAATACAGACTTGGTCAGGTATCCCACTCAATCTAAGTGGTGCCAGATGCACCACTTAGCAATTCTCATATTTGAACCATGTGAAAGGGACAGTTACCTTGCTTTCACAAGTAGTGTGTCGAAACTAATCATAGGTAACCAATTTGGATTGACACATCTCCTAGCACAAAGATTCTACTCAAGGCCTCCAAATTAAGTACCATCCTATAATATTAATTAGTGGGATTTATGCTGATCTAATTAGCTGCTTTCTTTCTAGCATTAGCTACATTGAGGCAAATTCTATGCTCTAGATAGCATTTGCAAGCCTAGGAGAATTAAGAAATGTTGGTTACACCTCTGACAGCTCGTGTTGGTCTTTTTGATGGATCCTGCCTGGGACCATGATGGGCAAGCAAAGAACAATATGTCTATTTTAATTCTTCTTCCTTTTCATTCAAAGCACAATGATAATCTTGGCATTCACTCAACAAGATATTATCAAGACCAATTCCTAAAAATGATAATATGCTTAAGACAGACCGAGAGAGAGAGAGAGAGAAAGAGAGAGAGAGAGAGAGAGAGAGAGAGAGAGAGAGAGAGAGAGAGAGAGAGAGAGAGAGAGAGAGAGACACTTCTAAATGACTATATTGGTCCTTTTAAAGAATTTGTTTGAGAGTTTGAGAGTGAAAGACAGAGGATAGGAGATCAAGTTAGTGCCTCTGATAATAAGCCAAGACATTATGGAGATCTGACCTATGACAGTGACAGAGGCTATGGAAGTAATATTGAAGATGGAAAGGAAAAAGTGAATTTGCAGGGTTGATTTGGGATTGACTGGCCGATTGACAAAGAGGAAAGAATGGGAATGAATCCTAGATTTCTGGCCTGCATCACTGGGTGCATAATTGTACCACTAACAGAGAAAGGAAGGACTTGATTTATTAAAAATACAAAAAGCTAAAAGCAATAACTACCATTTGTTAGTGATTATTTGCTCTAGGTAGCATTTGCAAGCCTATGAGAATTAATAAATGTTGGTTACACCTCTATCAGCTTGTGTTGGTCTTTTTGATGGATCCTGCCAGACAATGGATACAGGTCTTTGTATGGTTACTTTTATTTAATTCTCATAACAACCCTGTGGAGGATGAATAATTTTACGATTTTACAGGTAAAGGAACTAAAGCTTGGCAAGATTGATTAAATTCCCTGAGGTCATCTAGTTAATAAATTGTGAAGAGGATTCAAAAACATATTTCTCTAATTTCAGAGAAATTCTGGCTTATGCAATTCCACCAAACAATGAATTATTTTGATGGATATGGCAGAGATACTTGACATGTTCTAACTGTTATCCATTCATTTATTCATTCATTCACTCAGCAACGATTACTGGAAACATACTACATATGAGCCAGGTATTTTGTTCAGGCTGTCTCAACTAGGGAAAACAGATTCCTATCAAGTTGTCATATTTTGCCTGGAGTATACATTCATTAATGTGCTTTCCACTCTGGCCTGAGGGACTATTATAAACACATGTCAGCTAATATTAATAGTACTATAGGTTGAGCATCCCAAATCCCCAAATCTGAAATCAGTGTCAGCACTCAAAAAGTTTCAGATTTCAGAACACTTAGGATTTGGATTTTTTTGAACTGCTGTTGCTCAACTGGCTGATTCTCTGCAAATATTCCAAAATCCAAAATACTCTGAAATCTGAAACAGTTCTTATTCCAAGTATTTCACATAAGGGATACCTGGCCCATAATAATAGTAGTAGTAGTAGTAGTAGTAGTAGTAGTAGTAGTAGTAGTAACAGAACTCCAAACCCTAGTGTTAATGCTCACTGACAATTTCACTTTACAGGGAAAATTATGAATTCTTCAGAAATGTGATCTTCATGGACATCAGAGTAAGGCTTTGAAACAGCAGAAGCTGGTGACTTTTTCAGAGCTGAATCCCAGACAAGAGACACCCAGAACTCCTAAAATTTATCTGAGAGTGTTTTCAGGGATATCACATTTAAGCACTTCATAAGGACATCTGACCAAGAGAGTAAGTAGCAGCTGAAATCCAGTCCAAATTTCCCCTGCCAAGCGTTGGTCCCACAGCTTTATTATCCTGTTTTCATTGGCCACTCCCAAACTATAGGTGCAGCCCTGTTCCATCAAAGGGAGGGAGTATTTCAGACGCTCATCAAATTGCTTTGTGGACCTGAAGTGCCAATATTTGATTTGGGTCCTGTGACTGAAGGAAAGCAGTAATCTATACAATCTACTTGATATTTGCTTTTTGAAGGTAACACCCTAAGTACTACTAACATACATTTCAGGCTGTAAGAATTTGAGATTGTGATGGAAATTCTCTAAATCATTCTTAAACAATTCGCCTCTGGATTTCTTATAAGGTTGTCAAGGTGTAACTGAATGGATAGGAATGAACAGATACTAGTAAGGAGGACTGAAAGATGTAGATGCCATCACATTTCTCCTAATTATTAGTCATAATGACAGTGTCGGCTCTCTGAATGTCTGTACTATCTTTGCTACTATTTTCAGGCTATAAATGAATCGTGGCTTGGAAATTCACAGTGGGAGGATTTTTGAGGCCTTTATCACATACCTTGAATGGAAAGTACTTTCATCCAATTGTGTTTAAATAAAAAAAGTCTCACTGAATTCAGGTTCTCATGGAAACACTTTCTGAGATGAAAGACTGCACCAAAATAGTGCAAACATCTGGAGGTGCCATTATAAAGGGGTCAGTGTTGACCACCATCCAATGAAAAGAATATATATATATATATATATATATATATATATATATATATAAATTTCTAAGCATCCAATTGGATATCTTTCTCCTGTACTCATGGCTCTCTGCTGGAGCTCCATATTCTTGAATTTCTTACTGCTGTCCTTTGTGATCATGAAACATCAACTCACCCAACCATTCTGCACATTTCCTGTTTCTTTCAAATATTTCTTTGAAGCCTATGAAAGCAAGTTCTCTTGCTGTCCTTTTAGTTATCTGTTTAAATAGCCTCCAAACCTGGAAGTTCCTGATCTTACTCTTTCTGATTACTCTGTAGTGGCCCCTATAGATAGTAGATATCCAATAACTATTTATTCACTTAATAATTTTCAAATTATACAAATGGTCATTCAGTCCCACAATGTCTATAGGAATTCATCATGAGGATGAATAAAAGCCCAAATAAATGGTGAAACACATAATTTGGTAGTTTCAGATAGATATGAGCTAAATGCTTATATGGAATGTGGAAAGTCATGCTTATATGGTTAATGGAGATAATTCACTTTTATTAGGTGCTCTGAAAACTGTAGCTGGGGAATTAGTGATTGGATGAATGGATAAAGAAACTGTGGCATATATACACAATGAAATAGCATTGTGTAATGGCAGACCAGGCAAATTAGATCAATCCTCTTTCTGGGAAGAATTAGAATCACTGGAAATAAAGTCTGCTTGTAGACATTGAATTAATAACAGGACTGTGAAGAATTGCCAGAAAAGAAAATCTAGAATAAGATGAAAATCTAGAGATTTAAAACGATTGTGAATTGAGACTACTTTCCTTTAAAGTCCTATGCAGAATTCAGGGGAGAGACAGAGAGGGAGAGACAGAGAGAAAGAGACAGAGAGGGAGAGACAGAGACAGAGAGAGAGAGAGAGAGAGAGAGAGAGAAAGTGAGAGAGAGAGAGGGAGAGAGAGAAAGCGAGACAGAGAGAGAAGCATTCTGGGTTTAGTCAGAGTAAAAATTGGATTACAAGCCTGCCAAACCTAACAATTCTCACTTTGGATTAAATTGGGAGTAGGAAAATCTTCTCAGTACAGGACCAGAGGGCAAATATATCTGTCTTTGCAGGTTATACCACCTCTACAGCACTCAACTCTGTCACTGTAGTATTAAATTGGCTGTGGGTAATTTGCAAATAAAAGCAACTATTTTCCAATAAAACTTTATTATGAAACCAAGCAGTAGGGCTATTTGCTTATGAAACCAAGCAAAGGGCTCTATCCTAGGAAGGGTAAGTTTAAAAAAAATAGAATAATATTCCACTGTGTTTATATACCACAGTTTCTTCATCCATCCATCTGTTGAAGGGCATCTAGGTTGGTTCCACAATCAGAAGAATAATATTATGGCATTTGCAAATAAATGGATGGAATTGGAGAATATCATGCCAATCCCAAAAAACCAAAGGCCAAATGTTTTCCCTGATAAATGGATAATGATATATAATGGCAGTGGGGGTGGGGAATGAGAGAAGAATGCAGGAAACTTAGATTGTGTAGAAGGAAATGAGAGGGAGGTGGTATAAAAATTGTGGAATGAGACAGACATCATTAACTTATGTACATATATGATTACATGAAAGGTATGAGTCTATGTTGTGTTGTGTACAACCATAGAAATGAAATGATGTACCCATTTGTGTACAATGAATCAAAATACAGTCTGTAAAATATAAAAAAATAATTTTAAAAAAAATATAAGAGTATTGTCAAGGACAACATCTCATCTTTAATTCATATTAGTCCTTGAAATTGTACTAAAGTGATCATGGATTGTAGTAATCCTAGGCACTTGACAAATAAATTCAAATCATCTCTAGAAGAAGATACCATGCAAGGCCTCAATGTGTTTCTATGACTTTATAATTTTTATTCTGAGATATTTGTATATCCATGTGTTGTGGCAAGAAGTAACACATAGATGCTACATACCCTTCACACAGTGTCCCCCAATGGTGATATCTTGTGTATTGATAGCATAATACCATAATGAGGAAATTGATATTGATATAATCCACCCACTTCATTTAGATTTTGCCAGTTTCACATGCACTTATTATGACCATATTTTCTTATTTATGTGTGTTCAGTGCAATTTTATTCCACGTGTAGCTACATATGACCACCGTATTTGAGATACAGAAAAGTTTCATCACAAAAATCTACCAGGCAACTCTTCCATAGGATGTCATTCCTTCACTCCTCTTTAATTCCTGGAAATCACTAATATATTCTCCATCTCTATAATTTTGTCAGGAGGCTTGGTTGCTGCTGAGATCTTTCCCTTGAGTTGTAGTTTGCTAGTTTCCAGCTGTGTCCTCAGTTGGCCATGCCTCTGTATAAGTGCATCCATGGTGTCTCTTCCTCCTCTTCTGAGGACACTAGTCTTACTGCATAAAAGTCCCATGCTACTGTTCTCACTTAATCACCTTAAAAAAGACCTTATTTCCAAATACAGTTACATTCTGAGGTACTAGAGGTTGGGATTTTAACACATAAATTTGCGGAGTATACAATTCAGCCCAGAATAGTTACCTTCTGAGGTTATTTTACTCAGTATAACAATGTCAAGATCCATCCAGGTCATGTGCATAAATATTCTGTTTATTTTTATTGTTGATAATATTCCCAGGAATGTATGTACCATAGCATTTTTAACCATTGTTGGTTTTTTTTTTTTACAGTTTTGAACTACTATAAATAAAACTGTTATGAACACTCAAAGCAAGTTTTATTGTAAGCATGAGTTTTGACTTTCTGATCTAAACATGCAATTACTGAGTTTATGATAAGCACATTTAATTTAAAAAACATGATCAATTAGTAAGAAATTGGTGTATTCTTTTTCAGAATAACTGCCATTTTATACTCCCAACAGCATGTGGTTTCTCCATAAACTCATCAAAATGCCATGTTATCACTGCTAAATTCGTTATTCTGATTGGTGTGTAGTAAGACCTCATTGTGGTTTTGACTTTCACTTCTCTAATTACTAATAATATTGAACATCTTTTCACATGATTGTCTTGTCTGTAAACTTTCAGTGAAAGGTATATTCATATCTTTTCCCCATTACTAACTGGGTTGCTTGTTTCTTTAAAGTTAGTATCAAGAATCATTTATATTTTCTAGATACTGGTTCTTTGTCGGTTATGTGGTTGGCAAGTATTTTCTCCTAGTCTGTAGCATGTCTTTGCAAACTCTTCACAAGATCTTTTACAGAGCTAAAGTTTTAAATTTTGACGTGGTACAATTTATCAGTTTTTCCTTTTATGGGATTTGTTTTTTCATGTCAAAACTGAGAACTCTTTCCTGGGACCTGAAATTTTTCTCCTGTGAATTTTTTAAAAAGATTTAAAGTTAATGTAAAGTTAAATTTTAAATTCAATCTGTTATCTATTTTGAGTAAATTGTACATGGTTTGAGGTTTAAATTGACTCATTTTTTTTAAATCTATGGAAGTCAAATTGCTCTAGCAACACTTATTAAAAAGAGAATCTTCCCTCAATTTAATTGTTTTTGGACCTATATATAAATAAATCAAACGTTTCTGTATGTCCTGTGACACCAATATATGTTATAAAAGCAAAAATAGATCTTTTAAAGGAAGATTTTGTTCTTCTCACTGTTATTTCTGGTAGTAGGGAGATGAAGGATTATTAGGCATTCCTTGCTTCAAAAAATAGATTAAAATGTGACAGATAAATCTGTATACTCTATTTGGGCAGAGCTTAAAGGCACATTATTGAGTGGAAAATAGCATAAAGTTTATAGAATAATATCATTTTTGTAAAATAAGAACTTACAATATAATACAATGCACTAGACCAAGATGCATGTTTATAAAAAGACAAATTAGAAATAGGATGAAGAATAGAAATGGGGAAGATACTGGGAGTGATAATTGAACATGAGACTTTTGAATTGGTGCACTGTTACATATTTGTATATGAACATAACATAATTTGATCAGTGTCATTCTCCAGTACCTCATCTTCCCACCTTTTCTTCTCTACCCCTCGTTATCTTCCTGTGCTCTACTGGTCTTCCTTCTGTTTTCATGAGATTCCCTCCCCAACCCAACTTTTGTTTTACTCTCTCTCTCTCTCTCTCTCTCTCTCTAGCTTCCACATATGAGAGAAAACATATGGCCCCTGACTTTGAGAATTTGACTTATTTCATTTACCATAATGCTCTCAAGTTCCCCCCATTCTCTGGCAATGACATAATTTTGCTCTTCTTTTTACAACTTAATAAAACTCCCTTGAGTATATATACCACATTCCCTTCATCCATTCATCTGCTTATGGATGTTTACACTGGTTCCGTAGTTTGACTTTCATGAATTGTGCTGCTATGAACATGGGTATGCACATATCACTATAGTATGCTGATTTTAGTTTCCTTGGGTAAAAACCAAAGACTGGTATAGTTGGGCCATATGGTATTTCCATTCCTAGTCTTTTGAGGACTCCATACTGATTTCCATAGTGATTGTTGAAAAATTTTAAATAAACAAGGAGAAAACTACTACTTCAGTACCATGGATCATAGTGATTTCTAAAATAAATAAGTCTTACTCAACATTGCACACTTTAATTAAAAAAAAAAAACACTTAAAATGCGAGCCAAAAACAAAGAAATTGTGCTTCTTCACATTTCAAGCTGGACAAAATAGTGGGACTCCATCTCAAAACACACACACAGCAGGGCATGGGAGTACACGCCTGTAATCCCAGTGGTTCAGGAGGCAGAGGCAGGAGAATTCAGAGTTCAAAGTCAGACCCAGCAACTTAGCAAGGCCCTAAGCAACTCAGTGAGACCCTATATGTAAAAAAAATAAAAAGGACAGGGGATGTGGCTCAGTTGTTAAATGCCTCTAAGTATAATCCCCGGTATCAAAAGAAACAAGGAACACACACACACACACACACACACACACACACACACACACACACAGATAAAAATATTTCAATGTATCATCCATACTATGTCCTCAAATATAACATACATAATATTCTAAACAGGGTGTTGTGTCATGTGCCTAACCCCAGCTACTTAGGAGGCTGAGGCAGGAAGATTTTGAGTTTTAGGTCAGTCTGAGCAACATAGCAAGACCCCTTTAAAAAATAAAAAAAAATATATGTATTTTATATATATATATATATATATATATATATGATACATAGTATTTTTTTACAGTTTTTTTTTATTGTAAACAAATGGGATACAACTTGTTTCTCTGGTTGCACATGAAGTAGAGGCACACCATTTGTGTAATCATACATTCACATAGGGTAATGGTGTTTGATTCATTCTGTTATTTTTCCTTTACCCAACTCCTCCCACCACTCTTTTTTCTCTATACAGTCCCTCCTTCCTCCATTCTTGCCTCCCTCCCACCCCCTATTATGTATCATCATTGGCTTATCAGCAAGATCATTTGTTCTTTGGTTTTTTGAGATTGGCTTATCTCACTTAGCATGATATTCTCGGACTCCATTTGCCTGCAAATGCCATAATTATCCTTCTTTATGGCTGAGTAATGTAACATTGTGTATATATACCACAGTTTCTTTATCCTTTCATCTATTGAAGGGTATCTAGGTTGGTTCCTCAATCTGGCTATTGTGAATCGAGCAGCTATGAACATTGATGTGGCTGTATCTCTGTAGTGCGCTGATTGTAAGTCCTTTGGGTATAGGCCAAGGAGTGGGATAGCTGGGTCAAATGGTGGTTCCATTCCGAGCTTTCTGAGGAATCTCCACACTGCTTTCCAGAGTGGCTGCACTAATTTGCAGCCCCACCAGTAATGTATGAGTGTACCTTTTTCCCCACATCCTCGCCAACACCTGTTGTTGCTTGTATTCTTGATAATCGCCATTCTAATTGGGGCGAGATGGAATCTTAGGGTAGTTTTGATTTGCATTTCTCTTATTACTAGAGATGTTGAACATTTTTTCATATGTCTGTTGATTGCTTGTAGATCTTCTTCTCTGAAGTGTCTGTTCATTTCCTTAGCCCATTTTTTGATTGGTTTATTTATATTCTTGGTGTAAAGTTTTTGGAGTTCTTTACAGATTCTGGAGATTTGTGTTCTAAGTATGTGTGGCAAAGATATTCTCCCACTCTGCAGGCTCTCTCTTCACATTGGTGATAGTTTCCTTTGCTGATGAAAAGCTCTTTAGTTTGAATCTATCAAAATTATTGATCCCTGCTTTTACTTCTTGTGCTTTGGGAGTCATGTTAAGGAAGTCTAATCCTAAGCCAACATGATGAAGATTTAGACCAACTTTTTCTTCTATAAGGTGCAGGGTCTCTGGTCTGATTACAAGATCCTTGATCCATTTTGAGTTGAGTTTTGTGCAGGGTGAGAGATAGAGGTTTAGTTTCATTCTGCTGCATATGAATTTCCAGTTTTCCCAGCACCATTTATTGAATAGGCTGTCTTTTCTCCATTGTACGTTTTTGGCACCTTTGTGTAGTATAAGAAAACTGTATTTATTTGAGTTTGTCTCTGTGTCCTCTATTCTGTACCATTGATCTACCTGTCTATTTTGGTGCCAGTACCTTGCCTTTTTTGTTACTATTGCTCTGTAGTATAGTTGAAGTCCTGATATTGTAATACCCCCTGCTTCACTCTTCCTGCTAAGGATTGCTTTAGCTATTCTGGTTCTCTTATTTTTCCAAGTGAATTTCATGATTGCTTGTTCAATTTCTGTGAGGTACATCATTAGGATTTTAATTGGAATTGCATTGAATCTGTATAGCATTTTTGGTAGTATGGCCATTTTGACAATATTCTGCCTATCCAAGAACATGGGAGATCTTTCCATCTTCTAAGGTTTTCTTTGTTTAGTGTTCTGTAGTTCTCATTGTAGAGGTCTTTTACCTCTTTTGTTAGATTGATTCCCAAGTGTTTTATTTTCTTTGATGCTATTGTAAATGTGGTAGTTTTCCTAAATTCTCTTTTTGAGGATTCATCACTTATGAATAAAAATGCATTAGATTTCTGAGTATTGATTTTATATCCTGCTCCCTTACTGAATTCATTTATGAGTTCTAGAAGTTTTGTGATGGAATTTCCTGGCTCCCCTAAATATAGAATCATGTCATCAGCAAATAAGGATAGTTTGAGTTCTTCTTTTCAATTCATATCCCTTTAATTTCTTTGGTCTGTCTAATGGCTCTGGCTAGAGTTTCAAGGACAATGTTAATAGAAGTGGTAACAGAGGACATCCCTGCCTTGTTCCAGTTTTCAGGGGGAATGCTTTCAGTTTTTCTTCATTTAGAATGATATTGGTCATGGGCTTAGCATAGATAGCCTTTACAATATTGAGGAATATTCCTACTATCCCTATTTTTTCTAGTGTTTTGAGCATGAAGATGTGCTGTATTTTATCAAATGTTTTTGCTGCATCTGTCAAACAACCATGTAATTCTTGACTTTAAGTCTGTTGATCTGGTGAATTACATTTATTGATTTCCACATGTTGAACCAACCTTGCCTCCCTGGGATAAAACCCACTTGATCGTGGTGTGCTATCTTTTTATATGTTTTTACATGCAATTTGCTAAAATTTTGTTGAGAATTTTTGCATCAATGTTCATTAAGGATAGTGGTCTGAAATTTTCTTTCCTTGATGTGTCTCTGTCTGGTTTAGGTATCAGGGTGATATTAGTTTCATAGAATGAGTTTGGATGTGTTCCCTCCTCTTCTATTTCATGGAATACTTTGAGGAATATTGGAATGAACTCTTCTTTAAAGGTTTTGTAGAACTCCACTGAGAATCCATCTGGTCCCAGACTGTTCTTTGTTGGTAGGCTTTTAGTGACTTCTTCTGTTTCATTGCTTGAAATTGATCTATTTAAATCGTGTATGTCCTCCTGATTATTCTTAAGTGCATCATGTCAAATGAAGCAATCAACACAGTGATGCAAAGATTGAGAAGTTTCACAGTATTAATAGACAAAGTAATAAACAACATTTTCTGTCTCTTTCTACTTGCAGTTCTTCTCCTCTTATTATCAGGACTGATTTAGATTTAAACTCCTGTGGAGTAACATAGTAATAATCTCTCTCTCTCTCTCTCTCTCTCACACACACACACACACTCACACACACTCACACATGAAGCACAACTCAGACCAAGAAAAAGAACATTTCTAGACTTTCATACCCTTAACCTGTTTCTACACTCATACCCAAAGAGTAACATTATCAAAAGTTAACACTTGCTTAATCTGCATGTTTTGTGAACTCCCATACATGGAGTCCTTAAGTGCATTATCTTTTGTGCCCAGTTCCATTTTCAGTCAATATGATTGTAGGATTAATCATACTGTAGCAAGTATTTGTGGTTCATTTATTTTATATTATACAATAGGTGAAGTTTCATGACCTAAACATTTAATGTTTACCTATACTTTTGTTTTTGTTACTGGATATTTTCCTGTCTCCCCTTCCCTCTTCCTGCCTTCCCTTCTTCCCTTTCTTCTACTTAATTGTTTCTTGCTTTATGTTTCTATTACACATAAAACTACTATTTCTCATGTATTCTGATGAACATATGCATGCATTTCTGAACTTTCTTTATATCTATACACAGCACTTACTACTTGATGTTGATAATAAACAGCTATGTTACTGGTTTATGCATGTACTATACTGTATTTTGTTGTTATTTCATCATGGATTCCTTGTGAGAAAAGCTCACTGAAAACAGTTTGCTGTGCTTCACTGGCAGAAGACTCATGTTTTGTTTACTGTGTCTCTCAATTGTCTCAAAAGACCACCTTGAGTGATTCATCTGAACCATCCAGGTTTGTGTAAGTCTGCTGTATGATGTTCACAGGATCACATCACCTAATGCTGCATTGATCAGAAAGTACTCCTGCCATACAGTGAGGCAGGAATACATCTCTTTTCCTTCCCCATACTTTCTGCTTTCACTGTCTTAAGTGTTAAAATCTATATAAGTTACACATCACAATGCAGTGCTACAATTATTGCTTTATATCACCTGGCCTTTTAAAGAAGGTAGAATAAGCTGTAAAATAATATAATTATAGAGTTTTTTTAATAATTTTTCACCTGATTTTAGTTTTTTATTTCTCTTCATTACTTCTTCAGGATACAAATTATCATTTGGTTTCATTTCCTTTCAACCAAAAAAGTTTTTCTATTGTTATTTTTAGGATATATCTGCTGTCAACAATTATTTTCATCTTTGCTGACCTGGGAAAGTCTATTTTGTCTTCATTATTGAAGCACAGTTTTGCTGGTTATAGAATTCTTGATTGACACTTTCCTTTTTCTTTCAAAACTTTGCGTCATTCCAGTGTCTTATGAACTCCATTGTTTCTGATGAAAAGTCAGCGATTAGTCATCTGTTTTTCTGACTGTGAGTCACTTCTTTCTTGATACTTTCACAATGATCTCATCTTTGACTTTCAACAGTTTGACTGTGATCTGTCTAGATATAAATGTTAGGTAGTTCTTAGCGTCTTAGTACAGTCATCCCTCCAAATCTGCAGATGTTCAAGTTCTTATATAAAATGACATAGTATTTGCATATTAACCATGCATATTTTCTTATATATTTTATAAATCATCTCTGTATTAATTATAATACATAACACAATGTAAATACTATGTAAATATTTGTTATATTATGTGATTAGGAAATAATGACAAAAAGTGTACAACTTCAGTATAGAGACTTTTTAATCTGCAATTAATTGAACCCATGGATGTGGAAAATGTGACTATAAAAGCTGACTATATTATGGATACTATTTTTCAAAAATTTGAAAATTTTCCATGATTGTATTTTTAAAATATTTACTTCTGTCCTTTTTCTCTTCCCTTTATTTCTGAGACATCTCTTGCATGTCCTTTGATATGTTTGATTTTCTTTTGGTCTTTGAAACTGTTATTTTTATTTATTTCCTATATATTCTTCAGATTAGATAATTTGTCAAATTTAATTAATTTTATTAATTTTAATCTTAAATTTTATTAATTTTATTAATTCTCTATCATTTCAAATTGTTGCTGAAGCCCTGTGGCAAATTTTTCCTTCTAATTATAATTTCAGTCTTCTAATCTCTCTTTTATAAATTTTATCTGATATTTTTAATTTGTCAATTGTCATTTTATTTTCTTTTAAATGTGTTTTCCTTTATTTATAAGAAATACTTTGAATTATTTGTCTGCAAAACCCAATATCTGAGAATACTCAGAAATAGCTTCTATTTACCCTTTTTTTTATGAGTATAGATCACACTTCCAATTTCTTGAACATCTTATAATACATTCTTCAGTGTTAGAAACCATAGATATTATACTGTAACTAGGCTCCCATGATCATAGTTACTGTTGTTTGTTGTTTTTTTAGTAAATTGCCTGAACAAAATCTGTGATAACTCTCTTCCCCATGATGTATGCCTGCTAATAATATCTTTGCTCATTTGTTTTCAGAAATGTTCTTATGTTTAAACCTGAATTCTTAGTGATTGTCCCCATGACTATAGCTTAGATTTCAGCCAAGACTTGGTTAAATGTCTCAAGTCACTAATGTTTCTGTTATCTGTTCATGGATTTGTTTGTAGGATGGGGATTACATTAAAATTTCTGATCTTTACAAACTTTGTTTGTTTGTTTGCTTGTTTTTTGAATGCTCTTGTCTACCCTGCACAAGAGTAGGCTCTGCCAGTCAGGGAAGTGTGAGTGATGAGTTCTGACAGAGCCTCTTCTCATTCCAGGAAATGTGACAAGTTTATCTTGTCTACTAAAGCTGTCTTGTTCTCAGGGAAATGTCAAATCCCTGGTTAGTCTACTAGTCTGTTTTTTTGTCCCCCAAATCAATGACTGACCACCCTGTCCTCACTTTAATTGGCAATAATCAAATTCAAATGTACCCCTATGTGGCAATGACAATGAAGCTTATTTCATAGTCCACTATTCCCCTAATTGAAAAGCCATGATAACTAACAGCTTGGTGGGGGTGGAAGTAGTTCTAAGCAGAAAGTCATATTTTCATATTCTGCATACCCTAGTTCGGTATTTTTTAAGAGAAAAGACAAATTTGTTGTAAATGTTTGACTGAATCCTATTAAAACAGTTGTTTTCAACCAGTTTATCCAGTTTTATTATTGCACTTAGGGGAAGCAACTTGAAAATTTTTATTTTGTCATGTCAGAAATCAGAAACATTTCACAGTTTTGTAAATAATCCTTTATGTGATGATGTGTCCAAATTAACTAGGCCATTAACACCCCTATACACCTTTTCCCTTTATTTTACTATGACATTTTTTGTTTTAATGTTTTATGTATGTCTCTGTTCGCTGCATATAGCAATGCTTTTGGTTATTTAACCTGACAATCTATATATTTAAATGGAATATTTTAATAATTTTTAATTATTCTGATAATTCAATATTTTCATTTTTGTATTTTTCTTCAATTTCTCAATATGTTTTTCTCTTAATTTTTTGAGAATTTTTTTCTTCATTTTCTTTCTTCACTGACTTCAACATTTTAAATCCACTGCATAAAAATCAATATTCTTATATTCCTCTCCGATAATAAATGAGTATTAGACAATTGTAACTCCATATACTACCATCCATTTTTTACTTGTATTATTTTTAGTTACATATGAATTAGACATTAAAAATACATGTTTTCTATATTTATGTAACCCTGTAATTATACATTAAAAATAATTCTTCTATACTGTCAGGGCTTGTTAACACTTACCCACGATTTTCTTTGCTCACAATTCCTTTTGCATTGTAGAGTAGCTTTGCGATTATTTTCCTTTATGCTGAAGTCCTTCTAATGAAGTTGTCTGGGTGGAAAACTCATTTTTGTTTTTCTGACACCTCTTTATTTTATCTTCTTTAAACAACTTTAGATTTCTTTCAGTACTTTCATGGCATCACTGACAGTTTTTGAGTTCTATTTTTGTTGCTGAAAAAATTAGCTGTCTTATTTTTACTTTTAGACAATCACTTTTTTCACTTGCTACTGAGATATTCTCTTTTTATTGAGTTTCACACAGATTCACTATTTTGAGTCTAGATGTAGATTTCTTTATCATTTTTATGATTGAGATTTTTTTGTCTGCTTTCTTAGTATAAAGTTTTGTGACTTAAATTCCTGAAATTTTTTTTATTCTGTATTTTCTCTTGCCCAATTTTTGGCCACTATTTTCTGATTAGTTCTGTCTTAGGCCTTCTACCTCCAACATCTCTTAATTCACTTCATTTTTACGGTTTCTGACCACTGTGATTTGTATCATTTCCTCAGAATCTTCTTCCTATCTATTCTTTTGTCAATCTATCTTTTTATGTCACCTTTGATATACTTCAGCAAATATATATGTTTTTATTTCTGGAAGTAATTTTTTTCAAATATTCCTTGTCATATTCTTAGTAGGTTTTTTCTTAGGCATGATTTAATTTCTCCATTTACTTCCTAAAACATATTATGAAATGTTAATTTGCAAAAACAAATATGTGTTTTGTATTCTCTAGCTGATAATTTTAATAATTAATTTTTAACAATAACATATTGTTAATAATAGGCACAATATTATACAGTAGCATATTTCTAGAACTATTTTCCTTGCCTCAGTAAAATGCTTATACCTACTGAAGACCAATTCCCCATTTCCCTCATTACAAGTCCCTGGTAATCTGAGCTCTACATCTGAGCTCGGCTATTTCAGATAACTCATATGAATGGAATTATGCAGCATTCTTCCTTCTGTGATTGGTTCATTGCACTTAACAAATGTCCTCGAGGTTTATCTGTGTTATCATGATGACAGGACCTGCTTCTTTTTAAAGAATAACCTTCCCTAGTAGGTACACACCACATCCTCTACCTGGGCATCTGTCTATGGAAATTTAGGTTGTTTGCATTGTATTGCCATTGTTAATAAACTTGTAATAAACATAGGAGTGCAGGTACCACTTTATGTTCTGCACTTTAATTCCTTTGAATAAATATCCAGATAAATACCCAGAAATGGGATTGCTAGATCATGCAATTCTATTTTTAAAATTTTGAGGAACTTACATACTGTTTTTTATAGAGGCTATACCATTTTACATTCCCCTCAGCTGTGTACAAATTTCCTTTTCCTCCCTATCTTTGCCAATGCTTGGTTTTTTTTTTTTTTGATACAATATTTAAATAACAATTATTAAAATTTCCTCATTTTATTGATACATTAGACTTGTATGGAGGGATGAGATTTACAGTTACATATTTGTACATGCACAGAAAATAACAATACAACTTGACCCATATGACTCCCTAGCATTTTCTCCCTTCCTTCCTACCACACACCTCTTGGTCCCTTTCCTCTACTGATCTCCCTTTGATTTTTAGGAGATTTCCCCCACCACCTTTGTTTTACAATTTCCTCTATAACTCCCTCATATGAGAGAAAACATACAACCCCTGACCTGAGTTTGATTTATTTCACTTAACATGATTGTCTCTAGCTCCATTCACTTTTCTGCAAATGCCATAATTTCATTTATTATGGTTGAATAAAACTCCACTGTGCATATATGTCACATTTTCTTTATCCATTCATCCCTTGATGGACACCTAGGCTGGTTCCATAGTTTGGCTATTGTGAATTGTGCTGCTATAAACATGGGTATTCATGTGTCACTGTAGTAAAATGTCTTCAGTCCTTCACGCTAAATGCCAAGAAGTGGCATAGCTAGGTTGTTTGTTCATCTTCGATAATAGCCATTCTGACAGGTCATATCTTATTGTGGTTTAAATTTTCATTTCTCTGATGATTAGTTACATTAAGAACTTTTTTATGTGCCTGTTGGATATTTCTATATGTCCTTTTGGCAAACATCTATTCAATAACTTTGCCCACTTAAAAATGCTATTTGTTTTGTTGTTGTTGTTAATGTTCTTTATTTGTTTTGGATAGTAACACCTTATCAGGTTTGCCAATATTTTCTCACATCCTGTGGGCTGTTTTTATGCTCTTGATTTTTTCCTTGACTCTACAGAAGCTTTTAAGTTTGATCTAACCCCATTTATCTGATTTTACTTTTGTTATTAATGCTTTTGATATTCCGTTAAAAAACAAAAATGATTGTCCAAAACAATGGCAAGAAGATTTGCCCTATATTTTATTGAAGTAGTTTTATGTAATCAGGTCTTACAATTAATATTTTAATCCATTTTAGTTGGTTTTTTTAAAAAAAGGTATGAGAGAAGAATCAAGTTTATCCATCTGTTTGAGGAAATTCAATTTTCCCAACACTGTTTATTGATGAGATCATCCTTTCCCCATCTTTTTCTTAGTTTTGCAAATAATTTCAATGTTTGTGATAATCTCATTGTTTTTACTTTTTATTTTTCTGATTTTTATTGTGTCATCTACATTTCTGTAAAGTCAGTTACTAGACATGTATTTTGCTTGATTTAATAGATTATATTTCCCTGATTCTTTGTGTTTCTTATAGCTTTGCAGCAGTATCTGTGCATTTGAAAAAAATAGTCATCTCTTCAAGTCTTTGAGAACTGGCTGGTAAAGATGTTTACCTGTCATCCTGGCCAGAGATTCTGGGAACCTCTCTATCTTTTCTGCACGTCTTTTCTGAACTTGTACTTGGGCATTTGGATTCCTAATTAGAGGAATTTATAGGTCATTTTTCTTCGTTTTTAAATTTTGGCTATTTATGTATTTTCATTCTATTATTTCCATTTCACCATTTGATATGAATTTCTTTTATATGATTTATTCATTGTTTTCCAGTTAATTTGTAATTGCTTACTGAAGAACTTTTATGACTAAGATGTCTGATTCAATATCCTTGTCAGATTATTCCACTACTATTTCATGTTACTTTTACAACAGTTGTTTGTCTTTTCTCATCTGATTTGTGATTCTTGGCTTTTGATTCTTAGTATGCCAAGTGTATCACAAGCAATTTGCTTATTATATGAAGCTACTACTGATTCTAATTAAGTGTTCTATTTTAGCAGGCAGTTTCCTGGTTGGGTTTAGTGTGTCCATTCTGGCTTGCTCATGTGGGCTACAATTCCAAGGAAGTTACATTTCAGATCCTTTGTAATGCTTCTCTTTCTCTATTTTGTATGATTTACTTCAACAATTTCCTTACTGATCTGGTATTATTCTAGCAGTCCTTTTAGTTCTTTTAGCTAAAGTTATATTTTATTGGTTAGTTGACAGTGTATTCATCTACTTTTAAAATCATCAGCCTCCTGATTTCTGAAATTAGAATAAAATCTCGTTTCTTTACCATGTATTTTCAAACTCTGTATGAACAGATCCCTGGATACTTCTCTGAATGTCTCATAAAACTCTTCCCCTTTATTTGCTAAATTCCAGCTTCTGTGCCTCCTCTCTGTTCTGCAAACTTTGCTCAGCTAGTTCACCCCTTAGAGATAATAGCTTTTGTGATTGCCTGAAATACTTTTTCTCTAGAACTTTCTAGGGGTGACTCTTTTCAATTCTTCAAGTCAAATTTCAAGTATCTTAAAGGTACTTTCTTGACTACCCAGACTCGAGTACCTTCTCTTACATCTATCCTATCATTTTCTTTCCTTTGTGTTATGTTGTGTGTGTGCACATGCTAGCATTTGTCCCTATCAGTAATTATTTTATGTATATATTTACTTACTTTGTTGCATATTTATTGTTTCTTTATTTTGACTCAGTATATAAGCTCTTATAAGCACTTACAGGCAGAAAAACTATTGCTTTTTCTCTGTCATAAAGTCATTACTTAAAAACATAACCTAATACTTGTTAGGAATAACAAATGCTAGTTAAATGAGTGAATGAGTAAAATGTCTTTCTTGCTTTTTATCCAGCTGTGAGCATGCTGAAATATAGGGCTTGCTTTACTTATCTGCATTGTCTATTTATTGAATGAATTAATCATTTTGAAGTGCTAATAGTTTTTGCCCAATCAATATATTGATACTTGTCATTCTTGACTACTCTGCAAGACCATACCAATTTTTTGAGTGGTAGAGAAGAAAAGAATGGACCTAGAAGAGGCTATAAAAGGCTTTCTATGAATCAATTCTCTTTGGTCTTGCCAATTCATCCATACTAGACATTCACTTTTTATCATTCAGTAGAATGTAGTGTAATTCCTCAGAATAATACATAAGGTACTTGGGTGTGGTCTCGTGAACTTCCCACTCTATCTCCCTCCCATTCCCATAAAATGTTCATATGTAAAATCTTGCCTTTACTGACCTCACTGCATATTTTCATTCTACCAGGTCAAATTCTACCTGCTCTATAAAATTTTACCTGGGTCATTCTGAGCTATAAATGGCTTCTTTTGGTCATATGATATTGCAATAATATGCTTAGATAGTCACTTTTTCCCGTAGACTCTGGAACTACTATGGTTGACCCTTTGTTGTACCTTCAGAATCTGAAGTGGTAGTGAGCTAGATTTATTTGCTGAGAAATGTTAAAAATAACTTTAAGCATGCAACTTAGCATCTCATAAATTGCTTTTATTTTATAATACCATGCAATCACTTCCTCCAAATTGTCACTCACTAACCAGGAGCAGAAGGTGAATGTTTCTTCACCTATTGCACTGCATCCTCTCAAGAATAGGAAATTATGTCTCAATGTTCTTTCTAATGCTAGTACACAGAGAAGTACCTAATTCAGAAGAGGTACTCAGTAAATATTGGCTGAAAATAAGGATAGAAATACAATATTAAAAGGTGGACTTTTACTACAAAAATTGATTTGGTAAATTTGACTTCAGAAAGTCACGTTCCAAGTTTTCATTGTATTTTTAAAAAGCAGAAAATAACAAAAAGACAAAATTGTTCTAGTTTAGATTTTCCCCAAACAAAAAATTTGCTGAGCTATGTTGATGCCACAAATAGGAGAGATCTATATTCTAAGATGAGCTGAAGCTACTGAAATAAGTTTAAAATTTTCAACTTCGAGTTAAGCTGTTCTTGGGAATAATATTTCCTTTAATTCCCTAAGACACTGAATATTTGCTGAATATCCTTGTTCTACTTTCCTTCTACTTTAAATTTCTACAGCAGAAAATGTTAGATTAGGTTTGATTTTGGACATTTTACAGTTATTAACTCTCCAGAACAACCTTCGCATTGGGGAAACCAGCTTTGGAAGCAATAAGTTGAAGTTCATTTTTGAGCAGGATTCAGCCTCAAAAAAAAAGTTAGGTTTCCTAAGATTTTTAGAGGAAATCCCTTTAATTTAAGCAGATTGTACATAATCATATTTATATTCCTCATCTAAAGTTTTATTTTTAAACCCTTGCTGAGAAGGATCCACTACATCAAAAGAACTCAGACATCTTAACCACAAACTTCAATAATTTATGACCAAATTAGCTATTTCAAGAAGGAGGAGAAGACAGAATTGTCTGAGAACATGTACTTGTAGTCAAGAAGAAATTTCTGAACCAGAAGAACCATACTCATAAATGCTTCCGTATGTGGAAGAATCAATGAAAAAGTAGTAGGAAAGGCAAATAAATGGGGGAAATAGGCCAAGAAGGCACAATGTGGAGTATCTGGTGCATGGTTTAATTTAATTTTATATTTTTAAAACAAGAATGGATGCTGGGGTTGTGGCTCATAGATAGACCACTTGCCTGGCATGAGTGAGGCCCTGGGTTCAATCCTCAGCACCGCATGTAAATAAATAAATAAAATAAAAGATCCATCGACAACTAAAAAATATTAAAAAAAAAAACAAGAATGAAGCAACTGTCGCCAATACAATGATAGTTTATATAGCCTCCTTCAGTCTTTTCTAAATGTAGAAATTTGGAAATCATTACAGGAAAGACCAAAATGTCATTCTAGTACTCTATTCTGGGTTTCAGAGGGATCAGACTCAAATACTTACTGAAAAGCAGGCAGAATCACAAAGCAGACACCTGACCAGGGCTTACATTTGTGCTTTATATAGGTGGTGCAAGCCAGAGCACTAAGGTGGAAGATGGTCGGCTTTCGATTATTTGTCTTCCTTCTGGATTACAAACCTCATATCCTGTGTCATCCTACTTTTTTTTCTTTCAAATTGTCACAAAATGACTGATATTTTAAATATCCCCAAAGGAGGGTTATTCAGATTACTTTTATTATAGGACAGCTCTTCTGTTATTCAAATAACCACCATTTTCTTTCATGATTATTGCCTAGTTATTACAGTATTATGCCTGATTGCTGAAATATTTTGTTAAAAAAAACAGTCTGACTCCTTGGGAAACAAAATGCATAAAACCACTGAAAATTAAAATCCCATCAATTTTCAATCAGCTAAAATGAAATCAAAGCTGCCAAGAACTTGATGAGTGAGAAGCTAAGGCATAAGGTTATGATTTAATTATCAGAAATAGTGTTTTAAGAAGCTTAGGCCTCATATAGGATATCTATGAATAAAACAAGATGTAGAGTACTTCGTGGATAAAATTATACTTTTTGAAAAACCGTACAGTAAAACTAAATAAAAGGAGAAATATAGTAGGTTCATGGATGGGAAGACTCAACGAGTATGTTAGTTCTCCAAAACTAACCCAAGATTCAACTTAATTCCAATAGAAAAGTGAATAGATGACTGTTAGAAACTGGCAGCTCAAGTCTAAATTGTATATGAGAAAGCAAGAGGTCAAAAAATAGAGAAAAGTATTGAAGAAAGACTATGAGACGGAGAACAAAATATAAATAATCATTAAAAAGATAGAAAGATTATTTTTAAAGACTGCTGATTAAAACATTGATTTTGATGTGGTGACAAGTGAAAAAGTTGTAAGCATAGACCGTTGGTAGTAAAGGAACATAATGTTCATCAAATGTGGCATTGCTTACAAAACACATACCTACATACCCCTGCTTATAGTGGCACTATTCATAATAACCAGGTTATGGAGTCAGCCTAGAAGCCCATCAACAAATGAATGGATAAAGAAAATGTGATACATGTGCAATGGAATATTATTCAGCCATAAAGAAGAACATAATCCTGTATTTGCATGTAAATGAATGAAACTGGAGATCCTTGTGGTAAGCAAAATAAAGCAGATTCAGAAAGACATGTATTGTGTGTTTTCTCTCATATGTAGAATCTAGAGAAAAAGAAAAAGACTACACAAAATAAGAAACACTACTAGAGAAGGAGAGACAAAGGGGAGGGGTATGGGGTAAGAATGGGTATTATGGAAGGTGAATACCATCGAAGCACATTATATGCGTTATGAAAATGTCACATTGAAGCCCATTATTTTGCACAATTATTATGCATGTTAACACAATAATTTTTAAATTGTGGCATTGCAAACAAATGAGGAAAGGGTGGATTACTCAATGAATAGTGCTGTCTGCCTTAGTTATATACATGGTACAGTAAAATTGCAATTCCTACTTTTTACAAATGTTTTTGGTAAACTTATTAAATGTGAAGGACAAAATAATAAAACATTTTAAAAATATGATTTATATTTATAAATAGGAATAGAGATAATGTCCTTAAACAAAGTGAGGAGAATGCTTATAAAATTTTTCTATATTAAAGTGAAGGACTTCTATTTCTGGAAAACTACTAAAAAGAAAATAGAGACATACCACATCCTGAAGAAAAAAATATGTGTGCCGTATTAAACCAGAATAGTATTTTTATCTAAAATTATTCAACTCTCCATAGGGAACAAGAAATCCAGTGGATTTCTTAAGGAATACTTTAAGCAGGCACTTTAGAGTAGAACTAACTCACATGATCTGTGTTACTGCTCTAAAAGTAATAAAACCAAGTATTTAATGAAAAGTCTTTTTTTTTTGGGTCGCCATCTTGTTTATTTCTCATTGCAGGAAGGAGGAATTGCCCACAGAGCAATGAGGGACAAACGGTCAGCTTTGAACCACTGTGTGATCCACAAATCAAGTTTTAGGCAGTATTACAGAGTACTGGGAAGAGTGTTTCACAGGAATTGGTGAGTCTCGAGTTCAAGTTCCAACCCTGTGGGTGACTGGTAGACAAAACTGTTCCGTCCCTCCAAACCAATAATAGATGAGAATGAAAACAAGAGTTGTTAAGTGTGAAAGGTGGACTGTCTGTCTGGATGCATGGGAACTGAGAAGAATCCACAGGTGCATAGCAGATTGGCTCCAAACTGGAAGATTGATGGACAACGGGCAGATGACCTTCATTTGGTGGTCTCTCCCCAGTGGAGATAGGAGCGCTAAGATGGTCCCCATTCAGCTTTTCTGCAGTCCCAAGGCTGAAAAGCCATTTTGATCCATAGTCCCTCAAGGCATCTTATAGGAGCATGTAAACATTTTCTACTAAAAAATTCACATGATTCTAAGCATCAAAACATTCCCATGCATATTGTTGCAGGAAAAATAAGCAGCTTACAGGGAAGCAAAACTCACAAAATGCACAGGGAAACAAGGCACATCAACGACTCATCAGACATAACCGACAGCAAAAGCTGAGCCTAAAAGTCAAAGATGTTGGAACCATGTAACGAAAAAATAAAACGTGAAGGTGGTTGCAGTGACATGCAACTGCAGACCCCGTTACTCTGGAGGCAGAGGCAGGAGGATCAATTGAGACCAGGAATTCTCGAGCAGCAGTTTCAGACTCCATCTCAAGATAAATAAATAAACGGAAGAGTTAAATTTTAAAAAATTAGGAGTGTTGCTTTTTTAATAAATTCATTTTAGAGGGTTAAGTATAAATAAGGAGCCTGCCCATATTACATACTTTTTAAATCTAAAAATTAAAAATTAAGTAATTGAAATAAAACACTTATTATGAGAATAGAAAAAAAAAATGTGATCCCAGATCGAAAGTCTGAAATGCAAGAGGGAATAAAAAGTAGAGCACGTGATCCACGTGGGTATATATAAGCAAATTGAATCACAACCACAACAATTATACCTCAAGTATTTTGTATAAGAATATTCTAAACTTGTTAGAATATAAGTTCATGCAGATGCGTGGCGTCTACATTATCAATACAAAAGTCTATGATTTATAAAACGTTAATGAAAAATTATAGTATGAAAAATATTAAATCATTCTAAAGGCAAGAAAAGGCAGAAAAGGAAACATGCTTAAAAGGCCAATGTTGAAAGAATGCAGATGATATCCAGTAAGCCTGCAGAGTCTTGGCATTTGCAGTGGGGGTCGGAGCTCACTAGTGCTTGATCAAAAACAATCTAGAGCCTATGAGTTGGAATCACACAGGCAAGTCTTCTGCTAACCTCTTCAGCTTGACATTGTAGACACCAGAAAATGAGATGAAGTCAAGCAGGAGAAATATGTGCATGAACTAATTCCATGTTAGAGAAAGTACTGAAATTGTGTTGGGAAGAGTTATTTGTTTTTGGATCGATTGTCTGTTTATGTTGGTACAGGAAGATACACAGATGGGTTTGAGTTTAAGTAGATTTCATGGAAACCTTCAAATTTAGAACTGGATTCCACCATTCTAGCTTCCACTGTCAAGGCGAGAGTCAGCAAAACTAATCAAAATACGTGAAATCTACTCTGGTTTAGAGATAGAGGGTGGGACCATTACCACCAAGAAGCAACCCCAGAGAAACGTCTGACTTGAGTTGGCAGAAAAACCCAATAACTTCCTGATGCCTATAAGCACTGATACCTACAGATCACCTGAAGGCAAAAGGATGGGTGGAAGGAAGGGGAAGACTTTTCTCCAATTCATTGTATATTAGTCCATTTTTCCTATAGTGTTATTGAGTCGGAATAGATGAATGCTGAGAAGCAAAGACCTGAGCTGAATTTCTGCAGAGCATTATCCGTGTAGCTTCAGGCCACTTTCTCAGTGCCTTATGTCCACTGTGCGTGAAGTCTGAAGTTTCGTTATCTATACCACTAACCACCTAGTGTCACTCTGAGCACAGAATGGCTAACATGGATGATTTACTTACAAGAGTGGCTGCTCCATAGTCAGCACTCAATGAATGTTAGCTCTTTCTTCGGTTGTCAGTCAGTCATTTATTATTTCCAATATAATAGTGACCAACAGACCAATATAATAGTGTGATTGTGCTTTGACCTAAATTTCAAGTGTATGTTTTATTCCTATGCAGCCTATTTTTTAAAATTTATTTTTATTGTACACAAATGGGATACATATAATTTCTCTGTACATGAAATAAAGGCATACCATTTGTGTAATCATACATTTACGTAGGTAATAGTGTTTGATTCATTCTGTTATTTTTTCCTCCCCCCCACCCCTCTGACCCCTCCCACCCCTCTTTTTCCTCTATACAGTCCCTCCTTCCTCCATTCTTGCCCCCTTCCCACCTCCCATTATGTGTCATCATCTGCTTATCAGCAAGATCATTTGTCCTTTGATTTTTTGAGATTGGCTTATCTCACTTAGCATGATATTCTCCAATTTCACCCATTTGCCTGCAAATGCCATAATTTTATTATTCTTTATGGCTGAGTAATATTCCATTGTATATATATACCACAGTTTCTTTATCCGTTCATCAATTGAAGGGCATCTCTGTTGGTTCCACAATCTGGCTATTGTGATTGAGCAGCTATGAACATGGATGTGGTACAGCCTATTTTTTTAAATCACTAATATTAGAATTAAAACGCAATTTGTTAATGGAGAGGCAATAGTTGTTAAATAACCAGAAAACTATCTATTATGAAAATGAAAACATTTGGTTAAGCTTGTTCTTTTCAAAGCCATAGACAGCTTTGAGCTGGATATTTGAGTAAGTGACCAAATGATAAATAAATTATTGTTTTTCAATAATTTATAAGTAAATTAAGTAAATTATTGTTATTATTTGTGTTTTCTTGCCTAAATGCTAGTTTTTATTTTTCAAACTTCAGCTCTGGACTTCTGTAGAAAATTTAAACTTTGAAACACATAGCAAGTTATTTAAAAAGATTATGTAAGATGTAAATTGCTCTTACATGGATAAAATTTACCCTGGCTTCATAAGAACTTATTATTGTGTTATTATCATGTGTTCCTAATCAAATTCACCTCTCCAATGATTTTGTCATCACTTGTGTTTGAAGATATGCCTTTCTGGTATCTTTTTAAAAAGTTATGAAGTTCCTCTGCAAATAGATTTTCAAATAAGGAAAACAAAAGGACATTAATGTTCATTCATTGAGTTACATTTAAGTTACGCACACGTTTAAGATGTTAAGCCATGTATTGTCTTTAGTGATATGTATCACATGGTAGCTTACAGTCTCTGGGGGAAATGTTAGGTGTTAGCAACAACTTTTAAAACAATCCTTAAACAATCATCACTTACCTAGCTTCTGATGATTCCTTTGCTGGGATTCAGTACCATATAATATATGATCATTATGATCAGATTCCAGTAAATATTTTATCATTTTTGTTTGTGTGCAAATACTAGAAAGTTTTATTTATTTATTTATTTATTTATTTATTTATTTTTAATACCAGAGAGTCTTCTTAACATTGTGTGTGACTAGAGTCAGCATCTCTGGGAGTAATGGCACATGTAGTCACCCATCATGTTCCAGACTTTCTAGAATATTTTTCTCTATTGCAGAGACTGAAAAAAATAAAAGTTCCACTTGTCCTTGTAGTTAAGAGTCTGGATACGATTTGGTTTCCATCAGAGAGCTAGGATTTGGAACTGAGCTTTAAAAAGAAGATGGTTTTGAGATGTCTATTTTGCAGTGGAGGCATCCTTGGCCAGGGGATAACAAATGCTGTTGCTGTTTCTGGTACCCAGATCACAAACATGGTGATAATTTTCTAAAAGCCATAGTTCGGTGATCGCTTTCTTTTACTCAGATCTTAGCTAAGCCTGTTTGTTTCTGGCAGAGTTTTTTCGAGGAAACAGTTTCCTTTCCTTTCGGGAGCTGGTGTGCTGGGTTTTTCTGAGTTAAACCTAGAGACTTGGCCAGGAGTTGGCTCTCTGGGCTCTTCCAATAATTTTGTAAGCCTTTAATTCTGTCTATTACATTATGTATCTGCTTAAACTATCAAGGGTGTTTTTGTTATCTACAACTGAGTTCTGAGTGATAGAGTATTTGGCACCAAAATTAGCTATAGACAAGAATGGTGCCTTCTAGGAGCCTTCTGAAGACAATATTGTGGCAATAGGATCTTGAAAAATAAAAGTTGCTTGGAAGTTAATCATGAGTTGATTGCAAAAGTACTGTTATGTAGAAAGTCCTGTCTTTTCTTAAGCAAATCACTATGGCCCTGGTACCCGACATGTAACTACTGATCAGGGAAATGCTTTCTTCTCTCTTTTGATAAGCAGAAAATTATGGAAGTTAGTATTCCCCAAAGGGATCTTTACCATCTTGCCACATCAGGTCCCAGATTCCCATTTTTTTTTTTTTTTTTCACTAAATACAGAAGGACAGATATTGTATGATTCCACTTACATAAAATATGTAGAATAAAAAAATTCACAGAGACAAAAAGCAAATTAGCAGTCACTGCTTAATGGGTACAGAATTTCTGTTGGAGGTGATGGAAAATTTTGAAAATAGTCGTGAGGTTTGCACAAAATTGTGGATGTAACAAATGTTAAGTGAGTCATACTTTGAAAATGATTAAAATAAAAATTGGGGGTTATATTTTAGTACAGTAAGAATACTTTGAAAAAGAAATATTGAGATCCTTTTTATTTTCTTATTTGGATCATTCCTAGCCAGAGTAGCTCCTAATTCCTGGGAATTTCTACCTTGAATCAGGTGTGAAAACTTCTTCGATGGGCAGTCCCAGGGTTTTCTCACTGAAGTATGTCCTTGACGGTTGTGGATATCACAATCATTCTACACATTTAGTTCAGGAGTTTCCCATTTGAAGAAGCCAAAGGGCACAATACAAAGATTATCACTCGTGTTAGTCACATTTCCAAATGGAGAAAGGAAAATAATTCTTGGCCTATAAAATAATTATTATAGGCAATTTTGTGTTTTTGAAATTCAAATCTCTGGTTTGTTAAAAATCATACCAAATATAAGTGGTATTATGAAAAAAAAAACAGTCAATAAAAGACACTTTCTGGATAGAGTTTTATCAACATGCCTGTCAATACAGAGAACTCTGATTTAACTCTTACATAAAATTAAATCCATGGTGTCTAACTTCATATAAAAAAATCGTTTTTTTTTTTTTAACAAACATTTTTCACCAGCAATTTTCTATTTACTATTCCCCTTAAAATTTGGTTATTTTGGCTTCTGCGGATTAAAGGTAAATGAAAATGGGGGAAACTCACCAGTACTTTAATTTCTTAAAGCACATTATGTAGGATTTTGCTGTCTTTTTGCAATGTCAGGAAGAATTAGCAACTTCAGATAACAACACTTCCTTGAAATTCTATTCTTTATCAAGAGTTTATCAAATGTTCTCAGTTCTCTTCACTTCTTGGACAGTAAGCAAAATTCCCAAGGTGTACTATCCACAACCTAAAATTATGGTTTATGACCTCTGAATGACTGACACTTTTGAGAGTGATTGTGCCTAACTCTGAATGTGTCTTATAGAAATGGGAGCCCAGCCCAGGGACGTACACAGAACTTATTACAGAAATAGATTTTACTTCTCGCAACTGCAATGTCTCCTGCCTCCAGATTTGTTCCCCAGGGGCCTTCCATGTATGCGTATTTGGGATTTGCTCATGCATTCTTCAAGCACTAATTATTAAAGACTGAAGAAGATACTTCTCCATTCTGAGCCAGAGGTCATTCCCATAATTTTAGGCTGTGGAGAGTAAGCCTTGGAGATTCTGCTTTTCATTGGTTGATGGCTTATTGTAAGCATTCAAGTAAAAGTCACACTGTAATTGAAGGATTTCCTCTTTACTCAGTTTCCAATTAAATGTTGTACTTTCCTTTTATAGTCTACAAATTTGATTGATTGCTTGGTTTCAAGAAATAAGACAAATTAACCCAGTTTGACTATCCGACATGCTTATACCTCTAAGACAGCCGAGATACAGGTGGTCTAAAATGCACAGCCCTTTCCATTAACTTACTAGACTCACTTGAACCTAATTCTAAAAAAATCCATCAAACTGTCAATCAGAGACCCTCGCGTGAAAAGAAAGCAAAGCAACATAATTAAAATAAAGCAATTATATTTGCCCAGGAGAAGGCTATTTCATGCAAAGGAAGAGCAATACCAATAGGTGTAAAACAGGATCAGCCAAAGCTCGTATTGGTGTATGAGTATTTTTTTCTCTAGATTTCCTGAAAAAGTCCATAGATATGTTTTTTTCTTTCTCTTGATTTCCTAAAAAAGTCCACAAAGATGCTCTTTTTTTTTTTTTTTTTCCTTTTAGGAACAAATAAGGCAATATATTATCCTTGTCCATGGGTTGGAGTCACTCCTTTCTGAAGGGGTAAAAAGAGTGTTCTACTTTTTATTGGTGCAAACTATTTTTGAAACACTAACATCCTCCATTCTTCATCTCCATACATCAGTTTTAATACAGATGTCTGCAGTTGTGAAATCTGTGACAACTTGCATTGAAAGGAAAGGTGACAGTGTTTTAGCTTTTATTTTTCCCCCCCGGGGATGGTGATCCTGCAAAAATATGTGTGTGTGTGTTTGTGTGTAAGTTAGCCTCTCCATTCCCCTAAAGGGTCAAGTTCTGGAGTGAGATTCAATGGGTTCTATTGGCTACCACACATATCAGCCTCTAGGTTTTCACACTCTAAGGATCAGAAGGTTGAAGAAGCATCCTGAAACTGGCGAAGACAAATTGCTGACTCTGCAGATAAGTGACTTGGCTTCTGTCATGCACAAGAGAGCATTAGAATTAGAAAATAGGAATAGTATTGATACTTGGGAGCTTCTGATCAGAGAAAACAAGCAGATACTATGATTTCCTCTCTCCCAGCAAGGGGTTTTATAATCAGCCATGTCGTCAGATTCTAATCCGCTGTTTTCTGACAGTAATTATTGATTTATGATCCCAAACTCAAAAGTTATCTGCATTAACATGTCTTTATTTTGATCCCAAATATTCTCAGTGGTTTTCATTAGCTAATGTACTATGTATACTTGTCTTGTTTTTACTTTCTTTAAGATGAAAACCACCAAGTTTCCATGTTCTCTGAAAAAGCTACCACTAACAAATGAGACTCTGTTGTATTTGGAGTTTTCTTTAATTAAATTAGGCCATTGTCTCTCAAGATCTTCATACTAAGTGAAAGAACAATTCAAAAAATGAAGCTAATAAAAAAATGATAGAAAAAATTTTTTTTTCTTTAAAACAGAAGTGGAAACACATTCTTGTCATCAAATCATGAAGCCAGTTCCAAAGTTGCACTCAAAATCAGTGGCAGTGGTAGTGAGCAGAGAAATACAGGATGAAGAGTAAGGAAAGACTAGAGAGAGGAAATAAATGCAAGAAATGTCCTTTAGGAACAGCAGGGAGAGCTTGTGGAAACAAAGCTGATGAGGGAAGGCTTATTTTATTGTCTTACATGGCTATGGTAATGATTTATTCAGATGTCATTTACTAGAATGTCAGTTTTTGGTGGGGAAGGTCCAGATCTATTTTGTCTTTAAATTTACCATTCACAATTCAGTGAGTCTGAACAAATGAAAAGTAAATGAATTAAAAAAGAAGATTTACAAGCAAAATAAATGAAACAGACGTGGACTACAAATTATATCAGACACTTGTCTTGAAATTTAAAATCTGTGAAAACTGACTTAAGTCTGCAAGAAATCCAAAGTCAGTGCATTTGACGCAGAAAATAAGTTGTCCTGAGTTAGGCCAGCTCACCAAGACCATCCCTAGGAGTCATTCTTAGAGCTGTCTCTTCGTATAGCCATAAAAATTGACACTTATCAAGTTGGCTATATTGTTATTTCTTGTAAATTTGGAGTGTTAGTGATGTTTTTCTCTAATCTCAGAAATTATTGTGACTGGGTTCTTATTGTCACACTAGTAGAGAATGACACAAAAATTAATGTGCAATTAATAATCATATTTCATCTGGTTCATGAAATCTGATCCAGTGCCTCAGATATAGACATAGCCAAAGCTACCTCCCTCCCTGTGTATCTCAGAGACCTCTGCCTCTGGCCTCTTCTTACCAGTCATGCCCAATTAGTCGAAAACCCCTATATTCTCATGTTTCTGTCTGCTTGCTTTGGTTTCCAATACTGCTTTTGGACTTGAGAACATTTTGATTATTGCCTTGATTAACTTGGGGTATTTTATAATAATTTCATTTGTCACTAAGGGTTTGACTTATGGCACACCCCTGCTCAGCTCCACATAACCAAACACTTGCCGTGGTACCTGTCAATCATGGAGGGCTCTCTCAGTCTCCCCAGATAAATACTTCCCATGGAAGACTAACCAGGACTCCACAAGCCATCTTCTGTCTTCGCTTTGTGCATTGTTTTGCTTTCCCTTTATTTTATTTTAAAAGGTTTTTATATCATGGTGAAATATACATCATATGTAAAATTTGCCACTTCAGCTACATTTCAGTGTACAGTCCAGTGACATTAAGCACATTAACATTGTTGTGCAAACAATACCACTTTTCATCTCAACAACTTTTCATTTTTCCAAGCTGAGATTCTACAGCCACTAAACAATAATGTTCCTTATTTTAAGTGTTTATTGCAGTATAATACATGTAGAAAATCTTATAAATTTCCTACCTGAACGTGAACTTGCCATGTAAATATATTTACTTAACCAGGTATAGAATTATAATGAATTTGTACATTAAGCTTCAATAAGTAACACTAAATAATTATCTAAGGAGGTTATTCCATTTTGTACTTCAAACAGCTGTGACTGGGTGTTCAAAAGGAACTACTTCTTTGTCAAAATTTGAAGTACTCAGTCCTTTAAATTTTTATCATTCTAGTGACTGTATAATGGTATCTCATTGTCTTTTGCATTTTCATAATGATCAATGAGATCAAGTTCTTTTCACATGTTCATTGGTATCTCAAATATCTTCTTCAATGAAATTGATTTAAGCCTCTTGCCATTTTAAAAGTATTATGTTGTCTGACTTTTATTATTATTGATTTATATAATTTCTTTACATATTTAAAGTCACTTATTAGTTATGTATCTTAGAAATACCTTCTCCCATGTTTTAATGCTTTAATCTTTGATGAAAATGAGTTTTTTATGTGTAATTCAGTTTATCAGTCCTTTTCATTGTAATTGTTATCTTTTCTGTTGTTGGTCATGGTAAAATCAATATATTATCATATGCTTTCATGTTTTATCATCAAGAAGAATAATTATTTCACTTTACACATTTAGCCTACAATTCATCAGAAGTGATTTTGGTAATGGAATGATGGAGTGAGGAATTTATTTATACACACACACATATATATACCTGAACAGCATTATATATTAAAAACTGTGTTCAGCTGGGCGTGGTGTTGCATGCCTGTAATTCCAGTGGCTCAGGAGGCTGAGGTAGGAATATCATGAGTTCAAAGTCAGCCTTAGCAAAAGCAAGGCACTAAGCAACTCAGTGAGACCTTGTCAGTACCCCCGGGCTAAATCCCTGGTAACCCCCCACCCCAAATGTGTTCATTCTTTACATATTTCTATAGGATAGACTGTCATAAATTAAAAGTCCTTATATCTGTTTCTGCTTTTGAATGATAAATTCTGGAGTACTCTTGATGTATCTATTTGTCTGCCTTTAGACTAATATTACACTTCCTTAATTGCTAAAGCTTTACAATAATTTGTGATATTGTTGGAGAAATGTAGTGAAAAACAAAAATCTCCCAGCCCAGAAAAACCTTTCCACAATGGTAGTAGAGAGAGAAGTCAGTTTTATTATTGAGTATGCATTTGACCAGAATGTGATACACATCACAGGCAATCTGCTAAGAGATGAAAACAGAAAGAAATCTCACCCTTTTATATAGCCACGCAGATACAACCCATTTTATATGTGTTTTCAAAATAAACAATAACTAGTTTTTAAGTTAAAAAAATGGATGCATCTTGTTTCACACGTAGTTCAAAATGTACCCAGTCATCCAGTGACCATCTGTGTAAGTTAATTGGCTTTGTACAAAGGAAAAATAGCCTTCTCATATCTTTAAACAGAAGGTGGTTTTGCAGCTTGAAGCCAGGAAGCCAAGAAGTCAGGGATGCTACATACTTTGATGTTGGCATTTCAAAGGATTGATTCCTAAGTCTTTGGGAAAGATATTGTGGGTTATAAAATTGGCAAGAGGCTTTTGAAAAATGATTTACACACCTTTATAATTACAAGTTTACAAAAGAAAATATTGTAAGAATGGGAGGGAGGAGAAGTCTCTTCCCTTATTTTCAACAAAGAGAATTAAGCCTCTCATGTTTACTTTGTGCTTGCACTTACCATACACAGTGGAGCAGAAATTTTTCACCCAGTTCTTTATCCTTGAGAGTACCTTGGGTTTCTTGATCATTTGCAATTCCATTCAAGATTTGGGATCACTTTTGTCAGTTTCCACCAAAACCCTGCCTGAGATCATGACTTAGGATTTCATTGAAAGTGTACATTTAATTCATGGCTTCTCAGTAGTGAGTTATCTAAATAATCTGCATGGTGTGTCCCTCTAGTTATTTTTGTGTTCTTCAGTTTCTCTCAGTAGTTGTATGCATTTCTATGTAGTTTTCTTGTAAATATTTTTGTTAGATCTATGCTTAGATATTTGACATCATTTCTCTTTTTAAACAGAATTTAGAAATGTTAATTTCTAATTATTTACTGCTGGCTTATAGAAAAATAATTGTTTTGTGTTTTAACTTATATTTAATATTAAAATAACTTACTGGAGTTTCCAGTACAGCTAGTACTCATAACAGATGAATGAAGATCATTTATTCCTTCTGATCCTATACATTTTCCATATGTTGTTGAATTGAGCAAATAAGATCTCATGCTGTAAAAAGTGATTCTCTCACAATTTCAGATGAACTGAGATATGTATTAAAATCAATCACTGACTGTGGCTATGTCAATTTCTCACTGAATGTTATACATGTTTTCTTTATACAACTTAAGAATTTACAAATTTGGATTTCTTCTATCTTCAGTATCTTCCTAGTGAATTGAGATTCCTTTTTTTGTTGTTGTTGTTTTATTATTTATTTTTTTTTATTTTCACAGACTGCATTTTGATTCATTGTACACAAATGGGGTACAATTTTTCATTTCTGTGGTTGTACACAATGTAGATTCACACCATTCATGTAATCATACATGTATATAGGGTAATGATATCTGTCTCATTCCACCATTTTTCATACCTCTGCACCCTCCTCCCTCATTTCCCGCTACATAATCTAAAGTTCCTCCATTCTTATCCCATCCCCCACCCGCATTATGGATCACCATCCACTTATCAGGGAAAACATTCAGCCTTTAGTTTTTGGGGAAGCATGCTGTTGGAGCTCTAACGAGGCAGAGGACCACACGCATTCAATTCTAGTTTCCCTAGTGGGCCCACCTATCTGGTCTACTACCTTGTGGCTCTTTGGTTTCCCAGCTTAAAGATCTATAGTGGCTGCACTAATTTGCAATCCCACCAGCAATGTATGAGTGTACCATTTTCCCCACATCCTCTCCAACACCTATTGTTGCTTGTATTCTTGATAATTGCCATTCTAACTGGGGTGAGATAGAATCTTGACAGTACTATTTGTTTGGGAAAAATATCTTCAAGTGAACTCTGCTTCCCCACTTCCGTGAATAAAAGGGAGGACAACTCACTGATCTAAGCCAAGTATAACTCATGAGAAATCATGTTTTAGTCAACTCTTTTTGCTACTGGGACTTAAGGATACAACCAGAACAATTGTAGAAGAAGAAAAGTTTTATTTGAGGGTTTAAGGTTTCAGAGGTCTTAGTCCATAGAAGGCTGGATCCATTTCTTAGAGGGGGGTCTTGAGGTGAAGCTGAAAATCATGAGATTTTCAGCCCAAGTGTGGCAGAAGGAAGCAGCCCACATCGTGATCAGAAAGCAGAGAGAGAGGACCCTATTTGCCAGATACAAATATGTCCCCCATAGCCTCGGCCCCAATGAACCACTTTCTCCAGCCACACCTCTCCTGCCTCCAGTTACCACTCAGTTAATCCCATCAGGGATCAATTCACTGATTGGGTTAAGACTCTCACAACCCAATCATTTCTCCTCTGAACCTTCTTACACTGTCTCACACGTGAGTTTTGGACACCTCACATCTAAGCCATAACAAATAATGAGCATAAAATGTTGCTAACATTCAAATGGAGGCACCAGACAGCTGAAATTGCCCTCATAGCAAAAAACATGCCTGTCTTGGATTAAGACACCCTTAGTGCCTGTCCCTGTTGTAAACGTTTTTTCCTGTATTCATTTTTTAATCCCCAGAAAAACCCTAAAATTGATATAATAATTTGATCTCCAGCTCGAAAAAAAAAAAAAAAGGCACAGAAAGATAGAAAGATTAAGTCACTTAACAAAGGACACATAGAAGAATGGGTGACAAAGCAGGAATTCCCAGTACGAAGCCTGGCCCCTGGAAGCTCCTCTCCACTTCTGCACCACAAGGCCTTTAAACACCCTATACTGGAATCTTGGGAAGGGGTGGGGTTGGCCACATACACATGTGTTTGAAATCATCTAATACATGTAAAAATGAAAGTTAAGATATTCATAGACAGCAGCTAACAAGGCCTTAACTGGGACATTCTGGACTCCCTTTTTAGTTTTTTATTATTATTATTTCTAATTTACTTTTTTATTCTGGGACTGAACCCAGAGATGCTTAACCACTGAGCCACAGCCACACCCTCAGTTTATTTTATTTTTCTTATTTTAATACAGGGTCTCAACTAAGTCGCTAAGGGCCTGACTAAGTGGTTAAGGCTGGCCCTGAACTTGTGATCCTCTTGCCTCAACCTCCTGAGTCACTGAATACAAGCATGAACCACTACACCCAGCTCCTTTTTTATTTTTTAAGTCTTATTTACCACAGTAAAAAGAGGGAAAAAGGAATAGAAGGAACATGTGAAATATGGTCTTGATCAGTGCTAATAAGATGAGGTCATGCATGGACTAGCAGCATCAGCAGCATCCTTACCTGAGAGCTTGTTAGAAATTCTTAGATGCTCCCCATGCTGGCCCTGGTCCCAGATCTGCTGAATGGGAAATCTGTGGGTGTGAGGTTCAGGTATAGGTGTGTCACAAACTGTCTGGGAGAGTCTCATACTGATACCCTGTAGTATCTAAGAATTACTTTAAAGTTTGCAGTTATACCCACGTTTATTATAGGAATCTGATTTCTAACTTAGGAAGCAGACATGATTTCACCCACTTTGCAAGAGAATAAAGGAACCCATGGAAGGATATATTAGGTTAAGATTCTCATTGATCATTAGCCAGAATTCTTTCATCTGTACTCAGTTATATGGAATTCCCCTTCTCATGTCCAATTTCCTCTCATTGTCATAAGTTCTTTTACTTGTTTGGTTATTTTATGAAAAGGAGAGGGAATCCCAAGGAATTAAGTGAAAAAAATATTTGGGACCGGAAGGGACATAACCCTGTATATGAATTCTGTTCATATGGAACGTCATGGTTCCTCATCCCCCAAGGTTTGTGATGGGGGGCACTTCCCCACATCCTTTCTAACTCTCAAAGTAATTATTTTTATGAGCTTTAGAAATCTAGGTTTTTGAATTAACCCGATTTTGACTAGAATAATTTGCTTAAAAATGCATTTTAGGATTTTCCCTTTCTGTGTCTGCTCCTTTGAGATACCCAAATGTGGAGATGGTCCAGTTGAGTGCCTTTGTGTTGCTGAATTGCAGATGAAATGTGCAAAGAACAGAGCATTTTTCACTTTGGCCTACTTTTTAAAAGCAGCAAACTTCAACAAATAAATAAATAAAGTCTTAATAGAAAAATGAACTAATCCCACAGTCACATTAAGAGGAAAACAAAAGAGTGTTTAGGATTTGAGTGGACAGAGTTCATGTTTCTGCAGGAAGCTGAGCCAGAAGAAAGCAAGCAAAGGACCTGATCATTATATCAGAAAACAATTAGGGTCTGCAGCAGAGGGCATTGTATGTTTTCCCAAATTGTGCCTTCAAAATATAAATCCTCAAACCACAGCAAGAATGACAGTGAACTTATATCAGTGGCTGATTGTAGGCAATACACTCTGAGCTCGGCACACATATCACAATCCCATGAAGAAAGTAATATTATTATGCCACTTCTTAGTTCAGGAAACTGAACCTACAGACATTGACAAATTACCCAATGGCACATGACTGGTGAAAGTTTATCTAGTATTCATATCTTTCTGGTCTGATTTCAGAGTCCATGCATATTAACATAGTGTTCTTTCTTCCTCAGATCTCAATGGTAACCTCAGAATTCAGGTAGCATTGGGGGAAGTTTTGGATTATCTTGAACCAGTCTCTCAAATTTTATTATGCATGCAACTCGTTGAGGAACTTTCAATGCAGATTCTGCTCATCGGTCTGGGATGAGGTTCAAGGATCTGCATTCTAACAGGCTCCCTGGTGCTGCTGCTCTTGCTGACACAGGTCTAGACCTTGAGAAAGTAGCAACCCTTGACACCATTAGTGAAGTCTAAATTCCAGCAGATCACATCTATACCTATTTTCCTCAATCGACTGGACATTTCCAGATGCTGTATATTGAGATCAGCTCACTTAATTAATGGGCTACGTATGCTGTTTCATCCATTTACCCACAGCTGATGGACTTACAAAAAATAATCTTTTTATCTGGAGCAGGCCATAAAATAGGTAGTTCAGGTTGGAGGTTAGATATTACATGTTTATTTAGATAACTGACTGCAATAATAAGATTCCACAGGGGACAACATGAGGTTTCCTGGTCTCTAGAATGGTGAAAATCTGTTCAAACATGGCAATGATGCAGGTTTCAGAAGCACCTTGTGCAACCCCAGGTGGGAGAGCCATCAATCCTCGTGATATTAAATATGAGTCTGGCTGGTCCCTTACAAAGGCTTTGTAGCTCTTTCAGATTTTCTTTGTGGGCACGCAGGAGAAAACAGAACTGGTAATTAATTCAATAAGATACCTAAGTTGGAGGGGCTTTGGCACCCTGATTAACTCCCTTCACCCTGTGTGGGCTCAGGATGAGGATAATGCTCTCTCCTTCTTGGCAACCACTGCTGGGAATTCATTTTGGTAATCCCTAATGCATTCATTTATTTATTTATTTTTCTTAAAGACATTTTATCATGAAAAACTTCAAATGTGTATCACAGTGGATAGAATAATATAACTAAACCTCAAGTATCAATAACCTGACTTCAAAACCCATCAAGGTAGGGATAATATTGTTTCACATACACTCAAACACTTCCCCTCCATTCCATTGCCTCTGTGAAAGATTTAGACAGCATTTATTTTACACTGATAAGGAGGGGGAAAGCTAAACCAGGGGACTCTTAGCTGATCCTTGGGACTGAGATCAGCTTGAGAGATCTTTCATGACCACTCCAAACAAAGTCCTGGGGGTGACCCAACTGGATGGATGGCACTGGTAGTGGCTTGGCTTTTGATATAAGCAATACAAGGAAGAGAGAAGGAAGAGGAAGAAGGAGAAAGAAAAGGCAGGGTCTGCTGTGCAGACGAGAGATGGGACACTTTGGGTGTCTCTGTTAGGTTTAAAAGACATGGGAGATTATCATTATGAAAAGTAACACAAAATTAGGTACAGACTCTCCAATAGGCTGGTGGATGGTAGGGACTCTAAAGCGTCATCGTTATTAGCTTTTCATCACCCTCTGCCACTCAGGCAGAACATGAACATGCTCCCTTTGTTTGTCCCCAACATTTCATGAGTCTTTGTCTTGTGGCACCAGGGACATTTTAGAAGATAGAATCAAGCTTCATTACCTTCTTTTCATGCAATTTCTCCTGTCAATAGTTCTGTTTGTTTTCTTTTTTCCCATCTTTTTTCCACAAGCTTAGGCATCAAAAAATGTTTCATTTACTCCTTAAAAAAAAAAAAAAAGATTTAATAAAGCAATATTTAACTTAGTCACTTCTGTGATTTCACATTTTTACTGTGCACCCAATGTCTGTCCCATCTTCTGCTTTCTCCCCCCACTAGCTAATATGTATATGGCTCCCAGTATATTTTCTTTCTTTTCCTTACCCCACACGACTGCCTGCTTCAGTGGATTTGCTCCAAGTCTGATTACACAAAAATCAGGGGTTTTCAAACTCAATGATAGAATACATTTTAAAATTAAAGTCTAAGTCAGAAATCCACAATGCAAATTATCAAAGAGGAATCAGTCTGGTTGAACATGGGGTATTCTTCAACTCTGAGTTGTCCCTGAACAATTTTGGAAGCATGGGCCATGACACGTAGAAACCCCCTGCTGCAGTCAGGAAGTTCACTCTAGAAAACAAATGACCATGTTCAGCTGAGAGTTTTCTGGTTTCCCAGAAACTGTCTCAGACAGAAAGGCCATGCCCTGTCGGGGACCTGGTGGTGGCTTACACTCTGAAGCGGCAAGTGGAGGACAATATTTTCTCTGAAGTTTTAGCTCACGAAATGGGAAAATCACCTCATTACCCTTGGATGCCTGTTACTGAAACTCGATTGTATTGTGTACAAATGTCCATGTCATAAGAATTATGCTCTCTATATATCATGTTGGAAATTGAACTTAGCCTCACCCTCACAATAAGCTCTTATGAAAGTGCATGGATTTGCAGTTTGAGTACATTTGTCTTTCTGATCTATTAATAGTGCATTTATTATCCAATGAACTTAAAATTATTTGCTAGTGTCTGTTTTCAACAGTGTCGATGACCAAGGCTCTGACATTAGTTGGTGAATTTAATGGCAGGGCAGAGACTGAGCACACAGTGTTTGGTAAATTTTCTCTGAAAGGAGAACAGGCCGTGCAGCAGAATGCAGGACCCCCAAAAGAAAACACAATTGCTGAATAAATGTACCCTTCTGTAAGAGTGGTTTTACATGTGTAAGGTGGCACACACAGCCCCTCTTATAGTTTGGATATGTGGTGTTCCCCCAAAACTCCTGTTGATGCAGGAATGGTCAAAGATAAATGAATGGATTATCAGAGCTGTGACCCAATCAGTCCACCCAAGTTCGAATGGACTGCCTGGGTGGTAACTGCAGACAGGTGGGGTGTGGCTGGAGGAGGTGGGTCACTGGACACTTGCCCTGGAAAGATGCATGCAGCCCCCTCCCCATCCTATCCTCCTTTCCCTCTTCCTCTCTCTCCCTCATGACCTCACCAGGAGCTGAGCAGTTTTCCTTTGCTAGGCCCTTGTCCCATGATGTGCTGCCCAAAGCAATGGAGTCAGCTATCTATACACTAAAACCCTTAATACCATGAGCCCCATATAAACTTTAAATCTTCTAAATTGTTCTTTCTGGTATTGTGCTCACAGCGACACAAAAACCGACTGAAACCTCCTCTTCCAAGCATTGACAGCAAGGGCCCTACAAGTGTTTGACTGACCAGGTATGAAAATGTCACTGTTCTTTAGAAAGAGAACTCATTCATGCTTAACGGAGGCAAAGAGTTAGCATGACCTTAGAATTTCCTAGTATCTGTAACTTTCATTCTGTGGTAATCTTAGTATTCCTAGAAGTAATCTCAGGATCTGGTGTTCCCATGGTCTCTGGGTTTCTATCCTCTCCTTGTCTTTTGCCACAGCTGGCTCAAGTCAGAAGTACAACTGAGATCATTCTGTGGCCCTTTTGTTTTCTTCCTGCTATAGTTTGGATGTTTTGAGTATCTGTCAAAAGTCCATGTGTAAAGACTTGGTCTTCAGTTTGGTGGTACCAGGAGGGGCTGTAAACCTTTAAAAGCTGGGAACTAGTCTTTAGGTTACTGTAGACATGTGCTCAAAGGGGGCTGCGGGACCCAGGTCTCTCTGTTTCTCTCTTGTCCAGTTGCAGATGTGACCATTTGCTCCTTATCCACTCCCAACAGGCTAGATTGCCATCTGCCACCCTTCCCAGGAACCAAACCAATGGGGTCTGTCCATTCTTGGTCTTTAAACCTCCCAAACTTTGAGAGAAATAAACTTCTGTTTTGTAAGCAGACTGTGTCAAGTATTTCATTAGAGTGAGGGAAAGCTGACCAATATACTTCCCAATAACTTAGATTATCCACATTTTTTTCATAAACATATAAAGAAATCTTTCACAGAAGTTTCTCTCAGTTGCTGGATGAATTTCCAATTTGCTGCATATTTCTTCCATGAATAGATTATAAGTCATTTCAATAAAAATCCCCATACATAATAATGTAAATAAAGCCGCCCACAGAGGAATATTTTACAAATTCTATTTGGGATAATGTCCATGTTGTTCATGTGACTTCACTCTTATGAGGAAGAAAAGAAACAGTGAGGAGAAATCCTATTCAAGGAAACAAATAAGGTACCTGCCTGAGTAAGCTTTCTGCACAAAATGAACTTGTTCAGAGAGAAGGCGATGCTAAGGCCACTCCCATTTCCACTTCCTTATGAACCCCCCACCCAAGGTGCTGCTGCCTCTCTGGAATTTCAAAACAAAACTCTGTTAAACTAAGCATTTCTCTTCTCAATCTGACTGGATTCTATGACTTCCAAAGAGGCACATGTACACAGTAACTCCCCAAACTAGAGGACTCCTCACTGCCTCAGGAAGAGTAAAGTGTGGCAATAATCACATACTATACCACAGCATAACAAGAAGAGCAACAATACCCATCTTTCAAAAGCACTGACAGAGCCGGACAAAACTGTCCAAAAAAAAAAAAAAAAAAACATAAAACAAGGTGGGGCACATTTGTTTCATGAAACCACTGGACTTCTGATAAGAACAGAGCATCCTTGCCCTGTGCTACCCTCAACCAACACCACTTCAATCAGATTTTTCAACCAAGACAGGGATTACTGCCCTTATAGAGCAGCCATGGACATCCCTTGGCCCTTCTATCATGTACAATAATAGCAAAAAAGTAGCTGAACCAGGAAGAGGCCCTCACCAGATGCCTAATCTGGCAGAGCCTTGATCTTAGACTTGGCTTCCACAGCTATAGGAAGTGCATTTCTGAGGTGGGTACAATGGCACACAACTGAAATCCCAGCCACTGAGGAGGTTGAGGCAGGAAGATCCCAAACTTGCCAGCTTGGGCAACTTAGTAAGATCCTCAGCAACTTAGCAAGACCCTGTCTCAAAATGAAAATCAAAAAGATCTGGGGAGGGAGTTCAGTGGTAGAGCATCCCTGGGTTCAATTCCTAATACTGAAAAAACAGAAAAAAGAAAAAGAAACATAACTTTTACTATTTATAAACTAATGAATCTATCATGTTTTGCTATTATAGACTTAATGGACTAAGATACCAAGAGAATCTGAAGAAAAGATATTAATAAGATAGGTCTATTCAAAAGACTTTAAATTAATAGACATTAATTTTTAAAGTATTTTAAAAGTCTATTAATTTTAAAACATATTATAGAATAGAAATTCAAGAATAGCCCTATCCAAGATAACTTTCTGCAATGATGAAAATATATAGCTCTGCAGTCTAGTATGTTGGTCCTTATTCTCATGTGACTTTTAAGTACTTGAAATGTGGTGAGTTTGACTGAGAAACTAAATTTTTTATTCAATTTCATTTTAATTAATTAAAATTAAAATAGTCATATGTAGCTAGTGGCTACCTTATGGAACAGCACACATCTAGATCGGATCCAAATATATATCCTAATTTAGTTTATAGAAAATGGCCATTTCAAATCAATGGGGAAGGAATGGATAATGATCTCAAACTAAAGAATATTTTTTTGAGATTTCCAACTCAAGACATACAAATTAAGGTAATATGACACTATTTTTACCCAATTAAACTGGGAAAAGAAAATATTACCCATTATTAAACTAAAGATCTGCTAATGGATGACGGGAGGAGGAAACTTGATCTTTAAGTCACTACTAGCAGCAGTATTAAGGAATCAGTTTTCTGAGGAAAAATCGACTGTATGTATCAAACAATTTAAAACTATGTTTGTAGTTAACTCAAAAATTCCACTTGCAGGAAATGGACCCAAGAACACAACTTTAAATGAGCATGTGTATCTCTGTGATTTGAATGTGCATTCTCCAAAATCCATGTGTTGAAACTTAACCCCACTGTGGTGGTATCTAAGAGGGAGGGCCTCTGGGGAAGGGATTAAGTTGTTGATGGATGAATGCTTTATGAAAGGGTTAAGAGAACTAGCTTAGGACATTTATGTCTGCTGTTTTTGCCATATAAGAACATCTCCTTAGTTTCCTTTTTTCCACTTCATCCCTTCTGTGATGTGAGGAAACCCAGATGCACCATTTCTGAGAAACAGGTCCTGTTCCCCAGACACCCAATCTGCCATCTTAAACTCTTCAACTCTGATAACTGGGGAAAAAACAAATTTCTGTGGTTCACATATTACCCAGTCTCAAGTATTATAACTGCACAAACTGAGAGATTTGCTCACCATTGTGTTTACAATAACAAAACACTGGTGGTAAATTAAATATTCAAGATCAGAGAACTAGTGAAATAAAACTACACCATTGTGTAGAATAACAGTGTATATTAATATTTATTGAGCCAAAAATATGTTTACTATTAGCATACACAAAAGGTAGGTTGAATAGCAAATGTGTGGTTCCCTTTTTATCTATGTCTATATATATCTGTCTCTACATCTAGAAGCAGATAAATCAGTGGAGCAGCAGAGCTTGTCGCTGGGTGATGAAATTATGGGCATATCAATTAGGGATCTCTGTTGGCAAACACACAAACCAATTCCAGTTACATTAGGCAAGCACTGTTTATTTAAGAAGACTGAAAAACAGATGAACCCATATTGAATCTAACTGAGGAGAGAGTGAAAAACAGAGATAAAATGGGACAGAATAGGTATCTAATGATACACAAAGAGTATGAGAATGATATGGTGTATAGTTGTACAGCTCTAGGACAACAAATTTATAAACCTGGAAGCTTCCTAACGGTCCAGACATTGAACCTTTAGTTGCTGGACTGTGAGATGGCCCAGGGAATCATTGAGAAGAGTCCAGGTGGCAAGGGGTAGGGCTCGAAAGAGAGTTCAGGGAAAACATCAGTAGCTATGTACCAAGTCATATAGAAGTACATCGATACTTTGGCAACCAACACAGCTACTATCTTGCTTATATCTATATCTATGCATCTCAGGTTTACCAGTTCTCTTCTTCATTGAGTCTCTAACCCATTTATTTTTTGAGTGTGTTTTAAGCATTTTCCTTAAAAAGAGAATGGGAAGCATGGATTATGAAATCAAGGGAAAGCCTGAATCAACCCTTGGATTTAATGCACTGTCCTTGCTCTTTGTGGATATTTTAAACCACCAATTTTGAAGGTAAAGTAGCTATGCTGTGTACTATCAGTTTCCCACTAGCTGTGCTATAGATAACACCTCTGACATGTGGGTCATAAGTATAACAGTTGCCTAAGTTGCTTTCCAGGAACATGGAGGCTACTTTTGGCTATCTCAAACTGGTTGAAACCAGTGATCCTTCACTTGGGCCTGCTCAAGTGTCAGAAGGGTGACTTCTTTGACAGCAAAGGTCCCAAAACTCCACCCTCAAATCATGCTCATTCTGTCATTTTCTGAACATGCATCCTATGAAGACTTTGAAGATTGATTATGCATGTGCAGACCACCTCACCTCCAATCACCTTTCCCTGTTCCTTAGGCCACCTGCTTCTTCATCCCATAAATATCCCAAAACTCCATCCTCAGGGAGACAAATTAGAGACTTGCTTTTCTGTCTCCATGCTCAGCTGTCTCACGTCTCATTCTTTTGCAAAATATTTCATTTCAGTGATCAGTATACCGGGCAACAGGCAAAACCAGTGGGTTCAGTTACAATAGTCATTAAAAATTCTTTAAATTCCTCAACAATTAGATAGAGATATAAATATAGATGTATTTGTTAAATACAATCTTTTCTGAACTTAGTGCCCACTTGTTCCAATTGCTGTAGTTTTTCCTTTAAAGATATATATGTAGGTATTTTTTCCATTGACTTCTAAGCACGTGTTTCACAGTGAGGAACCTGATAGAGTCAGATTTTTTTGTAGGCACTTCATTTTTTTTTGCTTGAAAACTTATATATACTTTTTATCCTTAGAGATCACAGATTTTACTAGGAAATCCTTGAAGACTGTGCCTTTTCTGATTAATCTCACTTAGTCTCTGAACATGTTGAATCTGAAGACTGATCTTTTTGCTTTAAAGTTAATTTTCCTTGATCGCCTATTTAAGTTATCACCTCTACTTTTTTTCCTTCTCCTTCTGAAATGCATGTTAACTTGTTAGAACTCCAGATCTTCCTCATGATTTTCAGCTCCTATTTATCTAACTCTTTAATTTTTTTTTCTTTTACTTATTTCATTCTGTTTTGATGGTGCTGGGAATCGAACACAGGGCCTTGTGCATGCTAGGCAAGTACTCTACCACTGAGCTACAGTGACCAGACCATCCTTTAATTAATCTATTAAGTGATTACCTATGAACCTCTTTTACAGAGCAAGGCAGTCTGTTTGCTGCTGTACTCCATTCACTTAGATGATTTTTAAAAAGGGTTTTCCATCTGTCTTCACCTAGCAGTTCCATCTCACAGCTTTCGATTATTTTTCTTTGTCTTTCTCTCTGACCTGTGTACTTCCAACCCCACACTCTTACAGATGAGTAGTGACTTTTCAATCAGCCCACTGGCTACCTAATGGCAATAGGAATAATCTCAAGGGTGATGGAGAGCCACAAGCCCTCTGTCCCCTCAGACCTGCAGCAAAAAGGTCAGACATTTCCCTGTTAAGAGTGAAAGTTCTGTGCATTTCCCTTCATTTTTTATACATTTTCAAATTGGTTTATTTGGGTTTTTATTGTTGAGTTTGAGGGATCTTTATAAATTCTAGAGACTAGCCCTTTACTGAATATGTGGCTTGCAAATATTTTATACTGGTCTGTATGTGAATTTTTCGTAATCTTAACAGTGACTTTCACAGAGCAAAAGCATTTCATCTTTATGAAATGTACTGATGTTTTAAAGAATAATGGTTTTGACACAACTAAGAATTTTTCCCTATATTTTCTTCTAAATGTTTTATGTTTAAGTCTATGATCCACTTTGAGTTAAATTTTCTATATGGTGGGAGGTTTACGTCAAAATTCTATCTGCCCCCAACCCAAGGATATCTGAAACCAATTTTTGAAAAGACCATTTTCCCCACTGAATTTTTTGTACACTCTTTTTCAAAATCAGTTAATTGTGCTTATTTGAAGCTATTCCTGGTTTCTGGGTTATGTAAATACTTAATAACTTTAGAGAAAAGTAGGGAAGATGAGCTTCCTAATGTTACCATGATCCTAAGGGATGCATTGGCCCAAAGGATGCCTGTGGCCTTGAGTATCCACCTAAGACCAAGCTGGTTTTCCCATTATACATACTTTTCTTGTTTCTTCCTTTTTACTCTCTCTATCCCCATAGAATTATCTCTTCAGCCTTGATTTTATTAATTTATTCACAGTACTTATTTATGAAAATACTTTCATACAAATTTTTGAGGGGCAAAAAAACCTAGATTTTAGATAAATAAATATTTTATAATAATAACATTGCCTTTAATTTTTTTTTATTTCTAAGTATTTTCTAGTACATCATTTATGCAAATTTTTTGGTCTTCTCTGCATTATATTTTACCTTTTTACTGTTAACTATTCGCTTCTTTTTATTTTATTTGCCATATTTCTCTACCTCATTCTCCATGACCATGTATTTTTGGCAACTTATTTTCTATTTCCTGAGTGCTACTTTCATTTCTGAAATGAGTTTATCTTTTCTTCCAGCTGTTTGCTGAGTTGTCTTATTCCCTTTTTAGCTTCCTAATTGTCACCTTATATTTGGTTTCATATCTTTTCACTTTACAAATATTTTGAGAGTCTATATTCTCTTAATTTACCAAACAGCATGAATAAGGGTTTTGTGTGAACTTTCTTCAGTTTTAATGAGTAATCCTTTGTATATGGTGGGGGGGTTATGTCAAAATTCTATCTGCTCCCCCCCCCCCAAGGATATCCAAATCCAATTTTAGAGACAATGCCACAGTACTCAGATTAGATTGGATACTAATTCCATCTGTCACCTCCTGGCTGTGTGCTTTACTTAAACTTCAATTATTTTTTTGTCATTTGTAAGATAAATATTACTACAAAGAGAGTTAATTGTGAAAATCATACCCATTGAGAGAAAACTACTTTAAGAAAATTCTAAGGGATAGATTGGTGAGGAAAGCACCAGAATTCTTAGAAATCTCTTAAGTGAGACAAAGAAGACATTGGTAGATGTCATGTAAAATATGATTCTGGAAATATTCATGAAAATATTGCTTTATGTCATATAAAATATGATTCTGGAATGGCATATTTCATGTGGTAGTGCTTAGTCTTTGAAGACAAAGTTCTGCATTTACTGTGTATATAACTTATAGGTGTGGTCATAGTGTTTTGACTTACATGGATTGGTGTCAGTAATTTCTTAATTACTTTACAGTTCTCCTAGAAATGACATAGATGAGCAATATCTAGTTTGTTGCTTCATTTGAATAACCAGAAGACAAAACTCCTAGTCTGGTATGTATAATTCTGTTCCATGTCTACATGTGGGAACTTAATGGCTTTTTCTGAGTTTGCAGACCTGTCAGTTCAACCAGAGCTACCTGATGGAGGGAGAATCGGTGCTTTTGTGAGGAAACTGCTCTGGCACCACATTTACATTAAAACTTTAGATCTTGCCTTAGAAAACAGTTGCTAAAAAATTAGGGTGATGCCCTTGGGAAAAGAAACACCTAGAGTTTCTATGGGTCATTAATATTGATTCTGAAAGTGAGAAAGACTCCAAAAGTCACTGTGCATTACAGGTCAGAGCTAGGGTTTATAGAAATTAGGTGATAGTAGAATCTCTGTGTAAGCCTATTTCATTTGTGAGTCTATGAGATCCAGAGACCCAAAATGAATGTATTTCATGATAACTGGCAACTGGAAGATTTATTACATAGACTCTTTTAATTGGGGGAATAAAGTTTTTATTGTAGAATGTATCATGAAAACATTTGGAAATCTACCTTCCCCAATAAAAACAGTGTTTATCCCATGTGTGGGGATGGTTGGTGTTGGGACTAATGACATGTGAACTAACTCAGGCTGACTCCTTACACCCTGGTGAGTGAGCAAGATCAAGGTCCCAAAGGCGGTTTTAATAGTTAATGACGATGAGTCGGACCATCGTCAGGGATTGGTTAACAATAGTTCCGCCAATGTGATCAGCTCGTGCTTCCCATATAGTCTTATGGGACTCTTGCCTGCGTGAACACCCCATGCCTTGCTGACCTTTAAGCTGATTGGTTCCCACCTAGCCCCCACCCTACATAAAAGCTGTGTGATTTCCTCAATAAACGAGTTCCTCCTGTGACAGGTCTCCCTGATGCATCTGATTGTCCTCCAAACGGAGGGCTGGGAGCCGGCAGTCAGTCGGCCTTACCTATCCCAGTCTGACCTTGTTGGGGAGTGTCCCCTTCCCTTGTCCCTGGTTGAGAACAGCAAGGGGGCTTAAGACCCTGACAGGTTGGGGCTAGGGGGAGTAATAGATTTTTGTACCCATCAAGGAATTCAGAGATGATGCATATCACATTCTTACTTAAAATTGGTCCATACAAAAACAAGTAACCTAGCATACTGATTTTGGATTTTTAGCAAGTTTAATGAAGTTAATGACATATGACATTTCAAATGTAGTATGTTTATTTAAGACAACCAAATTTCTGTCACCTGGTTTAGAACTACTGACATGCAAATGATATTTTCTGAAATCTAATTTAGGAGTACAATTTGAAATTCCTCACCTTTTTCTCTCAAGGGACACCATTACACCTCACTTTTTTAACTGTGTGATTATGTTAAACTAACTTGCTCTCTATGGAAATGTAGTCCAGAGATCATAATCACCTTGAATTTCACAGAATGTCTTATTGTCCTGCTATATTTAGGGCATCAAAATTGAACCTGGGAGAGTGAGAAGGAGCAAGGATTTTAGGCACATAGAGAAAAACGATTATCTTTAAAGACTAAACTGGAGAAAATGGCAAGGTAGATAGGATTGGAAAAGGGTGGAAGTGAAGCATTTTAATATATAACTTTTCATATTGTTTCTATTTCTGAAAAATAATTTATAATCAGTTAAATATGTAATGCAGTGTAAAATATTAAACAAAGTAAAATTTAATGATAATCCAATTTCAACCTAACTCTCCACATGCTCCACACTACCTGTGTATCTAAATGAGGCCAAGGTAAAGACACCCCCGACTGACCAGTCTAACTTCACATTAATTACCATCAAATCCCAATAGGCTCCTAGTGCTGTCTGGTGAATATACTCTATTTTCCCAGATTTTAATTTTCTTACTGCCCAAGGGGATCATCTCATATTTTATCCTCACTTTTCCAAAATCTCACTTATATTTTATTCTTGGTTGATGACATTGCTTCCTAACTCACAGAAAAAAAAAAAAAAAAAGGTGGAGCGATCATAGGAGAATGTCTCATGACTCATATAACTCACCTACATGTTTAACTACATCTCTATAGGATACTGTGTCTTCCCTCCTGTCACAATAGATCAGCTCTCTGGCTCCATTTCTAAGAACACTTTCTCCCTCCCCCGACCTTGTTTACACAAGGTTAGCACTCCAGAACATTCCCCTCTCTCAAATACTTTCAATTTCCCTCTTCTTCTAGGTTATTCAAATCAGATGCTCTTATTTCTTCTGTATTAAAAACCTGTCTTGGCCGGGTACAGTGGGATATACCTGTAATCCCAGTGGCTTGGTAGGCTGAGGCAGGAGGATTGTGAGTTCAAAGTCAGCTTCAGACACTTAGCAAGGCACTAAGCAAGTCAGAGAGACCCTATCTCTAAATATTTTTTAAAAACTGTAGGGTTGTGGCTCAGTGGTAAAGTGCACCTGGGTTCAATTCCCAGGGCAACGAAACAAAACAAAAACAAAAAACAAAAAAGAAAACAAACTATTTTAAACACACTATCCACTCAAGCTATGCTCTGTTTATTTCCTCCACTATTTATCAAAAGTATTATCATAGATTGTAATAGTCATTGTCTCTAATTTATCTCTTTGCATTGTGTCCTATACATGTTAATCAGTGATGTTCCCATGATTCCATAGAAACACATTTTAAGAACCTACATGCTACTAAATCTGATGTTCAAATCTCAGTCTTTGTCTTGAGAGTCAACCCAAGAGTAGCACTTTACACAGTTGATCCTTCCCTGCTCCTCCCAGCAATATCCTGACTTGGCCTTTGGTCTAGGTTTTTTTCCTATTCCATTGCTTCCTGTTGTTAATTTTTCCTTCTATTCCCTGACTGCCACAGAATAGGGCCCCATGATTTCTCAAAGCTTTATCAAAGTCATAGATATCTATCTGCTTTCAGTAACCAGCCTATGACCTTCTTTTCAGCACCTCGCTCAGGACTCTTTTTGCCATTCAGGAACAAATCCACTCTAGTCCAAAGACTTCACTGTGTTCCAGCAGAGATGCTCTGCACAGATCTGGGTCCAGTGGCAGCCTGAAGCACTCACAAGTGCTCCCCTATCCACAGCAGACAAAAGATGCCTCTTTTGGATGCAGGGGTGTGGGAATGTAGGAAGGTGATCCAGAGGGCAATGCCAAAGAATAACAACTTATGGGCTGGAGAGTAGTGATCTTGAAAGACAGACTTACCGCTAAGTATCAATGACTCTAATCCGGTTTCTTTAAAGTGTCCTGGGCACCCACCTCCCATGCTCAAGCAAGAATACATCAAAGCTAAGTAATATTTCTTCTTAGTGAGGGTGAATTGTTCTCACACTCAGGGGTTTCTTAGTAGGGATCCCTAATAAAAAATGTATTATTTTCCCAATTTTTCATTGTTGCCTTCATTAGTTTCCTGTAGTGCTTCTCCTCATACCTCTTTTCACTTTATTAAAGCTCAACTGTGGAAATTATCTTGCACTCAAGAACATAAATAAACTTTTATTTAGCAAGCTGTGGAAATTAGGGATCTGCAGCAAAGATGAGGGAGCTCATCGAACCCCGGCATCACCAATGCACTCTCACTTGTTATTCATTCATTTCACTGATTGCCTTAGCAGATTAGGAGGCGCCACTTCTCCCCTGGACCACCAAATCATTCTCTATGGGTGTCAGAGAAGATGGAAGACGGGGCGGGCAGAACCACAGCCTTGGTGTCACCGGAGACGCGATGGGGGAGGGAGCATTCATCAGAACAGTGCCAAACTGGTGTTAGTTCCCTCTCTCCTTTCTTTATCCCTCTATAAAGAACAGAGGAAATGGTAAGAGAAATAAGAGTTTAAGATCTCCTTTCTACGGGGAGTTTTACACCCAACATTAGTAGGAATAAGGTCAGGGAATCCAGGAAATAGTAGGTACCATTTACATTGTACAGTAATTCATTTCCACTATAAACTTGTGTTTACAAATCAGCTGAACCATGATTCTATCCCCAAAACTTCTAGAAACATCCTTTATTTCAAATAATAGAAAAATTCAGTGGTGCATTTTATCACTAGTTTGGTTAAAGTTCTTGCATTAAAACAATATGTAGCAACTCATGTTCAAATTCTGAGCTAGGTGAAAGGGTCTGCTGGTCCCTTTTATAATACCTATGGGACCAAGAAAGTATGTTGTAGATCCACAGATGCTAATGAGAGTTGTTAGGTGCAGCATCACATGAAAAGTGTCCTGAGGGATTTTGGACAAACTTGGAAAGGATGTTGGAAATAAACCTACTTAAGAATATAGAGAGTGGTCATGTAGAATTCACTTTGTCAGCCTTGCAGGATGAGGCGTGGCACCTCTGACACTTGGCCCACGTCCTCCTGAGTAGCTGGTTTTCAGTGAGGATGGTCCTTGATGGAATGGCAAGGCAACAGGGCTCTGAGGCGAGTTGCGCCAAGTCGTCATGTATTTAGCAACGGCTAATGACTTTATTCCCCTGATCAATAGCACTAAGGGAAGAGACCTAGTAATACCGTAACCTCTAACCTTCTCTCAACTCGTACTGTGTCTCAGGCATAAATGGTAAGGGTACACACGTGCTGTTGTCATCAAGTCTTTGACATAATTCCATGTGTTAGGTATTATTATGATTCTCCTCTGCTCTTCCCCTTGTCACAAGTGGGGTGACAAGGTCATATAGCTGGTAGGCAGCCGGGCTGGGAGAGAAGCAGTCTGCTTGACTTAGCAACTGGTGCACTTGCTACCCTCTAAGACATTAGAAATCAGAAACTGGCCAGGTACAAAAACCAGACACAGAATGTCAAAGGGTGGAGGTGGGAGAAGTGGGGGAGTCTTGGATCAAAGGGTTCAAACTTTCAGTAATAAATACCAAAGTAATTGTATATATTATTATTTAATAATAATAATAATTTAATAATATATACATATAATTATATGACATATGCATTAATAATTATTAAATTATACTAAATTTAATAATATACAATTTTAATAATGTACACAATAGTTTTATTTAATATTAATTATAATTTAATATTATTTAATAATAAAGCACACAATACATTATCTAATTATTAAATAATGTATTATGCACTTGAAATCTGCTGAGAGTAGATCTTAAGTATTCTCAACACATGCACACACAAGGTAGCCATATGGGGTGCTGGATATGTTAATTAGCTTGACTGTGGTGATCACCTCACAGCGTATGCATATGTGAAAAAGGTTGCATGTCTTGAATATATGCAACTTTTGTCAATTACACCTCAGGAAAGCCAGGGGGCTGACTCAGTAGCACTCTACACAAGTCCGAACAACCATTTCTTCCTCGGTGATGGACAATTTGATTAAGGCAAACTATCCGCACTCAAGAGTAAGTTTGACATGTTATTGGAGCAAAGGATTTTGCTCTAGCCATTAGAGATAAGATTGACTGGTGATACGGAAATATGTGCCGTTCTAGGATGGCCAGAGCCAGATTTTCTGATAACAGTTCCTTTGTTAATTTCAGACCAAATTCGACAAAGTACCTAAGGGAAAGAAATTAGTTGGCAAACTACTTGCTTATCGAATCTCTTCCTATTTTTAGGGCTGTCACCCTTTGAAGGAAGATGGTGTGTGAAAAGGTGCCACTTCCCCAACCCAGAAGTTCTCAGGCACGTAGAGTTCTTTCTCCAGACCTCATTACTTTGTGTCAGTAAAGAGCCCTTCTCCAACCCCTCTCCTGGTTGCAGCTAGCCGAATAGGAGGTCAAGGACAGTGTTCAATGAATTTTCCAATTTGCTGTTATACGGCACACTTGTTTCTGGTGAATTCTGTAAGAACTATACACAAGTTCACATGCATGCAAAATATATTCCTTCCTTGTGTTCGGCCTTCAGTAAGTGTTAATTGACCTTCATCTCTTTTTACATGCCCGTGGTTGCTTGTTACTGGTGCTATGGCAGCAAAAACTCAAAGGCTCTCCCCTGACGAGGTCTACATTTTAATGAAGAATAAGAAAATTTTAAAAGTAAATAATATCTTACATAATTTGCAGTAATGCTAAGCACAACTAAAGAAATTTAGAAGAATCATTGATGGATACTAGGTAATAGATGCTTTTAGCCTACACAGACACATCTCTCTAAGGAGGTGCTTGGAGCAGAGATTTGAGAAAGGTGTGGGAGCAAGCCCATGGGGACAGAAAGGAAAACAGAGAAAGAGTAAGTGCAGGGAGGTGGGGGGTGGGGGAAAGCAAATTTGGCTTCTTCATGAAACAGGAGGAGGAAACAGGGATGCAAGAATGACTACACATGATAAGATGAAGCCTAAAAACTGTGGGAAGACTCGCCCTGTACTCTCCCTCTCAGTTTCTCTCTTCCCCTGCAGCCCTGAAGACCGACCTCCTTCATGGGTACAGTTTTCCATGTTCCAGACATCACTCACTCTCCAGTTCAACCCTTGGCCTACCTTTTACTCTTTTCTTCAGCTGGATGAACAATGTCAGGTTCCCAAACTCCCCAGGCACTTCCTTGTCCTGGTGCCTTTGCACAGGCAGTTGACTCAGTCTGGAACACTGCTCTCTGTACCCAGCTGGTGAATGGTGACATTCCTGACCCCAAACACTTCATATGTTAGGTATTTCCTGGCTCACACGGATCCCCACACTTGACTCTATGCTATTTCTACATTTTCCAAGGGCTGTGTAGTAATCACTTGTTCACATGACTGCTTCCTATAGAAGATGGCTTTTTCCAGTGACAAAATAAGACTTTGTCTTTATATAGTCCCGATGTGGCCAAGGCTGCATGGCATGATAGAAAAGTACTAAATGGCTGCAGAACAAACAAATGAGCTTGAGGGTGCCTGAATGAATGAAAAGTTGTCTGAATGAAGCTGGGGTTTGTTTTACTTCAGGTCAATGATACCTAGAGTCATCACAGAATGGACTTTCCTTTCCTTCTCATTCAGCCAAGCGGACGATTTTTTCGGAACTTTTTTGATTTTTCTAATACAAAACTACAAGTGAAGTGAATGTCAAGAATGTTCTATGCATAAAAAATATAATAACTACATAATACACCTGTCAAAAGGGTGTTTAAAATAAAACACTACCAAACCCATATAACTGAAGAGGCTTTGTGGGAGTTGCTATTATAAAGCAGTTTTTAACACTCTGCACAGAAAATTATCACCTACGTGAAACTTTTAGAGCAGCTGTGACTTGTAGTCACTGTTTTTGAAATTACCAGAAAGCCATTTTAAATGTTTCATCTTTCCGTTCTTTGGTTTGCAAGTCTACAAAATGGGCCAACTCATGGACTCAGGGCTCAAAGGAATGAAAACTTTTTCAAGGTAAAACTTTTCCTTAAAATATCACCATTTACACAGGGTAAATTTGAAGATGGAAGTTTAAATATGTTAACAAAGAGTGGAACAAAACATGGGATTGATGCGTGGGGTCCACAGTCAGAAAAACAAGGAGAGGAGGGGAAGAGGTAACAGAGCTAATATTCTGCAGGGCTCACCATGCTGTCAAGCTCTGTTTGAAGTACCAGAAGCAAGGTACGCAACAGCTCACAGCCTTCCAGCACCTACCTGGAGTCGACTTATACTTGTAGAAATTACCTGGCCCAGGAGGTGTGGTTTATAGAGAAAACTCTGGGTGGTGACATACATAGCCATTAGTTGCTATGACTTTAGACCCACTTTATTGCTAGTTGGTTGATTCTAGGGTTCATGTATTGTTCCACAAGACGGTGTCACTGCTGGTAGCTAGCACAGTGAATAGCACACAGAGTGTCCCATCATGGGTTTTATTTATTGAAGTAAAACTAAAGGAATAAATAAATAGGTGGAGTCTGAGTAGCTATGAAAACCCAATTTAGTTAAAAAATTTAATTCAGAAAATACCTCTGGGAATACCGTCAACTGTGGAGTCTGTGTTTGTGAATTGTCTTCAAAATTTTAAGAAACATAAAATGGCACCTATTTTTCAGAAGAAAATCTATACCTATGCATATCTGAAATGACACAAGAATTTAAGTTATGGCATCATTATAGCACCAACTGGAAACCACAAAAATTTTCAGTAGCAGGGGCTGAGAAACTGGCTCATCAACAAAATGTCATATTACATCAAATACTGTGTGCACATGTGTGTGTCTTTTTCAAGAGAACAACATGTATTATCATTCTGTTTGGATTCACTGGAAGAATTCATATGGTGAAAGAAATCAGGAGATTGTGGTTAGGGCTGGCACTAAGGGTAGGATTTGGGACAGGTGCTTGAAAGTTATACAAAGAAGACAATTTTAACCACATACTTTCCCAGTATTTGAATTTTATCACATGCTTATATTAGCTCACAAAAAGAAATAATACCTCTGATTTAAATAGAAAAAGGAAACCAAGAAAAAAACTGCAAAAAAATCTGAAGCAATAAGGCTTAATATTCACATGAAACCAGGGTAAATTTAAGAAGCATTGTTTTTGGGATATGACATTGTAGCTCAAGGGACCAGAGTTGATATTCTTGATTAGCTCATCTTTTTGCAACGCCTTTCCTGTTCTTTTTCTGCCAAGAGAATTGTCTTCAGTTGGTACCTACTTGAAAGACTCAAGAAATTTTACTTGGTGCTAGTTAGTTTTCTCATCCTGTAGTCAGGGATGTGGATAAACAAAGAGGAGATCTTCAGATTTCTCATTTATGATGTTTAAAAATACATAGAAGCTGAGCAAGCAGATTTGGAAGTACTGACATCAAGGCAGGTCAGAGCAGAAGATCAAGATGCCAGAGGGAAAATATCATAGCACTCACCCTACCACTGTGTGTGTGTGTGTGTGTGTGTATGTGTGTGTGAGTTGCAATGATAAATTACAGACTGAACAATGCCTCGAGAGTAGGCATCATGCTTTGTATGCTTCCGTGGTCTTGGGCCGGGACATTGTCCAACTTCCAAAGCTTATTGGCTTTCTTGCAGAAAATATTTCCAATTGTTTTAGCTAACTGGACTTTCCGACTTTTAAATCATAAATGAACACAAAAGCTACACAAAAATGAACTCTAATACAGTCTTACTTTTATACAGGTAAGACAAATAATCCTTCTAAAACCTGTGTTGTGTGGACGGACCAAAGTGCCTTCTGGGTATTGGACCCAGCTTCTTCATTTCCTCATTATGGCACCAAACCCAAATGTTTACACATCGCATTGTTTTAAATATAGTCCAAAAAAGCAACTTTGTAGTCATTTTAAATAGAACCTGCCTGCTTTGCATACCCTGTAAACGTCTGTTAACCATAGATAAAATAATCCCTGGGACAGAAGATCCCTGTCCTGCTGCAGAGCTGACATCACCTGCACAGGTAAATTCCCTCTCTGATCTTCCTCTCCCCAGGAGTTCCCTTTGTCCTCCTACCCTTCTGTTAAGGTTTGGATGTGAGGTGTCCCCCTAGAGCTCATATGTGAGAGAATGAAAGAAGGTTTAGAGGAGAAATGATGGAGTTATGCGACTCTTAACCCAATCAGTGCATTAATCCCCTAATTGGGATTAACTGAGTGGTAAATGAAGGTGTGTAGGGTGTGGTTGGAGGAGGTGAGTAACTAGGGGCATGACTTTGGGGTATATATTTTGAGTGAGTGGCGTCTCTCTCTCTCTTTCTGCTTTCTGTTCATCACGTGAGCTTCTTCCCTCTGTCACACTCTTCCGCCATGATGTTAAGCCTTAGCTTGAGCCCTGAGGAATAGAGCTGGCTGTCTATGGACTGAGACCTTTGAAACCGTGAGCCTCCAAATAAACTTTTTCTCCTCTAAAATGGTTTTTTCGGGTCTTTTAGTCACAGCAGGGAAAAAGCTTGATTAACACCCCTTCTGTAAAAAACCCCACTGTCCCCAGCCTCTGGACAGGCTCTTGCTGTAATGGACTCGCAATTACAAGCATGTCCTAACTATTCTCAAGAAAACATGTGTGCCCCTGCTATCTCATATTCACATCTTTTTACTTTAATCAATCCCAATCCATGGAGCACTCAATAATTTGAAATTTTTGTTTTAGACTATTGTAATATCACTTCAAGTTAATAATGTAGGTCTGATTAAAAACTAATTTTTAAGGAGAAAATACATTGTTATTAACTTGCATTGGGGAAAAAAATTGAAGTACATGGCCCACCACAAAGAGGTTGAGGTTTCTCATTTCTAATTTACAGTCTGAGGATAATGAGTGATCGTGAGGTTGTTCTTTAGGCTAAATAATTAACAAACTCTCAGGCTTTGAACTTTGGCCATTCTGACTCAAACTCCTGGGTTACTCCCACTACTTTTCCAACCTTGTAAATAAATGCTATTGCATAATCCTTCAAGTTTGATTTTTGTCTTCCAAAACTGCCTTTTGTTTCCTTTAGAATGTCATAATCCTTGTATTTTCTGTTTTTTCCTTTATTAAATAGTTTTAAACTGATGGCTATTATACACAAAATTTCAGTAAATAGTCTTATGCATTCATCTTTGCACGTATGCAATTATTTATGTATCTATCAAAAGAAAAAAACAAACCTGGTTTTCTTTTTCTTAGAATATTTTTTATTTGTTCTTTTTAGCTATACATGACAGTAGAATGTATTTTGACATATTATACATATTTGGAGTATAACTTCCCATTCTTGTGGCTGTACATGATCTGGAGTTACACTGGTCTAGTATTCCTATATGAACATAGGAATGTTATGTCCTATTCAATCCTGTTCCCATCCCCCCTCCCTTCCTTCCATTCCCCTTTGTTTAATCCAATGAACTTCTATTCTTTCCTCTCCCACTTACTGTGTGTTAGCCATCACATATCAGAGAGAACATTCAGCCTTTGGTTTTTGGGGATTTGCTTATTTCACTTAGCATGATAGTCTCCACTTCTGTCCATTTACTGGCAAATATCATAAGTTCATTCTCCTTTATGACTGAGTAATATTCCTTTATGTATATATACACCACATTTTCTTTATTCATTCATCTGTTGAAGGGTTACCTAGATTAGTTCCATAGCTTAGATATTGTGAATTGAGCTGCTATAAATATTGATGTGGCTGTCTCACTGTAGTATGCTGATTTTAACTCCTTTGGGTATATGCTCAGGAGTGGGATAGCTGGGTCAAATGGTGGTTCCATTCCAAGTTTTCTGAGAAATCTCCATACCACTTTTCAGAGTGGCCAAACCTGGTTATCTTAAGCAACAAAATTCCTCGATGTTCTACCTATCCTTCAAGCAGATGAAGGAACCAGGAAGAGGAGTTTGAAGATGACAGAACCCATGAACTCAGAGGGCTGGGCAGCAGCAAGCTTAGGAAAGGTTGTGGCAATACCAACCATTCACAGGATCAAACAATCTCTAACTTTTCTCATCACCCCATATCCTCAACTCAAGAGATGATGTTCTAGGAGCCTGCACCTAACTGGGCAGAGGTCCTGTGCCTTCTGGGTGATGGGGAGCAGCATGCGACCAATTGTTTCCATGGTGGAAGGTGGCTTTGACCTGACGGGGACCACTAAATCCTACAGGTGAAAAGAACTCCCTCGCTGTGGGTTTAAATTATATTTGAGGGAATTTAAGATAGGCTTGTTTTAATAATAAATGACATTCGACTTTCTATTTTCTATTAAAGTATGGACCATTTTCGCATTGACTAAGGTTTTTTTTATAAGACGATTAGTTCTTTGTTACTTATAATTAAATATTCTAAAAATCGGTGTGACTATTTGTAGTACATTTTAATAGTCATATATGTCATGTTTATCCTTGAGTGCTCTGAATGTTTTGCCATTCTTACAAAGCCATCCCCAGCTGTAATATTTTTATAAAAACTGTCATGTTTGCTTCCAAAACTTTTATAATTTTATTCTCGGTATGTATAAATTTCTACCCAGTATCAGGAAATTATTTTAATGTTAAAAACAATGTAGGCAAGGCATGGTGGTGCTCATCTGTAATCCCAGTGGCTCAGGATGCTGAGGTAAGAGGATCATGAGTTCAAGGCTAGCCTCAGCAATTTAGCAAGGCCCTAACCAGCTTAGTAAAATCTTGTCTCAAAATAAAAAGTAAAAATGACTAGAGATGTGACTCAGTGGTAAAGTATCCCTGGGTTTAATTTGCAGTACCAAAAATTTCTTTTTTTAAAAATGGTAATATTCAAGGTTTTGCTTTTATAGAATTGCTTGTTGTTTGCTTTTTGTCTCAAATGACTTATAATGCTATCTTATAATGTATCATAAAATTCTTATATGTATTTAGATCTATTTCTATACTATTCATTGGTTTCAATTTACTTCAATTATTGTCTATTTCTATGTTTTAAAATCCAATGGAGCTGGTCCCTCCTTATTTTTAAGAACTTAACTTGGAATATTTCTATGTTATTTTTGCATTTTAATTTCAAATGTAGCTTAATTGCTTCCTTAAAAAATAAAAAGGCTTTGGAAATGGGACATTTTGCATTTATATATTAGCTTATAAGGGACAAATATCTTTTTAAATATTGAAACATTCAAGTAAAGAAACATTTAAAAATTTTTGCCTTATATGTTTTATCATTGTGGTGGCAATTGTGAATGGGATGTTTTATCCTGTCATGTTTTCTTACTAATTTCTTATATATGGAAGACCAAATACTCTTGCTTACTTTTTAATGAACCAAAATTCTGGAAAACTAAAATCCATTTTATGGATTTTATTTATCCACTTTTTGGCTGTTAGAATAATACTGTTAAGAGATTCATGTACAAGCTTTTGTCTTCACATCTTTGCCAATACCTATGAACATCTGCATATATATATAAGCAAACATAAATTATATATAATATATATATGCGATATATATATTTGGTAGCAGGAATTTAATCCAGGAGTGCTATATATAGATACATTTTTTTTTTAGTACTGATTTATCCCATGCATGTGGAGAAAACACTTCACCACTAGTTACATCTCCAATCCAACAATTTAAATTTTTATTAGATTTAGGACTATTCTCAAACATGCTAAGGGCACTAAAGTTCACATATTTTTCATCAGTAAGAGCATTATTTCATACATTTCTGGGCCATCCTAAATTATTTTTCTTTGAACTTCCTATTTATCAGTTTTGTCCATTTTTCTCTTTAGTTTTATCCTTTATGTGTTAGAATTTTTAAACTTGTTTTTTTCTCTTATATAGATCTATAGAGATTTTCCCAGTCTTTTCTTATTTTTCTCTTGGCTTTTGTCAATGCATTTAAGTCATAAATGCTTTGTAATATAATTGAAATTGTCAATGTTTTTTTCTATACTGTCTATATTTTTGAATCATAGAAACATTTTCCCTCTTTCATCTTACAATGAAATTCATTCATTACCTTCTAGTACTTTAATAGCCTTTTTAAAATATTTAGCTCTCTCAACTCTTTGGAATTTTTTGGCATACGGTATGATGATAAAAATTTATCTTCTTCTTTTTCTAATACCCACCCATCGAATCAATATCATTTATTAAAAAGTCTGTCTACTCTCTACTAACTTGAGATTTCTTCTTTGCTGTGTATTAAGATTATCTATGCCCTTGTAGTTATTTCAGAGTTCTACTTTTTGTTTGATTCATTTTGTACTTTCATTCCTGAGCCAATATGATACTGATTTAATTCTGGAGGAATTCTAATGTGGTAGATTTGTTCCCGAAATTGGTCTTCTTTTTTTTTTTTTTTTAAATATATTTTATTTTTACAGAGTGCCTTTTGATTCATTGTACACAAATGGGGTACAATGTTGTTCTTAGAATTTTTCTAGTTATTCTTATCTTCAAGAATAGTACTGTCTTCAGATTGTCTAGGTTCAAAAAAAAGAATGTATGCATCGTATGTTTTGGGATCCCACCAAATTTATAAATTTACTTATGAAGAACTGGTATCCTTCCAATGTTCATGGGTCTCACTAATCATGGACATTCTACTTTTCCATTTGTCAAGTTAAATTTTTAGGATGAATAATTGTTTTAACATTTTAAAGATTTTCAATTTCATGTCTAGGTTGTTTATGTTTTTGATTAAGGAATAGTAAAGATAATTCTGGCCTCATTCAATAAGTGCAATGGTAATTGTCTCTCCTGCTCCCTCACCATGTAGACCTTCCCCGTTCTGAGCTTCTCAAAGGAACCTGCTGACTCTCAGAGCACTATTTGATCCTCTTTAATTCTGAAATCTCACTTTCACACACCAATGGTAAACTGCCATCAGGATTCTTCACAGAGTGAGTAGGAATATACAGTTGTCTCTCCTGAGTACCTGTGCTCGCTGAACTGGTAGGAAATGTAGAAAGAAGATTGACATGTACACTCAGTAAGGTGAGTTCAAGAAGTTGTAACATGGGGTACAAAGCTCAGAATGTCAGCAGCCCCGCTCTCTTCGTTTTTCTTCATACGATCCTTTCCCACCTTGTAAATTGCATCTCTCCTGGGCGTATGTTATGTCAGCAGAACATCCTGACATAAATTTCCCTTCACTTAAGTTCATAGGCAGAGTTGAAGACTGCCATTTCGGAATGTTCACAGTGAAAGTTGAAGCAGGGCGGGTGCAGAGGGGCGCGGCTGATAACGGGAACTGAAGGGGAGGCTTTGTTCTCCTGCTGTGAAAGGTGCTTTTAAGTATATTCGTGATATTCCCCTGAAAGCTACCTTATGAATTCATTCAAAATAAAACAGCCATTATGTGGAAATGGTGACACAGAAGGCAAGAACATAATGATCCTTTTGTTACAAACATCTGAGCAAATAAGTCAAGACTCAATCAGGGTCCCCTGAAAGAAATGTTGAGTATTAGAATTAATGGTTCTTTAAAATATTTCCGAATATTACAAGAACATAAAATGAACTGAAAAAAAAAAAAAAAACTATACTTTGCTCCTTCTTTCTTCTACTAATAAACCTCCCTAAGAAGTTAAATATCTGTCTCAGTTAACCTTACACTAGTTGAAACTAAACCACCAATTATTAAATAGTAGGATTGAAATAAATAGCCACTAAATATTATTAATACATGTGATTTTTTTATTCTTTATGCTGGGCAGTAACTGAAAATGCTCTCTCCCAAGTTATTTTTGCATAAACTCATAACCAGGCAAAAGTTAATATCCTTTTGCTTTCAGATTATTTTAGTATTGATCATGACTTTGCTATGTTGATAATGTGTTGGGTATAGTGAAAATATTATGGATTTAGGAATCAGACCTGGGTTTTAATTCCAGCTCTAATCTATTTTGGTTGTGTATCAGGCAAAGCTATTTCATATGTGAAAAAATATCTATTTTAAATACTGTGGTGAAATGTACATCAGATAGCACATGTTCCAAATACAAATTTTCATGAGTAATTATTTACCACCTGTACCAATTGTCATTGTCTACCCTACCTTTTCTCCTCCTCATCTCTCCCTCCCTCTTAGAGGAGCAAAGGTGTGCATAAGTCTATAAATATATGAATATATAGATGAAGGCTGGTGTGGTCTGTGTTTTAAAGACTCCCAAAATTTGAATCCCATTGCTTACAGCTCCTTTGCATAAAGATGAAAACTCAGATAATGTATCTAGTCTTGGGTGGAACCATAATGGATAAACTCCAAGTTAGATGGATATTGATGTTGGAACAAACACTGAAGGCAGAATTAATTTACTATGTGGTCCTCATTCCGAGCTCATGAAGAAACTGCCTGGATTTTCCATTTTTCACCCCAGCACGTAATCTCAAGTTTCCAAGTGTGGACTCACTTTCTCTCTGTTATGCACTTGGCAGTGGAAGGGAAAGGAACAACTATTAAAAGCATGTTAGTTGTAGGTACATGAAGTTTCTCACTGATTTTCTAAACTAATTATACAATGTGGGTACTATTAATATTCCTCATGATATGACAGACATCCTGTAGGTTAGTCCATCCTTTTATTACTATTAACGATATACCTGCTTCTGAGTACTTATTTTAAAAAGGGGTTTATTTAGCTCACAGTTTGGGAGGCTCAAAAAACTCAAATAGCATAACACCCGTTCTGGCAAGGGCCACCTTGGCTACATCACCTCATGACAGATGGCACCACAATGGTAGGAGTGTTTGTGGGAGGGAAGAATTACATTGTAAGTTAGGAAGCCAGAAGGCAATTCAGGGATGTTCTCTCTCTTGTAAAAACTTGCTTTCAAGAGAAATAACTCAGAGATCCATAAGAATTACCATAATCCCCTCCAGGACAGTGCCCCATGACCGAGGACCTCCCACTAAACCATGCCCTCTTAAAGGTCTCACCACATCCCAACAGGACCACACTGGAACACAGTTCCAATACAAGAACCTTTGGGGCAAATCACATTAAAAAATCTGTGCTAGGTTTATAAAAAATCTCATGAAAGCAAACAGCATTCGTTCTTTGAACTTCAACACAGGAAAGCATTTTGCTGCACTACAAGTTATCCTTTTTAGGGGTCCACCCTAAAGACCTTGGCACTGACTTATGAACCCAAAAGGCTATCATAGGACCAAAGATACTGCCTCACTTCTTCCTCTAGCTAGAGCTATTGTGATACAACCTGAAGGTTGAAAGCAGGAAGTCACTGGCCTCCCTGGTAATGATCTTGAAGACCTTTGGAGACTGAAGATATACACTATAAGGACTGCTTAATTTCTTTTTTTTTTTTTAATTTTCTATCCATTTTATTTACAAACTTGGCAACATTTTCATACCCATACATGTAAAGTGTTGACACTTCAAATCTGTACTACACGGACTGTCACTTCAGGGGCCTTTGACCCAGGCATTCTCTCTCTACTCAATCCACCCTACATATACTTGCTAGAGTCACCTTTTAAAAATTTATTATTTTTTTTGATTTATGGACTACATATGGGGTACAACTTTTCATTTCTCTGGTTGTACACGAAGTAGAGTCACACTGTTTATGTAATCATGCTTGTACATAGGGTAATAATGTTTGTCTCGTTCCATTATCTTCTTTCCTTCCTACTAAGTGAAAGGACTTGAAATTTCAAAATTCTGGTTTTGGGTTATAACTGCTATAGACAGAGTAAGCCATTCTGTCTTAGGACCTTGGTTTCCTCAGTTGAAAATGAGGTTAGACCATATGATGACCTAGATCCTTTATGGCTCCCCACAGATTATTATTCTATATTGCCAGATAAAATTTATTTCTTAACTTCTGTCTTGGCTTGGTTTTGAAATCTTTTAAGTATACTTAAGACACTCTTCAAAACCTTTGATGAATTGATTTGTATGAAAAGCTAATAAATATTGGCACACACACACACACTCTCTCTCTCTCTCTCTCTTCATTTGATATGTTCCCAGAACCAAATACCAGCACAAGCACACTGTAAATGAATATATGGGAGAAATGTGATCAGTGTTTTCATAACTCAATCAGAACCCATCTGCCCAGAGAGGTAGATAAATATAACAGTGGTTCAAAGTCTGAACAGAATGGCAAAAACCACGTATGAGATCAGGTAAGTCACAGGGAGGGGAAAGGGTGTGTATGTAAAGGATTTAAAAGTCTACTTAATTTCCATCCTTATTATTTTTCTTCCTCTAATTTAAAATTGGGATAGAGTGAAATTCTATGTGTGCTAACCTTCATTGAAAAATTATCACATTCATGGATTTGTAGTGTCCACTCGGCACAACAGTTTGATTTAGAGTTCACAGTATGTCGCATAAAGGAGGCTATTAAGTATCTGCGTTATAGAAATGAGATCAATGGGACTCAGAATGTTAAAGACTTTGCTCTTCCTTTTCCTAATTAGTAAGTGGCAAACTTAGAACTTGAAGCTAATTCTCCCTGGATCCAGAGACCAAGTTCTCTCTTTTAAAATTTTATTTATTTTATATATTTTTTCTCATCCAAACTCTATCTTTAACAGAACATTAATTTTGGTTGTGGTACTAGGGAAAACAAAGTTATCACAGGTTTCTTTCCTGACATGATGTTGTATCAAATCTCTAACCTCATTCATACATCCTAATTTTGGACGTACAAAATCACATGTAATGTTTTAGTGTTTGGTAATTAAAAGGGACAATTAAATACTACTTTGAAAGTGGTTGATACAATTAACCATGGATGGGTTTAATGTGGAGAAAATGTTAAAGAGCTATATGTCAATCAAAGTCTGATAGGCCATCCTTGGGAGGGGCCCATGAGTATATTGTCCTGGGACTTGAGAGGGCAGACTTTTTGTTTGTGGGGTGTTTCTTGTTGTTGTTGTAATTGTTTGACTTGGTCTTATGGCTGTGGGTCTTTCCTTCCAAAGCTTCTAAGCTAAGTTTCTGAGCAAGAAAAGGAGAGGGTAGTTGTTTCCACTTTGGAAGCTACAGAGAATAACATGGCAGAAAACACAGGGAGGGAAGAGAGGTGGGAACTTTCTAAAGAGAATTACATTCAAAATAAAATAGAAAATGTTGATGCTATGGAATTGTAGCCCATGGCAGTTGATTTTAGTGAGAATCGGAAAAAGGAAGTTACTAAACATTTGACTACTTCTCCTTGGGTGCCCTTCACTGTGCAGACTTATCTTAATTTAGTCAGTGCACCAAAGTTGGAGGTGCTCTCATTTTAGAAGTGAGGAAACTTTAGGTGATGAATGGGGTGGTCATTTTCTCCATTTTTCTTTTTAAAATCAATTACGATAATTTAACTTGTATATATTTATGGGATACAGAATGCTAATTTGATAATATGTACAAAGGATAATGATCACACAAGATAGCTTATTAAAAAGATTTTTATTAACTTGTCATAATTGTACATATTTATGAAATATGAGTCACTTCCTCAAGTGAAGTGAAATGGTGAATTTTGACATGTCTAGTTTGATGATTTTTGAAAATTAACTTTATAGTTGACACCCTTTTCTTTTTCTTCTCTCTCTTCTAACTTCCTATTGTTGAAAGACTCTAATTTGTCACCAACATTTTAATGACTGATTTTTCTCAAAGTTTTAGTGATATTTGATTAGGAAAATAACATAACGTTTCAATGAGCGCCTGTTGATTTTCATCCTAGCTAATCACCACCATGCCCTTGCTTGGGGCCTCTCCTGTCTCTACCTCCCTTTGTTCTTTCTTGTCCCATCAGAGAGCAGACAGTCACCTTTACATGGAGTCTGAGCTACGCGGCTGGGGCATCATGTTTCTTTTCAAGTCACAATTGCACGTGCTTGCTGAAGAGTGATTAGCAATATGGATAAAACATAATTTTCACAACCATCTACAAATCCTGGTCACCTTTTCAAAATAGCATTCTCAGATAGGTATGTCCATCTTTCAAGTTTAAATATTACAATATCAGGTGACTTGAAAGGATTAGATCTGGGAATGAGGGTGATGCTATAAGAGAGCACAAAAATTGAAATTATGATTATCATTATCCATCCCCTAAAATACTAATCCCTAGTGGTTTGCTTAGTGCCACATAAAATTGTCTCCTAAACAAAATGACATGCCTGCTTCCCAGTTATCGAGAGAAAGCCTGGGAATTGGTGGTATCGCTGCTACTCTACCCATTACCTATGTTCTCAGGGGCAGCAAACATTCTTGATCTGTCACTGCTTTAAAATAGCAACCAGAAGGTCTGGCCACTTCCTCATCATTAAGAATAATTCATTGACTACTTCAAGTAGTGAAGTACTAAATATAGGAGGAGAGTAGAAAACTATGACTGTAAAACAAAATCCCTACTATTATTGAATACTCTTATTTTTAAAAGGATGACAACAGGCAAACTAATTTCCTAAATATTTTGCCAGTTTGATTTAACTCAACTTTGATTTCACAGTAAAATTTTAAGGACTTTCAAATAAAATGAACAAATACCAAAGCCATTCTGATAACATGGCTCTAGTTCTTAAAATCTGAGTACAGAGATCTCACATCCCTCTCACACCTTTCCTTGAGGCCCTAATATGATTGACAACCTTAGGTACAGAACCAGAGCCAGAGGGATGGAAAAGTGCATTGAAAAACCTTGGGAAGAAACTGGGCTCTTGAGTAGTAGCTCAGTATTTCCCATTTTGAAGGTGGGTACTCTGTTCTGGTAGAAAATTCCTGAAATTAGTAAAGATAGACTAGATTTTAAATTTACTAGCTATATATCCTTGAGAAAGATTTGTCTGTTTTCTCATTTGTAAAATAGAAATATTTATACCTTTTTTGTTAGGAAGATCAATTGAAAAAAGTGAAAATCTTTATTAACCATAAAATATAACCATTTAAGTAATATCATCATTGATTTAAGTGAAGAAAGAAAGTAAAATCAACATAAAGAAAATTTGGCCATTCCACTGTCCATTTTGAGTTGCGAGTATTTTTTTTTTTAATTTATTCCTTGCATATGTGAATTACTTATTTTAAAAGATCCAGAATTAGGGACTGGGGTGGCTTAGTGGTAGAGCACTTGCCTAGCATATGTGAGGCACTGGGTTCGATTCTCAGCACCAAATAAATAAATAAATAAAGGTACATCAACAACTAATAAAAAAAATTTTTTAAAAAAGATTCAGAATTAGATGGAGGGAAATGTATCTGGTTCCTCTGGTGAACCTGTTTAGATTCTCCTTTCTGCCACTAATAGGCTGGAAGCCTATTTTCCATCTTCCTTTTTTCCAGTGCAGTCAAACCTCCTTACATTTGAGGCAGACCTGGAAAAGTACTGTAGTTGCCCTCTGTGTGACCCTATGGTTGTCAGTTTTTCCACTTGGAATGTGTTCACCTTTTAGATATGAAGAAATAGAAATCTCTTTTGAGATGGAGGTGATGTCAAACAGTGAATCATCCACAACCCCTCAAAAATACTGTTGTTCGAAATACTTTTTTTTAATTTTTGTTACCAGTGAAAAGGCAATTATTCTATGACCCATGATTCATCAATTTTCAGATTGTCATTAATATATAAGTTTGAGAATGAACCTGACAAGAGAAGAGTGCCAAATCATTCATGTGGAGCTTGAAAATGTTGCATAATTCGATTGCTCGGCTGTTTTCAGAATATGAAGCCAAATGATCACTTTAAATCTGTGGAATGTACAATGTTTTCATCAAAACTTTTTTTGAGATGGAATTGACTCTAAATTTCTGTTTCTGGTTTTCTGTATCTGAGGCTAGTGACTGCATCTAGCCACTGGTTTGTGATTTCACATAAATTCATGTTAGTCCTTACTAGGAAATTTTTCACTGGTTGATGATAAGGATGACTTATATTAACTTCTAATAAAGATACCATAGCATTTCCATTTCATTGTTTATTTTGAGATGGGGTATCACTATGTTGCCCAGAGTAGTCTCAAATTGTGGGCTCAGGCCAACCTCCTGCTTGGCTTATCAAGTAACTGGGACTGCAGGTGCAGCCACCATGCCCAGCATGTTCTAGAAGCATAGTAGACTCCATGCCATTGCAATGATGACTGCGCCCCAAAACTGACTTTCAGATTCTAACTCAGGAAGTGAGGAACATACAACCATGGTCTTCCAAGTTTGGGTTTTCTCGTCTCTTCAAATAATTTTGAAAAACTATGTGCCTCCCTTACCTTCATGGATTTGTAAGGTTGATACTTCATGAAACTTTTAAATTTAAATATATTATAAATACTGATATTTTAAAATAAGACTCATTTCATTCTTTGAAATAAATCTGACAGTATCTGAATACTTGAGTAGTTAAATTTTTATCAATTTAAAAAATATCCAGACTCTTTATAGTCAAATATTTTACATCACTCCTTAATCTCTTTACACTCATATTTATATTCCATGTAACTCTGGAAAGACAGGGCACAGACATGCAGGTTAAGCGACTTACTAAGGGTCATAGAGCTTATTCATGGAGCTCTGGGTGTGAATGCAGATTGTTGTCTCAGAGTCCATTTGTTCTTGACATTGTTATGGACAATTTGTTATTTGCATTCTGAGTTTAAATTGAAACTTAAAATATGAAGCACCATCTATTAATAAGAACCTTGCATTACACTTCTTCTCTCATCTGCGAATACATGTACCTTAATACTGTCACTAACAGAGCATGATCCAAGAGAACCCAGTTGGTTCCATGCCCAGAGGAGACATCAGTGTATCTTTAGAAGGGAAAGAGAATATATTCCTCAATCTTTATATTTAACAAAAGGCGATGAAACTTGTGTCTATTACTTTGTAATATTTCTGCTGAAGAATAGAAGAAAACTTTCAGTGACCTGAATAAAAAAGAAAATGATAAAATGATTTTTTAAATACCTTCACTGTCGATCACTTTGATGGTTTTAAAAGGGAAATTGCCCTGAGAAGAACCATCATATCACGAAGGTCATGCCCATGGAGACCAAACTCAATGGATCTTTTATTGAGGGTTCTTTCCTCCTCAGGTAATATGGGGTCTCAAGATTTGTTCCCACATTTTAAAAAACTTTAAAGATTTTATGCTGGGTATGGTGGCCTGCACCTATAATCCCACTTGGGGGGCTGAGGCAAGAGGATTGCAAGTTCAAAACTAGCCTCTGCAACTTAGTAAGCCCTGTCTGAAAGTAAAAATTGAAAAGACATGGGAAGGTAACTAGTGGTAGAGTGCCTTTGGTTTAATCCTTAGTACTGCTAATAAATACATAAATTCCAGCCTCAGCAAGGAAGGGTTAGGAAACCTCTAAGGGGTTGCTTAATGTGATCCTGCAGAGAAAACCAAGTTCTGTAGCAAACATTTTCCAAATGATTTCTGCTTCTTGAATCTATATCTTGATAAACCAACTTATTTATTTGGAACCTGGAGAAGTGTAAAAAAAATTCTTCCCTGAACTTCCACTAAAAATATCTATCAGTTAATAATATCCATTTGCAATATCAATGCACATTAATCACCCAGGTGAGGCTGAAGAACACAGAACAGGCAACCCCTGTCTTGCATTCTGCCGTGTCTTACGTGGTAACCTGGGAAGACCCTTTTTCTTGGCTCTCCAGATCTCCCTGGTTTGATGTATTGTCTTTCCTCCCCATCCACATCTCCTTCCTTATCTCTTATGTAGTTACCTCTTCTCTTTATCATTCTTTCCCACTTTATGCCCTTTCCTTTTTCTTTTTGTTTTCTCCTATATGTAAACCTGCTAAGGGTGCCCAACAACCGACAATTAAGTCTGGTTGGGGACTGATGAAGTCTTGCTGTGCCTTGAGAGTAATTGAGATTAAACAGAATGCTGAGCTTTGCTCTGGAAGAAGTGACAACCCAGCTTTCAGCTTTCTCTGTCACCCACACAATCCATCCCACAATTGAAGATTCAGACATTTGTGAAGATGCATGGGAGTTTAATATTTACTGTGTACCTAACAACATGCAAAACTGATTTCAGATACATAATCATATGCAATCTAATTTATGTAATTCTTACATCATACACGAAGAAAGAGAAGCTTCAGTTGTTATTCAAGGGATGCCCATGGAGCAGGAAGATGGCCCAGGTCTACCTGCTCCAAGCCTGTGCAAACTCTTTCCCCTTACCCTTTTACTACCTGGGTGTCTGTTCATCTCTAATACATTATGATGAAATTATATGACCCAAGTTGATCATGAAGAGAACATTTGTAGAACATGGCTCAAGTCAGGGTTTTGCACATTGGAAATAGGTTACATCTTCAGTCATCTATTGAGTAGATTCTACTGGGCCATTGCTTTTCTTCAGTTTTAGAATAAAATTGCTTTCACTAAGAATCTGAAGGCTCAAACTGGGTCTTTCTTTGTGCAGCAGTGTGTTTATTTAGAACAAACTCTTTAGGGGAGTTAAAATGAGTTTTCATTTAACTAGAATTTTTTTTTTTAATTTGCCATGCTACTATGCCAAACTAAAACAGGTTTAATCTTATAGACTAAGACTTACACACCCATGAAGTGAAATGACACAGAAGTGACAATCAGTCAGAGCTGGCAGCTGCTTGGGAAAGGTTAAAACTACCTTTTGTTCCTTCTACATATGACCACGTGTCTTTCACTGTGATCCAAGAGACATTATATTCAGATTGTACTTACATTTATTCATTCTATCCTGGCAAGGAACATCTAGAAAAGAGCTATAGGAAAATGTTTAAATGATTGATAAGACATTTCCTACCCAAAGCACAAATCACATTATCTCCAAAAGTATTCAAATCTCTTTTCCACTTCAAACACAGATAATAAATTAATGTAGGAAATATTCTTTGGTTTAAACATTTGTTTTGAAGATTAAAGATGTGACCCGGCTTTACCATAAGTGAAAGTCATTAAAATTCTGTTCTTTCACGGATCACAACAATGTGAGTATACAGAAGAGGGACAAAGTACCCAGGGAATCTTCATCTGGAATATTTTTAAAATGGTACTTTTATTAGTGTATCAGAACGTCACTGTTCTGTCATATGGGAAGCAGGATCTGGATTTAGGAATCTGCCTTTGTACTTGCTTTTTGGAATTAAGTGAAATTCATTGACTCTGTTTCTCATCTGCATGATGGCAATGGTAATGACACCTGACTAATAGCACTGTTGCAAGTTTCAAATGTGGTTATGCATGCGAAATCCTCACTATTATATCCTGTATGTAATGTAGTAAGGAGTCAGCAAATGGTTATGTTGGATTATATTACTACTATGATATATCAGAAGGTTGGCTAGGGTAAGAAAGACTTGGACATATTTTTTAAATATCATAAATAAGTTCTATAGTCAAATAAGTTGTCAAATAAGTTTGCAAAATATCAAATGCCCTGAAAAACACTACATTAAAAAATGCCCCCAGGCTTCATTAACTCAGCATTTCCAATGCTGTGTAACCAGAAAGAGACTCTCTCACAAGTCCCCCCATAAACTGTAATACAAGAATTCCACAAAAATTAGAACAGCAATGCACACGCAAATATAAGTGCTTTGTTGGTGGTAATGTAAACTTGAGAAATTTGCAGATTTTGTTGATGACCCAGATTCATAAAGAAGATATTTTTATAATAAAATCATTCATGTTTATTAGTGAGGTTTCAGAAAATTAGAAGATATAAAATATAACAACTAATTGTACTTAGGTTCATCTCCTAAAGAAAACCATTTTCAATATGAAATGGGTTACTTTCTACATTTTTTCTACTCCTTAATTTTTTGTTAGTTTATTTTGCTTATACTAATTCTGCCTCTAAAATCTTGTATATAACCTTGTCTCTCAGAGTTAACATAGATTATGATAAATTCTATAAGTATCAATTATTAAAGATTGTATTGTTTTTAATTAAGAGGTCATGCCATAATTTTACTAACCATTAATTGATGGTAATGCCTTTAGGCTTTTACCAGGTTATGACTCTCATAAATCAATCTTTAAGCATTCCAAAGTTTTAAAATTCTAAAATATTCTTCCTCGTAGTTTGAATTTCTTATTTACAACAAATTCTTAGAATTGGGAGTGAGGATCAAAGCTTAATTTACTAACCAATTCATTTTTTGGTTCAGCAAGTACTTATTCATTTACTTGTCTGAGATCAATGGAGGATAAGGTGCTATGATTAGAATCTCGTGGAATTTGGGCTACAGATCAGACTTTTTTGAATCTGATAAGCCCAGGCACACATGAATACACATTATAAGAATTTCCCATAGCACTTTATATTATAGGCTATAGTAATTAAATTCTAATGACAATTATAGAAATATAGAGAAAAAGAGAGACACAAATAGGCACACAGAGATGTCCACATACATATACATGGACATACAGATAGGCATTTATGTGGGAGAGGAAGTAGCACTCTAATGGACTGATGGATATCTCACACTCTTCTTCTTTCATCTCATTTCCTGCTTTGTCAGGGTGGTGGTTTGGAAGAGTGTTCCCCAAGGTCTATGTGTTAAGAGTTTGGTTCTCACGGTGACACCAATGGGAGATGATTTAACCTCCACGCTGTAAGTCCTCATGGGATGATTTAGGTCATTGGAGGCAGGTCCTTGAGGAGATCATGGGACTCTGGCCTCTTCTGCTTCCTCTTTTCTTGCTTCCTTGCCATGAGGTGAGCAGCTTTGCTCTGTCATGCACTCCTACTACTGTAGTTTAGATATGAGGTGTCCCTCAAAAGCGCCTGTGTTAACACAGGAATGTTCAGAGGTGAGATGATTACATTAGGAGAGCTCTAACCTCCCCATCCATCCTAGTCTGAATGGACCATGTGGTAACTGTAGGCAGGTGGCAGTGTGGCTGGGGGAGATGGGTCACTGGAGGCGTGCCCTGGGAGGGTTCATCTTCTCTGTGGTCCCTTCTTCCCCTGCTTCCCAGGTCACCATGAGGCAAACAGCTTTCTTTCACCATCCCTTCACCCTTTGGCTATGATTGTTCCCCTCATCTAGGGCCTAGAGCAATGGCGTCAGCTGACCACAGACTGAACCTTTGAAACTGAGTCAAATTAAACTTTTCCTACTCTCAATTGTTTTTGTTGAGTATTTTGGTCACAGTGATGAAAAGTTGACTGGCACACCTGCCATGATAAATGACCACAGGCCCAAAGCAGTGGGGTCAATAGATTATGGTCTGAAAACTTCAAAATTCTCAGCCAAAATAAACCTTTACTCTTTTATAAAGTGATTATCTCAGGTATTTTTGTTGTCGTTGTTGTTTTACTGGAACAGAAAGCTGATTAATACAGGCAATTAGTGTGCTCTTTCTATCTGCCTAAAATATATGTAAATTTACGAATATTACCCACCAATTGTTAGGTACACATATCAATTTTACAAATCTTTCACAAAATAGTCATGAAAATATTGTCCTTTAGTTGTGAAGACATTTTGGTTGAGTGTGTCAAGTCACTTCGGTATGAATTAGCCCTGGAGAAAGGTTCTGCTTGCCTTCAGGTTCTCAAATCCTCAGGTCCATTTAATTAAAAAAAGAAAAGGAAAAAAACCTTACTAGCTGGGTGCGATGACACATGCCTGTAATCTCAGCAGCTTGGGAGGCTGAGGCAGGAGGATCACAAATTTGAGACCAGACTCAGCAGCTTAGTGAGGTCTTAATCCAATTAGTGAGACCCTGTCTCAAAATTAAAAATAAAGGACTAGGGATGTGGCTCAGAGGCTAAGCACCCTTGAGTTCAAGTCTTGGTAGGTACCAAAAAAAAAAAAAAAAAAAAAAACCAAACAAAACAAAACAAAACAAAACAAAAAATCCTTAATAAATAGCATTCCAAAAACTATTCTATTTCTAAATATTTTCCAAATTCCCATAGATTGTTGCTGTTGCTGTTCCTCTGCTACTGCCATAGCAACTCAAAGTGATCTCTCTTTTCTCTAAACACTCTTCCAACAGAGCTGTCAAATCAGCACTCCTGGAACCTTATTCTGATCATTTCATATCTTAATTGTTAGCCTTTTATGACTCCCCAATAACCCAAGGGGGAAAAAAAAATCTGAATGCAATTTTTTCAAACTGTGTTTCTTTTTCCTCGGACAACTCCAGCTCCAGTCGAATCCGATTCCTCTGCTCTCCATCTAAACCCTTTGCTTTCCCACCCCTTTCCTTGATTCCTTCTGTCTAGTTGGTCTAGTAAACCTGATCACCTCTGCACTAAGGATAATAGCTATAGGTATCTCATAATGGCTACTGCTTTTTGACAGTACCTGAAGAAATGTCCCCAAATGTTATCTCATTGGCTTTAATCTTTAAAGCCTTGATTTCACATTTGAAACAACTGGGGCTCATTTAGGGATTTGTTCAAATTCACACAACTTATTTTAAATGCAGAACTCTGTTGGACTCCAGAGTTCTTGTTCTTTCACTGTTGGTACATTTTCATGATCCAAATATTATTTGTTCTTATATCTCTGTTATTCCCCAATTCACAAAGTATTTTCCATTATTCCTCTGAGAAATGATCTTTCGCTCTTCTGAGTTCTTGTAAATATTGCTCCTTGTCTCTCCTACACTATTGGTTATGCTGCCTGTCAATATCTTTAGTTTTTTGTCTTCTTTTGCTTTTTACTCATTCAATGTTTTATTAAGTTTAGAGCTATTAAATGACAAGGACTTTGTTAGGTACTTGATCTCTAAAATAAAAGCACGATGCGTGCTCTCAAAAAGACACAAAATTAAGTTGTGGAAGCCCAAATAAATAGGTATTAGACATTTAAACTGGTACTGTGACACCAAAGCACAGAAAACAATAAGACAGTCAAGAAGACGGGTCTGAGCTGGGTGGGGGAGTTGGATTGCTGGGAGTTAGCCTTGCTAAGAAAGTAAAAGGTCAACGAAGACATCAGGTTGAAAAGAAAGTTGTCAAGCAAAGGATGGACGGGTGGCAGAAGAACATCCTAGAACAAAGAAAATCAGAGGTCACAATTTTTGAAGTACAGAAAGACTGTGTGTTCCAAAAACCAAAGCAAGGTTATTCAAGGACACACATAGAACTGTGTTGCTGCCTATGTAACTGGAGTCTGTAGGGATTTGCAGTGGGGTCCTGAGGTCAAAATGCCTCCAAGGAGTCCCTGAAGTAGGAAGAAGGAAGACATCCCTGGGTGTGGAAGAAGGTAGGGTTTGGTTCCTTCACACTTGACGATACTGAGTTTGCATCTCCTTAAGGAAATGGGAGTCTCGGAAAAGGATTTAAATCAGTGACTGCTGTGTTCTGGCTCCCAGAGTGTGTTTATTCTTCAAGAAGGCAAACACTGTGACACTGTGAGCTGACATATTTATGCCCATCTATCTACTTTATCGTCAATATATTTTAACTCCATGGTGTCTAACATAATTCTTTATCAGTTGTTTAATGCTTCTATCCTGAGACATACAATGAGTTTGTGTCCCTGTTGTCTGAATCATACAAGTTTTATCATTCAAACCATGCTATTTTCTTGTATAATTACACCAACTTTCCCCACAGAGTACATGTGAAACTGCTTTTTTTTTTTTTTTTTTTTTTCCAGGTGATACTTTTTTAACTGTCTTCAATCAGGTTTGGACCTTCCCAAATGTCTGAGTTGAGCTGTTGAGATTGCTGCCAGCTGAAAATGACGGTTTTACCATGAACTACAGACATTTGGTGCCAGAACTACTTTGACAATTTAGGTATAAAAGAACTGTCAAAGTTTTCATTCTAAGGCTATAGTTTACAGGCATTTCAGGAGTAAAGTTTGGTGTTCCCTTTCGAATCAATTTGTCACAACTTCTGCTAATCCCATGTCCAAAAGGACTTACTTTCCAACAGATTGCACATGATAGCCCTTGGCCTTTCTGACAAGACTTAATAAAATTGAGTTTGGAGCAAGTTAGAGGAGATATAGAATGCTGAAGACCACCCTTCCCCAGCTAGAAATCCACCGGAAAGACTGGAGCAAAGTCCCTGGAGTAGGAGAAAAAATAATATTCCATGTTTCATAAGCTGGTGTCAATCAGTTAGCAACGGTTCTTCAGAGACCACATCTGGGCTAGGGAATAGATGCCATGACCGAATAATGATATCTTCTTTACATTCCCAAGGAGGACATGGTCGTTGGGCACATGATTATTATTTCTGTAAATATCCATTTGAAACAGCCAGAGCCCTAAGGAGTCTTTCTAGTATGGCAGAATTTAGTAAAACAAGAGGGGATATAAACCAAGATGCTTAAAGAATGACAATAAGCACTAACAAAAAAAATAAATAAATAAAAGGCCTGTGAAACTAAGAGTAATACTCAAATAGTGCTATGGATTATAAAAATGGCCTCAGTAAACATTTGGATAATGAGCACAGGCAGATAAAGAATTCTTTAACAGCACTTTTATCCATTAAACGTACCAAACTGTTCTTTAAATTTCTCATCATCATTACCTTGATTCTCTTGGATTTTCACATGAAGCTTCTGTAACTAACTGTGGCAAATTCCATTGCAACTTTCAAATAGCTTTTTCTGATTGCACTTACTAGAACTTCTAAAATAATATAAACAAATGCAGGGGAGACTGTACATACTTTACTTGTTCTTATTTTTACTAAAATTTTTTAACATCTTAACATTGGGAATCTAATATTATAATAAGGGTTATTTTAAAAATGAGAATATGAATTAATTTTATAAATAACTTTTTTCTATGATTCATATGATTTTTTTCTCCTTTGATTCATTAAAGTAACATAATTCCTACAATATATTTCCATAAACATATTTCCATAAACATACATGATTGTGGAATACTATTCATGTTTCCATAATTGATATAGTAATAGTTTATCTAAGGTTTTTTTTTAATATTTGAAAATGAGAATGGTCCAAATATTTTTTCTTTGGAGATAATCATCCGTTACAATATTGCATCAGTACTATGCTTATTTTATAAAACTTAGTACTCTTACAATTTATCTTCTGGAACAACTTAACTACTGATCAAGAATCTAGTCTCTTAATTTTGACTGATAGGAGCTGAGCGAGGTGGCTCACACGTGTAATCTCAGTGGCTCGGAAGGCTGAGGCAGGATTCTAGTTCGAAGCCAGCCTCAGCAAAAATGAGGCGCTAAGTAATTCAGTGAGACCCTGTCACTAAATAAAATACAAAATAGAACTGGGGATGTGGCTCAGTGATTAAGTACCTGTGCGATCAATTCCCAGTACCGAAAAAAAAAAAAAAAAAATGACTGATAAGGGCCATAAATCCAATTGTACTAATTACTTTCTCACCTTGGTCATATGACTTTACGTATTCCCCATCCATAAGAAAAGAGATCAAAATGGCACCTACCTTATGAGATTGTTTTAAATATAATGGTTTATATTAAATGTGTAGATAGTCTGTGGCAAGTGATAAGCACTCCCAGTAGCTGTGTAACTGCATGTGCACAACCATGTTCTGAAAAACACAAAAAATAAGAATGTTCGGTATTTTAAAGGTGTGATAAAAGTCACCAGTAAAGTAGTGAGAGATTAATGGTTCTTGAATCCTTAATTCTCTTAAACTTTGCCCTCTTTCTTTCATGTGTCTTTGTCATTCAAGGCCCTCTACCTTTTGTCTTTTTTGATATTTATTTTGTAGTAGCACAGATATCAACTACTTCGGTGAGATTTTAAAAATGTATCAGTGAGCTGTGTGTAGCTGTGTGTGCGCGTGCGCTTAATGCCTTCTAAATCGATGGCTGTGTCTCGGTTCTCTGTCCTATTTTTCTTCAGTGTTACCAGAACTTTGTTTATTAGTGTTTCCCAAAAGCATCTCTTAAACACTTCTCCTTTTTTCTTCTTTTGTTGTCCTAGTTGGTTGATTTCCAGCTTTATTGATTTCTGTTGCTCTTTTTGGTGTTTCTTTTGTTTTTGTTTTTGTTTTTTCCCGGCATGCCTAGTCTTGGTATGGCTGAGGAAGCAAGGTGGCAGTTGGGAGGGGGTTGGAGAGGAGCTGTGAGTTCTCATCTCTAGCTAGTGATCATATGAGGCTGTCTTCTGCTTCCATCACTAGTACTGAGTTTGGGCCTGTAGGTCGGGGATCATATGAGAGAAAAGCTGTGCGTAAGACACTTATCTCACAAAGAATTTATCACAAATCGGTTCCTTTCTTAACTTTTCTAAACCTCCTGTTCCTCATCTGTGAAAAGGTTGGAATAATAGCATCTTTCTTGTAGGATTGTTGTAAGATTAAATGAGATAGTAAGATACTTGTGTTTATCTCCCTGGCATTTCTCTACTGATTCATTCTGCCGTGTGTGTGTGTGTGTGTGTGTGTGTGTGTGTGTGGGGGTGTGTGTGGGTGTGTGTGTGTATGTATAAAATACTTCTCAGATTAATAATTCAAGAATATTTCTTGAATGAGCCTTGGGAATTTCCTCCCAGCTTTAAAATTCTATGTGTTACTGGGACCCAATCTTGCGAGGAGATTGAAGAGCTCACTGAACCTCTACAGCTATTACGTGATAAAAATGATTGAAGCCACTTGCCAACATAAAAGTGCCTGGTGCACGGTTATTAATAATACTGAGCAGTGCCCATTATAGAAAACCTGCAGCTTTTATGCTTCCATAATTTTAGTCATGCTATCATCCTCTCAAGAAAGAAGAATCACCCCCAACAAATTCTACTCGCTCTCTATTTTCCAATAAAGAGACCCTAGCCAATGATGGAAACAATGGCAGGTCCTTTTCCCTAGCCCCACTCAGAGGCCCGGAAGGAATGTGTATGGGGAACATTTACCTTGCCCCACACAAATCATCACATGCAGCTGTTTCCCAGGCGATGGAAAGATGTTCCATTAACAGAAAGAGGAAGGGAGGTGTCCCCGCTTCAGTACAGAGAAAGGCACTCTGTTATAATAATAATAAAAAAAAAAAAAAAAAACAGCATGAAAGAAATTCAGAGAAAATAACCAAAATAGACTTCTAAAAGCAAGCTGCATATTCTTTTAACATGACATTTACTACCATGACTTCTTTCAGAGAGGATTCACAGAGAAAATCTTTGACATTGCAGAAGCTGCTCCTCCTTTTTCAGATAAGACTTTTCATAATGACTCCACTTCCTGTTCAAAGGGCAGGAAATTATTGTTTATCATTCTGGATTGCTGTGTGTAAAAATTTTAAATTAGAATGTAATTTGTTGAGCCCATAGCAAATATATAACATTTAGTGAATATAAAGTACAACTCGTCCTCTATAAACTGCCTCAAATGGTGATAGGAAAGTTAACTGTGATAAAATTTTCGTTACGTTTAGCATGCTGAGAAAAATATTAGGATTTGGTTTTGGAGAGGATGATGGTGAAGGACAAATAACTACCTCTGAGGAAGAGTTGCTTCTGTTTTTCCTTTCATTCACTAAGTCATCTTGGCGCATAATCATCTTTTACCAAAGACTTTAAATTTTTGAAACAGGAGTCCAGAAAGCTAATGCATCCTCCTTTGATGGGGGTCAGCATTGACCTTGATTCCACTTTCATTAAAGTTTTTATTCTTTTAAAATGTTCCAGTTATTTACACAATTGCGTGAAAAGAGAGGCTTTATGTAGTAAATGTCTTTCCCCAAGATCACATTCCACATGAACTGCTAAATACAGAGCTTTCTTCGAGGTGGGCCTCTTAGGCCTTCTGGCAGTTTCTCAGTATGTTCTGAATTCAGTATTCGAGGATCAGGACTTGATAATGTAACCATGGCCGCTGAACGTTTTGTATCCAGTGATAACAAGTTTCTGTTGACTGGACTCATTTTTCCCTCGCCCAGTACAGATGTAAGATTAATAGACTTTGGGATATGTGTTGCTACAGATGTTGTAGCAGAAAGATGAGCAGGAAAGCCCAATGGACAAATACTCATGAAAGGAAGGGCCACAGTGAAAACCTGGGTGTCATCAGCTTCCAGATGACAATCTTTCCTCCAGGTATAATGCAGACTGTGAGGTATTTCAACTCCAGAAAGAGTTGATATTGGGAAGGAATTGGGAAATGTTTCAGAGGGAAGAAAAGGGAATTTGCTTTTCTTGTTATAGTGTTGTTCGGCAAGGCTGTTGGAAAATAAACTGGGATGCCAAATATTCTTGCTCTCACTGCGAAGTGGGAACAGTAATCTGCAATTTTATCAGCCAGATTTGTCTTTATTTAAGATACTCAAGGACTATAAAAGGTACTGGTAACAGCACCCACATGCAAACTGCACTTGCAGAACTACCTGATGAAACCAGAATGGGATTAAGATTTTAGCAAGCCCAATAATAACCACAGACAACATAGGGAACTAACGCCCCCTATTGTTAAAAATGTGTAAATGCAGAAATACATTCACCTAGACTGTGGGCATCAGGTTACTTCTTTGTACTTCTGATGGGTTTGATTACCTATGCAGAGACCTCCTTGTTATTTTTACCAACACACCAGATGGCCTGGTCCATCGCATCCCTTCATTGCTATTGTAGCCAAGTGCATATTGTGTCGGGCACGAGGAAGAGACAGCCGAGAGGTGCTCCAGCGCACACAGAGCTGCTGAGGAGGGCCCTGCTAATTGCCCCATGGTCCAGGCTCAGCATCCACCTGATTCCCAGGCAGCAGTCCAGATGGCCCCCTCCTCCACTCCAGGCATGTCAGCCCACCAAGGAGGGCACTGCCACCTGCTCGAGGAAGAGAGGTGAGCCCATTAATTCTGATTTACAAAGATGACACTGATTGAAGAGAGGTGGGCACATGGGACATAGCCCATTTCTAGAAACGGGCCACCGAGGCCTCTTCATTCTTCTAGTTCTCTGTCCTCTGGCCTTGCTTACAACAAAAAGTGAGTTGCAGCCTTTAAACTCCGTTTGCTCTCTAGTTTTATTGTTGGCAGAAAGCTGTGCAGTTTATCAACATTATCTCATATTGGCAGATTCCAGACAGCGAAATGGTAGTTGTTGGGGCCATTAAGAGACGACTCCACACTCTGCCTGATGCAGAATTTATAGAGTCTTACTGCGTAAGGTCCTGGAAAGTACAGATTGTCTCATTAGATGAAATGACAGCATAGTACCTCAGAGATAGGGCAATTCCAAGTTCTCTCAGGCCTCAGGTACAACAGGGCTTCTGGGGCTTGTTAAAAACGATACTGATAAACTTTTAAGATTTTTGTAAGACGCATCTTTTCTGTGCCCATGCCTTCAAGGAGAACGATGCTTTCTTCTCCCTAAGCAGCTCCTACTAATCTTCTTTTGAGGAAATGCACATTCCTATCTGAGAAAAGTTGACATATTTGTTCTTTTTACCTTCCTGTATTTCCACATTGTGTATACAGTTGTCCCTCAGTGTCTGCAGGAGATTGGTTCCAGCATCCTCCATGGGTACAAAAATCCACAGATGCTCAAGGGCCTTATACAAAATGACATAATATTTGCATGTAACTTACAAATATCCTCTTGTACTTTTTTACATCATCTCTAGTTCACTTATAAGACACAAAATAATGTAAATGCTGTGCAAACACTTGTGATCCTGTATTGTTTGGGGGGAAATGACAAAGAAAAAAGTCTGTGCATGTTCAGTACAGATGCTAATTCTCCCATATATTTTCAAACCAAAGTCAGTCAGATCCACAGAGGTGGAACCCATGGATGCAGAGGAGTAACTTGTGTGTGTGTTTGTGTGCATGCTTCAGCAGAGTTTCTCAGAAGTGGAGCTGGGGAGAGAGGGATCCATGAGCACATGCTTTCCGGAAGAAGATTTCCTGGAGAAGGGCAATAACAGACCAGAATGTGGCACGGATCCCATCCCAGGTGGAGTCTGGTCTTAGCTGGTCACCATGAGGAACTCTACAATAGGAACTGTACCCCAGAGATCATCTCACCTTGTAGGAATGGGTCATCCTTTGCTCTCTGTCAGTCATAGTCTTTCCTATGGAGGACAGATGGGAGAGTTTGCTCTAGCTCCTGGTCAAGGAGGACTTAGCTCAGTCTAGCACGGTGGTTCTCAAGGGGTGGTCTGTAGACTAACACCATCAGTACCATCTGGAACTTGTTAGACATTCCAGTTCTCAGGGATCACCCCAGATGTACAAAGTCAAAAACTCTAGAAGTGTAGCACAGAAACATGAGGGTAAGCAAATCCTCCAGGCGATTCTGATTCATAATAAAGTTTGAGAAACACTCATCTAGGTCAATTCTCTGGAGAAGGATGATAGTTATGGCTTTGAGTCACCACTGACAGCAGCTACAGGATGTATACACAGGACAAGTCAAGGGAATCGTTTTTGCCAGGTCTCAGGAAAGCTTTGTGCAAAGAAAGAAAAAATGTGAACTAAAATATTAAGTATGAAGAAATATTAGGTAAAGAAATTGGATTTCTAGGCAGGAGGAGAATTGTAGATGAAGGTTCTAAAGTTTAAAAAAAAAGGACATGGTTCATTGGAAGAGCTAAGAATAATGTGGTCAGAGCAGAGAGAAAAGGGAAATGATGGCACTAAGGGATTTTACATGGTACCTTAATTCATTCTCATAAAAACCCCAAATGTGGATACGGATATGCCACTAGGAGTATAGTAGCAAAGAAAAAAGCTGAATTTTGACTAATGGCATTTTGTACATACAAACCCCTCTCACACCACCACACCATTTTGACAAGGCATGGATTTTTTAATTCTTATCCTGAGAGCCACTGCAAAGCCCACAATGATTTAGTTGGGGAAGTGACGTGATTGTATCTATCACTCTGCAGAGGATGGATTGAAGGGCAAGGATGTGTGCAGAGTAAGCAGTTAGAGGAAACTGCAACACAAGTGAAAGGAACAACAGCTTTGGTGCAGGTGGCAACTGCCAAGATTAATAAATTTGGCTACACCAAAAAGATATTTTGGAAGTTAAATCTAGCAATGTTTCAGAATCAGAAATAGGGATGAGGAAAAGCACTAATTAAGATTATCTCTCAAAATTCAGGCTTCCATTATAAAGTAGATTATGGGTCCATTCACTAAGATGGGAATCATTAGAAGATAATTGTTTTGTAGGGAGAAGAGATGGAGTTCAGATTGGACATGCTGATTTTTGAGAAGTCCTTGAGACATTCAAATCAATATATTTATGTGCCATTGTGTATAGTCATCCAAAGACTCTGGATTAGTGATAAACAGTTGTAACTTTTTCCTACAGAATAGTTGCAGCAGAAAGTAATGGGCATGCAATTGCTGAAGGAAAGAGAGCATGAAGCAAACATTCAGCCATTTTTCTAAAAGTCAGACGAGAATAAGTTGGTTAAGGAGATAAAGAAGGAGGAATCAAAGGAGAAAGAATAAGAGAATAAATAAGAAAGAATAACATCAAATCAAGGGAGAAGAAGGTATGCAAATGGTGTAATGGTCAAGGGCATTGTACGCTACTGACAGACCTAACAAGAAGAGGTCTGGATAATGTCCTCTGAGCTTAATGCATTTTAACTCCTTCATGGCAGCAAGGCACACAAAGGTTACAAGGAGAACTAATATCAGAGCATGAGTCCATTGGTTGATTGGATTAATGTCCCTTCAAAGGAAAGGCAGCTTGCATAGGAGACCTTAGCCTAGTAAGCCAACACTCAGTTTCTCTGGATGTTTGCATCCTGGAACTGTCAGAAGGAAGAACCAAATTCCAGTTAATTCAGCAAATGATCCAAAAATGCTTTACTGGTTTGGGGATTATTACCTAGCTTACCATGGCTACAATCTTAGTCCCTCTATTTGAAGTTTCATGGTTCCCTTACAAAATACACAACTAAAGCCTGGCCCCTTTGTTGCCTAACTCTGAAAGTGATCAATCTCTTTCTGCTGTCTTAGCTCCAGAAGATCTTCTTGCTCTTATCTGTCTCTAAATGTCATCACATCCTGCTTAAGTGTAGCAAAAAAAAAAAAAAAAGAAAAGAAAAGAAAAGAAAAAGAGAAAAATATTTTATTTCTTATTCAATTGGATTACTCATGAGCATGACCTATTTTCGCTATAAAGGCTCATTGTTTTAAAGAACTGCAAACAGTGAGAAATTTTGAACAAAAGAACTCTCACTGGGAAAGTAATGAATGTAGGTAACATCTCCTCTAGAATAGAACTAGAACTCAGAAAACTTAAAATGGAGCAATGGGAAATAGATATACTTCCTCTCTCAAAAAAAATTGGAACCCATATAAATGCAATCAAAATATGTGCAACTGTAATTTACAAACTATAAAGTAGTCATATTTACCTTTACAACAATACTGAACACACAAAACCAATTAGTACAATGAAGAATTAAGTTAAACTCCTTTAATTTCAGATTAAGTTCTGCTATAGCCCCATACAAGAAAAATATTATAATGAAATAAAAAACAAATAATGAATAAAGAAAAATAATTGGATAATTATTTGTATCTATGATCATACAATGAGGAGACTTTTATCTGACCTCCATATGTGCTATGATCTAATAAAAATGTATTTCTTTTCATTTGAGAATTAATATGTGACTTTAGTTTTGTATTTATTCTTTCCTTACATGTTAAGATTTTTGAAAAAGAAAATACTGATATTAAAATCTCTACAGGTGTTTTATAAATATGAATTCTAATGATATAAAATATATGACAATTAGGTTTTTTAATAAAAATATAACTAGTCAAAATGAAATCTGCATGAATCTTCATATTAATCTGTGGACTAAAATAAATGGTGATAGATATATTTATAGATATATGCAATTTTTGTTTTAATCATCTGTTGGAAACCACACCAAAACGTTAGACTTAAAACAATGATATATTATTTTGCGTATTTCTGTGAGTAAACTGGTCTCAGCTGTTTAATTCTCCTTATTGGAATCTAACTTCTAGCTTGGCTGAGATGGGACCATGCAAAATGGACCCTCCTTTTCTTCAGATCTTTCCATGTGACCTGTAATCATTTGGTAGTCTAACTTGGAGTTCTTACCAATATGTCAATGTGACCCCAAGAGGAATCCAAAGGACAAATCCTCAGATTCAAGAACTTTTATCAAATATCTGCTTCCTTAGTGGTCACATTAGTGCTTCCTAATGCTTGTCAGTCAAAGAAAGTCGCAGGGACAAGTACAATGTCAATGTGGGAAGGAACTACATAGGGGTATTTGTAGTGGGGTCAAGGTTAGTTAGGCCATCCAAAAAGAACTGTTCATAAACGTTATTTATGCAACCTGAGAAATCTTTGTGTTGTTATAAAATAAATATACAGTAAGCAATATCAATTTTTTTTGATTATTTATAATCACTATAAAATCGTCAAATATTGTAAACTAAATCTGGTTAAACATCCATTTAAATTTAATTTTTCCTGGAATTGCAGGTCCAAGTTCTGCCACACATTTTGTCCCTGGATATAATAGTTGCCATCTTATTATCCTCTAATATCTGTCCAATTTGCTTTGATAATGTGGCACCTCCATATTAATTCAAGCTTGCATGAATGAAAGAAAAGAATGAAGGATGGTCATTCACTGGCAATTAAATGCATCATCCCAGAAATAACATAAGTCCCTTCCATTCAAAATTCATTGACTCATATTGCCATGAGTAAGTTCAATAGAATGGTTAAGATAAACATCTATATAAATCAGAAGCAGAAAAGAACTACAAACAAGTGAGTATAATCCAATGACCAGATTTTCACTATTTCTACTTTGGGATCCTATGCAATAAAGGACTAGATAGATTTAGTTCAATGATATAAATTTTATATGACATTTATATTAAATATCTAACCATAAATGATATATATGACATTTTTAATAAATTCACTAATATTTATATTCATAATCAGTGTGAAACTATGCATAGGAAATTTTAGGTGTTTACTCTTAGGGAAGAGAAAAGATAGGACATTTGTGTTGACATTTTCACAATTTGTTCTGAATATCCTATGCTTTGTCGGTTTCTAGAAAATAAGAAGGGTTAAATATAAATTGTACCAAAACAAGCAGTATTACAACCTGCACATGATAGTCCATGCTTTCTGTTCTCTATGTAGTTGTTGGTTATGGTTGGGGATTTTTGTTTAGTTTTGTTTTAACCTTTGGATAAGGATAGGGCAAAGATCAGTGAAACTGCCTTTTGATTTTTTTTCAGACTTGGGCAAATCCCTGCTTCCTGTAATATTTCCCACCTTAATCAGATGGGGAAGGCCAAGAGGTCAGAAGCACATTGAAGGCCCAGCGCAGTTAGTGTTTACCTTTACCTTGGGACTGAAAACTGAACTCCAGTGGGGATTAAGCAGTTCTATGACGGAGGTGTTGGAGTCATCATCCCCAAGCAAAATGAGGTTGGCAATCTAGAAGTTGAGACTTTACCTAGGATCTCTTTCCTGTATTGGATGAATTGTAAGAGAGGCGACTCTCACCCTTTTGTATGTTCATAGGATAGAGCAGAAAATTTTCCTTCTTTTCTATCTCTTCAACTCAGGCCTTCACCTGCCTTCCTTTCTGCCTGATCATTTATTGTTCTACCTTCCCTGCCTCCTTCAAGACATCCCAACCCACGCACATACTCATGAAGTTTAGCCTTGAGTCCTTGCATCTTATAACCTTTTACTGACTCAGAAGGCAGCCACACATCAGTAGGCCTTTCCTCTGCCCATTCATCTTGTGCTCCATAGAGGATGGGTGTGGTCCCTGGTGCCTTTTGGTTGGTGATTAGAATGCAGTGTATTGAAGGAAATGGTGGGCTAGGGTTTCATTTTAAAATTTTAGTGTATTTATATCCATATTAACATAGGCTGTGGACCATTTATCTTGAATTAGCTAAATACTTCTTACCGCAACAGCATTAATATAATTTTATTCTTAGTGTCATAGAGTCTAATCTGACATTAACATGACTTTGACTCTTCCTTTCATGATAATAACCTTGGCTAATTATTCTTTAAAAGGCATTCATCTCATTCCTGATCCTGTCTCATTACCAAAGGCCTACGCACTGGCTGAGAAAGGCTCTTCATGGACTACCCCGACAAAAGAAAGCATTCCCAATAGATTTCCTATGATTCTTAACTTGTTTTTCTGATTCAAGAAATGTAAGAACTAATTGCATCAACCCAAGACCAAGAAAGATTCAGGGGCAGAGTGGCAACGATAAGTTTGATACTTCAAAAACAATTAAAATGGTGCAATCTGAAATTCTGGGGGAAAAATAAATCTTCCACAGGATTTATTGCTTAAATTAGTTGAATTACTTTTAAAGACTTTAACAAGTGTTCACTGTGTACTTATTCTATGTCTCAAAGTACAACATTAAAAATTGTGAGAAATAAAAGCATTGTGTGAATTTGTTCTTAAGGTACCATCACATATTTGCTGGAAAGGTAGGATGGCTCATAAGTACTAGGAGAGGAAAGGAGAAGTGATAAAGCTCTTCGTAGATGTGGGTTCTCAGAAATGGCAAAGCTGATCTTGAGACCTTTACTGAATAGCAAGAGATGAATTTGTTTTTTGAAGAAAGTAGGTAGTTTACGTTAAGTTGAAGTAGAAAGCAACTGATTGTGTAGAATTGTTTTCATTATTTTCAGCTGGAATTTATAATAAAATTATTATAACATTTGGAAATTAATAAGAAAAAGAGCAATGAAATTAAAGAGTATGTTGAAATAGGCATATGCTTGCAAAAGAGCATAAAGTAATAGAAAGTTTTTATTAATAATTGTCATAAACACCAAGAATCATAAAATATTTACATTTTTATTTCACCCCTTCCCTTTATATATAAATATCTATTATAAAAGTAGTATAAAATTTAAAGTTTCTGTACTTTATCACAATGTTACATTTTTATTCTTAATAGAAATACATGACAGTAGAGTATATTTTGACATATTATACATACATGGAGTATATCTTATTCTAATTAGCATCCTATTCTTGTGGTTGTACATGATGTGGAGATTCACTGTGATATAGTCACATATGAACATAAGAAATTTATGTCCAATTCTTTCTACTATCTTTCCTATGCCCATTTCTTCTCCCTTCCCTTCATCCCCCTTTGTCTGCTCCACTTAACTTCTATTCTCCCCACCCACCTTGTATCTTCATATCAGGGAACCTTTGGCCTTTGTTTTATGGGGACTAGCTTTTTGCACTTAGGATGATAATCTCTAGGTCCATCTATTTACTGGCAAAATTCATAAAGCCATGCTTTTTTTGGTTAAGTAATATTCCTTTGTGTATATATACCACAGTTTCTTTATCCATTTATCCATTAGAGGCACAGATGAATTGGATACATAGCTTAGCTATTGAGTTGAGCTGAGGTAAACATTGATATGGCTGCTTTGCATTAGTATGCTGATTTTAACACCTTTGGATGTATACTGAGGAGTGGTAAAACCAAGTCAAATGGTGGTTCCATTCCTTGTGTTTTAAGGAATTTCCACACTGCTTTCCAGAGCAGTTGCACCAATTTGCATTCCCACCAGCAATATATGAATGTACCCTTCCCCCACATCCTTGCCAACATTTATTGTTGTTTATATTCTCAATTGTTGCCATTCTGACTAGAGTGAGATGAAATCTCAGTGTAGTTTTAATTTGCACTTCTCTAATTGCTAGAGAACATTTTTTCATATATTTGTTATCCATTCACGTTTCTTCTTCTGTGAAATATCTGTTCAGTTCCTTTGCCCATTTATTGATTAGGTTATTTATTTATTTATTTATTTATTTATTTATTTATTTATTTACTTACTTATTTACTTATTTGCTGTTAAGATTTTTTGAGTTTTCTCTATGTCCTGGAAATTAATGCTTTATCTGAGGTACAGGTAGCAAAGATTTTCTCCCATTACTGTCCCATTGATTGATTCTTTTTATTTTTTCCATATTTTAGTAGTGCATTATAATTATACATAATGGTGAGATTCATTCTTGTACATTTGTATATGCACACAATATAACAATATAATTTGGTTAATATCATTCCCCAATATTTCCCTGTCCCTTCCCTTCTCCCTCCCCTGGTCCCTTTCCTCTACTGATCTCCCTTAGATTTTTCATAAGATCTGCCCCTCCTTTCTTTTCTCTTATCCTTTCTAGTTTGTACATATGATGGAAAATATAGGACCTTAGACCTTTCAAGTTTGGCTTATTTTGCTTAACATAATGTTCTCAAGTTCTTGATTTTACTTTTTGTTCTCTACGACTCTTGTTGAAGGAGCTGATTCCTAAGATGACGTGATGAAGAGTTGGGCCTACATTTTCTTCTAGTAGTTGCAGGGTCTCTGGCCTAATTCCTAAGTCCTTGATCCACTTTGAGTTGAATTTTATGTAGGGTGAGAAATAAGGGTCTAATTTCACTTTGCTACATGTGGATTTCCACTTTCCCAGCATCATTTGTTGAAGAGTCTATCTTTCTCTAATGTATGTTTATGGTGCCTTTGTCTAGGATGAGATAACTATATTTATGTGGGTTTGTCTCTGTGTCTTCTATTCTGTACCATTGGTCTTCATGTCTGTTTTGGTGCCAATACCATGCTGTTTTTGTTACTATAGCTCTGTAGTATAACTTAAGGTCTGGTATTTTGATGCCTCCTGCTTCACTTTTCTTGGTAAGGATTACTTTGGCCATTCTGGGTCTCTTGTTTTTTCCAAATGAATTTCATGACTGCTTTTTCCATATCTATGAAGAACATCATTGGAATTTTAATAGGAACTGCATTAAATCTGTATAGCACTTTTGGCGGTAGGCCATTTTGATGGTATTAATCCTGCCTATCCAAGAACATGGAAGATCTTTCCATCTTCTGAGGTCTTCCTCTATTTCATTAGTGTTCTGTAGTTTTAAATGTACGGGTCTTTTACTTCTTTTGTTAGATTGCCTCCCAAGTATTTTTTTTTTAAATGAGGCTATTGTGAATGGGATAGTTTTCCTAATTTCTTTTTCAGCTGATTCATCATTGGCATGTAAGAATTCAATTAATATTTGGCCGATAATTTCATATCCTGTTACATTACTGAATTTGTTTATAAGTTCAAGAAGTTTTCCAGTAGAGTTTTTTGGGTCTTCTATATATTGGATCATGTAGTTGGCAAATAGGTATAATTTGATCTCTTCTTTTCCTATTAGTATTCCTTTAATTTATCTCTTTTGCCTATTGTGCTGGCTAGATTTTCAAGGACTGTGTTGAATAGAAGTAGTGAAAAAGGTCATCCCTATCTTGTTCAGTTTTAAAAGGGGAATACGTCCCATTTTTCTCTGTTTAGAATGATGTTGATCTTGGGTTTAACATATATAGCTTTTGTAATGTTGAGGTATGTTCCTACTATCCCCAGCTTTTTAGTGTTTTAAAAATTAATGGATGCTGTATTTTTTCAATTGTTTTTTCTCTCTCTATTGAAATACTCATATGATTCTTGTTTTTACATCTATTGATGTGGTGAATTATGTTTATTGATTTCCAAATGTTGAAACCACCTTGCATCCCTAGGATGAAACCTACTTGATCATGGTGCACTATCTCTTTAATATGCTTTTATATGTGATTTGTCAGTATTTTATTAAGAATTTTTGCATCTATGCTCATCAGGGATATTGATCTGAAGTTTTCTTTCCTCGATGTGTCTTTTTCTGATTTTGATATCTGGGTGATACTAGCTTCATAGAATGTGTTTGGAAGGGTTTCTTCCATTTCCATTTCATAGAATAATTTGAGGAGTACTGGTGTTAGTTTTGATAGGTTATATGTCTCTAGACATTTGTCAATATCTTCAGGATTTTCTATTTTATTGGAGTATAAATTTTCAAAATAGTTTTGTCATCTGCATTTCAGTAGTGTCTATAGTGATAATTTCTTTTTCCAACATGAATTTTAGTAATTTGAGTTTTTTCCCCTCTTTCTCTTGGTTAGCTTCGATAAGGGTTTATCAATTTTGTTTAGATTTTAAAAGAATCAACTTTTTGTTTCTTTATTTTTAAAAATTTTTTTATTATTGTTTCAATTTCATTGATTTCAGCTCTGATTTTAATTATTTCCTGTCTTCTACTGCTTTTGGTATTGATTTGTTCTTTTTCTAGGACCTTGTGATATGATGTTAGGTTATTTGTTTGGCAAATTTCTATTCTTTTAATGAGTGACCTCAATGCAATAAACTTTCTTCTTAGAACAACCTTTATAGTGTCCAAGAGATCTTGATATGCTGTTTTACTATTCTCATTTACTTCTAAGTATTTTTTTTAATTTAACCAGTGATTTCTTCTGCTCTCCATTGGTCATTTGATAGCATGTTATTTAGTCTCCAGGTGTTAGGATATTTTCTATTTTTTAATTTATCATTGATTTGAAATTTCATTGCATTTTGATATGATACAATGCAAGGTATTATCTGTACCTTTTTATATTTGTGAAGAGTTGTTTTCCTGCCTAAGATGTGGTCTATTTTAGAAAATGATCCACATAATTCTGACAATAAAGTATATTAAGTCATTTACAAAAGAAATATTCTATATATGTCTATTAAGTCTACATTATCAATTATATTTTTTAATTCTATAGCTTCTTTATTTAGTTTGTGTTAGGAAGATCTATCAAGTGGTGAAAGGGAAATATTGAAGTCACAGAGTATTATTGTTTGTGGCCTATTTGATTCTTGAATTTGAGAAGGGTTTGTTTTATGTACATTGATGCTCCACTGTTTAAGGCAAAAATATTTATAATTGTTTTATCTTCTTGATGTATAATTCTCTTATGAGGTATGAAATGACCTTCTTTGTTCCTTCTGATTAACTTTGACTTGAAGTCCACTTTATCTGATATGAAGATAAAATTCCCTACTTGTTTATGGGATCCATGTGAATAATATGTATTTCCCCCATTCTTTTACCTTCAGTCATGGATGTCTTTGCCCATAATGTGAGTTTCTTGGAGACAGCATATTGTTGGGTCTTATTTTTTGATCCAACCTGCCAATCTATGTCTTTTGGTTGATGAGTTTAGACCATTTACATTCAATGTTATTATTGAGAAATGAATTTTATTTCCTGTCACTTTGAGTTATTTCTTGTTTTTAATTTGAATTAGTTTCTCCTTTGATTGGCTAGTCTTCTAGTATAGTTCCTCCCTTTGCAGGTTTTTAATTTTATTTTTTATTTCTTCTTCATGAAATATCTTATTGAGCATGTTTTGTAATACAGGTCTCTAGTTGTGAATTATTTTAATTTTTGTTTATCATGGAAGTTTTTTATTTCATTGTTAATTCTGAAGCTTAATTTTGCTAGGTATAATATTCTTGCTTGGCATCCATTTTCTTTCAGAACTTGATATATATTATTCTAACACCTCCTAGCTTTTAGGTTCTGGGTTAATAAATCATCTTGGTTTATCTCTAAATGTGACCTGCTGATTTTCTCTAGCAGCTTTAAAATTTTATCCACATTCTGTATGCTAGTCATTTTCATAATAATGTGACTTTTTGTGAGTCTATTGTAGTTTTGTATATTTGGGGTTTGTATGCCTCCTGTATTTTGTTTGCCATTTCATTCTTAAGGTTTGGGAAATTTTCTAATATTATTTCATTGAAGATTGTGCATTCCTTTTGTTTGTATCTCTGAGCCTTCTATCCTGATAAATCTTATACTTGGCCTTTTCATTTATCCCATATTTCTTGGAAGTTTTGTTCATGGTCTCTTAACATCTTTTCTCCATGTTCAACAATTGAACTATCTCCATGTTCAATTTTCAAGATTATATATTTTGTTTTCATTGCCAGAAGCTCTGTCTTCCAAGTTGTCTAGTCTGCTGATGATGCTTTCCATTTAATTTTTAATTTGGTTTATTGATTTCTTCATTTCAAGGATTTACACTTGATTTTTTTTTTCAGAATGCCTACCTCTTTATTGAAAGGATTTTTTTCACTTCCTATGTTTTCTCTCTGATTTCACACCTTACTGCATCCTTTACCTCACAGATCAGTTTAAACCATGAACTTTCTTAACTCCTTCTCTAATATTTCTTCCACTGTGTTGTTGATGGTTTCTGTTATTGAATTATTTTGGTTTCTTTGGGGTGTTTTGTTTCTTTGCTTTTTCATGTTGTTTGCTTGTCTACCCATCTAACAGTATGAATTGGAGGCAACAGAGTTCTATTCTGCATATTTATAGTGTCCCTGATGGTTTCCAGTATCTCACAGATTAGGGGGTGAAAAATATTTACAACAACCAATGCAAACAATATACATCATTAAACCAAATAGTTTGTTCTTTGACATCTATAAGGTTTATTGTCACAATAAACAAAAATAATGTGAGGAGTATTTCCCTCAGTAAAAACATTAAGTTTGCAAAAGTTTTACAATTTCAAATTGTGAACAGGGTGAGAACAGAAGAGATGTAGGATGTGATGATTATGAGGGCAAAGGAGAGAAAATTGAAGTAAAAAGTTAAAGAAAGAGTAAATGAGAGAACAATAGGGATTGGTGTTAGCAGAAGAAAATAGCGAAAGAAAATAAAGGATAACAGATAAGTGAAAGAAAAATATATATATATAAAATAAATATTTTAAAAAAGCAAAAGTAAAAGAATACAAAACAAAGCCAAAATACACAAATCAAACATCCTATCCCTCAAAAGACTGAGTCATGAAAAATAACTGTGTTCAAATAAATGTTAGAAATGATAAAAGCAGACAAATATGTTTAAGTGACCATGAACAAATCAGCTCACAATTAAACAGAGAAAAGAAAAAAAAATTTCTCCATGAAAAGCTAAAGAATTGTTTCCATTGTAGTTCAATAAATTCTCAGCTTCCCTTCTCAGCAGCATCTGAAGCATTCTGTTAATGGAGATCCTGTAGCAGAGCTTCTGGAGGTGGTTTATAGGTCTAGGTAGGCTCCAAGTTCTTTGCTGCATGGCAAATGGTCTGAAGATTTAAATCAGTGCTCCTCCAGGATCCAATCTTTGCTGGTCCACATTGGGAGACTGCAACCCAGGGATTTCCTCTGGGTTCCACTCATGTGGTGGAGGAGCCAATCCTTTGTGCCCTCTGTCACACACAGAGCCTGTGTTTCCTGGTCTCTCAGGTTCAGTCTCCAAACTTAGTCACTCCCACCCCCGTCCGTTCAAATTCCTGACTGGGAGGGATGCAGCTGGTCCTGTGAGCTGATTCAAGGGGGAAGAGGAAGCCCAGTACTTTCCACAACTCATATTCCCCTGTGTAAACCCCTCTCCACATGTGATTTTCTCCTGGTCAATTAAACATACTCTATGTCATGCAACATGGGTTTTCCAGGCCTATATTTTGGGCCCAGCTAGGGTTTGCCAGGAATCAGCTTCCTCAGCTGCTGGCCCTGACACTGTGATTACAAAATGTTTCCTTCTTCTGTCCTCCCATGGGCAGCTGGGAAGAATGCAGCTTCTTTTCCACACAAGGATATTGTGCAGCATACCTTTCAGGTGAGTCTGGCTGTGTCTTTGATCTCTTTATACCCAGATATGCCACAGGCCTTCTAAAAATGTGGGTTTCTTGGGCTGGGGTTGTACCTCAGTGGTAGAGCACTTGCATGTGTGAGGCACTGGGTTTCATTCTCAGCACTGCATATAAGAAAATAAAACAAAAAATACTAAAAGAAAATGGGTTTCTTTAATTTCCTTATCCCCTCCATTTTGGTCATGGGGGACTGCTCCAGCTGGCACTGATGATGGTAGTGGTTTGGGGGATTTCTTCCTTATTCTATTATATCCAACCTCCTGAGTCCCCAATCTCCTTTGAATTTCAGTATTAATTCCCAGTAAAGATCCCCCTGCTTTTTTTTTCACCTGACTTTCCAAGGAGCTGTCTATCTGCTTTCTTGGTTTAATGCCACAGAGCAGCCAGGAAAGCGACCTCCTCTATTCTTCCATCTTCCTCATTCTCCACAATGTTATTTATATTAGTGATGAATAATGAGACACCTCACATGCTTGACAATTGTAAATGTTTAAGTAAATTTTGGCATAAATACTTGATGGAATAGAATACTAGGTTTATAAACAATACTTACAAGTAAATATGGAAAATAAACATGAAAAATGCTTATGCAATAATTGACTAACAGCAAGTTATATATTTATATAATTCTTACAATCCTATCTGCTTAATACTGAAAATGGAAGAACTAAAATAGCATCCATGGGGAAAAACAAAGAATATACATCAAGAAGCAGGTCAACCATAAGAAGAAGATTCTAGCCTCACTACCTCATTAAAATTGCAAGATAGAGACAAATTTTGGTTCCCAAGTAGGATGAGTTTGATTGCGGTGGAAACAAAGATGAACAGATTGAGTCAAGCACAGTCAGGCAGGTTCAAATTCTGCATAATAATGTTGAGTTTCCCTCAAGAAGATGAGCCTCATATATCCAGGCTCATAAATTTAGCTGGATACATTTCCCCCATTGAGCTCATTATCAACAAGAAAGGCTTTATTTGCTGTAAAGAATAGTACTGAGAAGGAACTTTTCTGCCTCTTTTACCATTAGGTTAACTTTTACATGAGATATTTGATTTCAAAGATACAGAGTTTTTTTTTTTTTTTTTTAAGTTCTTCTGGAAATGTCATTTTCTTTCTTTTGGGGTCCTCCTTTTCCCTACTTCTTTTCTTTCTCATCTCCATTTGCTAGTTTTTGAATGGCCCCATCTATTGGCGCAGGCTCCTCAGGTTCCTGTGCTAAACACAGAAGTTTTAATAGTTCATCACAGCCTCAGACTATCCACCTGTTGAGATCTGGGTATTCAATTCCATAGCCTGTGAGACCCAGTGTCTGGTTTTCTAAGACTGAGATTTCTACAGCTTTCAAAGGTCAGCACTTTTTCCTCAACAACTGCATTGAACCAGAGCACATGGAAGGACCTCCTACTTTAATCTCACTTTCATCTGTTTAAACACATGTGTCCTTTCAAAGCCTTTTCATTCTATTTTCTGCTTATATGCATTAGCAAAGAAGAATTTGTAGCATTTTAATTACTTTGTAAAGAAACAAGGGTGTTGTGGAATATTTTAAATTAAACGTGCAAGAGTAATTATTTTTTATTTTATTCTGTTGTGCTTCCCATACTGTGGAGGATTTTCCATTCTGATGGAAAAGTGCTGTTTCTGGTGGTTTCACTGCTTAGTTCAGTAGTGATAGCTTTAGCTTACTCTTCCTCAAAAATCTTTCCAGTCATCTTTTCCCAGAGATGGACATCTATGTTGCATGGTACTAGGTACTTTCACACATGTGTGCATATAAATAAACAGGAGACAGCAATCACAACAATAGTTTACTGGGAAGATCCTTATGAACAAGAGGACTATCATTATTTTTCCTGTAAAGTCAAAAAGTAATTTATTGCATTAATGCTATACCTGTTTATGTATTAAAACACAGATGATATTGGTCATTCTTTACATTAAGAAATTTTTAAAAAATTTTCTGACTGCTAAGAAACTTCTCTGTTACAGCAAATTGGGCAAGAGCATGAAGCGAAGATTTTTGAGAATAACACTCAGCCTCCAGAGGATGATGCTCCAGAGTCTCAAACACCCTAGAGAAAATAAAATCAGGAGTTAAAGACATGGGCCAGGCATAAGGTAGAGGGTCATCTACAAACAACACCACCAGCCCTTATTCAGGGTGTGTTGTTGTATACTTCATGTTATCAAAGTCTCCTTAGTCCTACAGGTGAAGTAGTATTGTATTCTCAGAGAGGAAATTGGGGGGCAGAGACTAGAGTTGCTTTTCAAAGTTCCCTAATAAGAATTCAGAAATTTTGACTTCTATTTTTTTTTCTTTTTGCAACGTCCCACTATTTAGAAACCCCTACATCATCTTGGTTGGGGGCTGCCGTCAGAACTAGCATCTAAGTGCCAACTCACACATGCTTCCTCAGCCCCTAGAAGAGACCTGCAATATGTGCTGAGAAATAATCACAGGTATGGGGACAATAAGATACTTGCAACCATTTGTCAAGATTCCTAGAAAGTATTAAGAGAAAGTCTAATATCCAATGTAATTGATGAATATTGTAAATTATTTCAAAGGTAAACTAAAAGGGATATATTAGTTGTGCATATAGTATAGTTAAATAACCATCATTTAAAAAGACAAATCACAAGTTCAAGGACATCTTCTGTTTTTAGAAACCTGTGTCAGGCTAGACTCAATATTTCCCCTACAGTTTTATTCCTTTTCTGCCATTAGTGCAATTTATGTTGAAAAGATTGGGGAACAGTGACTGCTTTAAAACCTTCTCTTTTCTATTCCAGAATGGATTCAATTTTTTTTTTTTGTCAATGATTCTGTAATTTCCATGGAGGTAGGGGCTGAGGGAGAGGTTAGGAGCTGACAGATCCCTTGTGGAAAGACACATCCAAACACAGATGGTTATGCAAGTTTTATGCTTCACAGAGCTGTGCTTTTCTCCTAACTTTGAATGTTTATGTTGACCACAGGTATCAGCATCATTACCTTTTGAAACAGCTGACCTGCTGTAGTCACCAAGTAAGACCACAGCATAACAGCAGGTTAAGGGCGAACTTCTCCCTTGAATGTGGAGAAAATTTGAAGGATATATCATGAAAAAAGAGACAGATCTTCACAGAGGCCTTAATGTTTAGAGCTTAGAAAGACTGGAGAAGAAATGATAATTTCTATTACATTTCTGAACATTAGCCTGACTCTCTCAGAGGGTTGAACTCTATTCAAGAGAGGCAGAGAGTTTTTGATATTGATATCCAACATCCCTAGATGACTCTGATTTGCTGGTGATCAAAGTCAACTCTTCAGTCTGGCATTTAAAACCCTTTGCCTCATTTTATCCATGTTTTATTACCAGTGTTATTTCTCATTACTCCCAGTGATTTCCACTCTGCAGTTGCTGCCTGGCCTCTCAGGACATTAATATTTATGCATTGTCAGTGCCCATACCATTGCTCCTGGCAGGAATTAGCAACTTACTTAAGCTCATCAAAAATAGATCTATTCTTCCTCTAATGAGAATCATTGTCTTTGTGCTTTAAATTATAAATGGCAGCATTAGTATAAGTGCTAAAATATTTCAGATTTTTTTGTTTTGTTTTGTTTTACAAAATCCTAGCACAAAAAATGAGACTAGTTCCTCAAGTGGCTGGGGGTGGGGAAGAATGATAACCCAAACTCCTAAACAGCAAAATTAGAAATTTTGTATTTTTTACATTTTATTTTTTAATTGTGTTTTAAAAACTTAAATTGTTATAAATAACTGAATGTGAAAACAATACCAACCTAATTGGTCTACCTTTTTATTCCTGAATTTCACTGGCCAGAGTAAAAATGTTGGATATTTGTTCATTTATCTCAATATTTCTAAATAAGAAGTTTATTTGTGAACTGATCCATTCAGATATTATCTATTGACTTATTACTCTCGTGTATTACAACTTAGCCAGAAAACATGTTCTGCCTTATCATTTTTCCTCTATACTGCAAATGTAGTTATTTTATACACACTGGTTAAATTAATATTCACTATTCATGTTCATTACTGCCAATAAGTGACTTCATTGGAGAACATTTTTAATAGTCTACTACAATTGATGAAATTTGATTATTTTTATATATTGAAAATAATTTTTTTTTATTTTTTATTTACTGATTACACATTCTTTTAGTATATTTCCTTTTCTTCCCTAATCAAACTCATCAAATCAATTAACAAATTTTCTTTTTCTAGAGATTTCATTTTGAAAGCAACCTTGCTCTGTTCTGGACTGATTTTAATCCCTGCTGCTGTACATGCTGTCCCAGAATTGTCCCACATGACTGTGTATTGATCCCCTACCTTCTGAACCCTATTTTCTTGTTGCATTGTTTATTCCTATCACTTAGTAGAAAACCAGAGCTTACTAAGAAGAAATATAAGGTAAGTTTGATTTTGCTGTCTGTGTTTTAGCCTGAAATATACAAGTAGTTTGGCTGGGTATAGAATTCTAGGATGAAAATTATTTTTATTTGGAACTTCGGGTGCATTTGCTTTTACTTTGCAATATTGCTACCGAAAAGTCTGAAATCTTTGCTTCTGATCTTTTTAAAATTTATCTATTTTTAGTCATAAAAACTTTTAAAAATTATACCTAGTTCCTGATATTCTGAAGTATCATACTGATACGCATTGGAGTGGATTTTTTTACTGTTCATCATGGTAGACAGGTCCTTTCAATCTTAGAATATTTTGTTATTTATTAATTTCCTCCCCATTTTATGCTGTTCTTTCTTACACATCTACTATGTATTTTGATCTCCTGTATTATCTCTTCTAATTTATTTTATATCATTTGTCTTTTGCTTGGGTTCCTGGAATTGCCTCTTACTTTTTAAGTAATTTTTATTGTTTCTTATGTTCAAAATTCAATAATCTGATAATTCATCTTTCTTCTCTTTTAGTTTTTATAGAAACAATGTCCTTTCATCTCCTTGAGGATATTAGAGATGGTTTTGGTCATGTTGTCATCGTTTCTCTTTTCCTTGGCTTTCTTCATGGTCTCTGCTTCCTCTGAGTTCTTCATGCTTTTGTTTGTTAAGATTCTATTTATCAGGTTAGAATCTCTTCTCATATATTGCCTGAAAAGTGTCTGTCCCTGGATGTTAATTTTATTTAAGCATAAGCTGCTAAACAGGTGATTTTATAACACTACATGCCTGGATGGGATTTATGTACTGATGCAACTCACAATAGAGCACTTGGGTTTTGAAAGAGAATGACAGTTTCTGTCGGTCTCTTGGTCTTCTAGTTTGGAACTGGTCTTCTCTACGAGATAATTCTGCAATGTTATCAGATGTACAAAGCTGGATGCTGACAGTCTGGAAAGAGAACAGGAGCAGTTGTTCTCTTAATGGATGCCATTTCCAATCCTGTGTCTTACTGCATTCTCCACTGTTCATGTTGCTCCTTACTCAGCGTTGGTCTTCATCAGCCTTCTGGGTCTCTTGCTTTGGGTAGGAAGTGGAGAAGGTGGAAGTCAATTGGCCATGTGCGGTGGGAATGGATACTTGGAGAAATAAGTATCCCCTATATAAAATTTCAAGTGATTTTCCTGTTTTTAACACTAAGAATAACTTCTGGGCTGGGGTTGTAGCTCAGTGGCAAGGCGCTTGCCTCGCATGTGTGAGGCACTGGGTTAGATCCTTAGGGCCACATAAAAATAAACAAATAAAGGCATTCTGTCCATCTATAACTAGGAAAAAAATTTCAAATAAAAATTTAAAAGTATCACTTCTAATGTTTGTAACACCAGCTACCTCTGAATTTTGATATGTCTCAGGTCAAATTCTCATCATAAATAGTTTCTTCTGCAGGCACTTATATTTTCCATTTTGTTTCTCTAAGAGACACTCAGGAAGAAACACTGTCCTATTTGCATTCCATTTCCCCAAGAGGTGTTGAAATCTCCAATCCTCTACTATCACATGCTTGTTAATTTTATCTTTGTATTTATATATGTTACTCTATTATTAATGTTTATATGGGCTTTTGGAGAGCTATCATATAAATATATGATTTTAATTTTTAAAATTCTCTTTATATTAAGTGAAGAACCAAGTAATGATTGGGCAGTGTTTCCTTTCCTACTAATTAATGGGAGATAAGAGATGTAATACACATCCTGTGTCTTCAAATTTTTATTGCTGTGAGACCTGATTAGATATGACTGAATAAATTTTTTCCCTCAAAACTTCAATCCTGAAATCCACTGAAAAATTAAAATATTGAGCAAACCTTTAAAGCAATAAGAAAACTGCCACAACTCAACCAACAAACTCTGAACTATAACTAAAAAAAATTTGGTGAAATATCCACTGAGGTAAAACCACAAATATATCTGATTTAAGGCTATGGAATTTACAACTTACCCTGGCCTTCAAATCTAAGCATACCCTCTGTTGTGGTTTGAATGTGAGGGGTCCCCCAAAAGCTCACATGTGAGACAATGCAGGAAGGTTCAGAGGAGAAATGATTGGGTTATAAGAGTCTTAGCCCAATCAGTGAATTATTCCCTGATGGAATTAATTGCAGTAGTAGGGTGTAGCTGGAGGTGGTGGGAATTGGGATGTGGCTTTGGGGTATATAAATAATTGTATCTGGTGAATGGAGTCTCTCTCTCTCTCTCTCTCTCTCTCTCTCTCTCTCTCTCTCTCTCTGCTTCCTGATCACCATGTTATAAGCTGCTTCCCTCCACCACCATCTCCCACCACCATAATGCCCAGTCTTTCCTTGATCCCCAAGGAATGAAGCCAGCCTTCTATGGAGTAAGACCTCTGAAACTGTGAGCCCTCAAATAAACCTTTCCTCCTCTGTAGTTGTGCTGGTCAGATCCTTTTAGTAACAGCAGCGAAAAAGCTGACTAAAACAACCTCACTTGGTCTAACTAATGGAGTAGTAGAAGGATAGCACCATCGTAACCACACAAGATATGTGGCTGTGAAGGTTAATCTTGATTGTCAATTTGACTGGATTAAGAACTGCCTAGAAAATCAGTAAAGCATACTTGTAGATGTGTCTGAGGGTGTTTCCAGGGAACAAAAGAGGAGGAAGAGGGATGCTCTTGCTAGTGCATGCTTCATCTTTTGACTGGTGCATTTTTAGTTGCTGTTGTTGCCTGTGGACATCACACTTCAGATTCTTTAGCCTTTCAATTCAGACTTGCACTAGCAACCCTTGAGCACCTTCCAGGCTGTACAATTGATCCTTTTTATTCTGAGGTTTCCAGTTTCTAGGAATGAGCAGCTACCGGTTTCCCCAGATCTTCAGCTTGCAGATGGTCACTGTGAGCTTATTCAGCCTCTAATCATATAAGCCAATTTAATAAATCCCTCTTATAATTATAAATCTATATTCTATTGGTCTGTTCCTCTGGAGAACCCTGACTAATATAGTGTTATTAGCTTAGCAAGTTGGCTTGGAGTCAGGAGGAAACTGATGTTAAAGTCTGGAAATGGAAGCTATAACATGGAAAAACTACACCATAAATGATAATCTAAAACATATTGATAGGTAGACCACTTGGAAACTAAACTAAAAGCAACTGGATACATTTGGTACAGAATTAAAAGAAAGATATGAGCTAGTTAAAATAATTGACTATTTTCAAAGTAGAAATTTGGGACAATGAAGAGTTCCAATGGCTGATTACTTTCAGATTCAAAATGTGAAAGATAAAATGAAGAAAGTCTTGAGAGCCATTAAAAATTAATCTTCTAGAATAAATAAAATTAAAGATATGCACTTTACCTTTAGGATTAAAATATCCAAATGAATTAATATGCCTTAAAGCAAATATAAGAGTAAGGGCATAGCATTTCCAGAAAAGCTGGAGAGATAAGAAGGCCTTAAGCAAAGAAGTACATATTATATGAAAACCATATTCCCCAAAAGATCAATGATACATGAAGTCTGAAATAAAATGGATAAGGAATCTCATCATTTTCTGAGGAAATTACATTTTCAAGGAAATCATGAGGCTTCATTTAAAAGTCTTGTGACTGAGTCTTGGACATCTACCCATCATGAGCAGAATCCAGGATGAGAAAGCCATGCACCCTATAAAAACGTGTGTCCCCAATACCCACTTAGAAACAGCTAAGGAGGAAAAAGGTAAAGTAAGAACCTCCACAGAGCAGAGTCAAGGGCCATATAGAGCAGTGGAAAAGGCAATACTTCCCAAGAGAAAAATCAAAGTCTAACCAAGGAATAGTTCCCACCCAGGACCAGGCCCTGCCTGTCTAGACTAGCCACTTACAGGTCACCTATCAGGTTTAAAGTAGCTTCTGTGAAAATGAGTCAGATCTTACAGAAATGTCCCGCAATTGAACGTTCTCTTCTTAGCTCTTTTATTCAACATTCCCTTAAGACGGGTGGTATTTATCTTGAACTTTGGTGTTATTCAATATAATGACTGTACATAGTGCTATTTTCTGTTTCCTCTAGGATAGGAAGCCCAGGGATGTAGCCTACTACATTGAGATTAAACAAAGTTGATTTTTATATCTGGAGCTCATGATAATGAGGGTAACCCTCAACTAGTTAGTAATTGTTAGTAACTGGAAACCCATTAGTACAAATATTCTTTGGATATTTGCTTAGCATTAAGGTGAAAGTATTAAGAATAGATTTTGTGTCCAAAAAAACTGTACTCCTTTCTGTTTTTATCAAAATAAGCAATTTTACTTGTGTTAGATTAAAAAAAAATTCAATATATTTTTGTCTTTCATTTCAGTTTTCCCCCTATCACTTCTAATTAGATGGTACTATTCACTCACATTAATCAAAATAAGGTTAACTTACTTTAATATAATGATAAAAATCAGGTTTATTGTCTTAAGGATTCTTTCTGGCTTTCACACTGGAAAGCACTTATCTTTTCTTTTTTTCTTTGGTAGTTTTCCAAATCATCATTTTGGAATGCAAATGAAAAATCTTAAACATATATATTAACATTGAGCAAAAGCTTTTATTTGGAAGGTCTCAGAAGATTTGTATGTTGAACTGATTTGGTGATAACCTTTATTTAGACTAATGATGGATATTCAGCTATCAAGAGCAACCAAGATAACAGTGATTCCCATGCTTGGTACCAAGCACATGTAGAACTTCATGGAAAGAAAGTGAAGGGAAAACAAACTCACTTAAGAGATTTCTTTTACCCTATTGACATCTTGCAGCTGCTTTGAATGTTGAGTAAACTTGTATATGTGGAAGTACCTTTGCAAACAGAGGTGCTAGTTTATTGTTAATTTCAATAACAATTATTTTAAAGTAGCTGTTCTCTCTACATTGTCCTCTATTAGTAGGAATGTAAATACCTTCAAAAGTAGCAGGCATCATATGAAAGTCAGTGCCTTTTACTCTTTGAGTTTTTTCCAATCTCTTTCATTTTCTTCTTATTCTTCCACCCTAGGAGAATATTCATGCAAGCAAATTGAAAAGTGAAATTGTTATTGAGTCTGCACCTAGATGACAAAAATATTTCTAAATAATTTTTCCTTTAGATGGTTAGTTGAACAATTGGCAAGTTATCAGAATATTTTAAAAGCTGACCTTTCAAAAGAAAGGATGTTCTTGCTGGTTTGGGAAATAGAAAATAGATTTTGTTTTTATTTAAAATGTCAAACTTCAAACTTGCCTATCATTTCTCCTAGTGGGATAGGGTCTCTTGATACTTGGTAAGTTAATAAGAAAAAAGTTAGACTCAACTGCCTATGATCAGTTATTTATTCTTAGAAATTTAAACCAAATCCAGTAACCTTTATATGGCACAATCAATTAAAAGACTTTGGAGTGCTATGGAACACTTTGAAGGTTTATTTGCCAGATTTTATAACTGTCCTGACCTTAGTGGATAGAAAGATAGCATGCTATTTCTAGTGAATAAGCTAAACAAAGAAGTGTAAAAGGTTCTGATGTGGGGATTTTTGCAAAGAAGTAAAGCAAAATTAAAGGTGAGCAATTATCATCTAAAGCATCCTATTAAAGGTTTGAATTGGTGTGTTTGTAGTCTCTTTGTAAAGAAAGAATATAAAGAAGCAGAAAAATCATCTCCTTGAATGTGAGCTCTATTGCTGAATGTGAAAGTCCAATAGCAGGTGAGATGTCCCACCTAGAACCAGGAAAAGGGTATCTAGCAGTGAGTAAGTGACAGAGAATGAAACTGAGTCTCTAACACTTTTACATGCAATGCATGCATTGCCTGGTGTTGAGAACAATGTAAGAGAGCCTTGTTAGTTGTTTAGACACATTAACCTTGAAGTCATGATTTGCTGGTGGGCCCAAAATAGTCAGAGAAGAAAGGGAGCTGGATAGGAAAGAAAGTTGAATTTACTAATGCATTATGGAACATCATTAAATATTTTACATACCTTGTTTCCATATCATTTATTATTTTCTCTGATTTAAGTAATGTGATTCTTAAATAAATTCAAGAAAATATATTAAAGAACAAAAGTTGCCTATAACCAATTGCAGTTACTATAAACCACATTGGTTTTATAGAATTTCTGCCAAGCAGCACAGAATTTTGTACACTGGTTGGGTTTATTGTTTGTGTTTTTTCCTTTCACTTCCCATGATCATTTTCACTTTATTAACTATTCCTGGAAACACTAATCTTTAATAACTTCTCTTTGGGCAATTATCTTTAAATTATTTGGAAGATGAACTCCGAATTTCTCTCAACTTTATATCCAATATTTGTATTCATTTAAAAACCCTTTCCCTCAAAACTTGCTAGCCTTATAGGGAACACTTGCTTTCCCTAACACTTTCCTATATTGAGATTTGGGGATTCACATAAGAATGAACCCTAACTGATTACATGGCTAAATGATTCTGTTAACTATGTGGATACAAGTCTGCCTTTGTAGTTGATGATGATGATTTTCAAGAAAAGTAATTTGACTCAGGATATTTGTATTACTATGCAATAAACAAGTTTCTCTGTTTAATATTTCACACTAATTGTGTTTAATTGCATTTGGTATGATTGCATGCAGTAATTTAAAGGGATGATGCCAATATGGTAGTTTCTTGTAGTGCCTCAGTCATCTAGAAACTGTGATAGCCAAGTCACATTAGCATGTGATTCCTGTCTGGGGTTAATACTGTGCCATGTAATGCAGGAAACCAATAAGCTAAGCTGGGCTTCTGAGATAGGCCAGTCAAAAGTATAAAGGCCCATAGATTTGCATTGTAAAAATTTTTTTCTATATAGAAATGCTTGAACTGTACTGATGCAAAATATATTTACATTTATGAGACAGATAAACAGCCATTCTTATAAACGACATAGGAAATGTATCTAAAGTTTTGCTGGTTTTTGATAGATGAGACAATAATATTGTTAGGTACGAAAGGAAAGTTTTAAGCCAATCCTTCTTCACCTGGGGAATAACAAATTCTTAGAGGTGCTAACAGTCTAAGGTCCCAGCTTCATTTGTTTTTAAATATAGAAGAGGATTCAGTTTTTAGGGTTTTCAGTGTAATGTATTTTGCTTTCATATTATATAACATCCTAGTATAACTGTAGAGATGAGGTTGGTTAATTTTACTGAGTCCTTGTCTTTCCAATAAAACAAGGTATTGCAAGGAAACAAAAAACTACTACTGAGTTGCTGTCAACAAAGTTGTTCTTACACTACAAAAAGAAAAAAAAAAAAGGAAAATATAGTTTTGTCTAGCAGCATCTACTCTTGTAAGTCTGTATTGGACCCTTAACAGTTTTGTCTTCAATAAACACCTTTCCTTTCATTTTCCTCTCCTTCAAGCTCCTTTTGTAATGAAAGGCAGAGCAGCAAGGGAGAATAAGGTTAAAATCAACATAGAAAGGGGTTTACAGAGTCAAGCAAACCAAATGGGTTCAGTTTATGAGCCCGGAAGATGATGCTCTTCCAGCTTGAGCTGGACCAGTACTGAGGCTCTTCCAATTCCTTGATCTTACAAAGCTGAGAGGAAGGTTCCTTGTTGTTTTTCCTGTGGCACAAAATTGAATTTTCTAAGTAAAAGGGTAAAATTATCTCAATAAAATTGCTGGCAACCATTTTTCTTTAGGTTAAACGTTTAAATCCTTATTCTAGAGAGTGTTTCCTTCCTTCATTTCTCAGCACTCACCCCAGGACAAATCCCATTCGTTTTTAGGCACAGCAAGTGAGTAGAACAATCAAGAATCCACATTGCACGAGGGCTGGGGAAAGGCTTGTTTTGATTGCTCTGGTGTGTGGAGCAGCCCCCAGCTGGCGCAGACCGGGATCATACCCAGACAGAACAGGAGGTGGAGCTCTGCACTAAGGTGAACTCAAGCTACCTCTTCCTTTTCAGATTAGCCTCCTTTCTTTATCCTGCCAGATTCAAGAGACTCCGAGAAATCAGGACTAATTTCCCCTGATTATCAGCTTCGAGTTTCAGGACGTGAACTTCAAGGAAGCAGTTAGGATATTCTCTACAAAGAAGCAAATCCCCAACTGCAGGGGTGTGTGTGTGTGTGTGTGTGTGTGTGTGTGTGTGTGTGTGTGTGTGTGTGTGTGTGAGAGAGAGAGAGAGAGAGAGAGAGAGAGAGAGAGAGAGAGAGAGAGAGAACACACACAGTGGGGGCGGGGGACTTTGGTCCTCTTTGACATGGGCGATTGACAGTTAACAGCATCATGTAAAGTATCTGTAAATGTAGCCTTAAGACCCTTCTTTCAGCCATATTGTTCCACCTAAACCCCTTTTGCTTAAAAATAAAGAATTCAATTTACTGACTTTGGAGGCCGGCAGCACACATCCTCTTCCCCTTCAAAACTTGCTCTTCATATTCCCAATTCATTTTCCAGTTTGATTCTGGGAAGCTGTTTTCCTATTCATTTTCTCTTTTTTCTATTTGAAGGTTAGGAACGATTTTTAGAAATAAAAAATCCCTCACAATTTACAGAAAAGAAGGAAAAAAGCAGAGCTATAGATATTACATTTTTTAACAAGATAGTAAAGAGATTTAAAAAAAAAAAAATTCCCCTGAATGGTAAGGAGACTTGCTTGACTTTTCTTCCTGCATTTGATCCATTAGGATTTTTTTTTTAATTATTCACTCATTCATGTGTTGAAGTATAACCCTCTTTATGAAGAGTTTCCATGACACTTTATTTGAGGGTACTACAGTTCAAGGTAGATATTTGAGAGGTTCCTATTGAACACCATACTCTGGGAAATGACACCGAACAGTTCATCCCCTTTTCTGCACTCCTAGAACTCATTCCCTGATGGGGTAGCAGCAGATCACTAGTTACATGATAAACTGTTCCAGGTGATGTAGATTAGATCCGCGTTCACAAAATCTCCTCCCCGCTTTCTTAAATCTAGTGAACTCCCAGTGGAGCGAGACACCTGTGTTTCTAGCCCCGTATCCCGAAGTAGCCTCTAGGGGGCAGTGCTCTCTTCTCTTTTATTCCTGGTTAAGCGAGGACCCAAAAGGTTTTTCTGAGTCCTGCCAAACAGCAACACTACCAGGGAAACGGACTTCATAATTTCCTATTTATAATCACTAAAAGGCAATAAGGGGGAGCTATCATCTTAAATGAAGGCGTTCTTTGGAAACAACCATACCAAATGTGTTATCATATATTTTCATAAAAGCACAAGTTTCTGTTGTCATGTAAATAGCACAATGCAAAAATCTGGGGCTAAAAGCTTTCTGTGAACAGAAACACTTTTTAAAAATCAAAATGTAACCTCAGTTTTGAAGGAGAGGAAGAAATTGCAGACAGGAAAGAGTGGCAGAGGAAAGCACAGGAGGGTGAGGTAAATGTTACAAGGAGCTTGGTATTGCACAGTGTGAAATACTAAGTTTGGGGGTGTGGAGGAGGATGCTTTTGAAGGACTTCCTTTACCACCTGATGTTCACCCTCATTCTCTAAGGGATAGGGGCATGGTGAATGGTTTACAGACTTATTCTCAAATTCTTCCTGCTGTAGTGAAGAAATAGGGTGCTAGCATTCCACTGTTGTCTTGAGGTATTCAAGATTCTTGGGGTGGTGAGGATAACATTTGGGTTGGAGTTTTTTAAAAGGGAATATGAACCTAATGGACCATATTTTTCAAAAAAGTTTTTCAAATGTTTTCTAATTATGGTGAATTTGCTATGGAAATAAGTATTTCATTAGATACTTTGAATGATATGACATATTTGATCTATGATAAACCAAAAATCAGTTTATTACTTGTTGTGCTTCTTTTTTATTAACTTGTTGTGCTTTTGGAAAGGGATAATGCAGGATACCCTTTATGACATAGCATTTGCCTATAAACAAATCTATCAGTAACCATTTGTATGTGATTCCCCAGCTAGCCCAGTGATGAGGAAGCTCCCTTCAATGACATTTGGAATGTTAAGTTTCAGTTGATGACATTCCTTGGTGCTGACAGACAGTAACAAGGAAAACTAGATTATCTCTGGTTGCAATTCACTTAATCTATGTGAAAAAAAAAAAAAATAGAACAACATTCTGTGAACCCAGACCAAAACTTTAAAGGGCCTTCAATGTAATGCATTTTAATATTAGGTTTTTGAATTACTGAAATATGAACTATTTTCTGTTTAATCTCTATTGGAAATAACGCTTATGTGTGTAGTTCATTTGGGATTTAATAAGAAAAAAATGAGTCACTTTTTTTCTGACACATGTTCCTTTTTATAGTAAGATAATTTTTAATTATTTCCTTTTAAGTTGGTTGCAAAAGAAAACACTTATAATTAATCAGAATATCTACATCAGTCTGGTGTTTTACATATTTATGTTCCATTATTGCTTCTTTAGTAATTATATTTAAATTCTAACAACACTATGAAAGAGTTCCTGTTCAAACTGAGTTTAAAATACTATTTTCTCCTGCCATCTTGCAGAGGGAGTGATAATGCCAGTTGCTTCTAATAAGAGATCTGAAAGTTACCATGAAACGTAGGTTCATTTGCCCATGAAGATTTACTCCAGTAGTTTGCCTTCAGCATATAAATATAGTCCTATTAAATGCCTGTTGCTGGAGGAGAGATTGGAGAAGGGTTATTGGGTTTCAGTTATGGTTGCCCTTACAGCCAAATCCAGTCACAAGGAAAAAAGTAGGTTCCTCTGAAAGCTTTCTGGAAGGAAAAAATATAAATATGCATGACATATCATAAATGTGTAATAAGAATGATAACTTTTTAAAAAGAGTTTGAGGGGTCTTGAAATTCGTCAAGTTCAAGAATTTCTTCTTACATATGAGAAAATTAAAGTGCCAAGGGATTGAGTCACTTCCTCAGGATCACCCAGATAGTCTACAGTTGAGCCAGGACTATAATATATTGGAACACGTGTTTTGTTTGGTTGGTTGATTTAGAATTCTGTTTTAAAACAAACTTAAGTATTTGAGTTAGCTTTACTCAAAATCATATCTCAATTTGCACTACGATACTAATCTACCTCCTAGTAAAAGTGGAGGTGAATTTCTTCAATCACAGAAATATATTGTTCTGCAACTCTATAAAACGCAGTTGACTTTTCTGTTTACCTCATCAAGATTTGCTATGAAAGGCTATATCTCCGAACCCAAGACTAATACACAGAGCTCTGTGTTTCAGGAGTTCAGTGATTCTTTAGAGTTATTCTATTGCAAACAGGGGTACCCTAGTCCTCAACAAAAACGCAAGGTCTTTAAAGAAAATTATTTGGCATCCTAAGCCTAGTACCTTCAGGTATACAGAGGTGTGTACCAAATACCTTCCCCTCTTTCTTAAGGAACAACGAAATACATTGTTGTGTCAAATTTCACAATGCTGTTATTTGTGATGCTGAAAAAGTTAGCAAAAATAAAATCACAAAAGATAGACAACGTATTTCTAAAGTGTGATAAAATGCATTTGCTGGAACAATAGGCAGACCCTAAAATTCATATAATACCATCAGAAAATGCAAGCATTTATTGCTTAGAAAAATAAAACAAGGAATTAAGGGGAATATTAGATGTGGTATCCCTGATAATAATAAAGACTAAGAAATTAAACTTGCTTCTAAGATGTTCTCTGCATGTTTTAATTTTTCTACATAGAACATACTTCATTTTAATTTTATTATCCATAAATAACTTAGTGAAAAACAGAGGGAAATGACAGGAGAGACTTTTTGAAGGCTACAATAGAAAGTGGCATGGAAGAGGAAAAATGAGTGTTAGAAAATGCTGTGCTTCTCATTTCAGGGGGCTGGAGGACCTAGCATAAAGTCATTTAAGCTCTCAATATCACTGCTACTTGTAAATTCTGCTCTCGTTTTTAATTCATGGGAAAAATTAGATTTTTATTACTCACTGTCAACTTCTCATTTTCTGCTCTGTCACCTTGACCCTTCTGACATCTTCCTTCTTTCCTTCCACTACATTTCTCTTAGGATTCAGAAACAAACTTAACTGAAGTCTGGTTAGAGACTCCAGGCACTTGGTCATTCGATTTGAAAACATTATCACCATAGGAAGCCATTTATTCTGATCTAAATGATGAAAAGTGAAATCAAACCCCTTCTTGGTGTGTATTTTTAATTCCTTGACAAATAGGTTAGTTCTTTCTATTTCTGCCTACTAATAAAGAAATCTTAGGAAACCATTTTCCCTTACCAATATTATTATTAGATAATTAATGATATAAGAATATAACTATTTCACTGGTGATTCTTAAGGACTGGCTTTTCTGCACGTTTGACTTCATTTCTTGTAGTTCTGGTGGTTTTTATTTTTTCTCTATAACTTTGCACAGATGACATCCCATCTCTGAACACTTAGAACATACTGTAAACTAGATGAAGGCAAAATTTCTCTGGAAAAAGTAAATAATACACAACGTAGTCTTTGTGGGCCACATCTAGTCTCTTTTGTAACTGCCACATCTGGAAACTGTGACCTAAAAGCAGTAGATAGAAAACTGTGACTTAAAAGCATAGATTATATATATGTAGTTATAGTTGTTTTCAAATAAAACATTATGGACACTGAAATTTGACTTTTACCTGATTCTCACATATTAAAAGAAATGTTAATCTTCTTTTAATATTTTTTTTACCCATTGACAACTATCAGAACCATTGTTAACTTGGGACTACAAAACAAAACATAAAAACAACAGGTAGGAATCAGTTACTGAGCCCGCTTATCCTAATCTTCCACTGTATAACAAGTGGGAACACATACAGTGATGTGAAAAAAAAAAAAAAAAAATTCAGGATTTTGCTGAGAGTAAGCCCTCAACCTGGTCCTCCTCTGGCATTCTTTAGACCTTTCGTTTCATTGTTACCTGAACTTGTCCTCTTGAGTCAATCATTTACACTAAACTTGACTGTGTGTGAGATATTAAAAAATGGCGTTACTTCTTGGTGGCTCCTCCTCTTAGGAGATGGAAAAGGGAGAGAATACTTACTCAAGCAGGCTGTCAACAGGATAGAGCAAAAGTCACATTGTTCAGAGTTAGCCTGGCCCTTTGCCAGCTTCTGCCCTCACTCATGGAATGGTCTTGGGAATATCACTGTATCCTGGAAGACCAGAAATTTCTTGACAAGTAAATCAAACCCATGAGAAGTCTTAAGGGGTCAGAAGTCCAAGTCAAACACCTCCATCAAGGAAGGGAAATATTCCAGGTTCCAGCATGACAATGGAGAACAGCCCAGAAGACCCATTATTTAATAGACAGGAATTTTGAGGAAAGAGAGACAGAAAATATTAAAAATTACAAGAGAATTTCTGTATAAGGACACGTATCTCCCAGTTGAAGAGGTCCAATTAGTGACAAAAGTCATAGTGACAACTATATCCCCACTTATGTGCATTCAATCATTCAGAAATATAGAACTATTTGAAGGAAAAAGGACAGGAGAAAATGGCTATCAGCAAAGGAACAAAAGACACTAACGGAACTGAACTTAACAGCAACATTACATTAAGTCTGAGGACGCCATTCAAAGTTCTAGGAGAAAACGTTTTATCCTAAAATACAGGTGAATTCTCAGTGAATTATGCAGATATATTGCAGACATTTTCTTCACATTGCCTGAGGATATGCACCAGTAAAATAGAAAAGAGAAAGAGGTGGGATTTTAGGATTAGATCCAATCAGAAAAACAATGAAGGTAAGTTTCAGAAGGTCCACAAGGCAGCAGACCAAAGGTAACCAGGCTAATGTTAAAGAAGGAGTCCTGGAATTCCCAAGAAGGATTTTTTTCCCTAGGACATTAAGGGAATCTCTACTTAGTGGATGGAATTTTACTAGTCATGGGAAAAAAATAGAATACTACAAGAAACCCCATCTACCCACATGATCTAGTTTCAACAACTAATACATGACTAATCTTTGCTACATTTTCATATGTGACTTGTCAGGAAATTAATTGATAACATCTAAAATTATGGAAAACAGTATATTATTTACTTATTGAGATAATTAGCTGAATGCTACTCTACAATTTAAAAAATGGTTGCCATCAGAAAAAAATATTAAATATTAGAAGGGAAAAAAATATTGTTTTCATTATACACCCTGGAACAACAGTCACTATTTTAAGAACAATTACATGTATGTTTGATGAAAATTTATGTAGCACTTAAGATATGATTAGTATAAATATAAATATAAAATATAATTAATGAAAACCAAGTTGGTTTCACAATTTATTCCAGTTAGGGATAAGGAAAGTGAAGTAGTGAAACAGTGAGTGATGTTTTTACAGTAGCAATTTAGAAAGTTAGAGGCAGTGACATGCCAGAGACATAGATTTCAAACTATAGGTCAATAATCACTACATCATCCCATCATTGGAGAAGAATAGTATAGCCAATCTTATTGCTAGGAATTTATCTTAGGTTTTGTGAGACAGTATAAAAAGAAGATAAGTCATTATTTACAAGTTTGGGAAAAGCCTGATTATGTTATAAACTTCATGATAAAATTGTAGTACAGAATATCCAACAGATACATTCTTGGCAAAGAAATAATATTCAACATTTTTCTCCAGTATTGAGGATGGAACTTGGGACTTTTCTACCAGTGAGCTATATTCCTTAAGTTGCCCAGGCTGGCCTTGAACTTGCAGTCCTCCTGCCTCAGATTCCTAAGTAGCTGGGATTACAGGTGTGTCCAATTAATCAACGTATTTTAAGGTAATTTTCTAGTTTTTGGAAAAGTTACCATCCCAAAACAAAACAAAACAAAAAAGGATAGTCCTTTATCTCTTGAAAAGCAGCTCTGTAACAAGCTTCATTCAATTTCATTAGACTTAAAAGTTAGTACAAGGAAAAACTCATTAAAAACTATCAAATTACCATTTCTCTAATTACTAGACATGTTGAACACTTTTTTATATATTTATTAATCACTTGTGTATCTTCTTCTGTAAAGTGTCTGTCCAGTTCCTTAGCCCGTTTATTGATTGGGTTCTTTGTATTTTTGGTGTAAAGTTTTATAAGTTCTTTATATTTTGGAGATTAGTGCTCTATCTGAAGTGCGTGTGGAAAAGACTTTCTCCCACTCTGTAGGCTCTATCTTCACATTATTGATTGTATCCTTTGCTGTGAAAAAGTTTTTTAGTTTGAATCCATCCTATTTATTGATTCTTGCTTTGATTTTTTGTGCTTTGGGAGTCTCGTTAAGGAAGTCTGGTCCTAAGCCAATATGATGAAGATTCGGGCCTACTTTGTCTTCTATTTGGTGCAGGGTCTCTGGTCTAATTCCTAAGTCCTTGATCCATTTTGAGTTGAGTTGTGTGCAGGGTGAGAGATAGAGTTTTAATTTCAACTTACTGCATATGGATTTCCAATTTTCCCAGTGCCATTTGTTAAACAGGCTACCTTTTCTCCATTGTATGTTTTTGGCTCCTTTGTCTAGTATGAGGTAACTGTATTTATGTGGGTTTGTCTCTGTGTCCTCTGTTCTGTACTATTGGTCTGCCTGTCTGTTTTCTTGCCAATTCCATGCCATTTTTGTTACTATTGCTCTGTAGTATAGTTTAAGGTCTGGTATTGTGATACCTCCTGCTTCACTTTTTCTGCTCATTATTGTTTTGGCTATTTGAGGTCTCTTGTTCTTCCAGATGAAGTTCATGATTGCTTTCTCTATTTCTATGAGGAATGCCATTGGGATTTTAATTGGAAATGCATTGAATCTGTATAGTGCCTATGGTGGAATGACCACTTTGACAATATTAATTCTGCCTATCCAAGAACAGAGGAGATTTTTCCATCTTCTAAGATTTTCTTCCATTTCTTTCTTTAGTGTTCTGTAGTTTTCATTGTAGAGGTCTTTCACCTCTTTTGTTAGATTGATTCCCAAGTATTGTATTTTTTTTTCTTGAGGCTATTGTGAATGGAGTGGTTTTCCTAATTTTTCTTTCAGAGGATTCATCACTTATTAATAGAAAGCATTAGATTTATACATATTGATTTCATATCCTGCTCTAAGACTTCATCTTACTCCAATGAGAATGGCTATTAGCAAGTACAGAAACAATAATAGATGTTGGCGTGGATGTGGGGGAAAAGGCACACTTTTACATTGCTGATGGAGTTGCAAATTGGTGCAACCATTCTGGAAAGCAGTATGGCAATTCCTCAGAAAACTTGGAATAGACCCACTTTTTCACCCAGTTATCCCACTCCTCAGTTTATACCCAAAGGACTTAAAATTAACATACTACAGTAACACAGCCACATCAGTGTTTATAGCAGCTCAGTCCAAAATAGCTAGATTATGTAACCAACCTACAGGCCCTTCAACAGATGAATGGGTAAAGAAACTGTGGTATATATACACAATGGAATATTATTCAACCATAAAGAAGAATAATATTATGGCATTTGCAAATAAATGGATGGAGTTGGAGAATATCATGCTAAGTAAATAAGCCAATCCCAAAAAACCAAAGGCTGAATGTTTTTCCTGGTAAGAGGATGATGATATATAATGGGGGTGGGAGGGTTAGAGAAGAATGGAGCTACTTTAGATTACGTAGAGGGAAATAAGAGGGAGGAGGGGGCGGGGGTATGAAAAATGGTGGAATGAGACAGACATCATTACCCTATGTACATGTATGATTACATGAATAATATGAATCTACATCGTGCACAACCATAGTAACAAAAAGATGTACTCCATTTGTGTACAATGAATCAAAATGCAGTCTGTAAAAATAAAAAAATAATTAAAAAAGAAAAATATTTTACATAGTAATCAATAAAAATATGTATATATACATAGTAGTTTGAATAACATTCCCCAAAATTCATGTCCACTCTGAACAATAGAATGTGACTTTATTTGAAAACAGGGATTTTGTGGATGTAATTTAGGTAAACATTAAGATGCCATAATATTTGGTTAGGGTAGGCCCTAAATCCAATGTCAGTATCTTTATAAGACAGAAAAGGACAAAGAGAAGGCAATGTATAAATAAAAGCAGAAATTATGCTGACACAAGCCAAGAAACACCAGGAGCCACCAGAAGCTGAAAGAATCTAGGAAGGATTCTCCCCTAGAAACTTCAAAGAGCTGTGACACCTTGATTTCAGACTTCTGGCCTCCAGAACTATGAAACGATACATTTCTGATGTTCTCAGCCACCCAGTTTGTGATAATTCATTACAGAAACACTAAGAAACTAATACATATATGTATCTGAATCCAAAACTTCATAAATTATACTTACCATGTGAGAAAAACTATCAAATTTAAGTGGATATTTGTTTCAATATTTGAAACTTTTACAAATGATAGTCAAATCAGAGAACTCTGAGTTTGGTTATACTTGACATAGTATCTTAGGTGGGATTTTTTTAGAAGCAGGAACTGAGGCATGAAATATTGTTGAAGTCATAAATTGAAAGGTGTGTTCGGAAGAAAGGAAACAGGAGAGACAAGGGAAGCTAAGAACCAGGTGATGTTAGCAAGAGTCTAGATTCTTTCTGATCTCCTAGGGAGTTCTAGTAGAAGCAAGAATTGTGCCAAAGTGCATCCCACCAAAGTCAAGTGTACTGGTCCTCTTTTATACTCTTATGTAAGAAAGTCATTGACCCAGGGGCATCTTGTGAGGCCAGGGGCTCCCCTTCAATAGAAGGAAGTTTCAAACCAGAGAAAGGAAGAAGTATGAGCCTTCATTAGCCAAAATCCAGAGCTTCAGGAGGATAAGTGCAATAATCTAAGTGGGAGCTGAGTGAGTCACTAATGGCATCCACTAAAGTGGGCTTCTAGGAACAAAAGATTTCTAATCAAGCAAATTGAATACAAAGTTAAGTTAACTATGGCTACATTTGAACCCTGCGAACACTGTTGCTTTCCTGGGAGTTTATAGAGCTCCTACTTTTAGAAAACCACTAATAAAAACACATTCTCCTTATGATTATTCATAGAGCTGAGCAAAATATTACTTTAAAAATAAATGATTCCCTGTAATGAGGTTGGTGTTCTTGCACAAATAAGTTTATTTCTGTGAGTCTTTGTTTTTAAATTATTGTCTACTTGTAAGGTTTGCAACACAACATTATTGGATACTTATAGACTATTACAGTGAAGTAGGTTACCTATATAATCTCACAGTTACTCTTGTCACAAAAACAGCGAAAATCTAGTTATTTAATGAAATTCACTAATGCAATTTTTGAAGTATTTTTCCTCATTGTAAATTGAATCTATTTTTTCATCCTACACTTGCTATTTTGTATCCTTTTGACCATCTAGTTCTTAATTTAAACATGTTAATCTTTGTTTATCCCCTGTAGAAATGAAGACCCTCTGTTGATACAAGTGCTCAGCACTGTCCCTGGCTCAAAGTGAATCCAATCCAAATAGTTTACTCTAAAAGTAACAGTTTAATATGGTATTATCCAAAATCTTCATTAATTACCTAGATGAAAGAAAAAATTGGGGGGTTAGACTCTGTATGATATCCCCAAATTTTGAAGAAAGCTGATTTTGGATATTGTGTCACTAAAGTTCATTCACTAGGAAATGGAAAGAAGATAAGAACTCATGTTTTCTTTATTGTAACAGGTTTATTGAATCGCAATCAACGTATAACCAACTCCACACACTAAAATTGCATGATTTGGACTGTTTTGAATTTTGAATATGCAACCAAGATGTATGAAATTAGGATCACAATCAAATCAATATTGGTATCCATCACTGCAGAGAGTCCACTATGTCCATGTGTTGTCTCCTCCTTCTGTGCCTTCCCGAGTCTCCTAGAAATAACAGCTGATCTGCTGCTTCTACAAGTATATGTTATTTTCATTTTTTAGGGTTTGTATAAATGACATTATACAGTATGAATTTGCTTTCTTGGTCTGGCTTCTTTCTCTCAGTATAATTAGAATAAGGTTTCTCTGATGAGCTGGGCATGGTGGCACATACTTACAATTCCAGCAGCTTGGGAGACTGAGACAGGAGGATCACAAATTCAAAGCCAGCTTCAGCAACTCAGCAAGGCTCTAAGCAACTTAGTGAGACTCTGTCTCATAATAAAAAATTAAAAGGGTTGTGGATGTGGCTCAGTGGTTAAGCACCCCTGGGTTAAATCCCTGGTAACCCCCGACAAAGAAATATTCTGATGCTGTTATGTGTATCAACAATTAATTTAATATTAACTGTTAAATAATATTCTATTTTGTACCAAAATTTTCTCTCTCTCTCTTTTCTTGTTGAGAAGTATTTGATGTTATTTCTGGAGTTGAGCTCCTGGAAGTAGTTTCCTGATGGTGTGGAAGGCAGCATTCCAGTGGCTCCACGGCTCAGGAGCCAAGCTGCAGGAATATTGCTGCTCTGCAAGGTGGGTGAAAGAGGGAGTTAACTGAAAATACCAAACAGAGGCTTTCAGAGCTTCAGAAATGCGGGTGCATTAACAGAATACAAGAAAGAGTACGCTGGAGCCAGACCGATGATAGGCACTCGTTCACCACCAGCGGAGGGATAACACAAGCAGAGAGAGAGAGAGAGAGAGAGAGAGAGAGAGAGAGAGAGAGAGAGAGAGAGAGAGAGAGAGAGAGAGAGAGAGAGAGAGAGAGAGAGAGAGAGCGAGCAACAGACGCATTTGGCATGGAGAAACCTGCAGAAGAGCAACCTGAACTTAGCTGATGTGGAGGCTGCACAGTGAAGCGACGTTGAAAGTGCCTTGTTTAACCGGCAAATGACAGCGAAGGCTGGAGCTGAGAAAGCCGTACTGCAGTCTGAAGCATCGTAGCAAACTTTGTCATACTGTCTGCCCAAAAGCCTACTGTGTGGCCCAAAGTATACTTAGCAGAACATGAGAGAAACAGCCACAGAGAAGATTCTACCTAGGGGCGTTCAAATCAGATATGAAGAGGAAGGCAACTCCCTTTCCCTTTGATTCTGGGGACTCAATGATAGCTGAACAGGCACGCATGATGATGACTCTCAGGGGCTGAGCCTAAGATGGCCATATTTGTGGAATGCAGAGTGTGAGAGACCTGCAGAGGGTTGGCTTCCAGCCCTATGGAAACGGCTTGGGAAGCTCATGAGACCCAGATTCCCAACAGAGACCATGAGGCCATGCACAGGTATAGTTTACACATGGGTATAGTTTATTTGTTCGGCATTTGCTTTCATGTTTGCATGGTAGAGGTTGTTTTTTCTCCCCGAAAAGGAGTTATTACTGTAAAATATCTTGAATTTGTGGGAGGAGGTGTCAAATTTAGTATGACTTTTTAAAAATTATAAAATATCTTAGGAGACCATATAAAAAGGGAATAATTTAAAAGTCAATATTCTCCTAAGTAATCACACTATTTAAGTGGGTTTTTACATATCTACTTTGATATGTAGATCAGATGGGCATCTGGGAATGGTTCTTACATCAACATACGTTTTCATGTCATGAATCTGTGGACAATGAGGAAAAAAATGAATCATGTGCTCAAAACTGACCAATGACATTCATGTGCGTATTCTACCCAACTTCTTAATGTTATATAAAGAAAATCGGGACTGGAGTTGTGGTCAGTGGGAGAGTATGTGTGAGGCACTGAGTTCGATTCTCAGCACCATGTGTTAATAAATGAATAAAATAAAGGTTTGTCAACATATAAAAACATTTTTTTAACTTAAAAATAAGAAAATGCATCCAAATAAGGATTGCTCTGCTATGCTGTGCAGCCCACTATGAGAAGACACTGTTCAGAATTTCTTGCATGTTTTCATCTCTGAAAGAATTTATGGAAAGTTAATGGGGAAAAAGAACTAAGAAAAGAAATATATATACCTGACTAGAGGGGATTTTAAAGCCTTGTTTTCATTACTTAAAACCATAATCCCACTAGATTAAGTATGAAGATATGAAACTACAAGTTCCAGTTTTTACCTGAATGCAGTTTTTTTTTTTTTTCATATTTTATGGTGTATTCACAGAACACATTGGACTTTTAAAACCTAATCTTTTATTTGTTAATTCACAATAATTTGTGACAAAAATCCGTATCAGATTGAATCATATGGGATTGCCAATAGTAGACCTGGTTGAAAAACAAAAGTGGTAATTTTATGCAGTTCAAGTTAATATTTAATACTGAGCAAATTGTAAAGTTATGCCCTTAATGTACTACAAGATCAAAAGCAAACAAACCAATATAAACTCTTCATTATTTAACAATTAAGTTCTCCTGAAATTAGAAAAAAGTTATATATTTTCTGGCCCTACAGTGAATAAGAACCTATAATGTAATAGCAAAAAATTTATGGATTGAATTAAAAGATATTTGGCACATTTATATGAGTATTTTTATTTATCCATATGATTTATCTCTCTGTTGAAACACTTCTCAACAGTTTTATAACCTCAAAAAAGGTCTTATGCTTTATTTGTTAAATGCATATTCTTCAGCATCTTATATCTTTGATGTTTTAGTAAAGTGTAACATTTAAATATTATATTTTCAAATTATTTCTTTCTGGATTACATAAACACAATCAGTATTTTCATTGTCTTTTTATCACCATAATTTTTCCAAGTTTTAACCTAATTGCATTTACATGTTACTAAAGATAGCTCTTTAGATGTGGACAATTATAATATATCTTTATAACAAAAGCTTAGGTTTTTACCTTTACATCCTCATATGCTTTATTTTGTATGTGTTTATTACTTTTTAGGTAACCCATGTGTTTATTTTAGTGAGAACTTTTTACTATATGTATTACATGTTTCTGTGCAGGACCTCTGTGGGCAAGTCAATTGATGTGGTTAATTTATTGGATATTCTCTTTTTTTGTTGTTATTTACTTAATTTCTTAATTTGTTCTTTTTAGTTATACATGACACTAGAATGTATTCTGACATATCATACATACATGGATTATAACTTCCCTTTCTGTGGTTGTACATGGTGTGGAGTTACAATGGCTGTGTATTCATACATGAACATAGGAAAGTTAGGTCCCATTCATTTCACTTGTCTTTCTCATTCCCATTCCCCTCCCTTCCCACCATTCCAACCTGCCCAATTCAGTGAACCTCCACTTCTCCCTCCCCACTGCCTATTGTGAGTCAGCATCCACATTTCGACCTTTGATTTTTTGGGAATTGGCTTATTTCACTTGGCATGATAATCTCCAGTTCCACCCATTTACTGGCAAATGTCATAATTTCATTTTTCTTTATGGCTGAGTAATGTTCCATTGTGTATATGTACCACATTTTCTTTATCCATTCATCTGTTGAAAGGTTCCATAGCTTAGCTATTGTGAATTCAGCTCCTATGAACAGTGATGTGGCAACGTCACTATAGGATGCTGATTTTAAGTCCTATGGATATATACCTAGGAGTGGGATAACTAGGTTGGTGATTTCATTCCGAGTTTTCTGAGGAATCTCCATACTGCTTTCCAGAGGGGTTGGATCAATCTGGAGTCCCACTAGTAATGTATAAATGTGCCTTTACCCCCCACAACCTTATCACCATTTATTGTTACTCGTATTCTTGATAGTTGCCATTCTGACTGGAGTGAGATGAATAGTTTTAATTTGCATTTCTCTAATTGCTAGTGATGTTGAACATTGTCTCATATATTTGTTGACCATTTGTGTTTCTTTCTCTTTGAAGTATCTATTCAGTTCCTTAACCCATTTACTGATTGGGTTATTTGTTTGTTTTTGTTTTTGGTGTTAAGTTTTTGAGTTCTTTCTATATCCTAGAAATTAATGCTCCATCTGAGGCACAGGTGGCAAAGATTTTCTTCCATTCTCTGGGCTCTCTGTTCATGTTCTTGATTGTTTCCTTTGCTGTGAAGAAGCTTTCTAGCATGATACCATCCCATTCATTGGTTCTTGGTTTTATTTCTTGTGCTTCCGAAGTCTTGTTAAGGGCTTTGGTTCCTAAGCCAACATGACATAGATTTAGGTCTACTTTTTCTTCTAGTAGGTGCAGTGTCTCTGGTCTATTGCCTTGGTCCTTGATCCACTTTGAGTTGAGCTTTGTGCAGGGTGAGAAATAGGGGTCTAATTTCACTTTACTACACATGAATTTCCAGTGTTCCCAGTACTGTTTTTGAAGAGGCTATCTTTTATCCAGTGTATGTTTATGGTGCCTTTGTCTAGTATGAGAGGACTGTATTTATGTGGGCTTTTCTCTGTGTCTTCTATTCTGTATCATTGGTCTTCATGTCTGTTTTGGTGCCAATACCATGCTGTTTGTTACTGTATCTGTATAATATAATTTAAGGTCTGGTATTGTGGTGCCTCCTGCTTCACTTTTCTTGCTAAGGATTGCTCTGGCTATTCTGGGCCTCTAATTTTTCCAAATGAATCTCATAATTGCTCTTTCTATTTCTATGAAGAATGTCTTCAAAACCTTAATAGGAATTGCATTGAATCTGTATAGCGCTTTAGGTAGTATGGCCATTTTGACAATATTAATTCTGCCAATCCAAGAACATGGGAGATCATTTCATTTTCTAAGGTCTTCTTCAATTTCTTTCTTTAGTGTTCTACAGTTTTCACTGTAGAGGTCTTTCACCTCTTTTGTGAGATTGATTCTCAAGTATTTTATTTTCTCTGATGCTATAGTGAATGGGATAGTTTTATTAATTTCTTATTACAGTTAATTCATAACTGATGTATAGGAACACAATTGGTTTATGGGCATTAATTTTATATCCTGCTACTTTGCTGAATTCATTTATAAGTTCAAGAAGTTTTCTGGTGGAATGTTTTGGGTTTTCTAAATATAGAATCATGTTGTCAACAAATAGGAATAGTTTGAGTTCTTCCTTTCCTATTTGTATCCCTTTAATTTCTTTCTTTTGTCTAATTGATCTGGCTAGAGTTTCCTGGACTATGTTGAATAGGAGTGATGAAAGAGGACATCCTTGTCTTGTTCCAGTTTTTAGAAGGGATGCTTTCAATTTTTTTTCCATTTAGAATGATATTGGCCTTGAGTTTAGCATAGATAGCTCTTACAGTGTTGAGGTATGTTCCTACTATCCCTAGTTTTTCTAGTATTTTGAACATGAATAGGTGCTGTATTCTATCAAATGCTTGTTCTGTATCTATTGAGATAATCATGTGATTCTTGTCTTTAAGTCAATAGATGTGATTAATTACATGAATTATATTTATTGATTTTCTTATGTTGAACTAACCTTGCATCCTTGGGATGAACCCCACTTGGTCATGATGCACTATGTCTTTAATATGTTTTTATATGCAATTTGCTGTTGAGGGCCGTCTCGGACAAGATGGCAACTGGCAGTGAGCCAAAGGGCACTGGCTACCAAAATAAGGAATTACCCAAAAAGGTTGTTTCCTTACTAGTTCCTTGGAGACTTATGATGCATTAACGCCATGCTCTAGGATTGACTATCTAATATGCCGTGTGTGGACAGCTCGTGATTCATATAGTGCTATGCTGACATTCCTCTGCATGTTCTCCTGTGTGAGAGAAAGCATTGCTATAATTGGCTGATAAGCTAGGAGCCTGGGGGAAGAGAGAGGGAGAGGGTAGAAGAAGGGAGATAGTGGGAGAACAAAGGAGGCAGGAAAACAGGGAGAACGCAATAAATCTCGTCAACTAAATATTGGTGGTGTCTCCTTTCTCCATGCTGGTTCCGCTGGATGGAACAATTTGCCAGTATTTTATTAAGAATTTTTTCAACTATGTTCATCAGTGATATGGATGTGAAATTTTCTTTCCCTGAAGTGTCTTTGTCTGGTTTTGCTATTAGTGTGATAATAACTTCATAGAATAAGTTTGGAAGGGTTCCTTCATTTTCTAATTCATGGAATAATTTGAGGAGAATTGGTGTTAGTTATTCTTCGAAAGAGTGATCGATCTCAACTTAAATCCATCTGGTTCTGGACCTTTCTTTATTGATAAGCTTTTTTTTTTTCTTTTTTTTTTTTCATTTATTTTTTATTTTTTTTTTCTTTTTTTTTATTGTAAACAAATGGGATACATGTTGTTTCTCTGTTTGTACATGGCGTAAAGGCATACCATTTGTGTAATCATAAATTTACATAGAGTAATGTTGTTTGATTCATTCTGTTATTTTTTCCCTTCCCCCCACCCCTCCCACCCCTCTTTACCCTCTATACAGTACTTCCTTCCTCCATACTTGCCCCCCTCCCTAACCCTAACTCTAACCCTAACACTAACCCTTCCCTCCCCCCCATTATGTGTCATCCTCCACTTATTAGCGATATCATTCGTCCCCTGGCTTTTTGAGATTGGCTTATCTCACTTAGCATGATATTCTCCAATTTCATCCATTTGCCTGCAACTGCCATAATTTTATCATTCTTTATGGCTGAGTAATATTCCATTGTATATATATACCACAGTTTCTTTATCCACTCATCAATTGAAGGGCATCTAGGTTGGTTCCACAATCTGGCTATTGTGAATTGAGCAGCTATGAACATTGATGTGGCTGTGTCTCTGTAGTATGCTGATTTTAAGTCCTTTGGGTATAGGCCAAGGAGTGGGATAGCTGGGTCAAATGGCGGGTCCATTCCAAGTTTTCTAAGGAATCTCCACACTGCTTTCCAGAGTGGCTGCACTAATTTGCAGCCCCACCAGCAATGTATGAGTGTACCTTTCTCCCCACATCCTCACCAAAACCTGTTGTTGCTCGTATTCTTGATAATCGCCATTCTAATTGGGGTGAGATGGAATCTTAGGGTGGTTTTGATTTGCATTTCTCTTATTACTAGAGATGTTGAACATTTTTCCATATGTTTGTTGATTGCTTGTAGATCTTCTTCTGTGAAGTGTCTATTCATTTCCTTAGCCCATTTGTCGACTGGATTATTTGTATTCTCGGAGTAGAGTTTTTTGAGTTCTTTATAGATTCTGGAGATTAGTGCTCTATCTGAAGTATGATTGGCAAAGATATTCTCCCACTCTGTAGGCTCTTTCTTTGCATTGCTGATAGTTTCCTTTGCTGAGAGAAAGCTATTTAGTTTGAATCTATCCCAGTTACTGATTCTTACTTTTATTTCTTGTGCTATGGGAGTCCTGTTAAGGAAGTCTGGTCCTAAGCTGACATGTTGAAGATCTGGACCTACTTTTTCTTCTATAATCTGCAGGGTCTCTGGTCTGATTCCGAGGTCCTTAATCCATTTTGAGTTTAGTTTCGTGCATGGTGAGAGATATGGGTTTAGTTTCATTCTGTTGCATATGGATTTCCAATTCTCCCAGCACCATTTGTTGAAGAGGCTATCTTTCCTCCATTGCATATTTTTGGCACCTTTGTCTAGTATGAGAAAATTGTATTTATTTGGGTTTGTGTCCGTGTCCTCTATTCTATACCATTGATCTACCTTTCTATTATGGTACCAATACCATGCCGTTTTTGTTACTATTGCTTTGTAGTAGAGTTGAAGATCTGGTATTGCAATACCCCCTGTTTCACTCTTCCTGCTAAGGATTGCTTTAGCTATTCTGGGTTACTTATTCTTCCAGATGAATTTCATGATTGCTTGCTCTATTTCTGTAAGGTACGTCATTGGGATTTTAATTGGAATTGCATTGAATTTGTATAGCACTTTAGGTAGTATGGCCATTTTGACAATATTAATTCTTCCTATCCAAGAACATGGAAGATCTTTCCATCTTCTAAGGTGTTCTTTAATTTCTTTCTTTAGTGTTGTATAGTTCTCATTGTAGAGGTCTTTCACCTCTTTTGTGACATTGATTCCCAAGTATTTTATTTTTTTCGAGGCTATTGTGAATGGGGTAGTTTTCCTAATTTCTCTTTCTGAAGATTCATCACTTATGTATAAAAATGCGTTGGATTTATGGGCATTGATCTTGTAACCTGCTACTTTACTGAATTCACTTATGAGTTCTAAGAGTTTTCTGGTGGAATTTCCAGGTTCCTCTAAATATATAATCATGTCATCAGCGAACAGGGATAGTTTGAGTTCTTCTTTCCCAATTCGTATCCCTTTAATCTCTTTGGTTTGTCTAATTGCTCTGGCCAGAGTCTCAAGAACGATGTTGAATAGAAGTGGTGAAAGAGGGCATCCCTGCCTTGTTCCAGTTTTTAGGGGGAATGCTTTCAGTTTTTCACCATTTAGAATGATATTAGCCATGGGCTTAGCATAAATGGCCTTTACAATGTTAAGGAATGTTCCCACTATCCCTATTTTTTCTAGTGTTTTGAGCGTGAAGGGGTGCTGTATTTTATCAAATGCTTTTTCTGCATCTATTGAAATAATCATGTGATTCTTGACTTTAAGTCTATTAATGTGGTGAATTACGTTTATTGATTTCCTGATGTTGAACCAACCTTGCATCCCTGGGATGAAACCCACTTGATCATGGTGCACTATCTTTTTAATATGTTTTTGTATGCGATTTGCTAAAATTTTGTTGAGAATTTTTGCGTCGATGTTCATTAAGGATATTGGTCTGAAATTTTCTTTCCTTGATGAGTCTCTGTCTGGTTTAGGTATCAGGGTGATATTGGCTTCATAGAATGAGTTTGGGAGGGTTCCCTCCTCTTCTATTTTATGGAATACTTTGAGAAGTATTGGAATGACCTCTTCTTTAAAGGTTTTGTAGAACTCGGCTGAGAACCCATCTGGTCCCGGACTTTTCTTTGTTGGTAGGTTTTTGATAACTTCTTCTATTTCAGTACTTGAAATTGGTCTATTTAAATTGTTTATGTCCTCCTCGTTCAGTTTAGGCAATTCATATGTCTCTAGAAACCTGTTGATGCCTTCAAAATTTTCTATTTTGTTGGAGTATAGATTTTCAAAATAGCTTCTAATTATGTTTCGTATTTCAATCCTGTCTGTTGTGATATTTCCTTGTTCATTCCGAATTTTAGTGATTTGGGTTTTCTCTCGTCTTCTCTTTGTTAGTGTGGCTAAAGGTTTATCAATTTTGTTTATTTTTTCGAAGAACCAACTATTTATTTTGTCAATTTTTTGTATTGTTTCTTTTGTTTCAATTTCATTGATTTCAGCTCTGAGTTTAACTATTTCCTGTCTTCTACTAATTTTGGTGATGTTCTGTTCTTCTTTTTCTAGGGCTTTGAGCTGTAGCGTTAGGTCGTTTATTTGTTGAGTTTTACTTCTTTTATTAAATGCGCTCCATGAAATAAATTTCCCTCTAAGTACTGCTTTCATAGTGTCCCAGAGATTTTGATATGATGTTTCTTTGTTCTCATTTACCTCTAAGAATTTTTTAATTTCCTTCCTAATATCTTCTGTTATCCATTCATCATGTAATAGCATATTGTTTAATCTCCAGATGTTGGAATAGTTTCTGTGTTTTACTCTTTCATTTATTTCTGACTTCAATCCATTATGATCTGATAGAATACATGCTGGTGTCTCTATCTTCTTGTATTTGCTAACATTAGCTTTGTGGCATAATATATGGTCTATTTTAGAGAAGGATCCATGTGCTGCTGAGAAGAAAGTGTATTCGCTCTTGGTTGAATGGTATATTCTATAAATGTCCGTTAAGTCTAAATTATTGATTGTGTTATTGAGATCTATGGTTTCTTTGTTCAATTTTTGTCTGGAAGATCTGTCCAGTGGTGAGAGAGGCATGTTAAAATCACCTAGTATTATTGTGTTATGGTCTATTTGGTTTCTGAAATTGAGAAGGATTTGTTTGACATACATGGATGAGCCACTGTTTGGGGCATAGATGTTTATGATTGTTATGTCTTGCTGATTTATGCTTCCCTTAAGCAGTATGAAATGACATTCTTTATCCTTTCTGACTAACTTTGGCTTGAAGTCCACATTATCTGAAATGAGGATGGATACTCCAGCTTTTTTGCTGAGTCCATGTGCATGGTATGTTTTTCCCCATCCTTTCACCTTTAGTCTATGGGTTTCTTTTTCTATGAGGTGAGTCTCTTGCAGGCAACATATTGTTGGATCTTTCTTTTTAATCCAATCTGCCAGTCTATGTCTTTTGATTGATGAATTCAGGCCATTAACATTCAGGGTTATTATAGAGATATGATTTGGTTTCCCGGTCATTTGGTTCATTTTTAAAATTTTATTTATTTATTTGTTTGACACAACTTGTTTCCTCCTTTATTTGACAATTCCTTTAGGATAATTCCTCCCTTTGCTGATTTGCTTCTTTGTTTTTCATCTCTTCCTCATGGAATATTTTGCTGAGAATGTTCTGTAATGCTGGCTTTCTTTTTGTAAATTCTTTTAGCTTTTGTTTATCATGGAAGGATTTTATTTCATCGTCAAATTTGAAGGTAAGTTTTGCTGGGTATAAGATTCTTGGTTGGCATCCATTTTCTTTCAGGGCTTGAACAATGTTGTTCCAGGCCCTTCTAGCTTTTAGGGTCTGGATTGAAAAATCTGCTGATATCCGTATTGGTTTCCCCCTGAATGTAATTTGGTTCTTTTCTCTCACAGCCTTTAAAATTCTGTCTTTATTTTGTATGTTAGGTATTTTCATTATAATGTGCCTTGGTGTGGGTCTGTTGTAATTTTGTGTATTTGGAGTCCTATAAGCCTCTTGAACTTGATTTTCCATTTCATTCTTCAGATTTGGGAAATTTTCTGATATTATTTCATTGAATAGGTTGTTCATTCCTTTGGCTTGTTTCTCTAGGCCTTCCTCAATCCCAATAATTCTTAAATTTGGCCTTTTCATGATATCCCATAGTTCTTGTAGATTCTGTTCATGATTTCTTACCATCTTCTCTGTTTGTTCAACTTTGTTTTCAAGGTTAAATATTTTGTCTTCAATGTCTGAGGTTCTGTCTTCCAGGTGTTCTATCCTATTGGATATGCTTTCTATGGAGTTCTTAATTTGGTTTATTGTTTCCTTCATGTCAAGGATTTCTGTTTGGTTTTTTTTCAATATCTCTAACTCTTTATTGAAATGATCTTTTGCTTCCTGTATTTGCTCTTTTAACTGTCGATTGGTGCGATCATTCAATGCTTGCATTTGCTCTTTCATCTCATCATTCAGTGCGTGCATTTGCTCTTTCATCTCATCGTTTGCTTCTCTGATCATTTTAATTGATAATGCGGTGCTCCACAAGGAAGCTGCCTCTCTAGGAGTGGTGGCCTTCAGGTGGGGTATAATCCCTGCTAGTGGGCAGAGGTGCCTCCACTTGTTGACCAATGGTCATCCAAAGGGGACCTAGGCTGTGGGCTGAGGCAAGGCCTGTTTGGGCCTGAGTCTCTGGTTTTACCGTCCTTGTGGGGAAACCTCACCCAGCAGGGAAGACTCACCCGGTGGGGAGGTCTCGCTGGTCAGTTCCCTCCTAGAGGTTCCCCTCAATTTACAGCTACTGCCTGGGCTGGGCTGCCTTCCTCTTCTATGTTCCCAGGGGCCCGGCCCTACCTCCTGGGCCTGGGAGCCTCACCCTTTGCAGATGACTCTCCTTAGGCTGCCCTTCCTCAGAGAATCTGCCCGCAGGCCTGGAACCTTCGCTCCGCCCTAAGCCTGTCTCTGTGCGGCTCTTCCACCAAGAAGCCTCCTAGATCCTGGGACCCTGCTCTGCACCTAATCGCCTGGCTATGCGGCCCCTCCTCTGAGCAGCCACCTGGGGCCCTGTACAATCACTCTGAATCCCAGAGACCCGCCACACGCCTCTTCCTCCAGACAGCCGCCCAGTATTCCGGTGGGGTCACTAGGAGTCCAAGAAACTCACTGCGTGCCTCCACCTCCACCAACCACCCGTAGCCCTGGGCAATCAATCACTCCGAGTCGAAGTGACCCTCCCCGTTCCTCCTCCTTCTCCAGATAACCCCCGGGGTGTTCAGGAGCGGTCGCTCTGAGTGGCTCTGAGTCCACGTGACCCGCAGCACGGGTCCTCTGGGCAACCGCCCGGAGCTCTGGTGCGGCCACTCAAGACCAAGCGTCCCACCACGCTTCTCCTCCAGGCAGCCCCCCTGTGTTCAGGAGCTGTCACTTTAAGTCCAAACAACTCACCACTCGCCTTCTCCTCTGAGCAGCCGCCTGGAGCGCTAATGCAGTCACTGCGAGTCCAAACGACCCGCCGCGCTCCTCCTCCTCCTCCTCCTACTCCTCTGGGCAGGCCCCGGGGTTCAGAAGTGGTCTGAGTCCAAACAGCTCGCTGCGCAGCCTCCCCTCTGGCAACCGCCTGTAGCTCTGGTGCAGTCACTCCGAATCCAAGTGGCCACGCTCCTCCTCCTCCTCCTCACCGCAGGCCCCGGTGTCCTGAGTCCACACAGCTCTCCTCGCCACTCTTCCCCTGGGCAGCCGCCTGAGCCCCAGTGGTTGCTCCGAGTCCCAGCGCTGTGCCGAGCGGCCTCCTTTATGGCGCTCCCAGCTGTCCGAGTTCACTGCTCCAGCGGGGGGAGGGGCGTCTCGCCGGCAGTTCTACTTCACAAAGTTTCCTGCGTTCCGGGACCACCGTCCCATCCGGGATGCCTCCCCAGGGGGTGAGAGTCACCCGGCTGCTTTGAGTTGGTCCCAAGCATCTCAATATCTCCTCTTTTGGATCCTGAGTCCTGGAGCAACATGAAATGCAGCCACCCTCTAGGCCGCCATCTTGAAACCTCTCGATAAGCTTTTGATGGCATCTTCAATTTCATTGCTTTAAAATTCTCTGTTTAAATTTTCTACGTCCTCCTGATGCAATTTGGGTACATCATATGTCTCTAGAGAAATTGTCAATGTCTACAAGATTTTCTACGCTAATAGAGTATAAATTTTCAAAATGGGTTCTGATTATCATCTGTATTTCAGTAGTGTCCGTTGTGATATTTCCTTTTGCATCACGAATTTTAGTAATTGAATTTTCTCTCTTTGTTAGCTTGGCTAAGTGTTTATCAACTTTACTGATTTTTTTTCAAAGAACTTTTTTTGGCTTTGTTTTAGATTGTTTCTTTTGTTTCAATGTCATTGATTTCAGCTCTGATTTTAATTTTTTCTTGTCTTCTACTGCTTTTGGTGTTGATTTGTCCTTCTTTAGGGTTTTGAGATGCAAAAATGTTAGGTTATTTGTTTACTTTCTATTCTTTTAATGAATGAGCTTCAATGTGATGGACTTTCCTCTTAGCACTGCTTTCATAGTGTCCCATAGCTTTTGATATGTTGTATCACTATTCTTATTAACCTCTAAGCATTTCCTGATTTTTTTTGCTATTCATTCATCATTCAATATCATAAGATTTAGTCTCCAGGTGTTAGAGTTATTTTATCATTGATTTCTACTTTCATTCCATTATGTTCTGATAGGATTCAAGGTATTATCTCTGATTTTTTTGTATTTGCTAAGAGTTGCTTTGTGGCCTAACATATGGTCTATTTTAGAGAAGGATCCATGTGCTGCTGGAAAAGAAAGTGTATTCAGTCCTTTGTGAATGAAATATTCTATATATGTCTGTTAAGTCTAAATTATTAATTTTATTTTTTAATTCTTTACTTAGTTTTTGGTTGGAGGATATATCCATTGGTGAGGGAGATGTGTTAAAGTGATGCAGTATTACTGTATTATGGTCTATTTGCTTCTTGTATTTGCAGAGGGTTTGTTTGCTGTACATGGATGCTACATTGTTTAGGGCATAAATATTTGTGATTATTATATTTTGTTGAGGTGTAATTCTCTGAAGCACTGTGAAATGTCCTTGTCTGTCCCTTCTGATTAACATTGATTTGAAGTTCACTTTATCTGACATGAAGATAAAATCCCCTGCTTGTTTGCAAGATCCATGTGAATGATAATGTTTTTACCATTCTTTCACCTTCAGTCTGTGGATGTCATTGCCTATGAGGTGAGTGTCTTGGAGACAACATATTGTTGGGTCTTATTTTTTAATCTAATCTGACAGTTTATGTCTTTTGATGGATGAGCTTAGGCCATTTACATTCAATATTATTATTGAGAAATGATTTTTATTCCCTGTCATTTTGATTTATTTTTGCTTTTTAATTTGAAATAGTCTCTCCATCAATTCATTGTTCTTTTAGTGTAGTTCCTCCCTTTGCTGGCTTTGACTTTTTTTTTCATTTCTTCTTCATGAACTATCTTATTGAGTATATTGTGTAGTGCAAGCTTTCTAGTTGTGAATTCTTTTAACTTTTGTTCATCATGGAAGGTTTTATTTCTTCCTCAATTCTGAAGCTTAGTTTACTGGATATAGTATACTAGGCTGGCATCCATTTTCTTTCAGAGCTTGGTAATATTATTCCAGGATCACATAGCTTTTAAGTTCTGGGTCGAGAAATCAGCTGAGATCTCAATTGGTTTATCTCTAAATGTTACCTGTCATTTTTCTCTTGCAGTCTTTAAAATTCTATCCTTATTCTGTATGTTAGGCATTTTCATAATAATGTGCCTTTAGTGTGGGACTGTTGTAATTTTGTATATTTAGGGTCCTGTTAGCCTCTTGTACTTGATTTTCCATTTCATTCTTTAGGTTTGGGAAATTTTCTCATATTATTTCATTGAAAAGTTTGTGTATTCCTTTTGTTTGTATCTCAAGCCTTCATCTATCCCAATAAATCTTAAATTTGGTCTTTTCAGGTTATCCCATATTTCTTCCAAGTTCTGTTCATGGTCTCTTAACATCTTTTCTCCGTGGTCAACTTTGTTTTCAAGATTATATATTTTGTCTTCATTGCATTCTTCATTGAAGAATCTCTGTCTTCCAAGTAATCGAGTCTGGGATACCTTTAATTTAATTTTTAATTGTGTTTATTGATTCCTTCATTTCTAGGATTTCTGCTTGTTTGTTCTTTCAGAATCTCTCTCTTTATTGAAGTGATCTTTCACTTCCTGTATTTTGTCTCTGATTTCACTGTCCTTTAGTTTGCAGATCAGTTTAACTATGTACATTTTTAACTCCTTCTCTGACATTTCTTCCACTGTAGTGTGAATGCATTCTGTTCTTGGAGTATCTTGATTTGTTTGGGGTGATTTTTCCCTTGTTCTTTCATGTTTTTTTGTTTGTCTACCCATCTAACAGTATGGCTCTGAGGCAGTAGAGCTTCAACCCTGTGGACTTATAGTGTCCCTGAAGGTACACTCACTCTTTAGGGGGAGACAAGTAATAACAACAACCAATGCAAACAATATACAGCATTAAACCAAAGAGTTTCTACTATGACATCTACAATGTTAATTATCACAATAAGCAGAAATAATATGCTCAGTTGTTACCTACAATAAAAACAGTAAATTTGCAAAGGGGTTTACAATTTCAAATGGTGGACAGGGGAGAGCATAAGTGATATAGGATGTAATGATTATGAGGGAGGAAGAGAGAATATAGAAGTAAAAATTCAAAGGAAGAGTGAAATAAAATAAGAGAGATTGGCTGTTAGTGGAAGAAAAAAATGGGAATCAAGGGAAACAGGTAAGAAAAAAAATATATATGGAATAAAATTTTTTAAAAAAATTTAAAGTAAAAATAAAAGAATATGAAACAAAACTAAAATATATAATCAAACATCCTAGTCCTCAAAAAACTCATCTGTGAAAAATATCTGGCTTCAAAAATGCTAGGAATGAGAAAAAAAATGAATATGTATAAATGTCCAGGTACCTTTAAGATCACAATTAAACAGAGAAAAGAATTTAAAAAAAAAAAAAAAGGAAAAAAGAAAACAGAAAAAAATCTTGATGAAAAGTTAAAGAATTCTTTCTGCTGGATTTCAAAAGATTCTCAGCTTTTCTTCTCAGCAGTTTTAGGTGGGGTCATCTGGAGCATGATGACTTCTGGAGTGAGAGTAGTAATCCTGCAGAATGAGAGTAGTAAGCCTGGAGGCAGGCTTTAGGCTTAGGTGAGCTCCAGATTCTTCACTGAATACCAATTAGTTGGGAGATTTTAAATCAGCACACCTCCAGGGCCCATTAATTGCTGACCAATGCTGGAAGACTATACCCAGGGATCTCCCCTGGATTCCACTCATGTGGTGAGGGAGCCAATTCTTAGTTCCCTGCATCACTTGCAGACCCCATGTTTCCTATTCTCCAGTAGAGTCTCCAGTCTCTCCCATCCTGCTTTTCCAAGTTCCCCAGTCAGAGGTATCTCTCACAGCCAGTTCTGCAAGCAGCCATTTTGGAGGGGGAGCAGTAGAGCTGGGTAGGTTTCCATCACCATTTTTTTCCTGTGTAAACCTTTCTCCATGTTTGATTTCCTCCTGGTCACTTACGCACACTCTATGTTGAGCCTGTATTTCATGCCAACTCAGAATCAGCTCCCTTAGCTGTCAGCCCACACACTGTGGCCACAAAATGATTCCTTCCCCATGCCACCTGGAGAGAGGGTGGCTTCTTTCCAGCACAAGGATATTGTGCAACAAGCCTTTCAGGTTTGTCAGGCAATGTCCTTGATCTCTAAATTTTCTATACTCAGACATGCCTCGGGCCTCCCAAAACGTGGGTTCCTTTAATTCCCTTATACCTCCACTTTGCTTGTGGAGGGACCACTCTAGCTAGTGCTTCCAGCCTACTGTAGCACCTGTCATGCTGCTGTAAATTTCTTCCTTATTTTATTATATCCAACCTCCTGAGTCCCTGATCTGCTTTGAATGTCCAGTTTTAAATTCCAGTAAAGGCTCCTCCCCCTTTTTTTGTTCACCCACCTTGTACAGAAGCTGCCTCTCTGCTTTCATGTTTTCATGCCATGGAGCAGCTAGGATTATCTCCTCTATTCTGCCATCTTGAAAACCAATTTATTTGAAGTTCTGAACCTGCTTATATTTATATGTATGTGTGTATGTAGAACTAAGGAAGAAAGGAAGGAAAAAGATGGCTGGCTGGCTGGATGGATAGATAGATAATTTTTCAGTTATATAACACCTGACAACCAGATGTAATTCCTGAACATCATTTTGTATCAGAGGGACAAAGGCTCCTTGAAGAAATGGACAATGAATTCTGAGGCTTAGGCAGGAACAACATAATATAAGTGAGGCATCTCATTGCTCTAGTTGATTCAACCTGATGTTACTGAGAGTTTATAGGTACTGTTCCCCCATCTCCATCAAGAGAAAAGTTGATATTGAACTCAAAACATTTGATGTTTTTCAACCCTTCTCCTATTATGCTCCAAAACAAGCAACCTACCCTCAATCTGACATAAGCCTGCCTTGTTAAAATCAAGCTAAAACAGATACCCTACCATTAACACTCTCTTAATAGCTGAAAGCAAAAATTGTTTTTTTTCTACAGTCCTCCCAAGAACTTTGTTTACACATTTTTTTATTGTAAACAAATGGGATACATGTTGTTTCTCTGTTTGTACATGGCATAAAGGCATACCATTTGTGTAATCGTAAATTTACATAGGGTATTGTTGTTTGATTCATTCTGTTATTTTTTCCCTTCCCCCCACCCCTCCCACCCCTCTTTTCCCTCTATACAGACCTTACTTCCTCCATTCTTGCCCCCTTCCCTAACCCTAACTCTAACCCTAACACTAACCCCTCCCTCCCCCCATTATGTGTCCTCATCCACTAATTAGCGATATCATTCGACCTTTGGTTTTTTTGAGATTGGCTTATCTCACTTATCATGATATTCTCCAATTTCATCCATTTGCCTGCAAATGCCATAATTTTATCATTCTTTATGGTGGAGTAATATTCCATCATATATATATGCCACAGTTTCTTTATCCATTCATCAATTGAAGGACATCTAGTTTGGTTCCACAATCTGGCTATTGTGAATTGAGCAGCTATGAACATTGATGTGGCTGTATCTCTGTAGTATGCTGATTTTAAGTCCTTTGGGTATAGGCCAAGGAGTGGGATAGCTGGGTCAAATGGTGGTTCCATTCCAAGTTTTCTAAGGAATCTCCACACTGCTTTCCAGAGTGGCTGCACTAATTTGCAGCCCCACCAGCAATGTATGAGTGTACCTTTCTCCCCACATCCTCACCAACACCTGTTGTTGCTTGTATTCTTGATAATCACCATTCTAATTGGGGTGAGATGGAACCTTAGGGTGGTTTTGATTTGCATTTCTCTTATTACTAGAGATGTTGAACATTTTTCCATATGTTTGTTGATTGCTTGTAGATCTTCTTCTGTGAAGTGTCTATTCATTTCCTTAGCCCATTTGTCGATTGGATTATTTGCATTCTTGGTGTAGAGTTTTTTGAGTTCTTTATAGATTCTGGAGATTAGTGCTCTATCTGAAGTATGATTGGCAAAGATATTCTCCCACTCTGTAGGCTCTTTCTTCGCATTGATGATAGTTTCCTTTGCTGAGAGAAAGCTTTTTAGTTTGAATCTATCCCAGTTATTGATTCTTGCTTTTATTTCTTGTGTTATGGGAGCACACTTTTAAAATGAATCCCTCCTTGCTTCATAGTTGGCAGAACCTGTTTCCCCAACTATATGGTTGGCTATAGAAAACTTGGAATGGTTAATTTGTGGCTATGTCTTTTCCTCTTCCTGTCCCTTACAGAAAAGAGCATGATGCCTTCTTCAAGTAACGAAATCCAGAATCTAATGGAAGCATAGTTCTGCCTTTCTGAGAAAAAATCATCACCTCCCAGGGGACTTCAGACAAATATCATTTATTCTCTGCTCATTTGTTTTTCTCCACATTATCTTCTCTATCACAGTCTGAATATCTCTTTTGTTGTTCTTCCTCAAGACTTTCTGAAATATCCAGTTATCAGAATCCTTTTTGAACATCCCCACACACTTTTATTGACCTTCTTGGATAAATGCTATCAGTCGACCTCTTTTCATCTGCCCCTTATCTCTCAGTTCCTTGAGCTGGTCCAGGAATTCTTACCTCATTTTTCTTTACTTGATATAGATAATCATTATAAACATTCAATTCAATTTTTACGTAAATCATGCAGTAGTCTTTTTCTTCCATATTTCAGACACAATCAGGCTGCACTTCCCAGTAAAAATTCCTAGGCAGAATTGTTTCTTCTTTTTACAAAATAATCTCTTTTCGCTTTCTAAATGAAGAGTCAGAATATTTGGTTAAGCCTGACCTCTATGTGCCAGGAGCTTAAATCTCATTTCATGCTTTCATTCACTCATTCTTACATAGAGTCAGGTAGCCAAGTTTACTGGGAGAGTTTACACATCTCATTTTTCTCCCCAGGTTATCATTTTTCTTATACTCACAATCTAATGAAGTAAGGAAATGAATGAAGATGTGAAATCCATCTAGCATCTTGAATCCCACAACATAATTCCAGCAGTCTTCACTCCCCCTTTCTTTCTCCCCGCATTCTTAATTTGTCTTGTCCAGGATGTGACCATGGGAGCTGCAAAAATCTCCTTTCACCACTTCACTTGCTCAGTCTGCCGTGTAAACATGGATATCCTGACCAATTCTGTTGGCTCATGGGAACCCTGATCCCAGGACGCTGGTCTCTGAACTGCATGCATGACTACTTCCGACCTTTGCCACTTTTTGGGATCTTCCTGCATTTACTGGTATTCTGATAGATAAATAGCTAGATTTATTTTTATGAACTTAGTTCTTGGACATCACCGTGGGCTTTTCTTCTCCAAGTGAATTGCTCTGCACTCTGACTGCACTCTCCTCTTGTCCTGTAAATTGAGTTACTGCCATGTGTGTAGAGTCATCTTGTGGCTTCTCCAATTCACTTCATGCTTTACTCTTCATTTTGTCAAGTGAGTCAAGTTCATTGGATATTTATAATAGCTGGTGTAAGTGGGAGAGGGAGGAATTTTACACCCTTTTTTCAGGAATAAACTGAGTTGCCAGAATGGAGCCCAAGTTTCTAAATATTATGATTCTTTAGATGCTAGAGCAAGACAGAAAACCAGGCAAATGCCAAAGATGCCCAAACTGAAATTCATTTCTATTTTTTGTCCAGCATTATAGTAGAAACTTGGATTCACAATGGAATAAACATATTATTTCTCTATGCCTTAACTTTCTCACCTGAACAATGAGACTGGTATGATTACCCACATCTTTGTTCCTGAAGAACTAAGCACATTCATACATGTATAATATTTAGGACAAAAGCAGGTACACTCAGTGTTAACTTTTATTATTATCTAAATTAAATAAAATCACACCTTTCTTAAAATGTGTCCATCTTCTGGTATGCTTCATACTTTCAGCTGTGACTCTATTTAAATCTCCTAAATTACTAAGCTTAAGCATCCACAACTTGCTTCTTTACATTCATCTGCCAGGAGCAGGTCTTTGAGACAACTTTTACATCCATTTCTTCCCCTCCATTACTTTTTCCACTGTAAAATTAAAATACATACTAATGTATAAGAGCATAATAAATTGATATTATATAATTTTATTGAAAAATAAATTTAATAAATGATGTGTATAATGTGAATTTTATTAATGAATATTTGTAATTATTACTGTGAAAATCATACCTCATAAAAGAAGATTTATGATATGATACTACATTGACAGTTTTATCTATAGACACACCATCCAGACAATTCACATTTTTGGAACACATTTAGAGAAGTTCTACCTGATGAAGTGGGAGAAAACTTTGATTTGAATAATCCAACAATTTGCAATCTCCATTTTGGTGACTCTAAAACTCTTTTGGTGGTTCAGCAGTCTGTTCCTACATATTTTGTTCCATCTGTGTCCAAAAAAAACTGGTGTATGTTGTAACCATCAGGAGAGGCTACAATTTGTAGTGTTAAACTCCAATATTGTGGAGCCTTCTAAACTAAAATTTTATTTCTATCTTCTGGAAATTCACAATGAGTTGGTTAGGTCCTCAGACCCTGGATATTCCTATTTGGGGACCCAAAATAAGGCAGAGTTTACCATCAAGAAGATAAAGGGGGGGGACTGGCATGCAGACTTGGTGCTGGTGCTATGGCCCCCATCTACGAACACGTTTTGAGGCTGGTGCAACCATCTTGGATCATCCCCGAAGCAGAAACTGCCATCTTTAGGTGAGGCAACTCCCATCCTGAGATGCCGACTGGAGACTAGAAGCTCATTGTCAGGAACCTCTCATGCATCAGGCTGCTGAAGACTGGGAGGTTTGAATAGTATATGATTGTTATCTTGTAGATTTTTTTTCTTTATAATTTTAAATTTTTTATTTATTTTTTCACTCTTTTTCTTTTGTGTACCTGTTTCCTTGGAGCCTCTTTCTCCCTTTTCTCATACTAATTACCAACTTCTTTTGATCCTGTTTTCACTCTTCCTGTGATATAGTACCTCTATATATTCTCTTCTTATGCCATTAACAGTTACATCCTTCAAACCTCCCCATTCTCTTTGTCTAACATTAAAAATTGTAGACCTCATTGCAAACCTATTGTTTATACTGCAGATAATAATCGAACTCATCCTCTCTGTTTATTGCAATAATACTATTAATGTCTTCATAGGGGCTAATTGATTTATGGCTGAATATTGTATGTATTGGGTACTGCTAATATTGACCTCCCACTTAAAGATGAGGTATTGGAAACCTTCAGGGTCACTATAAGCCACTTCAGGGTCTGCAATACTTCAGACCCACATACTAAGGGGAAGATACAGGAAAAACATGAAAAAACAGGGGAAGAAACTGTTCCAAACAAACCAAGATGCTATATTAATAGAATCCAATGATAGCATGGTAGAAGAAATGTCAGAAAAGGGGTTCAGAATGCACTTAATTAAAATGATCCACTAAGCAAAGGATGAGATAAGAGAGCAAATGCAGGCAATGAATGATCACTCCAAAAAACAGTTAATTTCATCCATTTGCCTGCAAATGCCATAATTTTATCATTCTTTATGGTGGAGTAATATTCCATCATATATATATGCCACATATATATTTCTTTATCCATTCATCAATTGAAGGACATCTAGGTTGGTTCCACAATCTGGCTATTGTGAATTGAGCAGCTATGAACATTGATGTGGCTGTAGCTCTGTAGTATACTGATTTTAAGTCCTTTGGGTATAGGCCAAGGAGTGGGATAGCTGGGTCAAATGGTGGTTCCATTCCAAACTTTCTGAGGAATCTCCATACTGCTTTCCAGAGTGGTTGCACTAATTTGCAGCCCCACCAGCAATGTATGAGTGTACCTTTTTCCCCACATCCTTGCCAACACCTCGCTTGTGTTCTTGATAATAGCCTAAGTGAGATAAGTCAATCTCAAAAAACCAAAGGACGAATGATCTCACTGATAAGCGGATGATGACATACAATGGGGAGTGGGAAGGGTTAGCGTTAGGGTTAGGGTTAGGTTTAGGGTTAGGGTTAGGGAGGGGGGCAAGAATGGAGGAAGGAAGGACTGTATAGAGGGAAAAGAGGGGTGGGTGGGGTGGGGAGGAAGGGGGAAAAATGGCAGAATGAATCAAACAACATTGCCCTGTGTAAATTTATGATTACACAAATGGTATGCCTTTACTCCATGTACAGAGAATCAAAATGTATCCCATTTGTTTACAATAAAAAAAAAAACAGTTAAAAGAGCAATTGCAGGAAGCAAAAGAACCCTTCAATAAGAGAAATTCTGAATAAAAAAATCCTTATAATGAAGGAAACAATAAACCAAATTAAAAACTCAATAGAAAGCATCATGAACAGACTAGATCACTTGGGAAACAGAACCTCAGACAACAAAGAAAAAAATATTTAATCTTAAAAATAAAGTTTACCAAACAGAGAAAATAATAAAAAATCATGAATAGAATCTCCAAGAATTATAGGATATCATGAAAAGACCAAATTTAAGAACACACAAAGATACAAACCAAAGGAATGAACAATCTATTCAATGAAATAATATCAGAAAATTTCCCAAACCTGAAGAATGAAATTGAAAATCAAATACAATAGGCTTACAGAACACCAAATGTACACAATTATAACAGATCCATACCAAGGCACATTATAGTGAAAAAGCCTAACATACAAAATAAAGACAGAATTTTAAATGCTATGCAAGAAAAACAACACTTTACATATGGGGGAAATCAATACAGATATTAGCAGATTTTTCAGCCCAGGCCTAAAAGCCAAAAGGGTCTGACACAACATATTTCAAGCTCTGAAAGAACATGGATGCCACCCATGAATCTTATACCCAGCCAAACTAATCTTCAGATTTGATGACGAAATAAAATCCTTCCATGATAAACAAAAGTTAAAAGAATTTATGAATAGAAAGCCTGCACTACAGAACATTCTCAGCAAAATATTCCATGAGGAGGAAATGAAAAACAACAATGCAAGTCAGCAATGGGAGGGACTGGACTACGCTAAAGGAAAAGTCAATCTAAGGAGAAACTAAGTGAAGTTAAAACTGAAATAAGCCAAAATGACCAGGAATACAAATCATATCACATTACACCATTGAAACACAAAGCATAATTAGAAGTTATTTTGAAAATCTATACACCAACAAAATAGAATATCTTGAAGACATTGACAAGTTTCTGGAGACATCCTATCCTCCCAAACTGAATTAGGGGAACATAAACAATTTAAACAGATCAATTTCAAGCAACGAAATAGAAGAAGCCATCAAAAGCCTACCAACAATGATAAGTTCAGGACCAGACTGATTCTCAATTGAGTTCTGCAACACTTTCAGAGAAAGACTAATACCAATACTCCTCAAAGTATTCCATGAAATAGAAAAGGAGTGAAACCTCCAAATTCATTCCATGAAGTTAGTATCACTGGGATACCAAAACCAGACAAAGATGCATCAAGGAAAGAAAACTTTAGACCAATACCCCTGATGAACATAGATGCAAAAATCCTTTTAAAAATTCTGGCAAATCACACACAAAAACATATTAAAAAGATAGTGTACCATGATCAAGTGGGATTCATCCCAGAGTGCAAAGTTGCTTTAACATCCAAAAATCAATAAATGTAATTCATCACATCAATAGATTTAAAGTTAAAAATCATATGATTGTTTCAATAGATGCAGAGAAAGCATTTGACAAAATACAACACCACTTTATGCTCAAAACACTAGAAAAAATAGGGATACCTCAACATTGTAAAGGTTATCTATGCAAAGCCCATGGCCAACATCATTCTAAATGGAGAAAAATTGAAAGCATTCCCTCTAGAAACTGGAACAAGGCAGGGATGCCCTCTTTCACCACTTTAATTCAACATCATCCTTGAAACACTAGCAGAGAAATGAGACCAAAGAAATTAAAGGGATACAAGCAGGAAAAGAACTCAAGCTATCACTATTTGCCGACAACATGATTCTATATTTAGAGGATCCAAAACTCCACCAGAAAACTTCTAGAACTAATAAAATAATTTAGCAAAGTAGCAGAATATAAAATCAACACACATAATCTAATGGTTTTCTACTCACAAGTGATGAATCCTCTGAAAGAGAAATTAGAAAAATTATTCCATTCACAATAGCCTCAAAAAAATAAAATACTTGGGACTCAATCTAACAAAAGAGGTGAAAGATACCTACAATGAAAACTACAGAACACTAGAAAAAGAAATTTTAAAAAAACCTTAGAAGATGGAAAGATCTCCCATGTTCTTGGATAGGCAAAATTAATATTGTCAAAATGGCCATTCTACCAAAGGTGCTACAGAGATTCAGTGCAATTCTAATTAAAATCCAATGACATTCCTCATAGAAATAGAGAAAGCAATCATGAAATTCATCTGGAACAATAAGAGACCTCAAATATACAAAGCAATCCTGAGCAGGAAGAGTGAAGCAAGAGGTATCACAATACCAGACCTTCAACTATACTACAGAGCAATAGTAACAAAAATGGCATGGTACTGGCACCAAAATAGACATGAAGACCAATGGTACAGAATAGAAAACACAGAAACAAACCCACATTTTAAATACAGTTATCTCCTACTAGACAAAGGTGCCAAATACATACAACGGAGAAAACATAGCCTGTTCAACAAATGGTGCTGGCAAAACTGGAAAGCCATATATAACAAAATGAAATTAAACACCAATCTCTCACCCTGCACAAAATTCAACTCAAAATGGATCAAGGATCTAGGAATCAGACCAGAAACCCTGCATCAAATAGAAAAATGTAGGTCTGAATCTTCATCATGTTGACTTAGGACCAGACTTCATAACAAGACACCTAGAGCACAAAAAATGAAAGCAGGAATAGGTTCAAACAAAAAAGCTTTTTCTCAGCAAAGGAAAAATCAATAATGTGAAAAGAGAGCCTACAGAGTGGGAGAAAATCTTCTCTACACACACTTCAGGTTGAGCACTAATCTCCAAAATTTATAAAGAACTTAAAAACTTTACACAAAAATACCAAGAACCCAATCAATAAATGGGCTAAGAAACTGTGTAGACACTTCATGGAAGAAGAAATACAGGTGAACAACAAATATATGCAAGTGTTCAACATCTCTAACAATTAGAGAAATTCAAATAAAAACCACCCTAAGATCTCATCTCACACCAATTAGAATGACTATTAACAAGAACACAAGCAATAATAGGTATTGGCATGGATATGGGGTAAAAAGCACACTCATACATTGCTGATGGAGTTGCAAATTGGTGTAGCCACTCTGGAAAGTCGGACGAAGATTCCTTAGAAGAATTGGAATGTACCCACCATTTGACCCAGTTATTCCACTCCTTGGTTTATACCCAAAGGACTTAAAAGCAGCATACTACAATAAAACAGCCACATCAATGTTTTATATCAACTCAATTCACAATAGCTAGATTGTGGAACCAAACTAGATCCCCTTCAATATATAAATGGATAAAAAAAACCAGTGATATATATACACAATAGAATATTATTCAGTCATAAAGAAGAATAAAATTATGGCATTTTCTGGTAAATGGATGGAATATCATGCTAAGTGAAATAAGCCAACCCCCCAAAAACAAAGGCCAAATGTTTTCTCTGATAAGTGGGTGATGATACATAATGGGGGGGCAGGCAGGGGTGAGGTAAGAGAACGATGGAGGAACTTTGGATTGTGTAGAGGAAATTGAGGGGGAAAAGGGGTGGAAAAATGAAAGATGGTGCACATTATTACCCTATGTACATGTATGATTTCACGAATGGTGTGTATCTACATCATGTACAACTGAAGAAATGAAATGTTGTACCTCATTTGTGTACAATGAATTAAAATACAGCCTGTAAAAATAAAATTTAAAAAGTTTTAAGTAAAATAAAATAAAAGGAAGAAAAGAAGACAAAGGGGAATGAAGGAAAGGGAAGGGAGATAGGAAAAGGAAATACAGTGTAATGAATCTAAAATAATTTTCCTGTGTATGTATATGAACACACCATAGTGAACCTTATCCATACAATGGGGTCCTAACTAGAATAAGATATACTCCATGCTGTATAATTATATCAAAATAAATTCAAATGTCACACATAACTAAAACAAACCAATTTAAAAAAAAAAAAAAAGAATATTGCCACTCACTCTGGTAGGAGGAAGAAAGCACTGGAGCATCTTCCACTGGCAATTAAGTAATCCATCCCACATGCAATACTCTTCCACCTCTGACCATAACCCACTGTGCAGAAATTCCCATAGGATCCTAGAAATGCAAAGAGAGCAGAAAAGCCAAACACTCCCATGTGAGGTGAAGGACAATGGAACAGACTTATGTGAACGTTAGATGGCTCTATCACATTATTAAAGTTGGAAAATCTGGATCTTGAGACAACTTCCATCAGAACATGTCCAAAAGACAATTTGCACATAATCCATTGGGGTAAATGATGTGTCAAAAGCTCAGGATGAAAAGTGGTCTCGTCAAACTTGCTAAGGGACAGGCGAAAATCCCTAAAACCATAAGATCAACTTGATTCTTGTGAAATAGTCTTCATCAATCTATAATGTCTTCAAGCAGCATGGGCAGGCAGCCATATTGCTATTTTTGCAAACCTTTTCACTAATCTTTAACCTAGAAATTCACATTGCTCACCTTATGTGAGATACCACCTTCACATTTGGATTAAAATACGTACCAGACTTTGACCTCCAGTGTGTTCTTACATGTTATTGTCAACAGTTGCCGTTACAAATATCCTTGTATTTTCATCCAAAGTGCTCCACTCCTCCTTCAGTTCAAGCAAAAAAAAAAAACAAAACAAAACAAAAACCCTAAATGCTCTTCTTCCTACTGTGAGACCCTCCTCCAGACTCCCCTCAGGATTGCCTTTGTTGTCATCTTTCTGTGGCAGAGACATAACCACTGTCCTTAAAGCTTTCTGTCATTTCCCGTAACCTCTTGACGGGTTTTTCCGCCAACTCCCTCTGTCTCTCCATTTGTCTGGTCTTACCACCTACATACAAATTCTACAGGAAGAGGATGTTTATGACTCACTCGACTCTTTCTCTGATCTGTGGCTCATGCGATGCTGTTCTTGAGGGAAGCTGTAGAAAGGAAGGGCACAAGTTTGGAGTCAATCTAAGTTGATTTTAAATCCACACCAAGTCTTAGTACATGAGCATTAGTGCTCTGTAAAATGGGAAGGATATTTAAGGATATTTTTCTGAGTTGCTATAAATCTAGTTAGTATTCAATAGAGAGAGGAAGAGAGAGAGATGATAGTACAGTGCCTGAAATAAACTTTACCTATGCCTAAATCACATCCCTTATTTCAAGCCTCTAGGGACTGCCTGTGTCATGTCCCATCTCCCTGGGATGCACCTTGCAAACCTAGTAAACTCTACCTATTTTTTTAAAAAATGGATCAAACGTATCTCACTTCATTAATAGTAATTTCTAGTGTTCTAGCAGCCACTCTCTAATAGTATTTTCAAGATATACCCAGTACAGAAATGTGTATTTGAGCTAGGCACAGTGACACATGCCTCTCATCCCAGCAGCTCAGGAGGCTGAGGCAGGAGGATTCAAGTTCAAAGTCAGCCTCAACAAAAGTGAGGCACTAAGCAACTCAATGAGACCCTGTCTCTAAACAAAATATAAAATATGCCTGGAGATGTGGCTCAGTGGTATCTGGTGCCCCTGAGTTGAATCCCCAGTACCCCTGTTACCCTAACCGAAATGTATATGAAAGCATGCATTTCATTTACCTTTCGAAGTTACCCAATGAATGCAAGTTTATCTTCAAAATATTTAGAAATACAAAAATCCTACTCATTTTAAAACCATCCTAATATAATTCATTCAATTGTTTATATTTGACATCACCTTGCTAGTTACATATATAATGAAGATTTTCATGTATGCATTCTATTATAGAGAATATGCAGCAAAACTCACAAAGTCACCATTCACATTTACCAAGTGATAAATCTTGCCCTATTTGCCTCAGACTATTTATGTCATAGATGCAATTAAAATCTCCTTCCTGTCTCTTTACCACTCCTATCAGAGATGTAAGCAGTGGGACTATTATGAATGACATTGCTATGTATCATCTTCTACATATCTTGTAGCAAATATCTTAACATATTTAAGTTGAGCACATAATAATATGTGGAATTAATGGAAGTGCTTATTATAAAATAGCACCAAAAATGTTTTCAAAAGTCATTTTATTCATTTATTCTACAAAAAACAATGTGTGAGATTCCAGGTGTTTTGGACACTTGTTAAATACTTTTGCATATATTTTCTAACAAGGGGACCATAACAAAAACTCTCACACCCAAACCATTTGCTAATATATTACTATTTTATAATATATATTCTGTATTCAAATTTTTTCAGTTATACAATGTTCTTCATATTTGCATTTAAAATGAGCCAGGCTATATGAATTCATTTATTTATTGTCTCCTTTAGTTTTTTTTGATATCAAATTGAATGTAGATCCTTTATTTTACTTTCATATTTGTATTTTTGAAGAGTTCAGGACAGTTGTCCATTATAATATTTTATCATCTGAATATTACTTGATTATTTTCCTTGTAATTAGATTCAGCTTAACCATTTTCTTCCCCAAGAATACAACTTAGGTAGTTCTTTATACAATTCATTTCATGATAACTGAAGGCATGTTATATCAATTTTCTACTTTATAAGTGATGTTACCATTGATCCCTTAATTAATCAAGTATAATAGACATGAGAGTTCCCTATCATTTGGGGGCAACTTTACCTATCTCTCAGTTCCAGTGAGAGCTGGATAATCACAGTTCATAGCTGTTCCACAAGACATTGCCCTCAATCAATGAAATGCTCCACGTGTACTTGAGAAGAAAATACATCTTCAGTTCAGAGTCCCAAATTCACAATTCCTTCCTTCTTGATTATGCTATGTAGCTCTTCAATTGCATTGTTTCCTTTTGTTCAAATAATTTGTCTGAATTCATAATAACTTACTAGTATATATTTCTTAATGTGTGTCTATTTCTAATTGAATCTTCTGTAGTTTCTACCTTAGTAGGAGATTGCTGTTATAGCTGCTGCAGAAATATTCAGAAAATATAAACATAAATAAGTTCATTGTCATTTTTGGCTTTTGGAAATACAGTGTCTTCTTTTTCATCATATATCAATGCCTTTGCCTATAGTTATACTTTATCAAAATCAAGAACTGAATTAAAATTTTCTTATTTTATTTTACTAACAAATTGAAATATAATGGGTGAACATAAAGCTCCACATATTTGCAGTGGGAAATTTAATATGTTTTTAGTGCATGTTTCTCATTGTAAAAACATCACTATAATCAAAATAATTAACATGTCAATCATCTTCAAAGCTGTTTCTTTGTAATCAACCTTGTTTCTAGAAATCCATTGATTTGCTTGCTGTCACTAAAAATAATTTTGTATTTTCTAGAATTTCATAAAAGTAGAATCATACAATAAGTACTCTTTGTTGTCCACATTTTTTATGGTTTAGATATGAGGTATCTCCTAAAATCTGATGTGGGAGACACTGCAAGCTTAGATATAAAAGATTGGGTTATGATAACTTTAACCTAAGCATTGCCCTTAAGTTAGGTAACTGTAGGCAGGTAGGGTGTGACTGGAGGAGGTGGGCATTGGGGGTATATGTTCATCCTGGCATGGAGAGTCTCTCTCTCTCTGTTTCTTAGTGGCCATGTCCTGATCTGTTTTCCTCCACCATGTTCTTTGGCCATGATGTCCTACCTCACCTGGGACCAGAGCAATGGCACTGGTCATCTATAAACTGAGACCTCTGTGACCATGAGCCCCTAATAAACTCTTTCTTCTCTAAAATTGTTCTTGTCAGGTCTTTTGGTGCAGTAGTGGAAAAGCTAAAACAACATTATTTATTCAGCATAATTATTTTGAGGTTCATTGTCTTTATTGGGCTTATCAATTGTTTGATCAAATGTATCATTCAGTGGCAATTCGTTGTATAGATGTACCTCACTTTGTTTATCCATTTATCGGTTCATGGACATTTGGGTTGTTTCTAGTTGTCAATTGTTCCAAATAGAGTTGTTATGAATATTCATGTACAAGTCTTTGGATAGATTGTATTTCCTAATATTTTGAATAAGTACTTCAGAATATAATAAATGAATCACATTGTTTATTTTTCTAGTCTGTTAACGTGCATTACATTGATTGATTTTTGAAAATTAAGTCAACTTTGCATTCCTGGAGTAAATCACACTCAGACATTCTTTTATTCCTAATTTGTATACTTTTATTTGATTGTGTGTGTGTGTGTGTGTGTGTGTGTGTGTGTGTTTCTGCTTTACATATGTCTGGATTTGACTGGCTAAAATTGTACTTTAAAGGTTTGTATTTACATTTATGAGAGGGTATTGGTTTGTAGTTTTCTTATCTCAATGAGCTTCTCTGGTTTAGGTATAAGATTAATGCTGTGTTCATAGAATCGGTTGAAAAATTTGTTTCCTCTTCCTCTTTATTTTAACGGAAGGGTTTATTTAAATTTGTGTTATTTCCTCCTTAAATGTTTGGTACAATTTGCCAGTGAAGTCATCTCGGACTGTGGTTTTCTTTTAGGAAAGCTTTTTAACTTTGATGAATATGTTATTTTTTCTATTGAAAGAGACTTGGTAGTTTATGTCTTTCAAGGAACATATCTAACTCATTTAAAAGGTTTTTATTGACATAAGACTTCATATTATCCTGCATACATTTTATTTATGTAAAGTATTTGTAGAATCCACAACAAAGTCTCTTTTCGTTACTGGTAATTTTCATCTTTATTCCTCTTTATATAAGTTGATTACAAAGATTTATCCATTTATTGATCTTTTTAAACTGGCTCTTGTATTTATTTGCTTCATGATTATTTCAAAAATTATTGATTACTATTTCTATTTTTAATTTTCTGTGTTTTAGGTTTACTTCAGTTTTAATTTGTTCTTCTTTTCTAATTTCTTAACATGAAACATTGATGTGAAAGTTTTCTTTCCTTTAATTAAGCATTTGTTTTTAAGTACTGCTTAAGATTGGGTCACAAATCTTACTACTTTTTAATTTTAGTTTTATTTCTTTCAATTTATGTTTTAATTTCCCTTGAGACCTCCTCTTGAACCCATTTTTTAATAGTATTTTATTTTTATTTTTCAACATTTTCCAAATGATGTTACATTGTTGATTTCAAGCTTAATTTCAGTATTCTACGTATTTTCCATTTCTTTCCTCATTATCTGCATATTTTCCTCTACCTTCTTGGAGCACATTTATAATATGGATTGAATAGTCTTATATTTCTATGAATGCTATATTTTCATCTTTTTAACCAAATATGGATCATATTTTTCTGCTTTCTTGCCTACGTGGTTTTGTTTGATTGGATGATAGATGTGAATTTTATGTTTTGGATGCTGGATTTTATTGTATTCTGTTAAAGAACAATGGAGTTTTTTCTGACATAATGTTAAGTTACTGCAGATTAATTTGGTGGTCTTTGTGAGTTTTGCTTTCAAGATTTGTTATGAAGGGGATAGGATATTCTTGAATACAAGTATAAAATTATATATACACACACATATATATGTATATATATAACATAATATAATAAATATATAATATAAATATATTTATAATTATTAAAGTAGTAGACCCTTATGGACTTTGCCATACCCTTCGTTTGGTTTAATGATAAGTGCCTTCTCTTGACTTCAAATGACAAGAGTCCTTTGTTACCCTGTAGAAACATCAGTAATTATTTGGCTGTTGCCCTCTGGCACTATTGCCATAGTATCTAGAGTTTCACTCCATGTATATTAGTTCATATCATGTTGCCAGTAACAAAATACCACTGGAAAAGTGTGAGAGAAAAGAGGTTTATTTTGGCTAATGGTTCTGGAGTCCCAGGTCAAGAGGCCACATTTGTCAATGACCTTAATGCTGACAGAATGTCAAGGTGGCACAGGGCACCACCTGACAAGAGGCAGGGAATGTGCCCAGGTACATGTGTCTTCTGGTATCTCTAATCCCCTATCACGCAGCCACTAGGATTCAATAAATCCTAATGACCTGGTCTAATTCTGACCAGTTCTCAAAGACTCTACCTCTAAAAATCATAGTCTGATTAAGTTTCCATCTTTTCATACCTTTAAATTTTAACACATGTAATCTTGGGGGACACAAACTATCCCCAAAACTGAGCCCCGTTTATGTGAAAACTCAGTATTCAGTCCAAAATTCTTGAAGACTGCAGATTTCTGAAAATGTGCAGAATTCTCCTCTGGCATTCTGCTTCAAAATTCTCATGACCTCAGCTTCCATGAATTCTGCTCTTTGCCCTTACCTCATCAAGATTGTTAGACTCTGAGTTCCCATCCATGCCTTGCACCATAAACTACTCCCAAGTTGTATTTTGGGACAATCAAAGGGCTCACCTCATTTGTCTCTCTACTATTATAATCACAATCTTGGGCTGCATGATCCAGCGTTTTAAAATTATTATTCCATACATTTTCTTAGGTTTCTGCTTGTTTACTGTAGAAGGGTAATTGCAAAGTAATCCATGTATAATAGCTTCTATGTCCAAGTTGCAAATACACAAAATTTATACTTTTTAATCAGCGTGACTTACTATATTTTTGAACCAGATGGTATGTGCATCTGTTTTTCTTTCATCGTGTTCTAATGAAGACTCCATATCCCGATAGTAATTTTGGGGTGTATGTTTTCTAAGCAAATGTAAAGATGTTTTATTCACCATTCCCAAGTAGTAGTTCCTTCAGTAACATGTCTATGACTTCTTAACAAATCCTTTTATTTTAATGCTAATGTCAAATCTTGGCCTTCCTTTGTTACTATTTCAATTTCATGCTTACACAAACTCATAGACCTATTCTGTTCTGCTTTCAAGTTCAATGAATTATAACTGTTCATTTGTCTTCACTTTGCCCCTTTCATGTATTTCTTCTAATCTCTTTGTCACATCACCTTATTTCAATGATCTTTCATTGTTACACTTGTTTTATAATGAACATCATGTATCTAGCTGATCCATCTCTTCACATATTTCTTTTTTAACCATGGATTAAAAATACATTAAGAAACAATCTATTTTACTGTTTTTTGCTTAATAAAATTCTTGATAGCATATGTGATAGAGATACTTGTCAGAGAGTGGTTACAATTTTATTCTATGGATGTGTGTTCAGTATAAAGTATTTGAATTGAATAACTATATCCACCTATTTTTATTGCATAGATATACTTAACCACAGTTTATTTTCTCAGTTGTAAAATGCAGATGAGTTTTCCCAAATTTCTAAGTCATAGGATCTCTGAAATATATTTAAAAATAATCACTGCTATCTAAAGTCTCTAATTTAGGGTCGCTTCATGAGCAGCAATAATAAGTTTACTTATTTACTTTTTGCAATGCTGGACATGGAACCCAGGTCATTACATGATCAATAGTAACTTTAAAAATGTGTATACAATGAATAAATCCAATTTACATAATTATGTTTCCTCGTTTATAAGTTAGGCATGGTAATGACTATATTAGAAGGCTTTGTAAAAATTAAATGTCACTTACAAGAGGTACACTAGTTAAATGGCACATAAAAGGTGCTTTGCAGAAGTTAAATACCTTCTCCTTTTCTGCATTTACTATTACCTCAAGTACGTTTTGTCGTTTGTTGTTTTTTGGATGGAGGATCGAACCCAGGGCTTCACACCAGCCCAGGATTTACCTTTTCTTGTCCTCCTTTTCTAATTTAACAGGGATCTTTTGTATGGCCAAAAACAGGGAGTGTGCCCAGGCATATTTACAAGGAAAGAATTTTTGAGCATCTGAGAAAATATGAGGAAGACCTTTAAAGAATCCTTCCTCTTGTTGTCTTGTCACTAAGGGTTTAATACGACTGGTAGAATGTCATTAACAAAAAACTTTGCTAGAAAATGAAACTAAATCCAGATGCATATAACACATCAATGACAATTACTAGAGGTGGGTAAGTCTGCTTAACTCGAGGTTTGATTTATGTTTACCTAGAATAGCTTTGCCTTCATCAATAATGGGCTACTGTTCTGAGAAAGTATATCTTCAGAGTTCACATAAAGAATGCAATGCATTGGAAATGCTTGTATTTAAAGAAAACAGGCATTACAGACTGATGTGCAAGGTGAGGTATGTACATGCTTTTTATAAACCTTTCTTTCCTGTGTATCACAATGTTTATGTAGACATTCTCCTTCAGAACCTAGAGTATTCCTTTGTTCTAACAAATATATTCCATTATTGTACTTTTTGAATTATGCATCTTTTTGTTCTCCTTATAATGTATAAATTGGTGTGAGGATTGAGAATCTTGATTTTTTTTTTTTCTCCACAGGACAATTTGGTGAGAGGTAAAACTAGGAAAAATAAAACAAAGGCATGAGTGGATTCAAGGCAATTTGGTGAACGATTAAGTGTGGAGAGGAGTTTTGGAACAAAAGAAAGTTTTATGATGATTCCCACATTATCAAATTAGCAAAGAAAGTCTGTGTGTTTGTTTTCCAGTGACAAGAGTTAATGATCAATTTGTGTTGGGAAAAACATGTGCCTGTGGTGTTTCAGAGGTTGCCCCAGGCTCACATGGCAACTGATCAGGTGGGCAACTTAATGAAGAAGGTGGTATGTGAAATAATTGGGGGGAAACAAGAATGAAAGTAATAAGAGGTTACTGGGAAGCAAGTGAGGTGTTTGCTCTTATTAATCAATGTGATAATAATGAAAAGTTAAAAACTGATCAAAGAGGATGAGTTGTAGATGTAGGAAAGAATCTTACTGTCCCTAGTGGTTATGTAAAGACAGGGCTGTGATCTGTCACTATGGCCTCCCAGGCTTTTACATTGACTTCTTTGGTGACATGCCAGTTTAACTAGGCCACAGTCCCTAGTTGTTCTATTAAACACTAACCTAGGTGTTGCTGTGCAGATATTTTACAGATATAATTTAAGTCCAAAACCAATTAATTTTAGTAAGGTGTCATATGGGTGAGCTTGCCTGAATCTGGCAGAAGGCCTTAAAATCCTGGCTGAGAATTCTCCAAGATATGGAAAATATTCCAGCTGTGAGCAACAGCATTGGATCAGGCCCATCAATCTGAGTCTGTTTACAATCTTTTCTTGACCTCCTGTGGACAAAACAGTGGCAGCTTTTGACCTCAGGTTCCAGACTGCTTGTGTGACATTGCCTTACAGACTGTCAGCCCTATGGATTTTGGACTTGCTTAGCCAGACCTATAACCACACAAGCCAGTTCCTAGTGTAAATAAGTAAATATACATATATTTAATGTGTGTTTATATATGTATATATATATAATTGAATATGATTATACATCATTCATATACACGCACACACACAGACTGATGCTCCTTGATTTAGAGTTACTTTTCAATAAACCCATTAAAATCATAAATTGAAAATATTTTAAATTGAAATGCACTTAATATGCCTAACACAAAATATGTAAGCTTGGCTAGCTTAGCAACTCAGTAATATTGTGGAGTATGAACTGTTTATCCTTATGACCTCCTAACTGACTGGGAATCTCAGTTCACTTGTGCTGCCCAGCATTGCAAGAAAGTATCATAAAGCATTATCACTAGCCCTGCCAAAAGATCAAAATTCAAAATTTGAGGCATGGCTTCTATTAAATGCATATTGCTTTTGCGTCATCTTAGAGTAGAAAAGATTGTATGTCGAATCATGATGGGTCAGAGACTGCCTATGTATGTATTTGTGTGTGTGTGTGTGTGTGTGTGTGTGTGTGTGTATGGATATACATAATACATGTACCTGTCATACATACAGGCATATGGTCATGTACATCATATGGTTCTTACTTCTCTGGTTGACTCTGATTTATATATACATCATTTTATATGCCTTAGATTTCCTAAATCTCCTTATCCACCATCTTACTCTCATGTTAATACCAAAATGATTAAACCCATTACTTAATCAATGTTACAACTATATGCATTTATAGTCTTTAAAGATCTCTAAGGAGAAGGCTACATAACAGATAAGTGATAATACATACTAAAAATATACAGGTATCTGCAAATTGAACTCTACCATTAGGCTCATCTTTACATTGGAGAATTTAAAGATGTCTAAAACCAAACTTATGGCACATTTTAATGGGTGATTATATAGCACAAAAATTTCTAGAATAAAATCAAAATAAAATTCTTAGGATTCACTAAGTTATCTTTCTAGCAAATCAGATGACCTTCACAGACAGTGGAGCCTGAGCTTTGTTTATTTTTTCCTTTCACCTCCCCATCAATTCAGCTATTAGACTACTTGTCTTACAGTTAGATTATACAGCTTTAGAAGCTAAAGTAAAGTAAAAGTTATATATCCAAAGTATCTGCATTTCTCCCTGGCAAGTGAAAAGGTTAATCAATCTTGATGAAGATGCTATAACTATTCATGCTAACAAATGAATATCTAGTAATGGGATTTGCATAAGATCAAAACAAATCAATCTTTAAAAAGTGAGAATTTCAGAAATCAGCAAGTAAGTTAATTCATGGATGGATGAATAATGTGTAAAAATTCTGTGGGCAGTCAAACAGTTCTGCACCAAGGAAATAATTATAAATCTGGTGAAAGTGAAGGCAGATGTACAGTAATGTGAGACATATCTATTCAATGACCCAGGCGTCCTCTCTGTTAACAATCCTACTTTATCTTCTCCTATCCTCATTCATGGTAAATACCTTTCTTCACTCAACCAGGTTGCCTGCACAATGAAAGATGCAACTCTACTGGGATCTTAAAGGAACTGCATTTGACTGCTCCTGCTTCCCTTCTTGTTATTTCCTTCAGTTTTAAAAATCGAGGCATTTTTTAATAATGGGAATTGAGCCTGGATACCCTTATCCATAACCTTTCTCCTAATCACAAATAAACTGGAAACCCAGAAACTCAAAAGCAGTATCCTGAGTTACCTGCCAGGATTGAAAGTAAAATCTATCACTATAATGATAAGCAGTATTAGCCCATTATAAATTAATTCTCTATTACGCTTTATGAAATTTGAGGCAACTAGGTGCCAAATAATTAGATTCAACTGTGAGGTAATATCCATATAGTTAAAGTCATTGTGACCCTTTAACCACCAATGGGATTATTTAAATTTTTTTTTACTTAATCTGTTTGATTTTAACTTTTTTTGTTGAACTAAAAATATCCCATAGATGAATCAATAATTAGTGTTTGTTATTTTATAGGTAATATCAAATCAAACTGTATAAACACCAAATAAAATATTTGTAAAGATTTGTTTAAAGGGATTTTATTCTTATAGTTAGGGAATGTTCTTGACTATTTCATCCATTAAAATCCTGTTCAAAAGCATTGTTTTCAAACAAGGTATCTTTCATGAAATTAAAAAAAGAAATGGTGCTATGTCATCACTTCTGGTTGGTTTTCCCATTTTCACAGGGAAATATCTTTACTCACTTGTGATAGAATGAAGATTCTGAACTCTGTGAGCTCCCAAGAACTTTTTGTAGGAACAGCAATATCACTAACCTGGGCGAGGGGGGAGCTGGGTACCATCATTGTATTTAGGGAAGAATTTTACTAAGGTGGCATATATGGTTTCCAGTTTTTCTCTTCTATAAGATGATTAGCTTCAGAAATTAAGCTGTGAGGGTCTCTCTAATTCTAAGCATTTATGATGTATAATTTGAAATACACTAAATAGAAAGCACAAAAATGATACAAAAACAGTGACATATTCAGCATTTTCTGATCTCAGCCAAATTTCAGTTACATGAAACACAATCCTCTCGATTCATAAATGGGTAGGAATGTTTAAAGGATCATCTAAACAAGTTGCTGGAAGCTCAACATAGAGTAGTTTGAGACTAAAAACTCTCAGGGAATAACACATTATCACAGTTTGCTTCCAGGAGTATCACCAAATCTTCACGGTGGGGAGCCAAAAGAAAAAAAAAATCCCTAATATTTCTGGCAGAGAATAGAGAAGGATTACCACTTTGAAATATGTCCAGAGCATTCTGCATTACAAAGGCAGGCTTACTGTATGAGGAAAAAGACTTCACCCCATCCTTTTCCAACCTGAGGGAAAGACCATTGTCCAAATCCAAAGTACTAGGGGGAAAAAAAAATAATTGAGACATCCTTGTGAAAGTCGCCATCTAAAAACAGTCTCAACAGTTTGAGATTTAATCATTAGGTTATTGGAGGTTTCTCCTCCCCAAACATTACCAATAATATATCAACAGTGATCAACACTGGATTATAGCTGAAATAGTGATCATAATTATGGAGGAATGAAATCTAAAAAGACAACATTTCTTAATGTGTACACACTTAACAAAATATGTGTATATACACCGTATGTTCACTGATTATTCTAAACTATACTTGTCATTTAAGAAATGGGTCATATAGTAGTTGAAAAATCAATATACAATAAAATATACATTATTACTTATCATAGAGATCATATTCCCTGGAGTAGTGCAATTAAGTTAAAAGTCAAGGATAAAATTTAAAAATCACAAATATTTGGCATTTAAAAACAGTTCTAAGTAACTTGGAGACTAAAGAAGAAACTATAAAGGCAATATTAAGATGTAGGGAAGACAAGAAAGTCTATCATCAGGGAGTAGACAGGTGGTCCTCAACCTGAGATGAGTAAGAACTCCTGTCTTCTGCTTTCACCCTGAAAGCCCCAGACCCTGGTCCTGACAAGTCCTCATTTATACTTAAATCAAGTATATAAGTATGAAGAGAAGAATTCCTTTCCTGAGAAAACTATGTTGAATCATGGAGTAGCAGGCAAATCACTGAGCCTAGAATTCAAATTCCTATGCCTGGGCTTAAATTCCAACACCACCACCCAAATTCTGTGAGCACAGGCAGGGAACTCCATGCCATTGATCCTCAAGCCCCTCATTTGTAAAATCTATTAACAATAGCTATATCGCTGGGTTGTTTTAAGGCTAGAGTTAGAGCCTTTAATAAAGGAGACATATATGAAAAATGCTTAATATGAACAACTTTCTTTTCCCATGTTTGAATTCTCAATGTGACTACACAACATAGATTCTTATTTATGTGTTCAGTTTAGCCTTGTACTTTAGGTCGATCTTGAGTTTAAAAAGGTCTGGGGATTAGTTTAGTAACCTAACCAACATCTGAGTCCTTATTTCCCCCAATTTACACTAGATCATGTCTCTCATCAAAAGATTTGGCTGTGCACACAGTAGAAATTTGAAACATAAATACCGAATAAATGAATGAACAAATAGTTTCTAAAAGTATATTTGTAAGTGGGATCTGCTAGTAGCTTCATTAAGCCTTTCCTCTCCACCTGACTGAAATTCAATTTTGAAGGGTTGTACACTTTGATCAAAACTCTCTTAAGTTCTTTCACAGGCGAATAGAATATATTGAAGAGTTTTCAAAGAGGAAATTCATTTTTCATGAACAGGTTGCTTGATATCTGCTCTCAAAAGTGCCCCAGCTAGTGGGAAATGCATAGTGAGCCTTTCTTGCTCAACTGCGACCTCGTACAAAATTCTTTCTATTGGATTTAGATTCGGTCTGTGCCAGGACTTTAAAAGTGCCTGGGTTTAAGATCAGTGTTTCTTAACCTTGGCACTATTAATATTTGGAGTCAATATTTTTGTTGTGGTTGTTGTTGCAGGCCTTATTCTGTTGAGAGTGGGATGTCTAGCAGCATCCCTGAATCCCACTCACCTGATGCCAGAAGCAACCCTACTCACTCATCCTGTTTTGACAGTCAAAATGTCCAGACATTGCTAAATACCCGCTGGCTAAGCACTGGTTTAGCATGATTCTTGTCATAATGTGGTACAAGCTTTCTTCAGAGTCAATGGGAAGTGGAAGGTGCAACATCGACTCTGGAATCTGCCCCACCATCCATCCATACAGTTGTGAAAGTGAGTGTCTCAGTTGCCTCAGCAAATCCCCAGCCTAAACCAAGTTTGCACTCTTCTCCTGAGTTATCACCCTGAGGGTACAAATCTTTAACAAAACGTCACTTCTCTGGTTGCAAATTCTATTAACTTCTGTATAGACTGTGTATGTTGTGGGAGTGGGTGTGTTTTGCATGAATCAAAGTATGTACGTCAAGATTTATATTCTTGAGGTCTGGATTGTTGAGCTTTTATTATATCATCTGTCAACAGCATAGGGATCTTCTAAAATTTCCCACTTCAATTATATTTCTGAAAAATAATTCCGTGCAAAGTTATTCTACACATCAATAATTCAGAAAGTTACAGTGTTTTGCCTCAGATTCTCCCAAAGCTAATAGAAATATTACAACATGATGTTATGTTGACACATTACTGACACATCTCTCCTTGTACCTTTAGTATTTTTACCTTACTGCTCCACTTCATTTATCTACTTACAGTGCTCAGAATATAACTGGATTTTATTTATTTATATTTTTTTGGAAGAGGATGGAGGGGGAAAGTAGCTAAGGACCTGACAATTTGGAAGCAGAGATCAAGTCATTTCCTTTTATTGTGTGTTATACTTTTTTTTATAACATTTATTTTGATTCATTGTAAACAAATGGGGTACAACTTGTTTCTCTGGTTGTACATGAAGTAGAGCCATACCATTTGTGTAATCATACATGTACATAGGGTAATGATGTTTGTCTCATTCTATTATTTTTCCTTCCCCCCCCCACCCCTCCCACCCCTTTTTCCTCTACACAATCCATCCTTCCTCCATTCTTGCCTCCCTCCCACCCCCCCATTATGTATCATCATCCACTTATCAGAGAGATCATCTGTCCTTTGGTTTTTATTTTTTACCCATTAGCAGAGTCTGCCAAGCAATGGCAGATGAACTTATTTGTGTTAAAAAAGATATATTTTGCTTTATATTTGCCATCTTGTTCCTTTCTAGGCTCTTCTAATTCTTAATATTTAGTGGGAGTTTATTACTTTGGTCTTACTATACCTATTTTAAGAGGTATACTTTGTATTTTTAATTCTACTAAAAGTCATTTAAATATTTCTCTCAGTATCTGAGAATGTTTCATAATTCTTTAACTTTTTCATTACTTATTTTGATTTTATTATGATAGGTATGTATGGATTCAAAATTACAAAGTATTTCTGGTGACTTATTCCCTTTGTGGATAAATAATGCCCCTCTTGTATCTATAAAAATTCTTTGTAATTTAAAGACCTTTTTTTTTTCACTATAGCTTCCTTTGTCTTGTGAATCTTTGAACTGCTTTTCAATTCCTACTTCCTTTTTTTTCAGTGATGAAATTTATTTTATTTATTTTGCTTTTTTAATTTTGTTGTATATTTAAGGTATATTTAAGGTGTATGAGATGTTTTCATACATGGATATATACATGAAATGATTACTGATGTCAAACAAATTAACATAACCACCAGTTTACATGCTTATCTTTCTTCTTATTTATTTATCTTTTTTGCTATGAGAGTGTCTAAAATCAACTTCCTTAGCAAAGTTCCAATACACAGAACGATCTTAGGAAGTACAGCCCTCATATCATACATTAGATGTCTATATTTTTTCATCCTACATAACTAGAGACTCAGTTGCAGGCTGGCATCTCAGTTCAGACCTGCCTCTTCCCATTTTCCTGTTCTCTGATCTCTGGTAGCCTCTGTTCCACTCTTTCTATGTATTCATATATTTTTTTCAGATGCCATGTAACTTCATCATTTTTAAATAACTGTAGACATGAAGAAAGTTTGTAAAAACTGTACAAAGTTCCTGTATACCATATGCCCAGCTTCTCTAATGTTAATATCTTATATAACCATAGTACAGATATCAAAATCCAAACTATATAATTGTTGCAGTTCTGTTAATGAAATATCTAAATGTACTGAAATTTCACTAGTTTTTTCACTTTCTCTTCAAGTATCCTATTTAGGTTCCACATTTTGTCCAGTTATTTCATTTTTAGTTTCTTTCAATTTTTAAAAAATTCAATATGAAAGGGATTTTTTGTTGTTTTGAAGCCATTTACATTTACTTTTTTTTATTGTAAACAAATGGGATACATGTTGTTTCTCTGTTTGTACATGGCATAAAGGCATACCATTTGTGTAATCATAAATTTACATAGAGTAATGTTGTTTGATTCATTCTGTTATTTTTTCCCCATTTTACCATTGATCCCCCACCCCTCCCACCACTCTTTTTCCTCTATACAGTCCTTCCTTCCTCTATACTTGCCCCCCTCCCTAACCCTAACTCTAACCCTAACACTAACCCTTCTCTCCCCCCATTATGTGTCATCATCCACTTATTAGCGATATCATTCATCCTTTGGCTTTTTGAGATTGGCTTATCTCAGCATGATACTCTCCAATTTCATCCATTTGCCTGCAAATGCCATAATTTTATCATTCTTTATGGCTGAGTAATATTCCATTGTATATATATATACCACAGTTTCTTTATCCATTCATCAATTGAAGGACATCTAGGTTGGTTCCACAGTCTAGCTATTGTGAATTGAGCAGCTATGAACATTGATGTGACTGTATCTCTGTAGTATGCTGATTTTAAGTCCTTTGGGTATAGGCCAAGGAGTGGGATAGCAGGGTCAAATGGTAGTTCCATTCCAAGTTTTCTAAGGAATCTCCACACTGCTTTCCAGAGTGGCTGCACTAATTTGCAGCCCCACCAGCAATGTATGAGTGTACCTTTCTCCCCACATCCTCACCAACACCTGTTGTTGCTTGTATTCTTGATAATCGCCATTCTAATTGGGGTGAGATGGAATCTTAGGGTGGTTTTGATTTGCATTTCTCTTATTACTAGAGATGTTGAACATTTTTCCATATGTTTGTTGATTGCTTGTAGATCTTCTTCTGTGAAGTGTCTATTCATTTCCTTAGCCCATTTGTCGACTGGATTATTTGTATTCTTGGAGTAGAGTTTTTTGAGTTCTTCATAGATTCTGGAGATTAGTGCTCTATCTGAAGTATGATTGGCAAAGATATTCTCCCACTCTGTAGGCTCTTTCTTTGCATTGCTGATAGTTTCCTTTGCTGAGAGAAAGTTTTTTAGTTTGAATCTATCCCAGTTACTGATTCTTACTTTTATTTCTTGTGCTATGGGAGTCCTGTTAAGGAAGTCTGGTCCTAAGCTGACATGTTGAAGATCTGGACCTACTTTTTCTTCTATAATCTGCAGGGTCTCTGGTCTGATTCCGAGGTCCTTAATCCATTTTGAGTTTAGTTTCGTGCATGGTGAGAGATATGGGTTTAGTTTCATTCTGTTGCATATGGATTTCCAATTCTCCCAGCACCATTTGTTGAAGAGGCTATCTTTTCTCCATTGCATATTTTTGGCCCCTTTGTCTAGTATGAGAAAATTGTATTTATTTGGGTTTGTGTCCGTGTCCTCTATTCTGTACCATTGATCTACCTTTCTATTTTGGTACCAATACCATGCCGTTTTTGTTACTATTGCTTTGTAGTTCTTGGATAGGAAGAATTAATGTTGTCAAAATGGCCATACTACCTAAAGTGCTATACAAATTCAATGCAATTCCAACTAAAATCCCAATGACGTACCTTACAGAAATAGAGCAAGCAATTATGAAATTCATCTGGAAGAATAAGAAACCCAGAATAGCTAAAGCAATCCTTAGCAGGAAGAGTGAAACAGGGGGTATTGCAATACCAGATTTTCAACTCTACTACATTTACTTTTTAATTTGTACATTTCATCTCCTATTACTCTAGTGTTTGATTTATATATATGAGGATATCTTTATATATTATATATATATTCCCATATATATATTTTATATTATAATATAAATATATTATATTAATATATTATATTATATTATATTAATAATATAAATATATTATATTAATAATATATATATTATTTAGAGTCAGAGTCTCCCTGAGTTGCTTAGGGCTTCACTAAATTTATTATTCAATATGTTTTTTTAAAAATCTCACTGGAGATCCTCCTGCTTCAGCCTCCTGAACTGCTGGGGTTACCGGTGTGTGCTACTCTGCCTGGCTTAGTGTTTAATTCTTGGATTTTACATTTCTGCATTGTTTATTATTTTCTGTTACCTTAGAATGTCCTCTACTCTACTTACATTTGCTTTCTAAAGATTTGAAAGAAAATGGTCCTATTTGTAATCCTCAAATTCAGTTAAAATTATTTATATTCCTCATTAATGAATAGGCTATCACATATAAACTTTCCCTAATTAGCAATATTACATGGATACTCTTCTGAGTATTCATCCACAAAGTAAGATATTTCCCTTTCCTGTTCCAAGTCTTTATGTTTGTCACCTGGGTTTTCTAGTAAAAGTTATTTATTTCATGACATATAATTTACATTTCGTATTTAGTTTGTTTTTGGTTTGGCTCCCTGTTGCCTGTGTATTTTTAGGCATAAAAATTGTATTTTTAAGCATAGTAATTGTCAATCAGATTTTTAAAAATATATTGAATAAATAGAATATTTCAGGCAATGTTACATGTTTGTAAACATTATCTATTGCTTTAGTATCTGAAAGATAAATTGACTGTTTAAGATCATCAATACCTAACTTGTTTCCATAGCTCTTCAAAATTAGCAGTGCAGAAGAAAAGTTCAAATGACTTTTAATCTTTTTTCAATTAAATGTGGAGTAATTTCCTTTTAATTTTATAATCGAAACATTTGACCTGACTAATGGTAGGAGTTTTCATTAATTTTGCCAGTGCTTGGTGGATTCTTCCATACTTCAAACGTCTTTCTTCATTGAGAAACTTCAAATTCTGTTTTTGAATCCTTCAAGTCTCTTATTTAGTAACTCCAGCTTTCTAGGGGTTAGATTTCTATTCTCCATCATAGCCGCTACTTTCTGTCAGCGAGTCTCCTTGTCTGTTTTCTTCTATGTTCTGCAAGAGTCTCTCAGTTTCAACTTGAAGGTCATTTGCTCACTTTTAATCAACATCAGTTTGCAGTTTGATGCTCTGTTAAATCAATATCAAGTTGAGAAGAAAGGGCTTATATTTTTGGTTTTAGATATTTTTCTTTATATTATTTAGTTCCATTAGTATTTCAGACTAAATTTCCCTTGCAAACATTATCTGTCACTTTTTGAGAGTAACAATAATAGCTTACTTTGAGCTAACTATATGTTGAAGACTTTATATCTACAAATTTACTTAATTGATGCTACAAGTATAAAATCTAAGCATGGTAATTGTCCACATTTTACCATTATGAATCTGAGACACATTGTGTAAGGTAACTCTGTGTTCAGAGCAACCCAGCTTGGAGTGGGAAAATCAAGATAGTCATTGATCCTATCCAACATTTTTCAGCACAAGGAAACTGAATTTTCTGTCTAAAACTTTTTCCTAGATCTCATAGTTAAACATTTTAACCAAAAGGTTTGTCTTCAAAATCATGAGTCATATCCATTGTTCTACAGTATTTTTCAGACATATGTGAAATGGTTTTAAAATTGGAGCCTGAGACCTTTTTTGAGCTTAGTAATATTATAATATAGAGTAACTATACTCTACTACTGTCATGATTCTCTGTTGTTTCAGACTGGTAGATGATCTGGAATTGGAGAACAGATGCATGCACAGAGTGTCTCACATGCTACTGTTTTGCTTGAACAGCGGGACTTCCTTCTACCCTCCTGTTTGCATCTCTGACATTCTGATCCAGTGAAAAATATAAGAAGAGCTGTGGCTTCCGTGAACACTACTTCTATAGTGCGTCTCATCCCTGTCCTCACCACCTACAGTACTTGCCTTAGAGGAGCTCCACATCTCAGGAGGGATGCCCAAAGCCCCCTACTTTATATCTTGTTTCTTTTTTTTTTTTAATTTTTTTTTATTCTTACAGAATAAAGATATCTTGTTTCTTAAGATTGACTGTTGCACAATATAGAAAAGGGGGAAAAAAAAGGGAAAGGAACAAGAAGCAATATTGTTACTACTTAAATATCTATTATTCCCCTGTAGTAGAGTTAGGGATTCAGTTTTCTCATTAACAGCAACTGACAGACTCTTTCTTTAATGAAATTCAAGTCAGGTTCCCTCAAGTCTTTTCCCACTAGGCCTCAAAGTCCTTTCTCACCAGGCCCTAGGTTTGTCTTCTTTCTCTGTCCTTCTAGAATCTGAGAAAGAACCTTACTAAGCCAATTTACCCCCACCCTTGGTATATGACCACCCTCAATATCTTATCACCCTGACATGCCTTCAGCAGTAATTCTATCAAATCAGTTTAGCCAGAAATCCTCTTATTCTTTTTTCCATGTTTTATTTGTACATAATATAATAACACATTGTTGATGGTATTCATCATTACATATTTGTTATATGCATATGATATAACAATATAATTTGATAAATGTCATTTTCCAATATTTCCCCATTCCCTTCACTCCTCCCTTCCCCACCCCAGTCCCTTTTCTCTACTCTATTGATCACCCCTTGATTTTCATTAGGTCCCTCACATACCTTTCTTTTCCTTTTTCCTCTCTAGCTTCCATAAATGGGAGAAACCTTAATAACCTGTGACTTTCAGAGTATGGCTTATTTCAATTAACATAACATTCTCAAATTCCATTCATTTTTCTGCAAATTATGTAATTTCATTCTTCTTTATGGCTGAATAAAACTCCATTGTATACTCATACTGTATTTTCTTTATTCATTGATCCATTGGACACCTAGGCCAGTTCCATAGTTTGGCTGTTGTGAATTGTGCTGGTATAAACCTGGGTATGTACGTGTCACTGTAGTAAGATGCCTTTAATTCTTCAGGGTAAATACTGAGGAGTGGTACTGCTGGGTCATATGGTGGTTCCATTCCTAGTCTTTCAAGGAAGCTCCATAGTAGTTGTACTAATTTACAATCCCACCAACAGTGTAAAAGCATTCGTTTTTCTCCGTATCCTCTCCAGAATTTATTATTGTTTGTATTCTTGATTGCTGTCATTCTGACTGGAGCGAGATGAAATCTCAGTTGTTTTGATTTGCATTTCCCTAATTGCTAATGGTGTTGAACATTTTCAGAAAAACTCTTATTCTTGACATTTCCTCTTATTCATTTTGCATCCGTGGACACCCAACCTGCTTTTGGCTCTAAATTTCCATTTGTCCTCTCACCATGACCCCCTTGAGTAAAAATCTGCTTTACCATCTGTATAAGCATCACAAATAATTTTAATACAACCTAAACACTGAACAAAGAAAAGTGTTAAAGTGAGTTTATTATATTTGCTTGGGAAGATAATTTAATACCAAATAATATTTTCTTCAACATTCTTGACAATTGGTCTTTCTTCTTACTGTATTTTTTTTTTTTTTTAATAAATCAGTTCTGTGCCTTTGGACTTTCAGAAACACTACAGCAGACATTATAAACAACTAACAGTTAAAATGAAGTTTTTTTTTCTACTTACAAAACAGAGATTTTCAAAATAAAATTAAAAAGGACAATGTAGATAATATTACCAAAAGTAATCATGAATTTTGTGTTAATCTATGTTGTGAGTATATTTACAATGACTACAGATGTATGAAATGAAAATGGATATGTAGATATGTATTGAATATTTGTAAAAATGGTAAGATGCATTTTTCTATAAATTTCATCTTTCAATGACCAGCATCATTTTCTGTTTCCTCACATGGATGCTTTAAAATCAAACTGCATAGAAGTAGTCAAACTTTTGTGAAAAGGCCATGATTGAATTACTCTCATTCTGAACTAGAGAGTAAAGGGAAAATTAGTGTCAATTGCATGATACAAATTTAAATTAAAGCATTAATATACTGTATGTTACCAGAACAGAAAAAGAATTAGGGATATACTAAAGACTTAAAACTTATAAAATCTCTCTATCTCTCTGTATGTTTAAAAAATGATGAAAATGATATACCAAGAAGTCGTACATTCTGGGGAATCAATTCGTCAAAGAACAATGGTAGTACATTATGCACTATGCAATTATTTCAGATTACAAACTGAACAATGTACCCCAGAGATGCAGGCTCTATCACCCAGGAAGCATTTTTTTTTTCCAAAGCATGTTACATTCATCACCTCACACTCCATCCCATCCCATACACAGAAAATTCTGATATATCCCACTATGAGGGTTGATAGTGACCCTTTATCACCCTACCTAAGCCTCTCTTCCTGGCCTCATGCACCCTTAACATGTCTATTTTTGTTCGTTCCCTGCTAGTGAAAGGTCTACCACCCTCAGGAGAGTTGACACCTAGACAGGTAAGAAGATATTCTCTGGACTAAAAAGTGATAACAACTCAGCAGACCTTGAAGAAGTCACAGATCACACAGGAGGCAGATAATCTAAAGCTGTAATTGTGATTTGGTGTGCTCAGGGTTTCATTTGAGGTAGACTCTGTGGAACAATGGAGGAGGCCTCCTAGTCCTACCTTGAAGAGGTAGAGATTCAAAAAGAGTTTAGAAAGAAGTTAGCACTTCAGCATAGTGTTCAATACATTTTGAAGAATTTTCCAGACACACTCATAAGAAGAAAAGAGTAGCATAATATCATAATTTGCTACTTTCTACTTCTATACAATGACAAGAAATAACTGCAAAGAGAAAACATCACCATATGAATTTATTGTATAGGAAGTACTGTACTGTGCTCAGAACCTTATTGTATTGGTCATTTTAGGATTGCTTTCTCAGCTACTGTCTTGATTCAAATTCTACTCTCTGTCCCTGGAAATTCCTTTGCTTTTGCACTTCAGTCTGAATCTTTCCAATGAGGAGAACAGGTAGGATGTTCAAGGGAAAGAGAATAAGGTCAGGGTACTTGTTACTCTGCTGGCTTCCTGCAGGACCCCTGTGGGATAGCTGTGTCTCACACTCATAGGACGTGGCCCTATTAGCCAGCCCTCTCCACACAGCCCTTAGTACACGTTCAGCAACCCTTCCTCAGTACCCAGCACTTTCTAGTCCAAGGCTTCTGAAATTTCCCTCCTGATTTCCCTGCACCCAATTTATAAATTAGGTGAAAATACTTCCTTTATTATATTCTTCTTAAGTAACCTAATCTGAAAGGGTCATCTATTATCAGGAATCTGCTCCCATTATCTGATTTAACCATTCCTACAATGCAACAATAAAGACACCACTACCCGATTATTCTCACTTGAGTTAGGATTTCTGTGGAGAGTACAATGATTCTAAGAATGACGGTCCTTTATGTCAATGTATGATAATATGCAACCCACCAAAAATAGGAATATTATTATAGTTATCATTTATTAGATACCAATCATGAACAATCTCTTTAAATGTGATCTTTATTAATTCTCAAAATATGTATTTTGGATTAATTATATTATGCTAATTTTATGAGAGAAACTGGCTCCCAAAGGTTAAGTAACTTGTTTGCAGTCACACACCAAATATGTAGATGGAAAGAACCCTCTGTCTGTTTTTGAAATCAGTGCTGTCATTTTCCTCTTTAGATGCAGTTCCAAAAATTCATGAATCACTTTATTACATCTAATTGCACACAGTTAAACTTTGCTTCATCTTACTTTTTATGCTAAAAGGTAAGAAAAATATATGAAAATGAGACTATAAGTTGAACTAATGATGGCAAAGTTAAAAATTCACATAACTACCACACAAGTCAAGAAAGAGAATGTTACTGGTATTAAATGTCCTCAATGTATCACTTGATAATTACAACCCAATCCCCAGAGGTAACCAAAATTATGAATTCACACCAATTGTTTATTTGCCTTGAAAAATATTTTTAGTGCTATGTATGTATCTCTATGTAATATATACACTTCTGTTTTGTTTTAGAATTTTCCATAAGTGGAATTTATTGCTTGCATGCTTTCATAGTTTTTCTGTTATGCAACAACATTATAAATGCAAAGTGCATTCATGTCAGTTGATAAAGATAACCATTTGCTTATTTATGTTGTCGTACAAAATTTCCTTTCATAAATGTGCCATAATGCATTAACTCATTCAATGTTGACGGAAATTTGTGTTGTTTACAGTTCTGGCCTATTCATATACAAGTGCTATGAACATTCTTACAAATGCATCTTGATAAACACAGGCATGTGTTTCTGTTGGGTGCATATTTGATAGTGGAATTGTTAGGTTGTTAGGTAATCAAACATGCATATGTAAACATTGCCAAGCAAATATCCAAAGAATAGGCATGAATTTCTACTGTATACAAATTCTAGTTTTTCCACATCCTCACCAATACTTGGAATCTTTAGTCATTGTTAATTTTAGATCCCCTGGTAAATTTATCTTGGTATTATTCCATGGTGATTTTAATTTGCATTTCTCTGACAACAAATAAGGTTGGGAAACTTTTCCTTCTGGATCTGCAGAAGTTCTTTAGATGCTTTGGATATGTTATAGTATGTGTAGCAAGTACCTTCTGTCACTTGGTGGCTTTATCTGTGGAAAAACTATATCTCGAGTTATATAGTTAAATTTATCAATTTCATTCATTGTTGATGCTGTCAGTGTCTTGGTTTTAAAAATCTAACTATGCGTTAATGCTACAAAGACTTGTTTCTGTATTATCTTAGAAGTGCCTTTGACATATATGTCTCCTATTAACCTCAAGCTGATTTTCATGTACATGGTAAGTAGGAAGTCTAATATCTGAACAGAATCAAAACCTTTATCATCTTGTTAGAAAACAAAATGTAACATTTACTCACCTCCAACTCCTATGTTACTTTTTCTTATTCATGGCAAGTTTTTCCACTCTATTTTTAACTGTGATCCCCACTAGACATTACTATTACTATTTTATGTATCTTATGTTTGTGTACATTTGCCCACATATTTACTATTTTCTGTTTTTAATTCCCTCTGACTTTTCAGGCCTTATATTTGTATTTCTATTTCTTTCAAAAATAAATTGTATTGTGTATGTTTGAGGTTTACAATATGATGTTGTAGGATACCCATAGAAAATAAAATGGTTACTATATGGAAGTAGGTTACCATAGCTATTGTGTCACATGGTGACCTTTTTTTTAAATTATTTTGGCAGGGGGATGGGTTCCAGAGACCTCATCAGATACCAAAGTCTAAGGATGCTCAAATCCTGTATATGAAATGGTACAGCATATGTATATAACCTATGTGATCCTCTTTGTAGCTATAAATCAATTCTAGATGACTTACAGAACTAGATACAATGTAAATGCTATGTAAATAGTTGTTATACTGTATTATATAGGGTATAATAAAGGGAAAAAAAAAAAAAAAAAGACTATGCAGGTTTTGTACAGGAATAGCTGAAGAAGACCTAACAACAGAGTCCACTATAGTAGGCCAATCTGTGGATCGTAGACCCATACAAATTCGTTTTTTGTTATAATACCCAACCTCTCATCTGTAATTTTACCTTTGCTTTATTCATGATGCAATCTGCATAATTTCTTAGGATTTGACTTCCAGTTTACTAAATTTCACTCACTATAACCAATCTACTTCTAGTTGCATATTTTTAAAATTTGAGAGATTTCTTTTTTTATTATTTCTGGAAGTTTATTCAATAAACTACATTTTAATTAATAGTACTTATAATGCGTTAATTTCCTGGTTATGCTAATTGTACTCTAGTTATGCATGATTTTAACATTAGAGGGTGAGTACTCCATGTACTGTTCCCTACAACTTTTCTGTAAGTCTAAAATTAGCTCAACATAAGTTTTATTTAAAGCAATATATCAAACTAGATAGTAATTTGGCATATGTGATTAATGTTCTTTAAAAATGATAAAAATGTACTGACCCAAAGAAGACAGCGGGTGCTCATTAGAAGTGTGAAGTTTTCATTAATAATTCAATTGCATATGCAGAAATCATGCCAACAATAGTAAGAAGGACACAGACCAATCATAACTTTCAAAAAAGTTTTATAATAGAAAAGTAAATGTTTAAAACCAGAAAACTTTATTTTTACATTTTTCCTAAGGAACATGGTATCCCAAGGCGATAACTTCTGCATTTCTTATCATCATTTCCTCCACTCTTTCTCCTCTTCCTTTTATCAATAATATTAAGTGTAGTGAAATGAATAGTAGATATTTTTTTCTTCTTGAAAGTTAAACTCAAAGGCCTCCAGTATAAAAATATTATCTTGCAAATGTGCCAAATGAAGCATAAACAAATTTACCACTGAATTATGGCAAAGCAAGGAGGGTGGACCCTCTTCTTTAACAGGCCCTCAGCCATCCTCTCTCATGCTTCATTTCCTGTGCTACTTGAATTGTTCACTTTGCTGGAATTCAGAACAAAGCAGACAGGAGAAATAGTACTTGGCTCACCTCAACCACTAGTACAATTTAATTGAAGCATTCCTGACCTATTTTCTGGGTAATGAATCTAGAAGTCAGATACCAGACCTTTTCCTTCCACCTCCCTACTTTGATGAGAAGCTTCTAATCATGGCCAGCCTCACCTTCTCTTGGCATGGTTCAGGCTACTTCAGACTGCACATTATCAAGTACCCTAGAGGAATGGGGGAAGCTAAGTTGAAGTCTGGGGTATACAATTATTATCTGATTTAGCGACCTGAGCACACTTCATGTAGTCATACACAGAATGTAATAGCACATAGGCGCGCGCACACACACACCAGAGAATGGTGTTGGGATAGCTAATTCTCTTCCCAGAAGCCTCCATTTCAGGTTTCAAATGGCAGGTGTCACTCCATTGCACCCTGGGGATTCTGGCTCTCTTTTCACCTCATAAGGAGCACCCACCTGTTCCTATAGACACTGGGGAACCGGGGCACAGTCTATCTCTCCCACCTTATTACCAGCTCTGTGAGCCACATGAGAAGGAGCCAGCTCATTTCTCTTAATCAGTTGCAATGACTTTCAAAAGAGTCTGATGGCACCAATTGATGAAGTAAGTCAAGAGGGAGAAGCTAATCATGAAGGATGTGCCTTGTGCCTGGTGTGTGTTATTTATAGAAACCTCAGCAGACAAGAAGAATACATTAACATTATTAGGCTAAATCTACCCTGTGATTCTCAGTTCTTGTTCGTGGCAAATTCTCCCCTAACTGCTCCTTTATTATTCTATAATAATCCATGCTATATTTATTTTGGCTAAAATTGTGCCTCTTTCTGGAGGTGAGAGTGTTCCTCACCTTTTATTTCTCCTCTTAAAAAAAAAAAACTGATGATCTGATTTACATAGCAAGTCATAGAAGGAGAAAAAAAAAAAACTCAAACAACATAACATGAAAGACAGGGTCAGGAAAAAAAAAGAAAAGGCATAAAAGGATTGTATTCATTTGAAACAGTGCTATCTCACACAGGGCTGTCATGATAACACAATCAATTTAATTGCAATGATATATATGAAAAGAAAGGTACAGACAAGTAATGGAGACTTAAGTACTTTACCATCACATAGAGAGTGAGTTTAACAACTGTAACAATGAAATCCAGAGCAAATTTCTGATTTCCAGTTCAAGGAGATGTCTTCACCATGAATAACAGCAAATTAGTTTTGTCTTTCAGTTCTCATTTCTCAAAGAAGAATTCCAATGACAGAAATTTCTCAATACAATCAAATATACAGTCTGTTTTCAATTTCCCTTTATTATCTAATTAATTAATTAGAATAAGTCGCTTGCCTGAATCACAGTGTACATTGCAACTGTTTCCATAAAAATATCTTAGCCTATATTCTTCTCCTTTGTATTTTTTCTTTAAGTGTATTTATTGAGGAAATTAGATTAATATCCTCAATATTAATGGTATATTAATGCCATAGTCAGGGTTTTACTGATTATACCTACATAGTATCATGTAATGCCTTATTTATAAAATGGCCCTTAGATTTAAATTTTTCATCAGAATGGATTTGATTCTAAAAAACTGCTCTATTGGTGGTCATGTTTTTCTTTAGGAATTGTCAGATAGCTTAGTGCTAGCATCTCTAGTTATCGTGGATTGCTAAGTATAGCTGGTCTATTCTGTCATTCTCTTTTTGTATATTAGCAGCATCACTTATTAAGAAGTACTTTCCTGCATCACCTATTTGGTTACTGAGACATAGTTCAAAAGGAAGGGGTGAGATTAATGTTGATTCTCTTTATGATTTTTTTATATAATGCTTCCTAGCAATTTCTAATATTGCAAGTAGGATTTTATTATTGACATATATGACCTCATGTATTTAAAATTATTTAATGTGTTTTAATCCACTGTAATCATGTTCATTATTTCCCATCTTTGGCCACAAAAGCCTCTTCCTTGTGATTTTTGAGGTCTTTTGAAACTCTTTGGAGCTTTCTTGCTCTCTACTCCAAAAAGATTCTCTGAACATACGTATTTCATGTCCCAGAACTGAACTTGATTAGGGTTTGGTCATTGTTTAAGTATCAAAAGCTAAGAAATATGTATTACATATGTGTGAAATGTAAATGAAATTCACAGTGATTGTTATGGTTTGAATATAAGGTATCCCCCCCAAAGCTCAGGTGTGAGATAAAGCAAGAATGTTCAGAGGTGAAATTATTAGACCATGGGAGTTGTAACCTAAGCAGTGAATTAATTTACAAGATTAACTGGGTGGCAACTGTAGGCAGATAGGGTGTGGCTGTGGCTAAAGGAAGTAGGTCTCTGGGGGCATGCATTGGGATTTATATTTGCTCCTGGCATCGCATTCTCTTTCTCTGCCTCCTGGTTTCCATGTTCCAGTTACTTTACTCCATCATGCCCTTCCACTATGATGTTCTTTCTGCCTAATCTTAGGCCAAGAGCTATGGCGTTGGCCAACCATGAACTGAACCTCTGAAACTGTGAGCCAAAAAAACCTTTTTGTCTCCTAAATTGTTCTTGTCAGGTATATTGGTCCCAGCAATGCAAAGCTGACTAAAACAGTGATATTTTCAATTAGGAATCAAAACTAAATAGATATTTTTTCAGCACATAGTTATATCCCCTATTTATTGTTTCCATATGCATATCTGGGAAATATATACGTATGTGTGTTTGTGTGCATGCATCTATATGTGTACATACATACTTGTTTATATATATTTAAATGATTCAAACTGATACTTCCCTTCAAATCAGAACAGTGGCAATTTTACTTAACCTCACTGATTAAGATTTTTACATTTTCAGAAGATTGTTATAATGTCTTATATCATTTTCTCAGGTACTTAAAATACTTAAAATACCTTAATTTCTTTGTTCATAATAAGTTTCTTCATAGGAGGTTTTTGTTTGTTTGCTTTTTAGTTTTCTTGGTTTCTTGGTCAACAGTTTTTTTTCTCCCTGTGTTCATTAGCCACTTCTATAGTGAAAGTCCTAAATCAGAGATAATCAGCAAACATCACCTTTATCTGAAAAGACTCAGCTACAATTTCTCAAGTGGATTAGTAACCACTTTACTTTTTACACAAATCTTTTATTCCATCAAAAACTTGAGAAAATTCTTTTATCCAACCATATCATTTACTTTGGGCAGATAAAAGACTGTATCTATACATTTCAATGTGCTTTTGAACTAGTTACCAAATGCTTCTTAAGTATGTTCCTCTGAATGTATTTATCCCAAGCATGTGTCTATCTTTGCTGAAAACATGGTAAGAAGTCACTGGGGGCATATTCATAGAATGGTAGAATAATAATAAAGACAAGCAGTTGCACTTCTGGTTCTTGTTTCATTTTCCCTGGCCTCTTTGTAATCACAGAATCTTCAACTTTCACCAACACAGTCGTTCTCTCTTTCTCTCAGGGGTTATCAAATTCAGGCTTTGTAGCTGATACGATAAACTCTGTTCGCCCTTTTTCAAAAAGAATTTCATGTAACCATAGGAAACCAAAAAAAAAAAAAAAAAAAAAAAATTAATGTAGGTGACTCTGGGATTGAAAAGCAGAAAACTATATGTTGTACTATGTAGTACAACATATAGTTTGTACTATGAGTTTAACATTAACTATATAGTTTGTACTATGAGTTTAACATTGGCTTTTTCATTGAGAATATCAAAACGGTCAATCACAAAGCTAGGTCAAGGTGCAAATGCACAAAGACACAAAATTTATGCAGCTCCTCCTCAATGTGAAATAGAAATGCTTAATGTAAAGTGTCAGAGTCTCCTAATATCTTTCTCTACAAATGGAATAGGAAGGCTGGTGGTGAGCAGAGGAGAAATAACAAGAAAACCTGCTACTGTGGGTTCACAGTTCATTTCTGCAATTTTTCTTGGATGTTTTCACTGCCCTTGCTAGAAATCAGTCATGGTCTCTCAGCCCAGCGTTCTTCTCCAGGTGTTGCCAACATTTCAACTTTCACTCTATTTTTAATCTGTTGATGTGTTCAGAATGGCTAAGGACAGAGCATGATAGCAAGAGATAGTACATGATTGTCGATATTTCAGAGAAATCCAAAGACCTGGAGGACATGGACTGTTACAAAGAGAGTGAAATGATGGTTTCTTTCCACCCCCTAATTTTCAGCCACTGCATTAATGTCTACCACAGAAAACTATGACGCTAATATGAAATTCAACATATTCAGGACACAAGCTAATTCTTCATGAAACAAATTGTGGAGACATACATAAGCCATTCTTCCCACACAAGTCAGGGTAAAATACCAAAGTGTCAAGTTAGGAAAAAGAACTAATTTCTGTTAAAGGTTTATAGCATCTACATAAGTACTTTCAAGATTAGTTCAGTAAACCTAATACTCCTTCATAGATAATAATATTATGTTCCTATAAATTACCTCCAAATTATTTTTGAATAAAATAGTAACAAATACCACTAAGAATAACAATTTTATTCTGAAATAATTTGAATTTTAAATCTAGTTGCAACCTTGGGAAAGGGTAGGTGAAAAATCTGTTAACACAGAAGTATCTGTTTTCTCTTGATTTATAAATCTTTGCCTGGATTTTATATGCCACTCCCTAGACACCCGTATGGAAAACCAGGGAAGCCTCCCATTTGAAATTTAACACTTGTAAACAGTGCCTTATCCAGAAGGTCACCATCTGCAATTAAACATCATTTTAAAAGCCCGGAGGAAATAAAATGCTAAGTGTGACATTCTTGGGCTAATGCCTATGGTTTATGAAATTGAAGGAAATAAACATTTTCATTTTCCATTCACTCCTCGTTATTCTACTTCTTAATGCTGCAAAAGTAATATATTACTGTTACTTAGTATTTTGGGACCATATTTTTTTCTTAATATTTATATTTGGAAAGCCTGAATCTTCCTCCTTCTGGCCTAGGTATACAATGATTGTGAAGGATGGAAAAGAAGGGATAAAAATAGAAATTGAATTCATGCTGCAGAAATAACTATCCATATGGTAAAATACAAAATTATATCCTAGTTGATGCCATACATGAAGATAAATATCTAAATGGCAATACTAAAATCAATAACATTTTAATGAAAACACATTTTAGAAAAATCAATCTAGGATTCAATTCATTTAGAAAGATTCTGTAAAAAGCAAATGTCATCTTCTTGTTCTGATTCTAATCATGGTGAATTATTGGTCCCACCAATTCCCCTCACACATAAATAATTATGAAATGTAAAAAAAATGTAATGTGAGTATTTGTAATGGGAAGCAACACAGGATCCTGATCCATGCATGAAGAGGAAAACAGATTAGTTCCACATTCGTGCTAGTTTTCTTTCTTGGGGAACTTATCAAGAAATCTCAACACAAAAAATGGAGTTCTAAACAGAGAAATAGGCTTACCAGTTGAGGAATAGAGATCAGAGTGAGGAGCTGAAATGGTGACTGAAATTTCTGAAAGAAGATAGAAAAATAGATGAGATGCTCAGAGAAAAACACCTCATAGTCTGACAAAAGTTGTCTTGCATTGTTGAAAACATATTGAACTATACATGTGCAAAGCAGTATTCTGTGAGGCGTAATAAAGGTCTACTAACATTGGTGTGTGGACTAAGCAGGGATTCCAATAGTTACACAGGGCCATAACCATTGGAATTGCAACCAGTATAGTGGAGAGACTTAATTAAATACGCTGGGAATTCACTTAAACCCCCAGAAATTTGGCATTCAAAGAATAGTGCCACCATGACCCCAAAACAAGGATAAAGAATACTCCAAACTTACTCTTAAGAAGGTTTGATAAGATCAAACTAAACTACCAGTAATGTAACCATCTTCTAGAATAAAACAGTATTCTTTAAATGAAAATACTAATGTCAATGTATATTCTTAGTGAGGTCTTAAGTAACTTATTGAGACCCCATCTCTAAATAAAACTATAAAAAGAAGACTCATAACCAGTGTAGAAAAAATAAATAAATAAAAGACAACCTAGAGATTATGGCATGGTTATAATTAGCAGACTAGGATATTAAGTAGTATAAAATATGCTCAAAGATTTAAAACAAAAGATGAATGGAATCACTGAACTCTAAAGAAGAACCAAATTCTTCTAAAAATAACAAATTGATAAAATAATGTTTATAGAGATGAAAGTTAAAGCCAGAAATTACCAAAACATAGAACAAAAGAAGGAATATTACCACAGATGCTACAGACAGTATAAACGTAACGGAATATTATGATGAGCCTATGATAACACATTTTATAACTTCTACGAAATGCATAAATTCTTTGAATAATTTTATCAAACTTGACAGAATACAATATCAAAAATCTGATTAGCACTATTGTGATTATATAACGTGAATTTTATATTGAACAGCTTTTAAAAGATAAAATAATCCTCAGGTGTCATCTATGATCTACAAGGGGCTTAGAAATTGTCTTTCCTGTCTTGAGCAAATTGAGTATTGATGAACTTTCTTGGAACCAGAGGAGAATTTGGGTAACAGGACATACCAATCTCCTAAAATTGAGAGAGACAACAATAACAACAAAAAGTAGAGAATCACAGCCAAGATTCACCCACCGAATGCAGAAGCCAGAAAATCATAAAATGATAGGAATGCCAAGACAGTAACTTTTTGGTATATTGCTGGAGAGTAGACTACTATAGAAGTGAAACTCTGAAAGACATCTTATAGGACCCACATGTTAGTGAGTATTACCTCCAGGGACACTACTAGTTTTTTGATGTTGTTGTTGTTGTTTGTTTGTTTTTTAAATGGTGAAAAGTCAAGAAATTCCTCTGTTTTACTGGAGGACGGAGGAGGAAGACAACTATTTTAAAATAGACTTAGAGTATTCTTCTTAACAAATGTCAGGAGCTCCAATGTAAATGACTTTACAAGAGTCTTAACTGATGTAGAGGAAGGGAAATGAGCCACCACCGGCCCCCTCCAGCCTTCCTGTTTCCCCCAAGAAAGAGTAAAATCTAAGAGACTTTGGTAAAGATCACGGCCTAAGATGCAAATATTGAGACTTAATCAGAGGATTGTAGAATCTTTCCCTTCTCCCCACACTCAAACATTTAACTACTTACCCACTCACTTCCTGGAATAACCCAGCAGATGTCAATCAAAAAAATATGTAGAGTATCTGAATGCATAAAACTGAAAACTCTAAGGAAAAATATCACGGAAGATCTGCACATGTTAGAATGTTGATATTTGGAGGACAAAGTCCTTCTTTGCACATCTCTGAATGTTTGTGTCCCCCCACACAAATCCATACATTAAAACTGAACCTCCATAGTGATGGTAGGAAGACGTGGGACCTTTGTGAGGCCATTAGCTGATGAGGGCTCTCATCTCAGAAATGAGATTAATGTTCTTACAAAAGAGACTTGAGGGAAACCCTCTGTCCCTTCCACCATATGAGGATACAGCAAGAAGGGGGCATATGAAGCAGAGCATCTTCATCAGACACCAACTCTGTTGACCTTGAGGTTGAACTTTCCAGTCTCCAGAATATTGAGCAGCAAATTTCTGTTATTTATCAATTATCCAGCCTAAGGTATTTTTTTATAGCATTCCAAATGAACTAAAACACTCTGTACAAATGGAGTGTCCATTTTAGTGGATTAGAAGATTCAATAGTGTTAAATATGCTATTTTTTTTTTTTCAAATTGATCTGTAGATTCAAAGCCATCCCAATCAAAACCTGGAAAGCTATTCAGTGGATATCCACAAAATATTTAAAATTTGTATGAAAAGACAAAATACCCAGAATATCCAAAACATTACTGAAGAACAGCAACAAAGTTAAATGATTGACATGAAGTGAATTCAAAACTCATTACAAAGGTATAAAAAAAAGACAGCATGGTACTGTCTAAAGAATAGACACTGGAGCAGAACAATCACCCAGAAATAGAGCCAGACAGATAGAGTAAACTGGCCTTTGAAAAAGAAGCAAAGCCAATTCCATAGGGCAAGACCAATCTTTTGAATAAGTGGTGCTGAGACCATTGGCCATTCACATGTGAGAAAAAAATGAATCTAGACACAGGCCTAACACCTTTCATACAAATTACCTGAAAATGAAACTTAAACCTAAATGTAAAACATAAAACATGTAGAAAAACAAAGGAGAAAATGTAGGTCACTGTGGATTTGAAAGTTTTAGACAGGGAAAATATAACCCATGAAAGAAAAAGTTAATAAATTAGGCTTTATTAAAGTGAAAAGAAGGTAACTTTTGAGACAATGAAAATACAAGAGAGAGACTAGGAGAAAATATTTACAAAACACATCTGACAAAGGATTTGGGTTCAAAATCGAGCACAGAATTCTTAAGCCTCAAATTTTTTTTTTTAATTAAGTGGGCAAAATATATAACAGATACTTCACCAAAGAAGATATGCAATAAATGTATTGAAAGATGTTCACCATATATCAGTGAATTGCAAACTAAAATAATAATGTGGTGCACACGTTAGAACGCTGAAAATCCAAAACACTGATAATGATAATAGCAAATGCTAGTGGGACTATGATGCAAGATTATCTCTTATTCATTGATAGTGCAAATACAAAATGGCACAACCACTTTAAGTACTGTTTGGTTGCTCTTACAAAATCAGGTAGAGTCTTACCATAGAGTGCAATAATCCTACTCCTGTGCATTTCCACAATTGATTTGAAAACTCATGTCCTTGCAATAACCTATACATGAATATTTTAAATAGTATTACTCAAAATCCAAACTGAAAACAACAAAAATACTTTTCAGCAGGTTAATGGCTAAAAAAATACCTGATACAGCCAAATAAATTAGCTATCAGGACTTGAAAAGACATGGAGGAAACTCAAGTGCCTTAAAAGATTTCAAATTGTATGATTCCAATTATACAGCATTCTGGAAAAGGTAAAACTAAAAAGACAGTAAAAATAATAATAAATCATTGACAGGACTGCCAAAGAAAGTAGAACCTTAGAAGTAAAGCACAATTGTCTGGTATGATATTTTAATAGTGGATAATAAGACATTATACCATTGACAAAATTCATAAAACTTTACATCACATCCAGAAAATTTTACTGTATGTTAATTTAAAAACTAATTTAGAAAGTTGGAGAAACCCAGAAAAGAATGTACTGTGACAAGAGACTCTAACTATATTACAAATATGCTCAACAAACTTATTGAAGGGAATTGGGAGAAAATGTGCTGTCCCAAGACTTTGGCAATAAGTGAAGTCTGTAAGACTTAAGGCAAACATGCTGTGCATGAGCATTAATTATGCTTTAGTTGACATGGTTTTTTCTCAAGGATGTGCAGGTTAGCAATTTGAATCCTATTATGCATGTATTCTAGGATATTTGCTTACAATATTTTAGAATACATATGTTCTAGAAATAAAACAATAGATGGATAGCTGAAGTCAGATTTCTTACTATTGAAAAGGGAGTTTACAGGTAAGTAAGGATTCACTTGATGATAGATGAGAGCCAGAGACATCAGTATGAATTCATGTTTATCAATGTGGATTCAGATAATTATCTATGAAAATATTTACAGAATATGTACATATGCACAGGTTAATATAAATACGCATAGGGGTTTGTTTGTTTTATCAGTGGAGTGGGCCTAAAAAAAAAAAAGTCAGCACTATAGGAGAAAAGAGTACTTTCAGCACCTAGAGCTTGGTTTATAATATGATTTCCTGATGAAAAAGACCAGAGCTTCTTGGAGAAATGGTTGATTCTAGAACTAGGGCAGAAAATGTACAAGATGAACCTGGAACATTACTTTCTTTTGTCCAGGTCTTCTATTACATCTCTATTTCTTTCAGATAGTTGTTTTAATATTGTTGTTGATTAAATTCCAACATCTGGACTTCCTCAGAGATGGATTCTATTGATTCATTTTGTTCCTTTGGATGGATCTTACATTCCTGTTTCTTTGTATGCCTTGTGCTTTTTTTTTTTTTTTTTTTTTTTTAATTGAAAACCATACTTTAGAATCTTGCATGTTAACTCTGGAAATCATCTACATCCTTCCCTTGGAGGATGTCATATTTTATATTGTTGAAAGATGTCTCTGTGCTAAGAGTTAGCTTGAGATAAAAGCTTAAGATCTTCTCAGGACTTTTCTGAGTTCTGTCCTTCCCTGGACAAGCATGGTGATCTAAATGTCCTCATACATGTGGTTGCTTTTGAATTCCATGATTCTTAAATACCTACTTTCCGAGAAGGGAAACAAGGATAAAGGAATAAAAGCCAAGACCTGTTTTCTAGATATCTTGGATATTGCATCAGCCAGTGGGGGTTTAAGGTGGTGGAAGCCAGCCTCTGTGCCTGTACCTGAGTATGTGGGAGCAACCATCAGCCATCAGAATATGGAGGACAAAGTCCTTGTTGCACATCCTGCCTTCAACACACCACACCAGAAACAAGCATGACTGCCTGCCACAGGACTGGGGGGTAAATAGCCATCACCACAATAGAAGCTGAAATTAACACAAAGAGCAGCAATTCGCCAGTCGTGCTTACAGAGATTCCAGATTTCCAAAATAGTTATGTCAGTTTCTGCAAGTATAATAATTTTCTAGGTAAAAAGATGGATACTTGGTGTTCTTACCCCACCATCTTCCCTGATGTCACTCCAGATAAGAATTTAAGCAGAGTTAGTATGATTTAGAGAGGAACAACAGCTATAAAAAGAAGAGAACGTCTTAATCCCTAGGCTATGGGAGAATTTAAAGGAGAGCTCAATAAAAAAATCTCTTTTCTAGTCTCCTCTTAATAAAGAAAAATTAGAACCCAAACTAGAGAGGAGCAGTTACCTCCTCTCTACCTAAAGACTTGCTTCATATTTTGAGTTGGTATTAGCATCAAGCCCCATTGCCCAGTCACTGTGAAATATTGGGTTTCAATTTGAAATTAACAGCCCATATGCCTTGGCTAGGCATAATGTGTTTCTCTTTTTATTGAAAACAGGAAAGGGAAAACAGATCTGAGGCAAACAGACACAGGAGGCACCTATGTAACAGACTGAATGGAACCATTAGGAGAACTACCTTTACCCTGTCCTTGAGCAGACAAGATAATCCATCATCTCAGTGTTTTGTAAGGCTCTTGTTCCTGATCATCCTTAACTAGTGAACATGAATCAGAATGATAAATCCTTGAGATTAAATACCAAATCATCAAAGAATAACAAGTGTGTGCTCCTACCCAGATGGGGAGATAATGAGCATTCATGCTTACTGTAGAGAGGAATTTATTATTGTCTGGTCATCACAGTGCAGAGGGCAATCCAAAATCTACCAGAGTATATCATTTTTTAGCTCATCAACACATTTATATATCCACAAAAAATATTGTTTGCCAGGCTTGAGTGTTTATTTTTGTCCCGGTTTAAAAACATGCTCTCGCTCATCGTTTTACTTAGTATAATTTAGTATGTCTGAAGAAGTGAGAACTGTATGAAGAGGAAAAAAGATCAATGATTTTAGAATCGAAAGTTATCACCCAATTTAGTGACTTTTCATACAACAGTTTTTTTCTAAATGTAAAAATAGAATAGAGTGGAATGAATGAAGGAGAGTAGAACAGGACAGTGTAAAATAATCAGCTATCAGATACATAAGGATATTGCTTCTTAAGACTGCCTGACACTACTTTAGGTATTTGTGTATCCTGAATCACAATGCAAAAATGATTTCTTATCATGACTCATGATCCAAAAATTTAAAAGACACTATTTCCAAAACAACAAGATTTTGAGGTTGTATTCTGTCAATTTGGGGAAGGAGAATTTAAAATGATTACCAGGTAAATGTGAAAGTATAAGGAAGTTGCCTTTTCATTAGTAACAATAGAAGTGATAAGAAGAATAATGATATGTAACAACTGTGCTGTACTGTGAGGCATATGAAAGGGCTTTGTAAAATATTTAGCATTGCAGTGCCTGGCAACCCATCCTTTATCTGAGAAGGGTTTGTTGCTGTTGTTTGTTGCTTTTTAAAGTATGAATGCCAATGTTTGGACCTTTTCCTGTAGGTCTGCCTCTGACCATGCGTGTTTGACAGACTGCATAGGTGTGTGCACAGCCAGCCTAGATGACACTGTCATTATGCAAATGTGACAAGTGAAACACCTAGTCAAAATAAATCTCCTTAATGTGAACATATTTAATGGGCATGATTTTGCCTCCTGTGAGCATAAAATGCTTGATTTTAATTGTCAGGGAAGAACCATCTATTTCAGAAATCTACCTAGAATAATACTAAGGCTGTGTAGTTATTAACTTGAGACTTAGGCTGATGAAAGATTTATTCAGAACACCTGAGCCACTTTGAAATAAATGCATAGGATTTACCATGCAGTTACATTGCAATGCAAGAGACGTGTCATAAGTTCTGCCATGAAGCTGGTTTTCTCACTTAGAAACTACCTAGAGTCCTAAACTGAATGGCTAAGAAAAATAGCCTTTCTTCCATCCAGGCTTATATCTACTTGAGACTGTTTGTTCCCTGATGTTTTTGCATGGAACATGATCGACTTTGACATATCTGCTTCTGGCTTCATGCTCTATTGTCAGCAGGGAGATTTTCTAGACATTCCTTATCTCATTCCTTCTGACTGTCTCTAACCTATCCACACATGTGTTCAGGCTCTTCGGAGCTGTCTTCTCTCTGGTCTAAGACCAATCAGTAATCTCATGCTAATTGACCACTGGAATGATGCTTTAAAGTGCATTTGATGGGAAGGGTGCTTTCCTGCTTGGAGTCTAAAATTAAAAGACAGATATTAGTCAAATACAAATACAGGGATCCTATTACCCTTTTTACTAAGTGAAATTTAGATAACCACAATTTAACAACACCACCTGTATCACTCCAGGCTCAATATTTATGAAGCCATGCAATTTACATAGCCTTGTGTTATTATTTATTTAAGCATTGGGAGAATTCTGAGACAAGGACATCATTATAGATAGCTGGGAAAAGATTGGGAAGGAGGGAGAAGAGAGGGAAACATAAATGACAACTTCGGCATTGCTTCCAACCACTTACTTAACACACACACACATCCTATATACCCACAAGATCAATGTAAGTATTTACTGAGCCCAGGGTGCAGGGAAATATAAATGTGCAAAATATTTGGATCTCCTTTCAAAGAATATATGCTCTACAAAGGAAAGTGAGCCAAACGCGAAATTATCTGATGCGGTCAATTTAAAATAATAACATCAAGTAAGCAGATTCACAAATTGAGTATTAGACTCTAGTACATCACAGATTTTATAGCAGCCAGAGGTCCTAATCAGATAGCAAAACTATGTCAGTATATGAGAACAGAAAATATTTTAACTTAGTCTCTCTTTAAGCGAGACTATTTCAGTTTGAAAGGAGGACAGGTGAAAGATGAATTATTTTCACCTTAAGTAACCTACTGAGAAATTCACTGAAGGAAGATCATATGATATTTTGAAGTACATATCTGTAGAGAGGTTGATTCATTACTAGAGAGAAGAATTATCAATACTTGAACTTCATTAGCAGAGATACTAGTCCCACTTTCTGAGTCATAAGTTCTCAGAAAAGAACTTCCAGTAAATGGCACTGTTTAAAGCTCTCAGAATACTCAAACTTGTATTGTTTTAAACAGATGTTAACCCTTCACCTTTTTAAGACATCAGGTACCAGCTAATATGATGCAAAAAGCAAATTATGGACAAGAACATTGGAATTCTTACGTAAACTGAGATAGAGATAGAGACTCTTAAAGGCCCCCACTGGGTTGAGCTCAGTGTATTGAGAGTAACAAAAAAGAAATTCAGCCAGTAGCCTGAGTCTGAAGGGTAAAGTGCCAGAGATGGGTTGGCTCTGCTGTGAAATCTCAACCAGGGTGACTGACAGTTATAGTTGCATTGTGCCCCCTAAAATTCATGAGTCATAGCACCCAGTCCTAAGAGTGTGGCCTTTTTAGGAGAGAATCGTGAGGTAATCAAGTTAAAATAAGGTCATTACAGTATGCTGTCATGTAACATGACTAGTTTTCTTATAAAAAGGGGAAATTTGGAGATAGGGAGACCATCTTGTGACAATAAAGACAGAGATCACAGTGATATTTCTAAAAGACAAAAAAATAAAAAATAAAAAAGTCAAAGATTGCCAATAAAACCTCAAAAACTAGGTGAGAGACATAATACACATTTTCCCTTGTACCCTTCAGAAAGAATCCACCCGGAGGACATCTAACCTTGAACCTCCAACCTCCAGACTATGTGACAAGACAAATCTTTTGTCTAAACTACCTAGTGTGTGGTACTTTGTTAAGGAAGCTATAACAAACTGGTATATTGGGTTACTTCCTCCATGTTTTTCAAAAGACTCACCTATGACCAACAAAGACTTAAATGCTTTATAGAGTTGGAAATAAAGTAGAGATCAGAATGCGTGACCTCATTAAGGTACAGAAAGGTTCCCACTCAGTAACATTGGATTTTAATATTTTGGTATTCTAGAGAGAAAACATGTAACAGTTGGAATTGTTATTAATCTGGCTAAACAAACAATCACGACAAAAAAAAAGAAAGAATGAGAAAGGAAAAATACAGTAAATGAAGCAGCTATAGGAATTATGGGGTAAATCTCACAGTTCCACATGTTCTGGACCATTGCAAACTTAACAAATTGTCATCAAGACAAGAAGGGCAACCAAAGAAATTCTCGAAGTGCCACACTATATTGAGACCTTCACCTGTCAAAAAGTACGCCAATACCACAACGTCCCCAGATCCACTCACCTACACTTTTGCTATTATGGTTTCACACTGTACCTTCCCTAAAAGGCACAATGAATATATAACCAAAGCCCAGCATGGCTTGCATGGATAGGTAGGTAGAACTTCACCTCTTGAATGCTTAAAAGGTACTAATTTAACCTGATTTGGGGTTGCAAATCTCCTTATCCAAATACCTCCATTATAGTGTATTCTGGAAAATTATGCTTTTTGCTCCCTTTTATTTGAAAATGCCAATCTTAAACTTACATTCAAACTTAATATGCATTTTATGTGCTATTTCTATCTAAGAAGTGGAAACACATACTCAGAGTCATGATAACATAATCAGTTTCTAAAACTAATGAGCCACTGATGAGACTTGATTGGCTCTTAAGATATGTGCACTGAGATTTTAAAAATTTTAACTAGATTTTCAAAAGAAAGGCTATCTTAGAAGATGATAATTTTGTTAATTATATATGGTTATTCCCAAGAATACAATCCATATTATTTATTTTGTTCTTATATGTCATTGTGTATATTATTAGCTCATTTAATCTTCCCAAACCTCTAATACATTGTTCTCAACTAACCTAATTTTGATGCAACAATTATATTTGAATATGTGCATAAATTAATGAATTTTATTTTCAGAATTTTAAAATAATAGTTAAGTGATATTTATACAAAGCCAAATATTCACCTGTGGATCTTGGAAGTCAAAGCTAGGCAATACATACGACTTTCAGGTATCTCTGTGGATTTATTAACAACCTGATTAGCAGGTCTGGTATTTCTCTCACTTAGAATATTTCCTAGCCCAATCAGAGGGAAATTAATATTTCCCAACAGTTCTAGGTATCACCTGGAGAGGGTTGTGGTAACCTCCACAATGAATTATTTGTAAGATTACCTGTAGAAGAATACTATGATTTCTTAAAACCTGATCACAAATTGAGGATTTTAATTTTTAATTTACTATTATGCTAGCCAGTGGGAATTTTGTTCAGAAAGCAAATGTTTCCAAAGAACTGAAATACTTCAAAAAGTTTAAAAATAAAATGTTTAGCAGTGTTCCTATCCAGGATAAATTACATGAATGATAAAATAAGGAATCTATACTTTCAAAATAGAGTTGATTAATAAGAACACATTGCATTCAATAAAGATTTAATGCTTACACTCTTTTTGACTATAGTCTGTGAGGTAGTTAAAACTGTAATGATTCTCCTATTATTTTAGTTAAGGAAAGAAAGTCCCAGAGACATTAAATAACTTGTCCAAAATAATCTCTAAGTGAGTGACATGCCATCCTTGTTTAAGTAGAAGTGGTGACTATTCCCAAGTGTATCTGAGGTGTACTGGCCAGTGTGTATGTCTAAGTGAAGTTGTCACTGCGTGCAGGAATATGATGCTTTTGAACCAAAAGTTTTGTGTGAAAACGCCCTATAGTGTTGCCAGATCTTCTTGTAAGGAACGGCTTAGAGAAGGGACTGCATCTTAAGGTATTCAGTTGGTTTTCATAGTTTCTGAACTACAGCTACCATTTCTCCACATTCCCATTAATTTAATTAATATCGAAATTCTGGGCTGGGAATAGAAATAGATTGAAGAAAGGAGAACCGGAAAGCAAGGATATCCAAGGACCAACGAGCAAGAATAAATGAAGAAAATATGTTGGACCAAAGGGATACACAGAAATTAGAGCTGAAGGTGAGATATTGCTGCTGAGCTAGAAACACTCAGGACCAAGGGTATGCATTGGTAAAAATTAAACATAGGGACTAAAAAAGGTTTGAATTGTAAAAAGAAAGATAAATAGATGGATGGGTAGATTAGTAGGTAAGTAGGTAGATAGATACAAAGAAAGAAAATAAAAATAAAATAATTATGTATGTGATTCAATTCTTTCACAATTGGTTGGAAGCATACTGTATTTTAATAAACTCAGAAAAGTGTAATAAGAGTCACTTCAGAACCTTGAGACCACACTCCCATACAGGCATAAATCATAGCTAAATTAATTTCCAGAAAAATCCACAGGCAGAATGAAAAACTGTGTCGACCAAGAAGGCAACTAATAGTTCCATGTGGCTACATAATTTTATGTTTAAATTAATTTAATTTAAATGAAGCTAAAAATTCATTTCTTTAGTCACTGTAACCACATGCCCAGTACTTGACAGTCACATGTGGGCTAGCTGCTATTTCACTCAACAACAAAAACATAGAATATTCCCATTATCACAGAAAGTTTTATAGGATATTATTGCTTTCAAATGTTCCATTCCCCAAAAGCAAAACATAGTAGCACTTGTTGAAGAGCAAATTAAAGACATAAATTATTCTTCATGTCCCTCCTGAGTTCTATCAGTCCTGTTTGACATGTTTTGTTTTGTTTTGTTTTTTAAAATTCAACAATAACCTCCTTTTATCTGACTGCCTTCTGAGTGCCTGTATTTTCCCTTCATAGCTATAATTGTTTAATAAAGTATATTACTTCATTCTGAAATTTTGTTTCATAATTTTTATCTGTTTTAATGCAAATTTCACACTTATAATTGCTTCCTAAGTTGCAAACCATTGTAGAAATTTGTGTTATGAGTTTTTCTTTCAAAAATAAAAGATAAAGTTCTTGATTACTTTTCCCAGTTCCTAAGAAGTTTCATTTTTATCTTCATTTACTTTTATCCTTTAGTTTTTTTGTTGGTTTTACTTCTGTTTACTCATTTTTCAATGTGCTGGATAATCTTGACCCTTAAACGTAAGTGTCCTAAAGAAAGTCAGTGAGATATAAGTATATATTTTCTTTTTCTTGGCTCAAGACCTCTCCAATATGGCATTTTATATGGCTTTTTCTGGTTTGGGGAATTTTTTGACAGTATTAACTCATATTTTGCAGTTTACGATGTTCTCACTTCAACCAAAGATTCCAAATGGGAAAGTTAATTTAAACTCCTAGATATACTGTTTTCAGTAGGAAAAATAAAGGAAAGATTTAGACTACACAGCTGTCATGTTCTTAAAAGAAATAAAGAAAATAAGAGCTAAAGAAATATCACTCCATGAAGACACAGGTACTAGTCACTTTCTTAGTGGCATGATACAATTCACCATAAATATATGCTCAATGCTTTGTCTTAAATATTAATTCTTAAGTATGCTTTTTAGAATGTTTTGAATTACAAGATGGAGAACATTATGGTGTCCACTAAATCTGCACTTTCAGACTTTCATTTATGCAGAATTCGAGGATTTGCTGAGAGTAATTTGCTTCAACTTTTCAAAATCAGCATCCATGTTTAAAAAGGTCTGGAGTGGAGAGGCTCATAGTATAGCTTTTAAAGTACACAGGAAATCTATCTTCATGCTAAGATAGGTTTGCATTAGCGAATGCTCTCACAGAAAGAAAACTATACCAGATAAACTACTTTTTAAAAATCTATTTAAAGACAGTGGTGAGACCAAAATCCTTGCGAAGACAGTCACTCCGAGTAATAAGGACACAACCAGCAGTAGAGTTTTCCCTTAGGGATGTTTTCTGATGCTCACTGGACAAGAGGCTGTGGACCTAGGAAAAGGCCTGGATGGAGGACTGCTATTAAAATAAGGTAAGTAGCCATGTTGACAGAAGTGCAGGGTGGGAGTCATAAAAATTAGAGGTGCATAGAGCTAAGAATGAGAAGGCAGAGGCAGAGAACTGAAAGAAACATAGTAGGTAGGTTTCTCCTGGGCACATGTGCTAAATTCTGAGGAATTATGCAACAGAAAGTATGAAGCAAACTTAACAATGATGCTGAAAACAGAAGAGAGATTTGGGCAATCTTATGCGGATTAGCCAGGTGAAAGAACATCATCAGGACATTGGGCTCTCACTGGCAGTTATTGAGGGTGGCATCATTGGAAAGATAAACTAGCAAAGTTGAGATCTACCAAAACTCAAGACAGCAAGTCTCTGATTGAATTAATATGTTTAGTAAAGATTTTATCTATCAAGAAAAAGGGTTAAAAAAGGGGGGTAGCTTTTCATCACTCTGACAAAATGCATGACATAAATAACTTAAAGGAGGATTTGTTTGTTTAGTTCATCATGTTATACATTAATACAGAGATTTTTAAATTATATAGATTCCATATTATACATATAATACATATATGAAAGGAGGGTGATGGCAGGAAGAAAATATTAATCCAAACCAAAACCAAATGTAGCTCTTCATGCTTCCTAGAAGAAGTATCTAATGCATGTTCACATATCTCCTTGTTCCACAAAACCAGAAACAGATAATTCAAAGTCTCTGTCACTGGTAGCCTCTTGCCTCATAAAGCACCTTAATGAGCACCACATATTCAAAAGTAAGGTTTGAAGTTTAGGAAGGGATGAAAAGTTAAATTGCCATGTAAAAATGACATGAACCAATTTAAATTATATGAGAGATCCTAAGGGTTGGAGACTGGGATATGGATGATGTATCATTTGTTCACTCCTCTCTCCTCAGTTGCTTCCTGCAGTTCTGACTTTGATCTTGGCATGTAGATGTGAGGGAATATGTCATGAGTCACCTCTGTAAATGATTAATTTATATGTCAACTCGACAGTGCCATGGGGTGCCCAGATACTTGGTTAAATATTATTCTGGATGTATCTGTGAGAGTGTTTCCAGAGGAGATTAGCATTTGAATCAATAGGTTGAGTAAAGCAAACTACTCTCCTCATTGTGGGTGAGTAACATGTAATCCCTTAAGAGAACAAAGGAGTGGAGAAAGGGAGAATATCCTCATTCATATCCCTCTCTCTCTCTCTCTCTCTCTCTCTCTCTCTCTCTCTCTCTCTCTCTTTCTCTCTTGGCTGGGAAATCAATCTCCTGCACACAGACTGGTACTGACACCATCAGCTCTCCTGGAACTCAGACCTTTGAACTCCCCTGTGTCTCCCGTTTGCACATGAAAGATCCTCGATTTATCGTCTACCATGAGCATTACTCGTCCCAGACAGTGACTTCTTCAGCTTGGGTGCCAACATGAGAAGACGTACATAGTCTAGAAAACTAACCAAGTCCTGCCGAGCTCCTCAGAGCTCCAGCTGACCATCAACCCTCAAAAAAATATGAGCAAGCAAGTTCTGGAAATCACCAAGTTTTGAAGAGTGTTGTTGTGCAGTGTAAGCAATTCATAGAAAAGTAAAATAAAAATAAAAATACCTCTAATCTTAAATCTCAGATGGTGACATGGATTCTAAAGCAAAGTAAGAAAAATAGTTGTTAATAAATATGAAAATTGAAGCACTGAGACTTTATAAAGAAGCAAAAAAAAAATCAAGGAGGAGTCAAATGAGAATCAGCACCTATTTACAAAGAATCTTTTTAAGAAATCAATCGTGATATCTTCTAGGAAGGAAATGGCTTTTGGTGACTGTTTGGACTCAGTCAGACCCTTTAGTAAACAGTCTACTGCTCTGATTGAGTTTAGTAACAGGGGAATACATCTTTAAAATTCTTTAACAGTATGTTCTTGGTCTTCCAGATTGTTTATTACAAATAAACTCAGAATTTATGGAGTCGTGGTCCATGGTTGGTTAGAGAATAGAAAGTAGTTGCATAGATTCTTTCTCTGTTTCTGACTAAGGGAAAATAAATACTGAGAAGCCCTAAATCCAGACAGCTTCCCCTGAGAACAATGTTCCATACATAATAATGTTCATGCTTTCTGCTACTATGAGGACAAGTCTCAACCCAGAGTGGGAGAAAGGGACATTTTATACAAACTACGATAGTTTAGGATCCCCCCTAAGAAAAATGTCATGTTTATGTTATTCTTGCTTTACTCTTTTCTTTTCTTTTCTTTTTCTTTTTTTTTTTTTTTTTTTTTTTTTTTTTTTTTTTTTTTTTTGGTAAAGTTTGCTGTAGGATAAGCATTTGAATCATAAGAATCTGTTTGACCAATTTAATCCTTGTGGCAATGTACTAATTGTAGTGAGAAATTACTAGGTTGTCCTTAGTTCCAGGCACTATACACAGTCATTGATGGGCTATAGATAGGGTTATGGAATCAGGACTATATGACAAAAATCAACATGGGGTATCAAGTTAAAACAATTGTTAAAACGATTCACACACACCTGAATCTGCTCACCATTTCTTTTTTAATCATTAGATCCTCTCATGGAGACAGGTTATTAAATATAGCTTGAATAATTATCTCTTACTTGACTGCATTACTTTTCTTGGTTTATAAGATGTCAGAAGTAAGGCATTTTGGCTACTCCTCTTTGTGTACTGCTGAATTCTCTAAAATATCCATCCATTTCAATGAAGTGCTGAATAAAATGTTTGATTAAAAAATTAAAATGTGATTAATACAGAAATAATTTAAATATCTATTTTTAAGGATGTAAATAGTTTTCTTCACATGGTTTCCCTTAAAATTTAGTGCCTCTGTCACAAAGCAGACAGAAATAATATACTTTTAAACATTTTAAGTACATTACATGATCCTGCAATACTCCTTCCAATGTAATCCTACCTTATGTTTTCTCCAGGGCTTGTTTTAGAATACATAATTACCTCCATGGATGGGCCTTTTTTGCTAAATGTTAGTGTATAATTTATAACTACTGAAAAAAGGTACTTAACTATGAATAGAGATCTTATTTTTCCATTGTCTACCCAATATTGTGAATATGCCATATTTAAAGGTCCAACAGTTCAATTTAATATGTTAAAAGAGCATAAGTGGAATACAAGACTCATATCTATCCAATTCTAGGAGATTTGATAACAGATTTAAATACACTTCTGGTAAATACTCTTTGGACTCTAAATGTAAGTATCTCTTCTGAAAAATGTTGACACTAAGATTTAGGTAGAACCTTGAGAGCAAAATCTTCTACTTTTAGGGAAAAAAAATCTAAGTGGAATCCTGATTCTCCTATTTTGTCCATCATTACAGTACGGTACCTGCTTTTAACCTATGTCAGAAAAGTGAAGTGTTCCTAAGCAGCCCGCAACCAGGGCTAATCATGTGGAGTAGTTTTCCTGGAATGGGGATTTGACCTTTGCCAACTTCGTAGATTCTTGCTTGCCTCTCCATTCTATTGGCTCTGGAATCTAGGTATTTCTTATCAGATATATGCTATGAACTCTAGTTTTATTTTCAAGCACACAAAAAAGAGATGTCTTCAGATGAGAATGAGCGAGATGTAAAGATTAATAGGACATCTCAGTGGCATAACTGTACAAATCAGTACTGATACATGTTATGACATTAATGTACCCCCAAAATATGATCCTAAGTGAAAGAAGTCAGTCACAAACACCATAAATTGTGTGATTCCACTTACATGAAATGGCCAGTATGGCTAAAAAGTAGATTAATGATTAATCCCAAGATGAGAAAGAGGGGATAGATGGAGAATGACTGCTAATAGCTACCCGGTTTCTCTTTGAAATAATGATCATGTCATAAAATTTATGATTGCACAATAGTATATGCCAGAGAGCACTGAATTGTACATTTTAAACAAGTTAATTTTATAGTATGAAACTTATTCTTAAATAAAACTTTTTCAAAAGGAAAGATGTAGCCAACAATTAATTTTAAAATGATCAGGAAATATGTAAAATTCAGTAATGAATTTTAGAAGTCATTGAATATTTGGAACAGTTTAAGTGTTCACTAACAGTGTTCAAATATGTCTTAAAACATATGAAGAACTCTACTATCCACTATCCACAAAATGCCCTTCTATTTGAGTGTGATATTACATACCTGATTTGGTCCTGGCTGAGACCAGGGTTGGACTGATCATTCTGCCTCTTCCCAGTACACATTCCCTCTTTGCTTTCAACAGTCTAGAGTGTTACTTTGAGCCTTTTCCAAATTAAAATTTCCTTGGGAGTATCCCTTAGGATGGAAAGTGGGTAAGGGAATTGGCAGAATTTCCCAACCCATTTCTACTCTCTCTTCTTCACTCAGATATGAAACATATTTACGTGGACATAAATTCAAGCCCCCAATATAAATTTAACCCAGTCATCCATTTTATCATGCTAGCGAATGACAGGGGTAAAGTTTTTCAGAGAACTAAATCCTTATCTTTCACAGAAGAAGCTATGTATAAAATTTAAATTTCAAAAAAGAACAGGATGCTTTCTAAAAATAAAGATCTCTGGAAGAAGTAGATTTGGGGCATCTGCAATCAGGATCTTGGAGTAATTCTACAAGGATTTATTAGAATAATTTTAATTTTAATAGTATGTGCATGTGAAACCTGAATAAAATCAAAACCAACCTAATATAAAAGACAGTAAAATCTTTTCCTTGATAATTCTGTCATGCTTCTCTGTTTCAGAATTTCAGTTACTTGCAATTATTCCAGTGAACTGTCAACTGATTGGTCTTAGGGTTAATAATACAGCTTATAGCTATGTACACACACTACTGCAAAAGCAGTTGAGATGGATTTTTACTGGTTAGCGGGATCTTTGTTTGTTTGTGTGTTTTTGTTTGTTGTTTGAAGTGTTGTTGATGTTTACATGAAAATATCGTAAGCTTCCATGGCAGAACAGATTTCTACCTTACCTATCACATATTTATGTTTGGAGGGAGGTGACTGACCCCTGAAATCCAGGGTGACCCTCATCATAGATGGCTCCCTGAGTTCCTTCCAGTTTATTGTTGAGCATGCCTTTTTGGAGACTTTCTTATTCAGTTGATTTAGGGAGTGTGAGGAAGAGTGTTCTAATCAATCTTTTACCTTCTTGTTGCTAAAGGACTAGAAAGAAAATGCTAAGCATCTTGCAAGTGCTTCTTGCCTCCTTTTCCTCTTGCCTTTTCAGTGTTTAAATACAGATGCTGTTCAACTTGCAATAAGGCTATGTCCAAATAAACCATCCTAAGTTGAAAATATATTGTCAAAGGTGCATTTATATTACAAAGGTTCCAACCTATGCAACCTCATGGTGTAGCAACATGGTAGACTGAAATATCAGTTGTCCACCTTCATGATCATGTGACTGACTAGCAGCTTCAGTTCACTGCCAGGATCCAACCTCACAAGAGAAATCAAACCACAAATAGATAGGTCAGGAAAAGCTCAGAATTCAAAGTATGGTTTCTACTAAATGCAAATCACTTTCTCAGCATAGGTATTGTACCTGTATCCAATGGCTATTTAGGATAAGATATTTTATTATAGCAATAAAATGTTCTCTTTTCACAGATCTTCTATATTTTGCATATGATGTATATTTTCAACTATTAACAGACAGAATTCAGACTCAGCAAGTAAAATAATTTAGAAAATTCTATGTTAGACGTTCTTGATCTGTATATAGACCTTATATGTTACTTTCTATTTGACAGAGAATAAACAAAATGATAAGCAAACTTGTTACCAAGAATAAGCAGATAATGAATCAAAAGAAACACTTCAGAATTCCCCAATCCCAAACACCCAAAATATTGAATATATTTTTGCATCTCCTCAATGCCTAGTTCTCATGTAGTAAAGTGCATACTTTAATTCAAATCAACTGAGTAAACTCGTAAGAAAAAAGGAAAACATTGCAAAAGAGATTGCTCTTATTGTAAATCTCTCTGAAATACTTTGTAAACAGTGATTCAAGCACTACATACAAACACACTTCTTAGAAGCAAGGCCTATCTTTACTACGTCTCAGTCAATCAATAAAGTGTTGTTTTAGTGACTGTCTTAATGGTCTTTCGGGTGACATCAGGAAGGGAAATTTTCAGTAAAACAAAGCATTGTCATCATCAACGTAGTTATGAATATTAAATTTGTTATTTTGCTATCTTTGCTCCCTATTTCCTGGCAAAGAATCCATACCCCAAATCAATTCCCCCAAAAGAGGAAAAATGAAGTTTCATTTAGAGTAACAGCAGGTCTGACTTGGGCCTGGCTGTTTCTTTCTTTGCTTTTAATATTCCTGTTTACAGTTTGGGTTCTCATTTTTGTTGTTGTTGTTGTTGATTGCATGAAACATGTAAATTTATGTTGATTTTTCCATTCACGTTAAATGGAAATTTGCCAATTATTATCCTAACTTGGGTAAAATTCTTATTTTTTTCTCTCTTTTCTAATCAGCAAAATCTGTTAGTTACAAGTCTATCTTTTTCCCTTCCTCCCCTCAAAAAACTCTGCCAGCAGGGTTGATTTGGGGATTTTTCTTTCTTTCTTTTTTTGTAATCTGTAAAAGCCTGCAGTTGTATTACCTGATGTAATGGAATATGGATTCTTTAGAATTATTGTTTTATTGATTGCAAAACTTTGTGAGGCAAATCAAAGTTTATCAAAATATTTCCTGATAGATATTCTAATCAGTTTCTTCAACTAAAAAAAGAATCTTTTCTCTTAATTTTTCATATTATATTGTTGAAGCATTGTGTTACAAGGGTACAAGTCAAACTTCAGAAAACCAAATTTCAGAATTTATTTTAGGGATAAGTGTGATGATATAGTACACATGAGCAAATAATTATTTTTCACATTCTGTATGACCATACAACTTGGAGAAGTGACTATATACAATATCAGCTGATGTCATCAAAAATTGATTTTAAGTCCTAAATGTAAGTATAATGTGACATATAGAAGAAAAATATTAAGTGGAAAATTCCTAAGCTCTAAAAGCATTTGGATACATTTTGCTCTTATTTTTCTCTTTATTCAAAATAACAAAATAATAGAATTTCACTTTGTGAGAAGATGGAACTATAATAGAAATAAAAATTGCTAAGTCAATTTTCAGCAGCCAACCTAATTCGGTTATGCTATTGTTCTTTTTCAGAGGGAAAAAGAGTAACTTTCCATAAGTGCTTTATTTTGTTCTCTTTCATTGCAGTTTCAGTCAATATGCCAGTTTAAGTCTTCCCATTTCACTTCATTTTTTAATTTTATTTTTAACAATAGCACCTAATCTTGCATTAAAACTGCATTTAGGTGCAAATATAATTTTAAGTGCAATTTTAGCTAGTTACTTCATTTGAATCACACAGCATTGTTAGCCTGAACTTAGTTGCAGCACTGTTAATCACATTTAAAAAAAGAGTTATGTAAATATGCGCTTTGTTGGATCTTATGAAACATGCCCCAGAATTGAACTGAATGGAAGGGACCAAGGTCTTAACTTTCATTGAACAGATAGATATAGGACCAGTGTTGAGGACTTAAGACCAGCTATATAGGCAGGACAAGGTAGAGAAAGAGTGACCCCAAGTGGATGAGAGGCTGGGTGCCCAATGAACTCCATGCGGGTCTGGTCCTGGGAGATGGGACTTCCCACCAGAGAATCCAGCACAGCACAGCACGAGGAAGCTACTGCTAAAGATAGTGCCCCCATTCAGGGAGAGGTCTGAGAAGGGGACACAGTCCTGGAAACAGAATTCAAACCCCAATTACTCCTTCTCAGAGCCAAACGATACAAGCATACAGTGATGCTATGAAAACAGATAAATCAGGCAGGCATATTCCTTGGGCTCCTGAAGTTGGGATGTACAATTTCTCGGTGTATGTGCTACAGTATTTTTTTGGGGGGTGTACTGGGGATTGAACTCAGGGGCACTTGACCACTAAACAACATCCCCAGCCCTATTTTGTATTTTATTTAGAGATGGTTTCACTGAGTTACTTAGCATCTCGCTTTTGCTGAGGTTGACTTTGAACTCTCCATCCTCCTGCTTTAGCCTCCTGAGCCACTGGGATTACAGGTGTGCGCCACCGCACCTGGCTTACAATAGTTCGATAGCTTTTTGTTTTTAACAGACTGCATTTTGATTCATTGTACACAAATGGGGTCCAACTTTTCCTTTCTATGGTTCTACACGAGGTAGATTCACACCATTCATGTAATCGTACATGTACTTATGGTAATGATGTCTGTCTCATTCCACCATCCTTCATACCCCCGACGCCACAATAGGTTTTTAATAGTCTGTCATCAGTTTTTTTTTTTCCTCCTGCAAATCCAACCTTCTTTTAGATCATTCTCTAATGCAAGTTTGTCTATCTAAAAGGCTTCAATGGTTCCTGAGGAGCTGACGCACTCTGGATAAGGCCCACTCTCCCACAAGTTACTAAACAGCTTTAAGAACTGGGTGATGTCTGCCCTTCTCATTTCCTGCCATCGCCCTTTGTAGCCTAGCGCCACGCCATCTCTTGGGGCCTTTTGTTGTTTATTCTGTCTGACTAGAAAACCTTTTGCTTCCTTTTCTCTTAATCATACTTCTATCTTTTGTCCTAAACAATATTGTTTAATATACCCAACAAAGATTTTTTTTTAAACACACTCTATAAGCACTGTGTTAGATTCTGAGGTTATAAAGATAAATGATGAGGTCTCAGAATTTCAGAGGCTCATACAAGGCAGGGGAGGAGAGCGTGTAGGCAGAGCAGAGTCCCTAGAATTCAATGGAATGGTTGATATCAAGAACAGATACTGAGGGGTGGGAGGGGAGGGGGGAAGGGAAAAAATAACAGAATGAATCAAACAACATTACCCTATGTAAATTTATGATTACACAAATGGTATGCCTTTACGCCATGTACAAACAGAGAAACAACATGTATCCCATTTGTTTACAATAAAAAAAAAAAAAGAAAAAAAAAGAACAGATACTTTTCAAAAGAAAGTATTGTTATTGTTCTCTTATGGCGGCAAGATTAAACATGTATAAAAGATTGAAAGACTATATTTTATAAATTAATGCAGAAACCAGTTGGGATAGTACATTTCATCAGACAATTCAAAGGTCAGAGAGAGAGGGGCAAACTGACAGACAGACAGACCATGTTTTAGTCAGTTTTGCATCACTGTGACCACAATATTTCTTGAGACCGACTTAGAGGAGGAAAAGTTTATTTTGAGTCACAGTTTTAGAGATTCAGTTCATAGAGGGCCAAGTTCATTGCTCTGGGCCCAATTTGAATTTTGAATTAGGACATCATGATCAAAGGGCGTGGTGGAAGAAAGCAACTCGCCTCATTCTGTCCTGGAAGCAGAGAAAGGGAGCAGGAAGGGGCTGCAGAGAAGATGCACCCCTCCAGGGCAGGCCCTCAGTGACCGCCTCCTGCCTACAGTTAGTTATGCAGTCAGTCCATGCAAATTAGGATGGACTGATTAGGTCACAGCTCTCACAATCGAATCATTTTACCTCTGAACATCCCTGCACTAACAGAGGTGCTTTGAGGGGACACTGAATATTCAAACCTTAAGAAATACATAATAGATTTCTGACACAGATTTACAAATAGATAAAATTAGCTCTATCTCCACTAGACAATAACCATTTGCCCTCTACCAAATACAATTAGTTTACATTTTTATGGATACAAATGATTTACATGGTTGTGTCTTCTTCATTTTTTTGTATTGCAAAATAGCTCAGAAATAATAAAAACAGAAAATAATCCTGATGGAAAGAGTTAGACAGGACACGGTAATATTTTCTTGCCCATTCCAAAGTCTTCCACAAATTTTCCTGTCAGAGTTGAAGCAGATGAAGGGATCGTGGTCATGGAGATTATGTACCTAGAATTGGAAGAATAGCAAGGTAAGCTTCATCCGATGCCTTGTGATCATGAAAGGAATTTGTCCAGGTCAATGTGAGAATGAGGTACCCTTGGGAGGATGAGAAAAGAAACATGGACAAAACTCTCAGGATGGTTAAATTAATGGGTCTCGAGGATGTTTGTTTGTGAGCAGCCGATGAATAAAGACCAGGATCTTTCTTAGTGTTTTCAAGATTCCTCCAGAATGGACTGAGCCAAGTACAGTGAATTGCCTTTTTTTCTATCAGTGATTCTCAAATGCAGTCCGGGAATAGCAGTATAAGTGTCACCTGAGAACATTATTAAAAGTTCAAACTCTTATAGCTGGGCATGGTGCTGCCCTCCTGTGATCCCAGCAGGGAGGTTAGGCAGGAGGATCACAATTCAAAGCCAGTCTCAACAACTTGGTGAGACCCTGTCTCTAAATAAAATATTAAAAAGGGCTGGGGATTTGACTTAGTGGGTTAAGTGTTCCTGGGTTCAATCCCAAGTCCAAAAAAAAGAAAGTGCACATTCTTGGGCTTCAACACAGACGTACTAAATCAGAAATTTTGGGGGCATGTGAAGCAAGTGGTGATTTTGATACCCCCCTGAGTTTGAAAATCACAGAGAGACATTGCCTTGAAGGTCAAAACCTCAGCTGGAGAAAGGAAATCCTTCCACTATTGTGCAAGAACATATACATTAGAATAAGTAAAGCACATTCTTTTGATTTCAGTAAATCGTTAATCTGTACATCTATTTTTTCATAGCTCATTCTAGTGTCTGAGAATAGGTACTGTATCTTTCCTGAATTCATAGGTCAGGCCCATGTTAGGTAGAGTATGACAAAGATTTGCTGAATGGGTGAGCAAAGTACTTGGACAGGCAGAAAGCCAATACCAGCAGAAAGGTTAACACAAGTTTCTATTTGAATGCCTCACAACTGAGCAGTTTAGCTCCCAAATGAGAAAGGAGTACATTCATGGCCATGACAGTAACTATGCTGGAAACTGGTTTAGCCCTGAAAAACAGAGCCTGAAACAAGTATTAACAAGATTTCTGTATATACTATCATATTACCAACTAGATACAATAATATTACCATCATTGTTATGTATTATTAATATTACCTAGTTAGTAATATTACATACTGAAAATTTGCTATGAAATTCCATTCTAGGTGCTTTTGTCATATACACACACAAAGGTGAGGTAAAGAATGTGCAAATTTGCTTAGCTATAGTAATCATTTCACTGTGTCTATCAAAACATCATGGTGTGAACCTTTAATTTATGCAATAGGTTTTTAGTTAAAAATTCACTCACAAAACTTACTTCAAAATGAGGTCTACAATACAAAATACTTTAATTAAAACAATCCATGACTTAATTTTATTATTTTAATCTTTGTATGAAGGGAGTTTATATTGGATGTGATCTCGAGGAAGCGGAATGGAAGAGGGCAGAAGAGAAAACTCTTGAAGTGATCTTACCTGTGAGTGGGCAGTTGAAATTCAATCTTGAAGAGCCCGTAGAATAAATTTCCAGTCTGCCCACATAGAGATGGAAGAGGAAGCATTTTTCCATGCATTCTCACAACCTTTGGTTAAGAGTTACTTTGTGGGAAGTAAACCCTCAAACTCTCAAGTTGTAATTGTGAGGTTGGTACCTTCAGTGCTCGAGAGAAGCCTTCAGACCGATAGTTGGGATTACTCCATGCACCTGAAGCAGTGGGTCATCAGGTTAAACCTAGGAGAGGCTGGTGGCAGCAGCAATGACGGGCAGGAAAAGAGTGGTCCAGGGACTGTATCTACACAGGCATTCCATTCTTTTTTTAAAACGTATTTATTTTTATTTTTTTTTTATTTTTATTTTTACAGACTGCATTTTGATTCATTGTACACAAATGAGGTACAACTTTTCATTTCTATGGTTGTACACAATGTAAATTCATACCATTCATGTAATTATAGTACTTAGGGTAATTCATAATAGCTGGATTATGGAACCAACCTAGATGCCCTTCAACAGGTGAATGAATAAAGAAACTATGGTATATATACACAATGGAATATTACTGAACCATAAAGAAAAATAAAATTATGGCATTTGCAGATAAATGGATAGAATTGGGGAATATCATGCTAAGTGAAGCCAATCCCAAAAAACCAAAGGCCGAATGTTTTCCCTGATAAGTGGATGATGATATGTAATGGGGGTGGAGGGGTGGAGGGTAAGAGAATAATGGAAGAACTTTAGATCATGCAGAGGCATTTCATTCTTGATCAGAACCTTCCAAGTTAAGTCCATCCATCTTCCTCTGTCCCCAGGATGAAATCATTTGTCCCATACCAAAGAAAATGAAGCACTTAACAGAAGACCCCAAGTGTGCCTTCAAGAACTACAAGCAGGAAGGTGGTGTGGAGCTGAGTGGTCTCAGTGAGGCACCGGAACTCCGGAGTTCATGGCTTGGATATTCCTCCCCTGCCACTCTCCAGCTAACGGCTTGAGAAAGTTTTATTTTCCCCAGTCTTCAGGTTGTTCATATAAAGCTGCAATACTAATCTACTAAGCTATCTCATAAACATATTGTGAGATGAATGTAATATAATGTTTATAAAACATATGCAACCAATAATAACTGAAGTACCTAATAGCTAGTTATTATTAAGCATTTATTACATGCCAACCACCATGTTAAGTGTTTTTAGTCCTCAAAATTGTACTGTGAGGACATTCTCTCCCATTTTACAAATAAAAAAAAAACTGAGGCATGATGAGTTTAGGTAAGATAAACACATGCAAATATTCACATGCTTCACCTTGAACTTGTTTTTCTCAGCAATTTTGTGACAATGATGAAAAGCCAGTTTAATGTACTCTATCTAGAACAAGATGAGCATCAAACATCAAAATAAATATAGTAATGGATTATGATTTATTGAACAGGCCAGGAATCCTTGTGTCTGCACTAATATAGACTAGACAAACAAATAAGGATAACTTTTCCTTTTGGTTGACAGACAACTAATAAAAGTGGAAGAAATGATGGAGTTTAAAAATCCTAAATGGGTGCTAAAACTAGTGGTTGTACATTTGATGACCCACAAAATATTCACATACTGTCAGAGTAACTAAATGACAAGGGGGAAAAGTAACTTTGCAATGGAGAAAGTTAGCAGATATGACCTTAGGCAGGAGACCAAAGTGAATATCCGGTAGGGACAAACCCACATCATGTACCTTTTGATGTGATGCATTGAGAAGCAAGGGCATTACCTGTGGGATATTTCTGTCCCCCCACTAAAAAATAAACCATACAACCTGATGACGCATGTGAGGAAACCAGACAAACTCAAATTAAGGGAAACTGAACAGCATCAAGGTTAAGAAAGACAAGGACTATTGAGACTATTCCAGATTAAAGGAGATGACAGATACATAAATAAATGTAAAGTATGATACTGGACTGGATCCTGTTCCAGAAAAAATATATATATTTAAAGCTATAAAAGACACTATCAGTACAGTTGATACAATTTGACTATGAGAAGTGGATTAGTTGCTAGTCTGATACTGCTGTTCAATTTCCAGATTTCGATTGTTGTACATTGTACTCCGGTTATGTAATAGGAAGCTCTTGAGCTTGAGGAATACATCCTGAAGTATCTAGTGGTAAAAAGGGACCATGTCAATCTCAAATGTCCATTTCCAAGTCAATCTCAAATGTTTGTGAAAACTAATGAGAAAGGGAAAATACAATTTCTGAAGCTGCTTCAAGGGTATGCGTGTTTTCTTTACACTGTCTTACAATATTACTTTGTGCTCAAATTATATCAACTTAATGGTCACAAATTAAAAAAACAAAAAGTTCCACTGCTTAAAAAGGGATAGCTCCCTGTGAAGCAGGGAAGGACAAATAGATTCAAACTGGGAAAGATTTGGTAATGCAAAAGGAAACCAAGTGGAAACTAGCATTTCTTTATTATCAGTACCACAGAACCATGTGCAGCATAGTCATAGGCAAAGGATCATTTTAAATGCTACTATGGGGAAGAAGATCTTGAACTTCAAAACACACTCTCATAATTTGTATCTTCACAGAAAAACTTGAAGTTCTTGAAGAGAATTCGTTTTTCTCAGGCTTGAGAAAAATCCTAGTGGTCGTGTTTATTTGTATTGAGGTAAACACTAGATAAGACCAAAGTAGTAACACCTGGGGAAGCCCTGTCTCCGCATGTGTAAGTGGATGGACTGACTTGGACTTATCTGATAGGCTGAGGTCATTCCTGAGGGGCAGTGTGATGGCCAGATGGACAGCAGTCCCCTTCTATGAATAAAAGCTTTGGTGCTAGAATTATTCTCTTCATCTCTTCGGGTCTTTAAAATTTTGTAATAGCTGACTTCCTTTCTCTTTTAAAGTAAAAGGGGGTTAGGTGTACAGAGCACCTCTTGGGCTACACACAAAGGCCCCACTTTGCTCACAAGAACCCTGAGAGTGAATTATTATAATCCCATTTTACAGATAAGGAAACAGAGGTTCTGGGTAATTGACTTTCCAGTAATCACACATAAAACAAATGTCAGTCCTTCTGACCTCAGAATGTCTGCTCCTTCCACCATGTGACCCTGCCTCTGCATTAAGACGTGTTCCTTCTGGAGAAGGAGCCAGGTTCTTTATTGGGAAGAGCTAATTGTAAGGTGATGAGAAGGTGTCGGACACCTGCAGAGTGACTGGAAGTGTTAATTGGAGAAGAAACAAAGATATAAATAAAACTTTCCTTCTGGTTCTGTTTCCTCTGCCATCTCAGTTTTCTTCCCACTCCCTTTAAATTTCTTAATCACCCTGCTGCTCATTCCTTTTGTTTTTAGGCTTTGAAATACTATTATGGATCTGAGAAACAGGACAAAATCTTTGTTCCCAGTAAATATACATTTGGAAACTACCCAGCTGGGAAATAATTCTGTGAAAGCAGCTTTTAGGGCAGCCCACAGAGAACAGGCTGGAGAGGAGATTAGCTCCAAGTTCTCTAAGTTTGGCTTTGAAAGCAAGACATGGAGAATGTCTCTCTACACACACACCCACACCCCAGCCACACCCATGCCCACTGACACTAAGCTACAGAAGCTGGCAGAGCACACGCTAGACTGAGGTAGGAATAAATCTAAGCCTTGGCCTCTTCCCTCACGGGTGTGGCCCTGAGGAAATGACTCCTACTCCAAGAACTTCTGTCAGGAGTTGAGAGGCCAGAAACTGGGGACAACCCTACTTCCTCAGAAGGACAATGTCACCAGTTCCTCTTGTCAAGTGGGAAGGGAATAGCACACCTGTCATGTAAGGACTGCTGTGATACTCAAATCAAGTAATAAATCCTGCACTAAATTTCTTGAGATAGTATTAAATTCCACACACATACAAAAAGTTGATTTCTAAGCAATATTTTCTCCAGTGGCATGATATGGCGGTAATGCTTAATTTTAGGTTCAGCTCAGCTGGACCACAGCACCCAGGGGTTTCATTGAACAACATTCTGAATGCTTCCACAAAGCAGTTTTTAGAGGACATTAATATTCAAATCAGTGGACCTTGAGTAAAGCCCTCCATAATGTGGGTGGGCATCCAATTGGTTCAGAGTCTTAACAGAACATTGACTTTCCCTGAGCAAGAAGGAATTCTGCCAGGAGACCACTTTTGGACTCAAACTAACTGTTCCCTGGGGCCCCAGTGCTATATCACAACAGGCACTGTGCTAGGGGCCAGCTTTCTAAAGATGGAGTCGAAGAACCAGCACAACATGATAGCATCTTTTGACCTCCGTGTCTAAGAATATGTCCAGGCACATTTATTTTGTGACTGCTAGGTTGTGTCAGACATAGTTACTGCTCTGGGGGTTAGTTCAATGAGGAGAACTGTTGTATTTAGAGAGTCACCAGGAATTGTTCTATATCTGAAACAGGCCGAATTCTTTGCTTGATATCGAGTGGTTCATGAACATTGAGTCGCTATAGAGATGTCCCACGATTATATTCATTTTTTGGTATCTTTTATATTTGTAGTCTGTGAGGGCTTTACACTCTCCTTACTGCGCAGTGTGGGTGTGCCCCTCCCTTGCTTTGCAGAGTTCCTCTTCTATTTCGTATCCTAGTAAATAATTAAAAGGAGTCAGTAAGTACTTTGGAAGGAATGGATGGCTCAATAAAGAACTATTTCTGAAGCCATTTTTCATTTGGAAAATGAAAAGGTTCTTTTAGAGTGAAACATTTTAGTGATTAAACATGATTCCTTTTGGAGTGTAGAAAAGACTTCCTGTTTGTTGGGCACTAGTAGAGCTCATCAGCAGGTGTGTGTGTGTGTATATGGGGTACATGTATGTACAAACTTTTATGTGGACATATTATCATAGGGTCAATCTGAATATCCCACAAAAGCTCATGTGTTGAAGCTTGGTTCCCAGCTTGTGGTGCTATGGGGAGGTGGGTGAAATTTCAGGAGATGGGAACTAAGCTGGAGGAAGTAGGTCATTGGCAGTATATCCTTAAAGGATAAATTGGGACTCTAGCTCTTACTATTTTTGCTTTCAGCTGCCAAACTGCCATGAGGTGAACAGCTTTGCTCCACCATGCTCTTCCCAACATGATGCTCTTGACTCACACAGGCCCAAAGCTACGGGGTCAAAGAAGTAAGGATTGAGACCTCTGAGACCATGAGCCAAAAGAAATCTTTCTTCCTCGTAAATTGATAATCTCAGGATCTTGTTAATCTGAGCAACACAAAGTGAACTAATACACACATATGTATATGTATTCTTCATTTATATCTATCTGTCTATTTATCTGAGAGATTTATTCTAATGAATTGTCTCATTCTATTGCGGAGGCATGGCAAATCTAAAATCTGTAGGGCACTTATAGACTACAAATATAAAAAATACAAAAAATGAATATAATTGTAGAACATCTCTATAATGACTATTGCATGTTGAATAGAACAACCTTAAGGAAAGTTTTTCTCTACAAAAATATTGGACTTAGAAAAAGGAATTGCAGTTGAAATCATTTAATCTGCATCTAATGTAGAAAAATGGCACTGAAATTCTGAAAGGAATGTGAAATTGCTGTGCCTTCTAAGTGTCTATGAATAAAATAGGTGAGGAGAAGGAGAAAAATTTGATTTAACACTGAGAGTAATTCTTACCTTTCCTTCCTTGGAAAACATACAAAAATGTCATGTGTTGTCATAGAAACAGTAAAATAAGAAATCTGTTTGCAAATGCTTGAAGTTAGGTGTAAGATTGTCAAATACAGACTGCTTCTATTGTCAGGTACACGATAGAAAAAGACTGATAATGATTTGGTACATAACCTTCTCGGTGTTTATTCTAAATGTTTCCTTAGTTTGTGTTTTGGAGTGTGTAACTTCCCAGTAATTACCTTTTGTTTTCTCTCTAAAGCTCATAGGAGGCACTTTGCCCAGATCTTATTTATAATGCCATTGGGTTAAGCTGAAATTATATATTTTAAAACTTAAAGGTCACTTAAAAGAATTTAGTACAAAGCAATGGCCTTTCAAAATCTTGTACCCATGGTCAACATAGTATACTTAAATCAGCAGTTGTAAAGACCATGGGTCTAAAGCAAGACACATCTCTAACTCAGAGTCCTGGTTCTTTCAATTAATTACTGTGACCTTGACCAACATACTTACTGACCCTTTAATCTGATTTCTAAACTGGAAAATAAAAATAACTTACATTTTTGTGCTTTCAGGATAATTAAACACATAGTATTAGTCCTTATATTTTCTTTCAATTACTCACATTAGTGGATAGGAACAGAAACTGAATAGCCAAAACAATTTGTAATCCCTAAATCTCTTCTATGGCATTTGAGCCTCATCATTCTTGGGCATAGACCATTATTTCTCTCAGAAACCTAGAATTTTTTCTCTGACATTCAAGGGTCTCTATAACCTACCCAGACACCACCACCCAATCCTGAATTGCAACGTGATTCAAACTAAAGTCACAAAGAATTAAAACTGTAAGAGACTTTAATGTCTTCATTTCATACATGGGAATTTAATTCAAGGGACAGGGTGTTTGGTTGAAGACCCTCTTGCTAGTGATAAGCAGAGTTCAGTTGTTTTACTTCTAATTCAGACCTTATATCTCACAAATTCTGACCTAAGAAGAGCAAAACTGCACTACCCCTTCCAGACATTATGCTAATTTCATTCCTCCATCTTGGCTGTGGAAAGAGCTGTTTTTCTTCAAGCTTGGATACCTGTGTGAGTACATGAAACCATCCAAGGCATATCATTCTCCCAAAGCTAATCTGCTAGAGAACCTATGCTTCTTCCACTGTACAAAGGACAGTCATAGCCTTCATGGATCCTGCTACAGTGCATTATCCCAGGATGAAACAAAGACCTCCAGGCAAAATGAAAGCTTCCGGTGATGGATAGTCAACTCACTCCAAACCCTTTCTTTGTTTTAAACATATTTATGGTTAACAGAGAATTAAATTGAATTAAATTGAAGAGGTATAGTTTAGTTAATGTCAAGATATTCTGAAATCAGATGCATGAGAAATAAAGGGGGAAAGTAATGACAAATTACTTCTATCCTCCAACTGTTATCCAAAAATTCATATATTCCAGAGAGAGACACCCATAGAAGAAAACCAAATGTGATTAATAAATGCTGAATGCCAGGCAGGGTGTGCAGCTTAGTGGCCAGAGCACTCTCCTAGCATGTGCAAGACCTGGGGTTTGTGCTACAGCACACAAAACAACAACAACAAAAAACAAAAAACAAAAAAAAAAACACTGAGTACTAAAAATATTTGTTTACTTCATATTTAAATGCATAAAAATTCTGCAACTATTCTTAATAGACATTCCTGGAACACACATGTAACTGATAGGTAAAAAACCTTTAGATAGTCATCTAATTATAATTGCTATTATGCTGAGTGTGTCTCCCCCAAATTCATATATTGAAACCTACACCCCATATGATGATATTAGGAGGTAGGTTTTAGGAAAGTGTTTGAGTCTTGAGGAATGGAGTTCTTCTTATAAATGGATTAGAGCCCTGAAAAAGAGGTCTCAGACAGCTCCTCTCTCTTTCCATCCTTAAAGACACATCTAAAAGACAGCTGTCTCTGAACAGGAATTGCACCCTCACCAGACAAGGAGTCTACCAGCATCTTGATCTTGTACTTCCCAGCCTCCAGAACTGTAAGTAGTATATTTGTATTGTTTAAGCCACCCAATCTACGATATTTTTGTTAGAACACCACAAGCAGATTAAGAAAGCAATACATCTTCTCTTTTTAAATATAAATATAGTATTTTTAAGGCTATCAAATTTTCTAAAGTGCATTGTATAAAACCCATGCATGACAGAGACTTTAGTGGTCTACCCCAATTCTGTTCTTATCAGGTGAAAACATTCATTCTGAAACAGAACACAGCAGTGATTCTCTCTCTCTCTCTCTCTCTCTCTCTCTTTCTCTCTCTCTGCCATAGAAAATAAAAACCAAATTCTACATCTTAATTAAAATAAATATCTAAAATGATGTAACTTATAAAGATTGGTCAAAAGAGATCTATTTTGAGAGAATTGGGGGAATTTCACAGTGAATAAGTATTAGATCCGGGGTTGCAAATAGCATTGTAACAAAGTGTCAATAATTGTTAGAGATGCAGTGAATGATGTAGAATAAGAAGGTATAATATTTGGGTTTTTTCTCAAATACTTCTGCAAAGAAGTAAAAGAAAAAACAGAAGAGACAAGTATAGCAAATCCTTAAAATTGTCGAATTCGAGTGGTGAGTACATGGGGATTTATTTCATTATTCTATTTGTACATATGTTTGAAATTTTTCATAATATGATTTTTAATTGACCTTGGAAGATATAAAAGCCTTCCAAGTTCATAAACAATGAAAGATTTCTCAAAGGAAAACACTGATGCCTGCCAACTATCCATGGGTTAACCTGCAACATATTTCAAATTTTCAAAACCATAAAGAGAAAGAACTCCAAAAATCTCCAGAGAGAAAGAGAAGATGAGTCACAGAGTAGAAGAAAGTATGGTAGATCCTGTATCTTGTGAATGATTTTATATCCAAAGTATACAAAGACCTCTCAAAACTCAATATTAAGAAAAATATAATTAAAACTACCTGGCAATTAAAAATGGGCAAAATGCTTGAACAGAAGATTCAGGATTACAAATAAGCACAGGAAAAGACAGTCAACATCAGCCAGTAGAGAAATGAGAACTAAAACCACATGAAAAATTACCAGGCATCCAGTAGAATGGCTAAAATTAAAGACTTCATATCGGGTGTTAATGAGGAAGGGAGAAACTAAAGGTCTTGTATGACCCCTCTGGAAAGCAGGTGCAAGTTTCTTAAAAGATGAAACCCAATCATTTATAGGATGTGTGTTTTCTTCTTCAGGTTATGTACAAAAGGGAAATGGAAGCATATGTCCATACCAAGCCTTTTACAAAAATGTTCAGAGAAATTTTATTTATAATAGCACTTGAAAATAACCCAAATGTCCACCAACGAGTGAATGTATAAACAAACTGTAATAGAGCCATTCAATGGAATCCTACTCATCGACCAAAAAATGAACTATTATATATAACAACTTGTAATGAATCTTGAAATAATTTTGTTAGGTGAAAAAAAAAGTCAATTCAAACAGCAAACATACTCTATGATTCCATTTGTATAAAATTCTAGAAAATTTAAATAAAATTCTAGAAAATTCTAGAAAAGCTATATGACGTATAGTGATAGAAAGCAGATAGTGTTTGCCTGGGGACAGAGGTAGACTGGCAGGGACGACCAAAAGAATGAGGTCACGAAGGTCCCACAAGGACGTGTTGAGGGGTGATTGCTTCATGGTGATTGCTTCGTGTTTAAAAACTTATCAATGTCTATATTTCAACACATGTAGTCTATTATATGACAATTATAACTCAATAAAGCTGTTTGTGTTTTTTTTTTAATAGTGGTAGAGGTAGAAACCAGTGCTGAATGTCCACACCCAAGAGTGAGCAATCTTTTCTGGGCAAAGGATTAAGCTTCATCTAGTCCCTCCTGAACTAGAGCCTTTCCTCTTTTCCATCTCAGCTCATTTTCCTGCTTCTCAGCAAATCCTTCCACAATGCACACACCAGGTTTAGCTTCCTCGCCCACACAGCATGTGGTCTTTTTTAACCCTGGACCTCTCCAACTCTGGAATCTTTTCTGTGTCTGCATCAGGGCTACAGAACCAGAGCTTGAAGTGTGAGAGTAGCTGGGGGAAGGTGTGTTTGAGGGACATCAGTTGAAAATGAGTCTCCCATTCTGGTTTTGAAAGAAAAATTCAAATTCCGGATTTGGAGAGAAGAACTTAGAGGTCACTATTCCTAAAGGAGGCCATTTGACTCTTTCAAAAATCCTTTAACTTTGAGGGCTAGCTTACACACAATGTTTGGAACAAGCTGCTCCTTCTAGACCACCAATAGTGCTATTGCTCAGAGACCAGCCATGTTCCTTCTTACCAACCCCTAAAATTTTTCTTGAGAAATAATGAAAAATAAAAAGAACTATAGGAAAGCCTATACCTTGAACAAGCCTACAAACCAAAACTGTTTTCACAATAAACATCCTGAAGCTAAAACAGATTCTCCAGAACAAAGAACTCAGAAGTTCCAGAATCACAGCTAGTCTAGATTGATATACCCATCATACCCTTCACTTCATTTAATAGTTTATAACTTATTCCTAAGTGATTGGTAGCAGGAAATTAATCCCATGAAAACTCCTATAGTTTTTTTTTTTTTTTCCCCCTAGATAGGTATACAAGCTTTATAATTAAAGGAAACTTAACCATTCTTAACATGTCCTGTTGATGTCATCCATCTTCTGTAGATTTTTGTCTTAAAATGACTGTATTTGGGATCCTTAGCAATAGGGTTCCTAATGGGACACTACAGTTGAGTCTGTTGACCAGAGTGAGTAAAGAAGTGGGGCATCTCTAAAAATTGAAGGTAGATAAATATACATAAAAAATTAAAGGTGCGTTTGGTGAACCCTGTAAGTTGAGACCCCCTTTTTTTTCCTACTTGATTATTTTCTATCATGTTCAGACTCTAAGAGTTGCATTTCATTCAAATACAATTGTCTCCCCAAAGCCCTTTTATCAATGGTGGCTCCAGTGATGCTATCAATTCATTCCAGTCTTGGCAGAAAATTTCCTTGATGATGCATCCCAGTATTCATGAACTGTTCCTGTCTTCTGCTTCCCAGACCTCCCATGTCTGGAAATGATTCTGCATCATGACATGGTACATTTTCCCCTTATTTCATGTTAACCCATATTTTAATTTCACTTTCTTATATTAATATTGACACAACCATCAACTTTCAGTTTTTATATCAACATTTGTTGAAAATCAATCTTTGGAACATTTTCTTCCAAAATGTTGTTGTATTTCTATTCCTATTTGCTCTTCCATAGACCTAGATAATGTGGATGCCCTAGAACCATTTCCTGCCAATGGCACGTGCTCCCAGTGGTTACCGTACAATGTCTTCCTTGTACTATGGTGGTAAAAAAGGTGATTTTAACTTTAAAACATTTTGAAACTTGGAGTGAAAATAATAACTCCCAGGTTTAATAGTACTGAGTTAGATTGTAGCTTCTAAAATTTTGTTTATATGTTGAGTCTTACAAGCAATATTACCTTAAACGTTGAGATAAATTTTTAAATCACTTTCAGTGGTGTCATTATCTTTTACTCTCTGACAAAAGGAAAGCATCTCCAGGTGGGGCAATTTCCTAGATGATACACCCAAGGATGATCAATATGCCACCACGAGCAATGACTAAGGTCAGAATCATTCTTGCTCTTTGGAGGATGATGGATAAATATAAATATAGGACATCTCAAAGAGGTCAAAAGAGCAAAACCTTAAAAAAATAAAAAAGAGGAGATAGATGCTGACTTGTGGTTTTACAGACATCATGATTTTCTTTCTCACTGAATTTTCATGAAAATTGTGTGACTCGACACACTTAATGGCTTTTGTATCACAGAAAATCTCTTCAGTCTGTTTAAGCCTATGAACTCCCTTCCTGGGATAATGTTTTTGAAAATAAAATAAAACACCTAGGATTATCAAGAAAAGCAGTTACACTGAAAAATACTTATCAAATGCTAAGGAAGTAACTCTCTGAGGTAGTAATATAGTTGTCTCATTGGTGCTTTAAATAATAAAAGCTAATAATGGATCTAAGAAATAGCAATAGCCAAGAGAGTTGAGAATAAATAATGTTTTGAAATATTCTTAATAACTCCAATAAAATATGGGACTACATTATTTCTATTGGTTATGATGTTATAGACACTGCTAATGCTGCCATAGTTTGTTGTTTAATTTTATTTTTGGAACAAATGGCCAATTTCAGTGAGAAGCAAGTGAAAAAATATATTTACCCCATCTAAATTCATAGGTTCCCTAAATTCTATTTCATACAAGGATTCCTTTGTCATGAGTGTTTTAGCAAAAAAAATTTCTATATATTCATATTTAGTTTTTGTTATTCAATTGAGCATACTGAGTGCAAACAAAGTGAAGTTTTTAAGGGGCTGGGAAGTGTTACACGTTCCATCTGAGAGAAGTTCATAGTCCAGTTGCATAATTAGATTTCCTCAATCACTGACATTAAACAGTAAAGATGTAATAAGAGAAATAAAAATCTCCAATATACAAGAAGCACAAAAGAGTTGAGGTCAAATAGACAAATCCCCATAAAGAGAAATCGAGTCACCCAGACCAATTCAGGAAGGTTTATGGGTGATGAATAAGAAAGAACGATCCAGGCAGATCATTTTAAGACCAGAAAAAAATTGAGAGATGTAAAACAGTTTTTAAAGCACTGATGGGTTAATATGACTTGTAGTTTAATGTAAAAATCTCTTACCTAATCATTGCATTCACTGACTATGGATGTGTTTAAACATAGCCAACTTCATCATGGAAACTTTATTCATAAATAACTCTTGAAGAAAGTTTCCATTCATTGGCATATGAAATTGTTTATTTGATGAAGGAATGAATGAATGAATGACAGAAGTGAGTAGAGGATCTTTGAAACTTCAGTGGCCCTGGCAATACCTAAGAGTTCTCATAAAAACCACCAGGTGGCAGATAGTCAACCCAGGAGTGGCTGTTAACCATGAGCAAACCTCAGATGATGAAATGCGTAATGCTTTTGTTTTCTTGGGATTCTTCCTGTCTGAGTTCATTAAAATCAAAGGGATTTTGTGAAGCGATGGACTGGGGAATATTTTTAGCCCAGTTGGCCTAGAAAAATAACTGTTTATTAGATTGGCTTATGAAATTGAATTTGAAAAAGACAGTAACAAATGCTCGTCTTAGAAAATTAAAAAAAAAAAAAGAAAAGAAGAAGAAGAAGCAATAATCAAAGGAAGATTTTTCAGGAGGAGTCAGATCTCTATAAAGATTTCTACTCCAAACTCCAAAATCAGTAAAAGGATTATAATCATGAAAGGCAAAGTATGGTTAGATATCATTTGAAGAAAAAAAAATTTGTAAGGTAATGTACACAGCAACATGATACCTATTATTTCTGTTACCTGGCAATAAAACCTGAAACTACCACAAAACAAGTCCCATAGTCATGAACAGCAGGAAGGAGGTGTCTGAAACACAGCACCCTCAATCACATGTGGGACTCGTCCACAATACTCTCTGTCTTTGGTGGCATTTAATTTTGGATGTGATGTCATGAATGGACGTGATGTCATGAGTGTCATGAGGAGAAAAGGAGTGGTCACCCAAAGGGATTATCCGGAATAGAAACCAGGTCATATAAGGAACAGCCAGCGGAAACTGAGGTGTTCAATCAAGGAACTTGACATAGGAGCCATCAAGGACTCCCTTTGAGATGACAGACAAGCTGCCTTTGCTCAGAATTAGGACAAATGAGTTACAGAGAGGAAGAATTCAGCATTATAAAAGGAGGAGTTTTTTTCATAGTTGGAGCAGATCGCCTAGGAAAGATCTGAGGTTTCCCTGAATGAACTTTTCAAGCTGAAGTTCAAATGTACTTATTTACTGTTTAAACGACTAACCACTCACCATGAGTCTCTTGGTGGTGAGCATGGAGCAGTCAACAACTATCAGAAGCAAGGGAGAGGTGAAGCTCCTTATTGGCAAATAAAGACTCTGTCACTTAAGTGGTCAGTTCTTCCCCAGGTTGCTTAGCTCAGGATTAGGCCTGAGGTTTCATGGTGTGCACTGCATTGTCTTTAGGGAAATGTTTACTCCTTAATGTGAGGTGAACTATGTCTCAAGAAAAACTACCCTGGGACTTCTATATACAGCTCTGATGTACAAAGAGCTCGGAAGTTGTCATTCCTGTTCTTATAATAATAAAAAAATAAAAACGAACTGAAAATCAATGACCTTTCTTAAATTACTGGAGAAGAACTAAGATTATGGGTGCAATGCTACTCCGAAATTGGGAAAGATAGGTGAGTCTAAAAAGTCAGAGCTGAAATCTGCTTACCTTTACCAGAATTTGCTTGAGCTATAAGTTAGTGGAAACAATTAAATGGTAATTTCGTTGAAACTGGTGGTCAGTAGGAGTGATTCAGAAACTTCTGGGGCCTGGCATCTTGGGGAGCTCCCACATTTTCATGATTTTTGCCTCAGGAGATCTTTTTAGGTTCTCAAGGTGAAGACCTGAGAAAGAGACACTCATTGCTCTTGCAGAGCTAGTGAAAGAATAATGCAAGGGAAATACACCCCTTGTGCTCTCCATAAAAAATTGTACTCTCTGGGAGGGAAGGCTTTTCCAGAACCTTATCCTTCCTAAAGAAAGGGCACTGACCCCAAACCAGACCTCTGTGTCTTTCCTCTCTCATGTTAGGAGAAGTTATATACGTGGGGAAATACTTGTTAAGGTCATAGAGACACAAAACTACTAAAAGATGGTGATGCATACCTGTAATCCCAGCAACTTGGGAGGCCAAGGAAGGAGGATTGCAAGTTCAAGGCCAGGCTCAGCAACTTAGGCCCTAAGCAACTTAGTGAGGACCTGTCTCAGAATAAAAAATAAAAAGAGCTGGGGATACATACAACTCAGTGCTAGAGTGCCCTGGGTTAGATCCCCAGTACCAAGAAAGAAATAGAGATAGAGATAAAGATAGAGAGATAGATAAATAGAGAGATTTAGTCATAATGATGATGATTGAGATTTAATCATAAGATTGAGATTTTTCTCTTCCCTCACCTGGAATCATACTTGATAAATTTGATGCTTGGGAGAAGACAAGGATGATCTTTTTCACCTCCTCTAGTAAGCATTATTCCAGTAGTCTTAGTACAATAAGACAAGAAAAAGAAAGAAGTGGTATTCAGATTAGAAGGATTTAAACTATCTAGTTAAAGATAACATAACCGTTTATGTAGAAAATCCCCCAAATCAACAAAAATTTCTTTGAACTAAAAAGTGGGGAGAGCAAAATCATAGGATGCAAAGTTAATACATGAAACTGCTTTCTTACATAACAGCAGGAAGTAATAGGAACTTGGCATTAAAAATACCATTTATGATACAATCAAAAGAGGAAAAACTTAGGTAAAACTAACAAAATGCATGTACATGACTGCATGGCCAATGTGATCCTGCAATATGTATAATCAGAAAAATGAGAGATTACACTCCATTTATGTATGCCCTATCAAAATGTTTAAATGCATTCTAATGTCATGTACAACTAATTAGAACAAATAAAATTTAAAAATTAGAAAAGAAAAAAGAAAAACTAATGACTTATCATGTTAAAAATTGAGGAAAATTTTCAAGTCAATAACTGTATTGTCTATCTCAAATTTGTACCACCATTTAATCATCGATAAAATAATTATAAAATGAAATAAGCTTCAAACTTTGAAAAAACTCACAAAATATGCAGAGTATCTATATTCAGAAAACTATAAAAACACTGATGAAGAAATCACAGAGCTAAATAGAGACATGCTCTGTTTTCATATATTGTATCATACTATTGCTAGATGTTAACAATGAGTTCCCAAATGTGGGGCATATGGGAACTTTCTGTACTATTTCCCAAATATTTCTGTAAACCTAAAACTATTATAAAATTTTAAAATTATTTTAAGAATTAAAAATGTTTGCCCCCAGGTTGGCATGTACTCATGAATCACTTCAGACAATTTTCATCTCTTGGTTGAGTCAGAATAGTAAGAATATATCATAGACCTTCTCTGAGTCTCAGGGCTGAAAGTTGGAAAGTTCTGCATAAGAATGAAGCACAGAGACAATAAATATTAGTTGTGTTACCACAGGAGAAACAAAATCCCTTCATTCATTCTCATGATTACCATAGGTAAGTAAATGCTATAAATAAATGAGCTTATAATAAAACAAAGTCCCATGTTCCCCATATCTGAGAAAGCACCAAGGCAATCTTCAACTCTTTCATATCTGTGTGGGATGCTTCTCTCTATCATCCCCATGGAACAGATGTGACAACAGGGACAGCTGATGGCGTTGCAATGACCAGCTCCATGTCACCTGACACAGCCCAAACACTATCGTGTTTTTCTTTTTCCTTCTCTTTCTTCCTATCCCCTTTATTTCCTCCTTTCATTACTTTCTTTCTCTTCTTTGCCTTTCTCTGTTTACATCGTTCTCCTTTACTGGAAGCAATTTCATCCATTTAGCAGAAAGCACAGCAACGGGGATATAACTAAAAGGAAAGCAATTGTCTTCTGAAGCTCCAAACTCAAAATAAATGAAGCTCAGGGAAAAACTGTATTGTCCCAGTTTAGTCTCCTGCTCATCTCTAGACCAGTGTCTAGACCTACAAAATACGTTTTAGTAAATGGTACAACCCAGGTGACAAGCTATGATCTATATTAATCTGTTATGTTCTAGGACAACGGGTCTGTAAATTATAGGGGTAAGGAATGGAGAAGTATGCCATGTGTTAAAAAAATTATTAAAATCACTGTTGATGTTGACAACTTGCCTTTTTGAGGTTTTGTGGGGTGGGATCAGGGGTACAGATACCCAAATGAAGACATTAGGTGTCAGGTGACAATACTGAAGAGGAAAGTGAAAAAAGGTGTTCTGAGAGGCCCTCTCCTATAAAATGCACTTGAGCAGGTATCTGAAGACAGTGGGGGACTAACCTGTGGGTGTGTCCAGGGAACAGTAGCATTCCAGGCAGAAAAAAAGGACAAGTGAAAAAACCCAGGTCTAAGGAACAGGGAGCAAGGGAAAAGTGCATGAGAGGAAACTCAGAATGGTAGGGGACTTCAGAAGGACTGAGGACCTTTGTATACCTCCCTGATTTCTTTTCTCTGTGTGAGGTAAGGAGCTGTTATTGGAGGACTTCGTGGAAAGTAGTGACATTATATTGGATATATTGAAAGACCACTTTGCTGTGTAGAGATCAGACAAGGAGGAAGTTCTAAACATGTAGACCTCTTAGTCGGCTATAGACATAATTGATAGATGGTGATGGTTTGAATAAAAAACTGTAAACTGTACACACACACACACACACACACACACGCGCGCGCAGAGTTATTTTGCAAGCACAGATCAGCCTATTCTGTAAACCGCGTGGGTTTATCCCAGAGGATCTTCCTTGACTTCAGTGTTGTTACAAGATATTTATTGCAATACTGCTGATTAGTTTTTATATGGTTTAAAAAATTAAATGTTTTTGATTCTGTGAAGATCAATGGTCTTGACCACAACAATGATATATGGGTTCCAACTTGCATACACTGCCTGACCGATATGTGAAAATGTTTCGGAGACAAGTTTTGGGTTCAGTGTGTGACAGATTGTCAATATTTCCCATACCTGGGAAGAGGGAGCAGGGGCAACAGGGTTATTCCTGTTCAGCATGATACTTTATCAGAAATTATAATGCCATGCTATTGACAGTTTGGTCTTACCTTAATAGTACAAAGTCAACAATCAATATCAATACAGGGGCAAGAGGCAAACTGTCCAGAATAAAAAATCTAAGCTCTACTATAGTATAAAACCTAAGCTCTAGTGGTGTTATTTTAATTAACATCAAAGGAAACGAGGATTTCTGAGAAAAACACACTCTATTTGTTTTGTACCACTGTGCGACAAATCTGCTAACTTAGCAGATCAAAACGCGACCCACATCTTGGTTCACAGTTCTATAGTTTAAAAGTCTGGGACAGTGTGGCTGGATTCTCAGTTCAAGCTAAAATCAGAGTATTAGTAAAGAGAGAAAGAGGGTATTAAACCCAGATAATCAATCTTTTCCACTCTCATATGAAGTAATGTATGAAAACACCTGGCTCAGTGCATGGATCATAGCAAAGGTTCAATAAATAACAATTTTCATATATTTTTCCTTTCTATTATCACCTTAACTTGACCCTAAACCTTATTTTTGCTTCAGAAAATGATCTAACAACTTATTTCTAATATATACTGTTTGTTTATAACTATTAATACATGCTTATGACAAAAATTATGATACTTAATATATGCATATTACTTTTTAAACTATAAATATATTTTTTGTGTATATATATACATATATATACATATACCTTTTGTCAATACTCACATGACCCCAGCATAGTTTTTAACACAGCACTTAATGAGACAGGAGTAATTGTCCTTAATTTATAAAAATAGTATATAAATAATTCCTGCAGTTAACAAATGACAGAACTAGGAATTTAAATTTATGTATTTGGAATATTTTGCCTGTATTCCTTTTCACAACAGTATATAAGCATATGTGAAAAAATATATTAGCACATACATGCAAAAAGTCAACAGTGTGTATACATATATATGCACTTATACCCACATACATACGTGAGGACATATAATTTCCAAGAAAATCAGAGATACTGAGAAGCATTCCCAGTTTGAAGCCCATGTCACGCAACCGGTACAGTCTAGAAAAAGGTATCCTTTGGATTTGGACTAAGAAATTTCCAGCTGTTGAGTTTTACTCCTTCTCTGGGAACACCAGTTTTGTTTCAGAGAGCAGTATCCTGTCGCTCCTGAGAAATTCTTCCAAACTACACGCAGCCCTACGTACATGATGACTTACAACACGCGCGTGCATGTGTGGACCTTTGGTTTCCCATTTAGCGGACTAGGAAACAATGGCAAGCTCTCTCAGCCCTCGCTGGCCTGCACGTGCCACCTAGCAAAAGCACCACAGAGAACTCCCAGAGCAGGGTGGAAGTCACCGACTAGGGTAAGGTTAATTAACGCTATTCTTGGAAATGTCAAGCGATCAGCAAGAACGACAATAAATTGGGGTCACTCAGAGTTCCTTCTGCACTCAGCATACTGAGCAGCCCATAATATGGTTCATAATGGTCTGTGCCAGCCTATAATAGTTCATACATTTATAGGTTATTCCAGGGACGTTAAAGATTCAAATTTTAATTCAAAAACAGCCTTTTCTTTAGTTGGTGAGCTAACTTGAAGCATTTGTAGACTTTATGTCAAAAGTTTTCCATGCATGATTTTATTTAATAACTAAATATTTAATCATAAACTCCATTTTGCAGGTGTTAAACTGAGTCTCAAAGAGGACAGTAACTAGCATTTGCAACACACAGGTAAGCCAGGTTTTGAGCCCAGGCCTATGGACTCCTGAATCACATGCCCTCCTTGTACATGCGAGAGGAATATGCAGAGGTAATCACATTATCACAGGTAATCTACTCAGGAGAGACACCAGCTCTGGGGGTCTAGGCAGACAGGTGGGTCTGAGCTGAGCCCAAAGAGAAGGAAATGAGTTCCATACACAGGATCACATGGGAGAAGTATTTCAGGTGGAGTTTGACATAAAAACCCAGTGGGATGCTGGAGATCAGGATTCCTTTTTGAGCGAACATGATCAGAAGGAGAGAGGTGCGTGGGGCCATCAAGAACCACAGACTGGAGTCAGATAAGGGAGCTGGGAGTAGAGGGCCACTTTTAGAAGAGAATGTTTAAGTACCCAGAAGACTGAATCTCACCCGTTCCTGAAGGGTCCCCTGCCCCTGGCCTGGCATGCAACTCATTTTACCTAGTCTCCATCCCAGAAGGACTGGCTTATCCATCATCAGTAGTAAGTAAATGACAAAGGCTTAAATTTAGCATGTAGGTTTCAGGGAAATAATCAGTGGTCATATAGAGTCCATTTCCAGTGAAGCAACTGTATTCATGTTTTCATCCTCTCTGTCCCTCCTCTCACACACAAACTACACCACACACACACATTCATTCTATGCTGCCTCATAAGATTGAAAACCCCTCATCAGGCACACATGGGACAAATACCCACGACAGTAGGTAGCTTGCTTAGAGAAGGCCAGGAATGCTCCAAGGTAACATAGAAGTAGAGTTAACTTCCTCCTGTGACTTCTAAGGAATCTGCTGAAGCCATCATCACCTTGTGGAACTTTCTCGTGGCGTTTTCTTTTGTTCCCCACAAGATATATACATGTAAAGACCCATAGAGAATTCACAGAAATCTCAATATCTGACAAATACACAGCAGTCTTCTGAGGACAGAAGTCCTAGTGGTCATGGAACCACTTGCTTTCAGCAAAAAAACAATTTTTTCATCTTACTTTAAAATTAATTGTTTTCCAGGGACTTGAAAGGAATGAGGTGAACTAAATATGAACTACAGGTAAAGGGGAGACAAATATTTTTAAGGCTGCTGATGAAAACTCTTGACATAACAACACTCCAAATCCAATGGACAGATACTCTAGTCAAATATCTTTGGAGAGAGACAAATTAATTGCAAGAAAAAATAAAGCAAAGCACTAAATTCAGGTTATCATGCCAAGTGGGGAAGTGCAACTTTCCCCACACATTCCTAGTTGTCTACTTGGGACCTAGGAACTCTGCAACTGAGGAGTCCAACTTTTCTGCCCAATAATCCTTTAGCATATTCAAGTCACTCCTGCATGTCAGTCATTTATTCAGGACCTGAAGACATATAGCAGAAGAAAGCAAAGGGAACCTTTGCCTTGCATTTATGTATTCTAGTGGGCAGAAAAATAATACACAGTAAACACAGAAAGACTTGTTATGAGGGGTAGTTAAATCCTCTTTTGAAAATATACAAAGGTATTTGGATAAAAGGGGCAGCTGTTTGAGATATTGTGACTGGTAGTAAGCTCTCTGAGAAACTTATGCTAAATGATACAAAAGTCTTGACAAGGGGACTCTCTGGGAGGGGACTATGATTAGCATATTCCAGAAGCAGAAAGAAAACCAGTGTGAGCCCTGTGTGGTGAGAAGGGAGAGTGGCAGGAGATGGCAAATTAATGAAGCCAGATCATGCAGGGCCTTCTAGACCCTGGCAGAATGCTTGGGATGAACATGATGATGAAAAACTACCAGAAGAATATTAAGCAGAAGAGTGATATCCAGATTTCTCCTGTGAAACTTTCACACTGGTGCCATGTACAGAATGGATTACACAGGGACTATGGAGCAGAAAGACCAGTTAGGAGCTTATTCTTGGAAAGGCCAAGCAATCAGCACCAACAAACTTAAACTGAGGTCACTGGAAGTTTCTTATGCATTCATCATGCTGAATTAACCATTATGTTTTCATATTTTTTCTAGGACCCAGATATCTAAGGGTCAATCTACTTCTGGTATTTCCACAAGATCAAGGATAATCTTAAACTGAACATTGCTTTTTGTTTTTAAGCCTTTATTCTAATTTTCCTTGTGTCCACAGAATCCTGTGACAGAAAGCAAGGCCCCAAATGTTTCTCAGCTTAACCGTTTGCCAGAGGACCTCAGCCATATCTCTGAGCCACTTTGCCCACAGTCTTTTTCCAAGCATGAGTGAAGGCAACACAGGCTCATCAGGTTTTGAAAGTATACATGACTCAGGTCATAGAAGTAAATAGAGCTTGACCTCAATTAGCTTGATCATTTATGATTCAGAAGGAGAAATGAATTGATCATAAGGTCAGGGACCAAATTATTGGTTGTACATTTGTGCTGCCTATGAATAATCATTTCATTTCTTTCATGGTATTTTCTACTCCCTAAAATGATCTAGTTTATTTAGTTAGTTTTTTCACTCTTCTGGTTATAATGTGTGCTTCATTAGAACAAGGACCTTGCCCATTAAAAAGAAAAAAAAAAAAGTATCCCTAGCTGCTAAATGAGTTGGAATCATGTCGCTGTCCAAGAAATACTTGCTGAATGGATGGAGGAATAAGTAATTTGCTGCGTCGGCAGGTATTCCGATGCAGTCGGAGGCACAGTAATTCAACAAACTGATATACAACTGAGTTTTGTGTCTGAATTATCATATAAAAGTACTTTTTTGTAATTTTTAGAGCCATGGAACCCTTTATTCAATTAGAAGCTAATCTAGAAACAAAATGTGAAAGGTATATAAAGACTTGTCTCTGACTGAAGGAAAGACAGGAACTTCCAGGGTTCTTGGGCTTAGTCTTTACCCCTCTCTCTTCCCTCACAAGCAACCCTGAGATACCACTGTACAAAATTTTAAAGTGCTGTACTGCTAGACCACCAAGATCTTTCCAATTCACTGATTGGGTTAAGGCCTTTATAACCCAATCATTTCACCTCAGAATGTTCTTGCATTGTCTCACACATAAGCTTTGGGGAACACCTAATATCTAAACCATCTTCCTCCTTTTCCTGCTCGAATGGTTTTAATTAATATGAAATAATAGTGTTAATTCAGGGGTATATGTGTCCTACCAGAATTTGTCCACAAACTTCCTTCAGTCTAGACGTCAGTACCTATCCTGGCTTTCTTTCTCTTCAGCATGGAATATAGTATCTAGGGAATTTCTCCACATTTTATTGTCTTTGCCACATCAGCAGCACTTTAAGAATTTACTAGTTAGTGATTGCTACTGTGCAGGAAAGTTCATGGGACACAGGAAGTGCAAAAACACTGGAGAAATAACACAGATTTTAAAAATTCCCAAAATGTCCTTGGCGGAGCTGTCTGTGATCTGAAATGAAGTATAGCTGCATTCGCATTGTGATATCCTGCTTCTCCTGAACTCATGACACATCCCTGTGGAAAGGACACATGATACATCTCTCCCAGGAACATTTGGGGAACCCAATGTGTAGGTAACTAATAACAGATACTTGAAAAGAGGTTCTAGTGTACATTTTTAAAATACTTTTATTTGTTCTACTTAGTTGTACATGACAGTAGAATGCATTTATGCACTTTTATATATCATACATAAGTGGGGTGTAATTTCTCATTTTTCTGATTGTACATGTTGTAGAATCACATGGGTCATGCAGTCATATATGTACATAAGGTAATAATGTCTGTTTCATTCTACTATCCTTCCTATCCCTGTATCTTCTCCTTTCCTTGCACTCCCCTCTACTTAATATAAAGTAACTCTATTCTTCCCTAGCGCCGCCCCCTGCCCATTGTGAATTAGCACTCACATATCAGAGAAAACATTCAGACTTTGATTTTTGGGGATTGGCTTATTTCGCTTAGCATGATATTCTCCAACTCCATCCATTTACCAGCAAATGCCATATTTCATTCTTCTTTAAAGTTGAGTAATATTTCATAAAAAATATATACCATATTTTCTTTATCCATTCATCTACTGAAGAGCACCTAGGTTGGTTCTATAGTTTAGCTACTGTGAATTGAGCTGCTATAAACATTGACAGCCGTGTCTCTGTAGTATGCTGATTTGAAGTCTTTGGGGCACAAACCAAGCAACAGGATAGCTGGGTCAAAAGGTGGTAACATTCCATGTTTTCTAAGGAATCTCCATACTGCTTTCCAGAGTGGTTGCACCAATTTGCAGTTCCTCCAGCAATGTATAAGTGTACCTTTTCCCCACATCCTCACCAACATTTATTTTTACCTGTATTCTTCATGATTGCCATTCTTACTAGAGTGAGATGAAATCTTAGAGTACTTTCAATTCACGTTTCTCTAATTGCTAGAGATTTTGAACATTTTTTTCATTTATTTGTTGATCAATTATATTTCTTCTTCTGTGAAGTGTCTGTTCAATTCCTTAGCCCATTTATTTATTGGCTTATTTGTTTTTATAGCAATATAGCTATAAAAAAACCAAAATATATACCTTATTTATACATGCATTTAAAAAGGATTTACAGATGAACTGAGGTAAGTGGTACACTAAAGAGATTTTGTTGCTGTTAACATTTTAATATTTATAGGAGGTGAACTAAACTTGTATTAACCACAGAAAGTTGACTTTGTCATCCTTTGTCATTATTCTGCCTGTTCTCACAGCTAAATGTTCTTTTCTCATCTGGCAAACTGATTCATATTTCCAAATAGAGCTCAATTGCCACATTGCTATCATCTGAATATTTGCATTTAATGTGCATGTTTTGAAACATGATCTTCCATGCATGGGAGATGGAGTGTCTCAGAGGTGATTAGGCCATCAGAGTGAAGCATGTATGAATGGAATTAGTGCCCTTATGAAAGAAGCCGGAGGTAGCTCGATTATATGTTCTGCCATATGATGATATGGCAGGTGTGTCATCTATGAACCAGAGAACAGGGCTTCATTAGCTGTCAGATCAGCTGGTGTCTTGGTATGGGGCTTCCCAACCTCCAGAATTGTGAGAAATAAAGTTCTATTGTTTATAAATTATCCAGTCTAAGGTATTTTGTTATAGGGTCTTATATGGACAAGACATATTTTCCATGAATCCATTATTCACTCTGTTCTTTGAGCTCCCAAATACTCAGTTCATACCTCTTCTGTGTAATTACTCCTGTTATGTTTAAAATCTATACAGCCCCATTTCTAATTACTAGACTAAAACAACTTCAAAGCTAAAAGTCTCATCCAGCTGTTCTTTTTTTTTTTTTTTTTGTATTTTTCCAGTTCTTGCTGATGTCTTTGGAACACAGTTGGTGTTCAGTGAATACTCTTGGATAAAGGATGGAAAAAGTAAAAGTATCTGTGTCTGAATTTCTTAATATTTATATCTTCCTAGAGTTGTTTTATAGCTGAGTCCCCTCAAAGTGTCCAAGAAATGTACATAATTTTACAAAGAATTTTTTGAGTCCTTTATATTAACTATAATGCCACATATTTCCTAATTTCTTGCTAACTATGATAATAGATACTTGTTAGTGTAATATTAGCTCTTCCCAGACATCCAAGTTCCAGATATCCTTAATGTCTTTTAAACCAATTCAAAAGTCAGCAGCAAATTTCTGGTGAATATCTAAAGTTTATGCAAGGATTTCCTGTTTCCAGAATTCTCTCAAACTTTTTATTTGTTTACTTTGAGTTTTTTAACTTGATTTTAGTTTGTTTTAGTCACCAATATGGCATTCTGTAAGCATGCTTTTCTTGGGCAAGATTTATTGAACTCTGATTTTAGCAGTATTTCTGTTTTGAACTAGAAACTTCAAATGAGGGAACTTTATCTACATCCCCATCTATGCACAGTTTGCTCAGTTCCAAGCACAGCAGTTGAATTTGGTAGACTTTCAGGATATAGAATTTGCATGATTGAACCAGCAAATTCTACCTGGCTCTTGACCTGTTTGGCTCGCTTCATATAAATCTTCTAAAATAAAGTCTCCACTCCTGTCACTGACTCAAATTTTCCAGTGTGATAGTTTGTAATTCTGAACCAGCCTACTTACACTCTGGCCTGAATTGGTTCCATAAATTCTTTTACATACTTTTGACTCATCTATAATTAATCATCATAATAAAATTGTTAAATTCCATTTATTTCTAATACCATTAATCTTTCATATCAGATAATTTGTGGTATGCTGCGATTAGCAGAGTAGCATAATTAGCACATTCTAGACCTCTAGAGTATGACCTTGGATTGAATTCTGTTGGCTCTCCTTATCTCATTATCAGTAATTCCAGTTGAGGAGTGGAAAGGCTGTTACTCACACATAAGTCTTCCTACTGGCTCTTTTTTCGAGAGTCATGTTGCAGTAAGGGATATCTCTTCTAATATGCTTTCTAGTTTTCCCTGATTTTTAAATATTGGACTGTCAGGTTTAAGTCAATATAAGTAAATATAAAATAATTTAAATACACCAAACAATTTTACATATACTTACTACATATAATAACACTGGACTACAATACACCAGTAGGGCAGGAGGCCTAGAACTATTACAACTTTCAGTGTGTCCCTTTGGTTAAAGATAAGGCTATCTTCATAAATCTATGACCCAGACATTTGCACAGAGTCCCATGCTTCGATAGGCCCTGTGCTTACTTTAGTGATCCATTGTTGCCATCTTGAAAGTCTTCATTTTTGAATGACAGATCCCACATTTTTATTTTCCCCTGGATCCCAGCGATTATGTAGCTGATCTTGGTCAAAACAAGCCAGTCCAGAGCTAGGGAAAGAGAAATAGGAAATAGATGCTACCTCTTGATAGCTGGAGAAGCATGAATGTTCAGTAAACAGAAGACTTGTGGGGCCATCTTTGAAAAACATTTACCATATCTCTGTTTCACTAATAAGGAAACTGAAGTGCAGAGAGATTAGGCAACTAACCCCAATTCACATTGCCATTAATATAGCAGATATTGCTCTGATACTCACTAGATACAAACTCCTGTGCACAGCTCAAAGCACACTGAGGGTGGAATGATGAAATTGATGAATTTCCTGCTCTTTCACAAGCACTGGAAGGGAGCATTCCTAAGGTAAGGGTTAATTTAACCATAGATATTTATTTCATTATCAATACCTAACACAGTGCCTTGGGTTGGAATCTCCTTGCCAACTCATTTATTATTCAGAATCCAGTGACCTAAAACCAAGTATCTCTTCCCACCTGGGCTAGTTCATGAGCTTTCTCTATAACTCTTAGAAATAATTAGCATAAAAGGAGAGAAAGGATGAGCAAAAGGGCCAGGCAAGGGAAGGTCTTATTAAATATTAATAATTGAAATGAAAATGTAAGATTTTCTAATCTATAAGATCATCATGTAATATTCAAAGACTGATTGGGTTCCTCTTCCAGTGCCATTTTGCAAATGGTACTCCATGCAAACATCCGCCAAGCTACATACAGTTTAGTGGGCAAGATGAACTCAAAATCAGTTTTCATTTTGTCTAAAATCACTGGCATTGTTTTGTACTTCCTGTATGTTGGGCATTATAAACTGTAAATGCATGTTCTCATTTAATCCTTACAATGCCTTTATATTAGATAGTATCTTTTTCAAAATTCTGTAGAGATGAAAATTAATATTAGAGTAATAATAACTTGATGAAGTTTTCTAATTAGGAAGTGGGAGAGTAATAAACTATAATTCAATAATCCTGTATTATATGTTTGTTTTTAGTTTTGCTTGTCCTTTTTGTTTCCAGAATGCAAGCTACCCCCAAATTGTGTGTCTTTAAACAACCACCATTTGTTTACTCACAGTTCTTCAGGTTAGCCATTTTGCTCTAGACTCATCTGGGCAATTCTGCTATTCTTGCTTGGGAATATTCTTGTTATTGCAGATATCTGGTGACCCCATTGGATCAGACTGAGCCAACATGGTTTCAACTCATCTGATTAAAGGGTAGTGCACCTTGCAGCTGGGTCTCCTTCTGCAGGATTTTTAGTTTTTAAGGAGACCAGCTAAGTCATCCTTACATAATGCGTAGGTTCTAAGAGGGAGAGATTTGATATATCATGGCTCTTGGGGCATATCCTTGTGTTTTAGTTGATTTGTTTGTCATTGTGGCCAAAATTCCAGATGAAACCACATTAAAGGAATGAAAGGTTGTCTCACAATTTCAGAGGTTCAGTCCATAGTAGACTGGTCATTGTTTTGGGCCCATGGCAGAAGGACATGGGGGCGGGGGAGCTCTCCTCCATTCATGGCAGCCAGAAAGCAGAGAGAGGAGGGGAAGGACTCACAGAAAAGATGCACCCTTCCAGGACACTCCTCCAGTGACCTGCTTCCTCCAACCATGTTCCACCTGCCTACAGTTACCACCCAGTCTGTTCATTTAAACTAGGATAGACTGATTTGGTTACAGCTCTCACAGTCTGATCATTTTACATCTGAATATTATTGCAGAAACATAGGAGCTTTTGGGGAGACACCTCATATTGAAACCATAACACCTTGTAAGCTCCTCAATGTCACTTTCCCCAATGTCATAAAGTAAAACACACAAATTAATTAAAATTACACAAAAACTAAAAAAAACAAGGCCAGTCCAGATTCCAGGAGTGAGAATAAATTCAAATTCTTGAGAGGAAAAGCTGTTACATGCGTGGTCATTCTCAGTTTACCACAATCTCCACACTAGCTAGAGAAAGAAATTTGACAACAAGTAATTTTCCTAGGGCTTCTGTTTAGATTTTGGGCCACTGCAGGCTGATGTTTTTAATGCACCCCTGCACATAATTAAAAAGCAGAGAATAGGCTAAATTTCAGATTCTGACTGCTCCCCTGGCTTAGAAACCTTTTGGAACTGCACAAATTGTACAAACACATGCAGAAGTCCTACATACACTTGATTTTATTTTTGTTTGTTGGTTGGTTGATTTGAAAAGTGTCTCCAATATTTTAATTGGAAATAAATAATTTGTGAGCATTGTAGGAGGAAACATCTGTCAGAGCTTGACATAACAGGCACTCTACATGTTTGTTATACATTTCCTTTTCTAAGTATAACTTCCCTTAAATGAAAATGTATTCACTAAGCTAGCAGCAGGTAGATCCTGTCTGCTCATGTGAACATAGTCACATTTTATCTGGCTGTAATCATGTCTCAATTTAGCAATCTTCCTGGAAAAACTGGAACCATACCCACTCATTTTATTATAGGCTGAAAAACCTATTGAAGGCAATTTATGCACCACAAATGACTACACAACAAGCATCTGAATAGCTAAAATGTCAGCATTTGCAGAGCAGAGTAATCTGGTTGGAACCAGTTCCTTGTGTGTGATGATCACAGAATCTGCACCTATGAAGTGCCATGAAGAACTGTCACTACTAAAAACTCGTTCAAGTCTTCTAAAGGAGACCAACAAGTCATGTACACGTTTACTGCCCTCTTACCGCTCTGTGCATCGTATTCCTCCAAAAGTGCCCAAGGTTCCAAAACAGAATTTCCTTCCCTCTTCTCTAAGCTACATCTGTGAATTGGTGTGTGCTGAAAATGGGTCACAAATGTGCACAAGAGCACATCTCTCCCAGCTACGGGGCTATGCAGTGAGCTCTAGGGAGCCAGAGACTCAAAGCCAACAGTCTCAGGCAGCTTCACATCAGTGTAAATTAAATATTATTTTTCTATATATTCAAAGAAATGTGAAAACAGTTGGTAATCACTGATCTACTGTTTTCTTATTGAGTCTATTTTTAGCAATAAAATATATAATCCATACTAGGAAAAAAATCTTCAATGTCTTCAGAGATATAGAAAGCTCATCTTTTCTTTCCATAATCAGATCCCAAACTTGTCCATACATAAACACATGTATTGTAATCATGGATGTGTGTAGGTGTGTTCATATATATATATATATATATATATATATATATACACACATGTATGCATGAGTATGTGTGTATATATGTGTAAGTACATGCATTGTATTTATAGTGAAAAGTTGATTATATGTATTAAATATGCTCCCTTTGATTTTTTTTCTATAATATATTTTGTATGCCATTGTAGTCCATTCTGTCTTCTATAATGGCATCCCTTAGATTAGGTGACCCATAAACAACAGAAATTTATTTTTTAAAATTCTGGAATCTGGAAACTCCAAGATCAAGGTAATGGCAGATTTGGGGTCTGGTGAAAACCTGCTTCCAGGTTCATAGATGACCATTGTCCAATTTAAGATCACATGATGGAAGGGAAAGAGAGCTATCTAGGCCTTTTCATAAGAGTGCTAATCTCATTCACAAGCTCTTCCCCCAGTAGCTGATCACTTCCCAAAGGCCTCATCACCTAATACCCTTACCTGGGCAGTGAGGATTTCAACATTTGAATTGGGGTAGAGGACCCAAACATTCAGATCATAGCCATGACATTTCATGTCAGCTTATGTAAATCTCCATTCCTTTTATAACTACTGCGGAGTAATCCACTGTTAACACAACCACACTTTCCTGTTGTTAGATTAGTTTCTTAGGAATGACCACTTTCATAGTTTCCAGTTTTGCATTGTTAATTACAATGTTGCTGGGAGCCCTTGCAGCTTAGGATAGAAGTGAAGAGTCAACCAGATGGCCTTCTACTTCTGTCTGGCAGTGACTGGTTAAGTGACCTGCAGTAAGAGACTTTGCTTCTGCTTTACTTCTGCCGTCTTACTTTTCTCATGTGCAAAATTTTAAAAAGAATAACAACCAGTTCATTGAGTTTGGGCTGATTAAATGAAATGTTTAGTGCCCAGAGAACAGTCCAGAACATTGTAAATACTCAATACATGCTCACTATTAAGTTATTATGTGCCTATTCCAACATATTTATGTAAGATAAAATAATTCTACCTTTGAAATTACTACATCAAGTTTTAACAGATACTTCAAGTTGCCTCAAAAATTTTCTTAGTGCCTGTTGTCTCTTCACATCCATTCCAATTTATCTAATTACTTATTTTCCGGTGAATTGATTGAAATTAATTTATGTTAATTTTTATGTTTTTTACTATGCTTATTTCTTTAATTCTGCTTTGTCTTATTTTGTAGACTTTTATTTCATGAATTTATGAATTTTGTTTACATTTCTATTGGGTTGTTCATTGCTCTCTTACTAATTTGAAAGAGGTTTTTTTGTTTGTTTTGTTTTTGTTGCTGGAGATTGAACTCAGGGGCACTCCACTGAGTCACATTCTCGCCCCTATGTTTTTGTATTTTATTTAGAGGCAGGGTCTCACTGAATTGCTTAGCACCTCGCTTTTGCTGAGGCTGGCTTTGAATTTATAATCCTCGTACCTCAGCCTCCCGAGCCACTGGGATTACAGGCATGCACCACTGTGCCCAGCACTAATTTGAAAGAGCTTTTAATTTACAAAAATATGACTTTATGCACATGTATGTTTTTGAAATGTCTAGAAAAGTTCTTCTTTTGTCTATTGTCTTTGTACTTTTGGTTTTTGGTTTTGTTTTTTAGGTTCTAGATTGTGTGCTGTGGTAAGAGCCCTTTCTCTTTTGTTGAAGCTGCTTCTTGGGTTCATGGATATGCTTTTCCATTTAGGACCACACTAGACCTTGTGATGGTGATGAAGGAGGTGGGGCAGAAGGCGTGTGCAGGTGTGGCTACCTCAGATGGAAGGCAGACAGAGGTGCTGTGGGGATGCAGCTACAGGAAAAGAATGAACCAGTCACATGCAGAGATGGAGGGCACAAGAATGCAAAGGTCTCAAAGACCTTTCCTGCCCACGCAAAGGCAAGGGGCCTGCAAACCTGAGTCATCTGAGTGTTCGTGGAGAGAAAGAGGCAGAGACTAGTTCTAAAAGAGGCCTCAACCCCTACCCCTCAATCACCACCTGGGCCGTTACAGAGACTTCTATCACAAATGACCAACTGGCAGTTATGAACTCAGGGACTTACTGGTCTGGAGCATGTTGTCTTTGGCATGAATAAAATTGACTTAGCATTTGGAGTCAAGAGACGTATAAGGCAAGTTTATTGATTCTTCAAAATGACAGAATATAGTTTCCCCAGGAAAAGCAATGAGTGTTATATCAAATAACCTGCTGAAAACATATTTGAGAAAAGAAAAAGCTACACACAACACACAATGAGATGTACAGGAAAACTATCCAAAACTACTTTTGTGAACAAATGCCATATGAAAATTTACTATAAAAATAGTGGTAATTGAAAAACTAGAAGAAATATAAAAACTATAATCTTTCTTGGTGCAGAGGCCAGTGGCACTCTGTAGCAAGAACCCATTCTGGAGTGTTCAGTGGTGCATAATTTGTATGTGTGTGAGAAGATGCAAATACATGTACATATAAGAGAATTGTGTGTGTGCACATGTGCTTCAAGAAATCTCAAATGAGCTTCCACAGAGTCTCACTCTTCCATCCTCTAGATTCTGAAACCCCTCAGCCGTAGATTCTCCTTGCAGTGCACAGCTGGTATTGCTCATCAAGCTACAATTGTGGAATGAATTGGTTTAATTAAGGTGACCCCATTGTGTACAAAAGTTCTGCTTAATCTCCTAAACCAAAGGATTTGCCATAATAAACTTGAGATTTAAAACAGTATATTTTTCCAAAAGCAGTTGCTAAACATAGACCAAACCCCAGTAGGAGTAGCAAGGCCCAGCCCGCCCTGTCGTTTCTAAGCTGCACTGCTTTAAAGGAAGTACTGGGAACACAGTCACAGGAGCACAGGAACAACCTCTCCAGATCTCATAGGTGGGGTCTCTATATTGATTAAGTCATTTATGAGCAGGATCTTTGAACCCTGTCAAAAATAAGCATGGAGCTTGGCAAAATGGACAGTCAGAAAGATGGGAACTGGGAAATGTGTGAGGAACAAGCCCACAAATTGAGTTGAAGATAGGCTGGCCAGACAGGTTGAGGACAGAAGTGGTGACTAACCCAAGGCTACATAAGGACTGTTTGCTTATCTGTTTATTTATTTTGGCTCTTATATCTAGGGTACAAGTCTGCCAAGTTATGAGGGCAGAAACACATAGCAGATGTTGACCTACATTTAAGGATATTGAAAGTTTGATATTTCATAATGTCTGTTTCTATTTTTAAAAATAGTAATACTTAAATAATTTTTTTTTCATCATGGAATGGTCAACTTCCTCTGGAAGCCATCTTCACTACCTGCCCCCTCCTGGACTGAACTATCATGGTGCCCAGTTTGCTCCGCCTCTGTTGTTAAGATGGGACACATGGCGCTTCCCATGTCAGCCAATGCCCTTGACCTGATTCTTTTGGGAAAGGCAACGGAACTTTTGGAATATGAGGCCAGATTATCAGAAGCTTACTTCTTTGCTGCTCTCAGAAGACATTTCTACTGTGGAAACCAATGAGACTGTCACAGAGGAAGGAAGAGAACAAGAAAGTGAGAATTGCCGTAGCATTCCAGTTCTGGATGAGGTCATCGCTAAGGCCATCTGTAACCTCCCATCCTTAGTTCTAAGAGACAACAATTATAGTATTTTAATTTTTTTCTTTGCCTAACATTTCACAAAAGCAGAGCATGAGGCAAGGGTTCCCAGGACTTTTAATTGGGAAGTAATCCCACAGAGCAGGAATGCAGGACAGGAGGTGGAATAGAGAGGAGAAAGGGTAATATTAGGATGTATAAACAAAGTTGGCCTTTACTACAGAGGTAAACAATGCTCAATCCAACTTCCCAAGCACCTCAGCAAGTGTTTCCCTGAGCTAGGCATTTTCAGTCAGAAGGGATGAGGGATTTATCCATGGACTCTATCTCCCACAAGTCCAGGGGCACACCTACTGGGTATTAACTCCCTTATATTACTAGCCAAACACCCAAGAGTGCAGAGGTGGTATCATCCTATACCACACAGTCAGGGGAGCTTCGTGGCAGTTAAGTGGAAGTGAGCATGGTCACCAGAGGTGACACACTGTCTGGGTGCACCTGGGTGAACCTAGTTTTAGAACTGGAGCAACAGGTAGAAGAATTTTGAAATGACTTAGAAGAGGTGTCTGATGACATTTGCCAAACTATCCTGGCCAACACAGCATGTGAACTCTGAGTTCCTATAAAAAGAGCCGGAACTCAAAGAATTGAGTATTTGGCTATAGTTAAGACTAGGGGGAATGCATGGACTTCCGATTTGGTATATCACTGTGTGTTAACTCCCTTAAAAACATTCCCCTTTGGTCTACAGGTTCTTAAAAAGAAAAGAGAGATTTACACCACTTTTGTAGGAGGAAAAATATGGTGCCTCTTTATGGTCTCTGCCCAATAAGAATTAAACTTGGAAGAAAGGAAAGAAAGTACAAAGACACAAAAGGAATTACATCCTATGGTTTTCCTGAAAGACTTCTGCTTATATTATCATTTTTCAAATATTTAATTGGGAAATTTAGAGTTAGGAAATTATATTCTTTACAAAACAAATTTGCCATTTTTTAAAACATTAATAGTCCACTTTATAAGCATGGAAAAAATTCAAGCACAATGACATTTTAATAACTCATTTAAATCTGATGCTAATTCACATTAAACTAATTAAATAGCTATGGTTACAAGTCAATCAGACCTATCCAGTTATATAAACATACACACATGTATGTGTGTGTGTATATATATTTATCACATTTATGTGTGTGTACATATATTTATCTTACATAGCACTACAGAGAGATCTATGTAAAATACATGCTTACATGTATGTCTTTACATGTATGTGTGTTAAAATGAATAATATCAACTAAATGTCTTATCAGCTTTTGACAATAAATATAGCTTTCAACAAACACCATTTTGACTTGTATAAATATCTAGGCTCTTCAGAATATCTTCTAACCATATCTGAGAGTCCCTTCCCTCAGAGAGCTTTCAAAAATATCTTACTCTTCAGTATATATTCACTTTCCAACACATGGCCTTGTGTTCAAAGAACATCTGAGAGAATGATCCTTGTCTCACTGTGCACATGGTCTACACTGACGATACAATGCTAGCTGCTCTCAAGCTCATAGGAAAACATAGTGATTTACTGTAATTTATTAAATAGTGATTTAATACTTGTCCCAAGTACAGCCATGTCTAGGAAGTTCCTTTCCTCATTTCTACGTGGGGCATGACTTTTATTTTGAAGTTATGGAAAGTTCAGGGACTAGAGAAAGCAAATTTTATCCACAGAAAAATTTCTTTTATTTTTTACTTAATATAGACATTGAAGATCTTTTTCAAACAACATATTCAATTCTACTTCTTTACTGGTGTGAGGCATAGTTGCACCATAATCTTAAAATTGCACAGGGAGTGCTCACTCAGACTTTTAAAAACCACTGCCTGGTGCTCAATTGTGTGGCATCATCATAATTGATCTAATTTGTAATAGAGTGGTTGACATTAGATTACTTTGTGCTACTGTAGGCAGTGCTACAATAAGTGCTCATTTGCACAAACAACCCTGCATGTGCAGTAAAGTTTTACTTTATATATATATATATATATAATATTATTATATATATAATATTATGATTTTTTTTTTTTTTTTTTTTTTTTTGAGAGAGAGGGTCTTGCTATTTTCTCCAGTCTGGGCTCTACCTCATGATCCTCCAGCCTCAGCTTCCCATGTTACTGGGCTTAGAGTCATATCCTACTGTACCTGGCTAAGATAAAGTTTTAGAAGTGCTATTGCCATGGTGGAATATGATTTTGTGTGTAAGTGTATGTGAGGCATTTATCAATATAAGTGATGGGATATCCACCCAGAAAGATTGTACCAGGTTATACCCCCAAATTATTGTTATGAACAGAGCATCCTCAGTGCCTTAGACAATTTCACAGTGTGATTAAAATACAAAAGTAAGATAACATAAAAGCAATGAAATAATAAAACATAAATATTCTGATAGGAGTATGTTGCTGACACCTATCATCCAATAAGATTTGACTGACATGCAAATCTGTGGCCAAGTTGTTTTGCATTTGTTTTCTTTTTCTTGTGACATTCCAAATCCTCTTAGATGGCTGCAAGTTGAGCTGCAATCCACACAAAGGCTGTTCCGCTTCCTCCTTTACTATTAGGATGCCTTTCATAGGGGTCACATCCTTAAGTGTTGAGTGCATTACCATGTCTCATTCTTTTATGGGTCCTTGTCTTTGTCCACTTGTGCTGCTATAACAAAATACCAGAGACTGGATAATTAATAAATGACAAAAAATTATTCCATAAAATTCTGGAAGCTGAGAATTTCATGATCAATGTGCTGGTATCTGGAGAGGGCCTACTTGCATGGCAGAAGGTAGAAGGGCATGAGGAGAAGGACAGAAGACAGAAAGCCCACTAATGCAAGCTCTTTCTAAGTGGCATGAATCCATTCATGACCTAAACACCTCCTCACAGGCCCCACCTCCCAGCACTGTTGCCTCGAGGGTTAAATTTCCAATATAAGAATTTGTGGTTACACATTTAGGCCACAGCAGGCCTGAGCACTGAATTTTATTCTCTGACTCCCATAAAGTCACCAAATACATATCATAGCCTTTCAGTCACTTCTGGATCAGCAAGCTCCATTTGTCTGGAAGCAGCACTAAATTCAATATGATTGCTTAAAATTACCATTTTTTTTTTCTTTCTGGATATCAGGCTGAAATTTCTCATGTTCTCTTAGAAATTTTTATATGAGTTTTTTTTTTTTTGATTTTTAGTTTTGCTCAGTTTTTAGCTTTTTACATACTGTATTACTGAATTAAATAGTTTATCATTACAATGTTTCCAAAATTTTCTTTTCAAAAAATGTGTTGTTTTAAATACTGTCTGTGGATCTCTAGTATATACAAAATAACAGGTTTGTTTGTGAACCAATCAAAAAGTATTTTCTACTATTAGTTAAACTCATTGATATGTGCTTAATGGCCATATATCATGACAATAAATATCTTATTTTTTGCTTTTTTCATATTTTCCTATTTATTAAGTTACTCTTATTATTATATACTTTCTTTTCCTGTTTTATTACTTCTGGCCTTTAGTCAGGTTTCTACTTTTTGTTGCTGTTTATGTAGGTACATGCTAAATTTCATTTATTATAATCATTGTCTTCTTTGTTAATCTAATAACAACTGGTCTCCAAATTATTAGCAAAAACATAATTAAGTTATATGTGCTTTGCCTCTTCTCTTCCCTCATCTGTACAGACCAATATTCCCCAGCAGTGTTCACCTTCACATTATGAAAGATGCTCATAATTATAGTCATTGATTTATTATTTACCACTCTCTTTTAAGATTTTCTATTTTATCACTACACATCATATACAGATTTAAAAGTAAAATAAAAAGTTATTAGTGGAAATTTTATGTGCATACATTTGATGATTATTTGAGAAGTACCCTTAGAAAAACTACCAAAAGAAATGATAGAAAAATCTCAGCAGCCTTCTATCTACTGAAAGCATTGACTTTGTAATAAAATCAAAATTTCCACTTAAGAAGTCTTAGGCCCAGAGGCTTCACAGGTGCAATTATATAAGAAAAAAATAAAATAAAACTGGTTTTACACAAACTCTTAAAAGAAGCGACCAATACAATCATGGACATACACACAAAATTCTTTAAGAAAATATTGCCACATTTACCCAACAATATATTAAATGCATAATACTTCAAAGGACAGGAACGTGAGAAGACTCTAGAAAAAGATTAAAGGAGTAAAAGTGCATAATAAAATGATAGATTTAGGTGTAAACATATTTGTAATTATATGAAATGAGTATATAAATACTCCAGATTATTTAAAGTAATTATATGATATTTAGAAAATAAATTTCTAAAGCATTAGATGGAGAAAAGTTGATATTAAAGGAAAAGAAAATACATACCTTTCCTTTCTGCATAACAAGAAAAAGTTGACTGAGTTCAGTGGCTCTTCCACTGGAGAAATAGTGAATTCTGAAATCTGGAGAACAGGTGAATCTAGGGATCTACAGCTAAGATGGGCTCCAGAAGCTTCTGGAGGCATACACTGAGAGAGTATTTAAATGGTAATTTTGTAGAGGCTGATGTGGGCTGGGTTGAGAATGAAGACTGGACTGACACATTTTTGTGCACAGTGTTAAACATACTTTCATGGGTTTAGCCTTCAGAAATCACATTGAGTTCTTCTGGGAAAGAGCTGAGAAAGATCCTCTGGTAGGTTCTGGTAGGTGCTGGTAGGAGGAGGAGAAGAGTTGCAAAATAGACCCCAAACAGTCTCATAACAGAGACTTACTGTAAAGAAGAAGAGACTTTGCTTTCACCAGAAACATGTCATGCTGGGGAGAAGCATTTCTCCCACCCCAGCCCCAATCAGCCTTCCTGTCCCACCTAAGCGGTGGTGTTTGGGGAGTGAGGTGAGGTCAGGAAACACTTGTAAGGTCACAACAGTGAAGGTAGTGAAGCAGGACTTCCAGAAGACCAAAGTTTAATCATAAAAATAAAGAACCCAATCGCCTTGCCACCACACCAACAGAATTCCAGTAGGATAGTAGTAGGTTCCTGCTGAGGTAGCCGCAAGTCAGGGACTCTATTTAAGAAGGAATTTCTAGGGAAATCCAGACAGTTGAGGAGAGTGTGGCAACAAGAGGAATTTGAAGCACCTTCAGATACGATAAATATGAACAACGCCTAACAATTAGTCAGATTAACATAAACTATCACACTAAAGTCATGTTTACCTAGTTCCTGGGACCCTACCTGTTATATAATGTCCAGGGGGGAAAAAAAAGGCCAAGGCATGCTAAAAGGCAAAAATAAATGAATAAATGGTAAGAAGAGACACAGCAAACATCAGAACCAGACTCAGACATGACACTGACACATTAATTCTCAAACAGGGAATTTAAAATAAATGTGATTAACATTTTAGGTCTCAAATAGAAAGTAGACAGAAAGAAAGAACAGATAGGTAATATAAGCTGAGAGTGCAGCCAAAATGGATTCAAAAGGAAGTAACAGAAATCAAAACACTATAAGGGAAACAAACAACTTTGATGACCTTACTGAAGAAAATACCCCCAAATTTACACTTAGGCATGTTATATTCAAACTGCAGAGAACCAAACACAAACAAGATCTTGAAAGAAACCTAAGGCAGAGTTGGGAAGAATATACAGAGCAATAAGAATAAAAAACTGGAGATTCCTTATCAGAAAGCATACAAGGAAGAAGAGAGCAGACTGAAATACTTAAAGTATTGAAGAAATAATCATTAACCTAGAATTCCATATTCAGTAATATTATCCTTCAAAAGTAAAGAAGATATAAATGGAAGGAATTAATCACTAACAGATTTGCCCTGAAGAAATGTTAAGAGAAATTCTTCAGGGAGAAAAAGTATATATATCAGAAATTATCTTATATGAAGAAAGAAACAGTGTTGCAAAAGTAATAAATAAAAAAGTAAGAATAAAAAATACAGATAAATTTTTTTTAATTTTTTTATTTACTAAAAGATCATGCATTAAGAAAATAATAATAAAGACTATGTTGGGTAATTGTAGCATACGGACCAGTGAATGAGAGACAGTAATGTCATAGGGGTGAGAAAGAAAGCAAGAATTTTCTCTTATCAGGTTGTATTACATGTAAGTTGGTGCAGTGTTATTTGAAGGTGAACTTAGATTAGCAAAAATGTCTATTCCAAACTCTAGGGCAACTATAAATTTTTAATTGAATTGTAATTGATAATAGCTATCAAACAAAAATGGATGAATTTTAAATGTGTATTGCTAAAACGAAATAAAACCACTTGAAAAGTTTGTATGCTTCCCCTATCAAACATTCTGAACAAGTCAAAGTTATAATGATGGGAAAATGATCAGTGGTTTCCAGAGGTCCAGAAGGAGAACAAAAGTATTGAATAATTAAAGCACCAGGGATTTTTTGAGTGATGAAACCATTCTGAATATGAATAAAATAATAAACACTTCATACTATGCATTGATCAAAACCCACTGAACTTTACAGTGCAAAGAGTAAACCTTAATGTATGTAAATTTTTAAAATAATTTAATTTATTAGGGAATCCCAAGATGAAATGTACAATGTGAAGGAAGACTCTAACTGTTCTAACAGTGTATAAAATAACCTCACTGGAGTGGGTAGGGGGAAAGATGCTTACCTAAGTAATTTCATAAATGAGTGGAATCTGTGAAACTAAAGGCATAATAAACTGGATACAAGCACTGTACTCAGGTTAACAAGTTTTTCCCCCAGTGGGTGTAGGAGTTAATAATTCTGGTGCTGCTATGTAATGATATGTAATGATACTGAGATACAATTGAGTCCGTGAATGGTGAAAGGTAGTAACTAGGTTTCTTAATGTCCTGAAGTTTAGAGATAAGCAAGAGGAAGAGGCTAGAATGATATACACAGTAACAGATTGGAGTTGGACACTTCAGTGTAAACTCATGCTTACTTCATATAGCTGCATATGGGCACATTTGACTATTTATAGATACAAGTAATACACAGGTTTTTGTGCACATACATATATTCCCAGGCTCTGCTGCTGAGGGGATTTAGAGGGAACAGTACCTTTAGTGGCAACCATCACACCTAGTACCCAGATTTTTTTTGTACCAGTGATTGAATCCAGAGGTGCTTTACCACTGAGTCACATCCCCAGCCCTTTTTATTTTTAATTTTGAGACAGGGACTCATTAAGTTGCTTAGGGCAATGATCCTCCTACATCAGCCTCCCAAACTGCCGTGATTATTGGCATGTGCCACCATGACTGGCTAGTACCCAGATCTTGATTTCAAACACCAAATAAAAGGAACCCACGCTTGGAGAAATGGTTGTTTCTTAAAAGTGAGTGGAAAATACACAAACTGAGGCTGAAGGATCTAATAGTGCCAGAAAGTGCATTATTTTTAAAAGGTAATCACAATGATGACCTTATGTCAAAAGTACATACAGGTCAGCTGAAAGAGCTTATAGTGGAGACAGTCGTAAAATGATTATAATCACATCAGAGGAATAAGGGGTATTTTGTACAGTATGATGGATGACTATAGTTAATGACAATATATTGTATTCTTGAAAAGTGCAAAGAAAGTCCTTAAGTGTTCGCACTACAAAAATGATAATGATGTGATAACTATGCATTTGTTAACTAGCTAGATTTAACTATTTTACAATGTATTTATATTTCAACACATTATGCTGTACACAATAAATATATATAATTTTACCTGCCAATTTAAAAAAAATAAAAATATTAAATTAAATAATTTAGGTTGGATTATAATACAAAGTGTAAAATGTTCAAAAGTCCATGCAGGTGCAAATAAATGGTGGAATAAATAAATGAGAGAGAAAAGATAAATAATTACAAATAACTTATATAGCTATTCTGCTCTTTGGGAGTTGAATATAACCCCACCTCCCATTCCTGAAGGTTGGGATGCAAATCCTAATATCCCCTTGAAGGCTGGAAAAGGCAGGGGATGGGAGAAGCAATTTTTCAGAGAAGAGAAACCTGACAAACAGAATCTCAGCCATGTGATCAGAGTCAACATCAATAGTATAAGTCATGTTGACATTGTGTATCCTTGATAGAATGCGATGAAAATGACCCTTCACCTCTGTGGTCTTTTTCTCAAAAAACCATAACCCCAATCTAATCATGAAAAAAAGCATCAAAGATCCCAGCGGAGGGGTATTCAACAAAATACCTTATAACTTCTCTCAAAACTGCCAAGTTTACAAAGAAAGAAGTAAGTCAGAAAAACGGTCAATCAAGAGAAGCCTAAAGAGACATCATAACAAAATGTGTTGTTATCCTGCACAGTATCCTGGAAAGGAAAAAAAAAAAATCACAGACTTCAGTGAATACTGCATCAATATGGGTTCATTAATTGTATGTAGCAAATGTGTCACACTCACATAAAATGTTAATCATAGGGAAAATTGTCTTTGGGGTTTACAGGAACTCCCTGTACTGTCTTTGAAATTTTTTTCTATAATTCAAACTATTCTAAAATACTGTATTTTTAAAAAGTTGAATGCACAAACCACAAAAAAACTCATATCTCACAAACACTAACCAAGAACAAAAACAAGCTTTTGTGACTATATTAACGAATCATGAACCACATACCCATGTTTCTGTCAATGATACACTGAGTATGAGAGAGAGGTCCCACAGGATGATATTGCCTGGTGATACTCTAGCCACTTTAATCTGTGTAAATACACTCTTACCAATTTCATGTGATGAACTCCCTGATCATGTATCTCTCAGAACATATCCCTGCCCTTAAGTGACCCATGAGTGAACAAAATGGACTTTAAGGGAAAAGCATTGCTTGTGGTCATCAAAAAAGTATCATAATGTGATGGTTCAACTCACCAGAAAGAGGTAATAATTGTGAATTAGTATTCATCTATTAAACATGTTTCAACATAAAGAGAAAGGGAGTGCTACCTAAACTACAAAAAGAAAAGACAAATCCAGCTATAGTAGGCTAAAATACACTTCTCTCAGTCATGCTTAAAATAAGACACATTTTAAAAATCACTAAGAAGGGGGGCTGGGATTGTGGCTCAGTGGTAGAGCACTTGACTAGCATGTGTGAGGCACTGGGTTTGATTCTCAGCATCACATATAAATAAATGAATAAAATAAAGGTCTATCAACATCTAAAAAATATTTTTTATTTTTATTTTATTTATTTTTTTAATCAAAATCTTTTTATTTTTACAGACATATTTGATTCATTGTACACAAATGGGGCACAACTTTTCATTTCTATGGTTGTACACAATGTAGATTTACACCATTCATGTAATCATACATGAACACAGGGTAACACTGTTTCATCCTGCTGTTTTTCCATCCCCCACCCCCTCTCCCACCCTATTTTCCTCTACACCATCCAAAGTTCCTTCATTCTTCTCTTCCCCCCATCACCCTCCCTCATTATATATTGTCATGCACTTATCAGAGAAAACATCCAGCCTTTTGTTTTTTGGACTTGGCCTATATGACTTAGCATGATATTTTCCAGTTTCATCCATTTACCAGCAAATGCCATACTTTTATTCTTCTTTATGGCTGAGTAATATTCCATTGTGTATATATACCACAGTTTCTTTATCCAATTGTCAATTGAAGGGCATCTAAGTTGGTTCCACAATCTAGCTATTGTGAATTGAGCTGCTATGAACATTGATGTGGCTACATCACTATAATATGCTGATTTTAAGTCCTTTGGGTATAAACTGAGGAGTGGGATAGTTAGGTCAAATGGTGGGTCCATTCCAAGCTTTCTGAGGAATCTCCACACTGCTTTGAGAGTGGCTGCACCAATTTGCAACTCCACCAGCAATGTATGAGTTTGCTTTTTCCCCACATCCACGCCAACACTTATTATTGTTTGTGTTCTTGATAACAGCCATTCTAATTGGAATTAGATGAAATCTTATGGTGGTTTTAATTTGCATTTCTCTAATTACTAGAGATGATGAGGACTTTTTCTTATATTTGTTGATCACCTGTATATCTTCTTCTGTGAAGTGTCTTCCCATTTCCTTAGCCCATTTATTGATTTGGCTTTTTGTATTTTAGGTATAAAATTTTTTAAGTTCTTGGTAAACTTTGGAGATGAGTGCTCTGTCTGAAGTGTGTGTGGAAAATATTTTTCTCCCACTCTGTAGGCTCTCTTTTCACATTATTGATTGTTTCTTGTGCTGAGAAAAAACTTTTTAGTTTGAATCCATCCCATGTATTGATTCTTGCTTTTATTTCTTGTGCTATGGGGATCTTGTTAAGGAAGTCTGGTCTTAAACCAACGTGATGGGGATTTGGGTCTACTTTTTCTCTATTTGGTGAAGGGTCTCAGGTCTAATTCCTAGATTCTTGATCCATTTTTTTTTTTTTTTTTTTTTTTTTGCAGTGCTGGGGATTGAACCCAGGGCCTTGTGCTTGCAAGGCAAGCACCCTACCAACTGAGCTATCTCCCCAGCCCCCTTGATCCATTTTTTGAGTTGAGTTTTATGCAGGGTGAGAGATAGGAGTTCAATTTCATTTTACTGCATATGGATTTCCAGTTTTGCCAGCACCATTTGTTGAGGAGGTTATCTTTTCTCCATTATAAGTTTATGGCACCTTTGTCTATTATGAGGTTATGTGGGTTTGTCTCCGTGTCTTCTGTACCATTCATCTACCTGTCTATTTTGATGCAAGTACCATGCCATTTTTGTTACTGTTGCTGTATAGTAGAGTTTCAGGTCTGGTATAGTGATTCTCCTGCATCACTCTTCCTACCCAGGATTGCTTTGGCTATTCTGGGTCTTTTGTTCTTCCAGTTGAATTTCATGATTGCTTTTTCTGTTTCTATGAGAAATGTCATAGGAATTTTTATTGGAATTGCATTAAATCTGTGTAGCGCCTTTGGAAATATGGCCATTTTGATAATATTAATTCTGCCTCTCCAAGAACATGGGAGATCTTTCCATCTTCTAAGGTCTTCCTCAATTTCTTTCTTCAATGTTTTGTAGTTTTCATTGTAGAGATCTTTTACCTCTTTGGTTAGATTGATTCCCAAGTATTTTATTTTTTTTGAGGCTATTGCAAATGGAGTTGTTTTCCTCATTTCCCTTTCAGATGTTTCATCGTTTATGTATAAAAATGTTTTAGATTTATGCGTGTTGATTTTATATCATGCTATTTTGCTGTATTCATTTATGAGGTCTAGAAGTTTTCTGGAGGAGTTTTTTGGATCCTCTAAATAGAGAATCATGTCATCAGCTTGAGTTCCTCTTTTCCTATTCGTATCTCTTTAATTTCTTTTGTCTCTCTAATTGCTCTGGCTAGTATTTCAAGGACGATTTTGAATAGAAGTGGTGAAAGAGGGCATCCTGTCTTGTTCCTGTTTTTAAAGGGAATGCTTTCAGTTTTTCTCCATTAAGAATGATGTTGGTAGGGGCTGGGGATATAGCTCAGTTGGTAGAGTGCTTGCCTTGCAAACACAAGGCTCTGAGTTCGATCCCCAGGACAGTCAAAAAAAAAAGAATGATGTTGGCCATGGGCTTAGCATAAATAGCCTTTACAATGTTCAGGTATGTTCCTACTATCCCTATTTTTTCTAGTGTTTTGAGCATGAAGGGGTATTGTATTTTGTCAAATGCTTTTTCTGCGTCTATTGAAATAACCATATGATTCTTATCCTTAAGTCTTGACATGATGGATTACGTTTATTGATTTACGAATGTTGAACCAACCTTGCATTCCCAGGATGAATCCCACTTGATTGTGGAGCACTATCTTCTTGATTTGTTTTGGGATATGGTTTGCCAGGATTTTGTGAAGGATCTTTGCATCTATATTCATTAAGGATATTGGTCTAAAATTTTCTTTTCTTGATGTGTCTTTGCCTGGTTTGGGTATGAGGGTGATATTAGCTTCATACAATGAGTTTGGTAGGGTTCCCTCCTTTTCTAATTCCTGGAATACTTCAAGAAGTATTGGAATGAGTTTTTTGTTGAAGATCTTGTAGAACTCAGCTGAGAATCTGTCTCATCCTGGCTTTTCTTGGTCAGTAGGCTTTTGATGGCTTCTTCTATTTCATTGCTTGATATTGATCTGTTTAAATTGTGTATGTCCTCCTGGTTCAGTTTGGGAGGATCATATGTCTTTAGAAATTTTTTGATGTCTTTGGTATTTTCTATTTTGTTGGACTATAGATTTTCAAAGTAGCTCCTCAGTATGTTATGTATTTCAGTGATATCTGTTGTGATATTTCCTTTTTCATCATGAATTTTAGTAATATGAGTTTTCTTTCTCCTTTTCTTTGTTAGTGTGGCTAAGGGCTTGTCTATTTTGTTTACTTTTTTAAAGAACCAACTTTTTATTTTGTCAATTTTTTGAGTTGTTTCTCTTGTTTCAATTTTTTTGATTTCAGCTCTGATTTTAATTATTTCCTGTCTTCTACTACATTTGCTGTTATTTTGTTCTTCTTTTTCTAGTGCTTTGAGCTGTAGTATTAGGTCATTTAGTTGTTGGCTTTTTATTCTTTTCTTGAATGCGCTCCATGCAATGAATTTTCCTCAGTACTGCTTTCATAGTGTCCCAGAGATTTTGATATGTTGTATCGTCATTCTCATTTACCTCTAAGAATTTTTTATCTCCTCCCTGATGTTTTTTGTTATCCATGCTTCATTCAATAGCATATTATTTAGTCTCCAGGTGTTGGAGTAATTTCTGTTTTTTTATTTTGTCATTGATTTCTAATTTCATTCCATTATGATCTGATAGAACACAAGATAGATATCTATCAACATCTAAAAAATATTTTTTTAAAAAACACTAAGAGGGGTTGGGGATGTAGTTCAGTTACAGAGTACTTACTTAGCTTGTGTGAGGCTCTGGGTTCAATCTCCAGCATAAATAAATAAGTAAATAAATAAATAACACTAAGAATATTTAAACAACTTAGCATTTTGAATAAGACAATTAACTTTGATATACTACCCAACTGCTACAGGAATGTAGCATCTATGCTTCTGCAAAGTTAACGCCAGTATTTCTCTCAAGTTATTACTATAACCAAACTTTCTGCACTTTTCAAATTCTGAGGGTTGGCAGCTTCCACTCCCTTCCCCCTTCCCTCATGCACTGTTCCAAACTGAGTCATCAGACTCTTCCACAATGCAATCACACAGTATGTCAACTTGTCTATGTAGGTTGTTAAAGCAGAATACCATAGACTTGGGCTGGAGATGTAGCTCAGTTGGTAGAGCGCTTGCCTTGCAGGCACAAGACCCTGGGTTCAATCCCCAGCACCACAAAAAAAAAAAAAAAAAAAAAAAAAAAGAGAGAAGAAAAAAGAAGAAATAGATGTGGGCGGGGGTTTTAAGCAACAGAAATTTGTTTTTTGGAGACTGGGAAATCCAAGATCAAGGGGGACTAGGTGTCTGGTGAGGACCTCTCTCCGTTTCCTGGTTCCTAGATGGCTCCTTTTAGCTGGGTCATCTCATGGTGGAAGAGGCAAGCAAGCTCTCCAGGACCTCTTTTGTATGAGCACTAATTTCGTTCTTGAGAGTTCTGCCCCCCGAATCTAATCTAATCACTTTCTTCCACCATTTAATACCTTCATTTTGGGATTAGGATTTCAACCTACAAATCTGGGACAGACGTTTACATTCAGACCATTGGATCTGTGAATATTTTCACCACAACCCTTCCAGATGCATCTTTATCTATATGGTGACATCCTGTCTTCCACATGAGAATGTGAATTTCTTGCACATGCTAGATTGAATGGTATCACAATGTTATAAAATAACTTTTATAATGATAACCATATTAAACAATGTGCTGATCCCTTGTTCTTTTAGAACTGTGCTTCAATTTTATCTGTAAAATAGAGATGATAATGCTTATTCTGAGATTCAAATAATGTATATAAAGTTATTAGCATAATGAGTGAAATTATAAGGATTTGATTGAATAATAGTATGATTATACTATTTACTGCAGATGCCAGCTCCCTGTGATGGAAAGAAATTGATTTTGCAGAAATCCAACTCAGGATGGTGTCAGACTGGGATCCTCAAGCCCAATCCAGAGGGACTCACTAGGACAGGGCAGGGGTGCTTCTCCAAGACCCTCTAAGATGCTGTTAGGAGGAGAAACTTCACAGCTCAGACATCCTCAAGTTTGCATCTGGATGCCATTCAATGTCATTCTGAGGACATGACAAGATGAAAAGAAAATGAGAGGAGAGATTTTAAGTGGGCAGAATGGACTGAGCACAAGGTTCAGTGTGGCCCTAAACAGTCACCCTGATTGAGAAGAGGGATGCCATACCCCTAGCACCATGCACTCTTTGTACCTACAGTGAGGTTAAATATTCCTCCCCAAGGCTGGAGTGCATCAAGGGCTCAATAAACAGGAAAGCAGCCTCTCTGCCTCAGTACAGATTGAGGCCTCTTAATTGCTCTTCCACTGAGCTTCCTCCTAATGCTTCCTAATGGAAGGGCTGCAAGGGCCAGATGTCAGGCTAGGATGACAAGGAAAGAAAAGAACTGGGAGAGTAGAATGCGGAGATACAACTCTGAGCCCTTTGATTTCCCTTAAGGTCAGTGACACAAAGACAAGGGACAGAATGAAAGGAGCCACCTCATTTTTCTCCTGGCTACAAGAGTAATGGCATTCTAACTGGCAGCAGCTCCTTATTTGTACCCTTTGCTCAAACAGTCATTTAAAATGAACACAAATCAGTTCCAGGCATTGCCTTTAGGTCTCTTTCAAAGCTTCCTGTGTGTCAGCCAGAGGGCCTCTTAGTGTCATTTGAAAGTCTAACTATGGCATTTTCTTTTCTCTGAAGCTCCTTCCAACAAATGTAGTAATCTGTGTGTTTGTGTGGATGCATGTGTGTGTGTGTATGTATTGCAAAAGTCATTAGAACATGAAAAGATAAACATGTTCACACTGTTTCAATAACCGTCTCAACTTTTCATTTATTTAATAACCGACAACTACCAAATGATAGTAAGGAGCCAGATACAACTCTGTTGAAATCAATGCCTGTGTAGACAAAGATCTGTAGATGACCAATGTGATTGAAGTGTTATTTGCTATCACTTTTGGAGGTATGATAATAGAGTTTGTATAGTTATCTCTGTTTTGTTTGTTTGGTTGGATTTTGTTTCTGGGTTTTGGGAGGACTGGGCATTGAACCCAGGGCTGTTTAACCACTGAGCCACATCCCCATCCCTTTTTATTTCTTATTTTTAGACAGAGTCATTAATCATTAAATTTTTCACTTTAAGAAGCTACATTAATCCTTCTTTAAGATATGTTTATTGTCTTTGCCCCTCCCCACCTGCACTGGTCCTAGTCCCCAGAATCACAAATTATACTGTTTAGAAAGTGGTAATTCTCCCTCTGCTTTATCTGATTTACACAATTGTTGAGTGATTGCAAACCACCGTTTTTGTAATGTTGATAGACGAATAGACGATCACAGAACAATTTTCATTAATAAATTACTTTGTCAAATCTTAAAAAAACAGAGTTTCACTAAGTTGCTCCAGGCCTCTTGAACTTGTGATCATCCTGCTTCAGACTCCTGAGTCACTGGAATTACAGGTGTGCACCACCACACTAGGTTTGGCATTTATATAAATGAGCCAATGTGAGAGCTCAGCATTAAAGGCTGTTTTACCTACTGTCTTCATCTAAATTTCTTAGCTTTTTTTCACCAACATCCCGACTGCTCTGTGGCTCCCTTCCCAGCATCATTTTCCACCTGCTCTCTGTATTTTATTCATTCTTCATTCTTATCCCAGGTGGATTAATCTGTTGCTCATAAGCAACTGATAGTTCTCTTCCTCTGGTGTAGTATTGCAGAGTGCTTTAGAATATAGATCCTGAAGCCTGCCTGCCTATATACCAGCTCCATTACTTACTAACTGGGTAACTTTGGAAAAAGACCATTACTTAACCTCTCAGTGCCCCAGTTTTGCCAATCACATCCATAAAACTATGTAATAAAAGTACTTCACTTTTAGGATTGTTTAAGAATACATGTGAAAGGTTTAAAACAGTGGCTTATCAACATATATATGTTTTCTATTACTGTTGTTATTATCAGTGGTTATGATGGCTTCTCCATTTTTATGCATACAAATCTTATCCTTCTTCTCATATGCCAGGTGCCTCTCTTCTGTCATGCTCCTCCAAGTTCATGAACTGAACAGGATATGATCTTTCCTGCCTTAAAACCTGATTAAAATCTGTCTTAAAACCTCTGGTTTCAACAGAATTGTATCTAATTACTTAAAACCTCCATAATATTTAGGATTTCATTAGCACACACTTATTTGTTTTGCTAATTATAAGAGGTAATTGCATACTTCTCTTGAAATTGCTTGGGAAAATTGTTTTATTTTTAGCATGTGTTTGAAAATTTTCTATGGATGTGTATTATCTTCTGTTTGTGGTAAACTGGAAAGTCTTATAGGTCTAAGGATGATCTAAGAAGTATCTGCATCATCTAGAACCTAGTTAGAGGGGTTTCCAATCTCTTCTGCAGACCTGTTCCATCAAGAACAGCATTTAAAAAGGTCCCCAGTGAATCACCCAATAAAGCAGGAAGTGTGGAACCTGGCCAAGATGGATTGGACTCAGCTACCTAGTTTGGGGGAAGGAAGGCCTGGGTTTTCACAGAAGTTCCATGATAGCAAGTAACTTCTCCTTTTAGGACCTAATAAGACAAAATTTGACCTGGTCTCCAGATTTAAAATTCTAACCATCAATCCATTTAATCTTGAGTAAATTCCAGTCATAACATAGCATAATGGTTATAATGTTGGTATCAAGACTAGGGCTCAAGTCCCAAATTTACTTGGTGCCGTCAACAGAGGAAACCCATATTTGCAGGAGTTCACACATGCTGAGAGTCGTGCGAGCAGTTATTTCGATTGCTTTGTGTTAAGGATTGTTGCATCTCTGTTTCCTGTGGGGAACAAGCCTGGTGGACTGATGAAGAGGTGTCAACCCACAGCCTCCTTTTACTCTCCTTAAAAGCATAAATGCTTCTGGCATTAAAGTTTGGGAAACTTTATTCTGAAGTGCACAAAAGAGCCAAGAATTTCTTTCATGCTATTTTGCTTAAGAAAAAATATTTAACTTACTGTTTATGAAAACTTACTAATTTTAACTTCTTACCTCTTTTTTAAAGTCTGAGTTTTTCTTCTGATTTTTAAAAATGTTTCTAAGCTCAACTTAAATACTATTTTTCAATAAAGAACATTTCATTTTCAAAAAGTTTATTTTTTTGTTTTTTTATAGTTGCATGTTCTAGGAGAAAGAACAAGAAATGACTCAATGCTTCCCAGTTTTAAAGCTCAGAATGGAGCCCAGCACTTTCAGAACACAGGAACATAAAAAGGGGCTGGCAAATAACATGCTTATTCCCCACTGAAAGTGCAATAGTCAAATAAAACTGCTTGGGTTGATCTGGGGAGTGGGTTTGGGATTAGTAACTAACTGGTGGGAAAGGAGGTGAGGAGGAGAACTCAGGGTAGGATCTCTTGTCTAATTTAAAAAGAATTACATTTCATTCCATGTGCCCACGAAAATCAGGCCCATCTACCTTCTCACTTCTCCAATGAGGAAAAAAAGGCCAAGGGAGTTTATCAAGGTCACAGGGCTAAACCTGACCCTCAGCACTACCTGTGCAGCTGGAACAAAAGCAAATTTGAGCAAAAACTGGTAGGGTTCACTCTAAAGTCATACAAGAATCTGAGGTCCCTCAAATGGTACGAGGATTGTTTATCTTCAGTACTTCACAGTTATTCATGATACTCTGTTTGTTCAAGGGCCTGGGGTCTCTTGAAACCAACAAATTTGCTGTGATAGAGTTAAGATTATATGTGGGAATCTCCCTGATTCTGGAGCTCCAGATCAAGGTAAAGCCTGTGGTGTGCACCACACAGTCTCCTGAGTACCAGCCTGGGTGGAGCCTAAGTACTGTACACAGGCCCCAAACTCTATCCCAGATTGGTGGGGGTAATGGGAAGGTTGGAATACCTCATCTCTCTCATGTCCCATGGTGTTTTATCCTTGCAATATTCAATCCCACATGACCACAGACTTCTGCATGAGTTCAAACTTTCACAGATAGGTAGAATGGTTGACACTCACTAGCTTCTCTTTTACACTCTGAAAAAGCCCATGAGGTAGAAGAGACAAGGATCTGGCAACCTGCATGAAACAGAAGAGAAAAAATACAGGAAACATAACCTATCGCCCTATCTTGGCATGGTTCTCTATGGCAGAAAAGTAAAATACAATTAACATGTCAAGAAAGTATCACACTGCCAAAGCTAATATTCCCCATTTAAACTTCACCTTGATGTTAAGCTAAAATGTGATAAATGTTAAACTTATTCAGGCCACCCCTTTAGGCCTCTCCAGGAGCTAGGTGATGGAAAAGTTTGAGGAGCACTGAAGTAGGCCAACACCCTCACTTTATAGGTGAGGGAAATGAGGGCCAGACACGCTTTTTGGGGTTACACATCTCTAATGGCAGATTCAGGTAACACAGCTGGGTAGATGGAGGTCTCAGAGTTTGTGGAAATCTTCTGGATATCACACCACTTATTTTAGTCTATAAAGGAGCCCAATATCCTCCTGAATATAAGGCACTCCTGAGACCCCCTGTGCTCTGGGCTTAGTCCTCATAACCAGAGCCCTGCCTATCTTATAAATTCCAGTGGTACAAGAAACCAGGCCTGAGAAGAATCCTATTGTTTGATCACTCATTTTTCCCATAGGCTACCAAGATAAATCCTTTAATTATTATGCCTATGATGATCTTAATTACTCCTTGGATGCCCAAGCCACATATATCATCCATTAGCACTAGGACTCTATACATCATAACTCAGGTTTTCACTTCTTACACTGAGTTCCCAAACCTTCCCGTGATGCTTTCTGGAATATTCCATCTGGTATCAACAAAATTCTCTACTTCCTCAAGTTCTTTATTCAGATGTCCTGCTCCTCTAGAACTCAGACACCTGACTAACCCTAAAAAGATCATTTCCTTAGGAACCCTCTTGAGTGGTGGCTGTTTTTCTCTGTTAAACTCATGCAGCTTGGGGCTTGGGAGAGTTTAAGGACCCTTCTTCATTGCTGAATTATTTCTCTTATTTTTTTCCAAATATCCACCAGTATCATCTCTTTAAATTTTCATACTTCCAAACCATACAATCTATTATCCTTTTTTGCTATGACCTTTCTCCAATTCCTAGTCATTCCCTTCTAGAAGATTTTTTAAAGTGACACATCACTGCATTATCATTAATTTTTTTTAATAATTTCTATGTCACTTTAAAATGACCAAATTACACAAAATGTATTGTGGTGTATGTGTGTGTGTGTGTGTGTGTGTGTGTGAGAGAGAGAGAGAGAGAGAGAGAGAGAGAGAGAGAGAGAGAGAGGGCATAGAGAAAGGAAGGAAAATGGAGAATAAATAAAAATTGAAAGTACTTAATTGACAGAACATAAAACCTGAGCAGTGGTGGTGTTGGTTGGTATATGACAAAGAATAAGAAGCACAAGAACACCCACAACAACCCCACTCCACTGCCAGCACAGTTATGGCATCAGGTGTGCCCTGGGTCACAGAAGCCAGGTGAAACTTAAGAAAGAAAATTTCTTTGGAAGTTCAATCCAGGAGCCATGAGAAATCTGAATCTCTATCTTTCCTATTGTGCCAAGAGGGAGACCTTCCCCACCCTGGAAGAAACTGGACTGTTCGCTCTCTCTAAATCTTTACTGAAGAAAGCTTAGGCCTTGAGAAGATGAGACACAAGGAAGGTTGGGGTGAAAACAAGAGATTAAGTGAGAATCTGCCTGCTGAACAGAGCGCTACTACCTTCCCTCCTCTCCCCAGCCCCCAGCCCCCAGAAGTCAGCTGGATACCACATGCTCAGACAGAGATTGAAGGATTCCTCTTGGGAAACCAGCCAGACTAGCTGGCTCAAGTTGAAAAATCTCCAGAGCTACTGCTATTGAACCTTGATGGTTCCACGAATACATGCCTAGGTCTCTTCTGATCAATTTACAACGAAGTGCACCAGTTAACAAGAGCTACTGTCCCATCACCATCACCACCCCCGAAAACACTCAGAGTGTTCCCAAGTGGCAGTTTAGTGTATGTTCCCAAGAACAGACAATGACAAGGCATATGAAAAACACATGGAATTTGGAGCTAAAATTCATAAAACAGAAAGAAACACAGAAGAAAAAGAAACAATGTTATGAGCAGAGGAAAACATATGAACTTATTAATATCTCCAGATGATAAAAAGAAAAAAATCATTACTTTCATAATATTTCAAGTGACTATAATAAAAGACAGAGTATGGTAAAAAAGAAAGATTAGAGATAAAATATAATAGCATAAGTAAAAATACAATAGACATATTTAAAGGTAGGTTAAGCAAATAGAATATAAAGAAAAAGTTTATACCATTTTTCTAATATTTCTATGTCTGTCATTACAATGATGAATGAATACATGCAAACCATAATAGTAAACAACACATACCAGAAAGTACACAGAAAACTAAATAACAAGCACTGGATAATAACTACAATAGGAAAATTATTTCACTATTATTATGCCAATAATAGTATTTAAATGTTAAAATTTTATAAGAACTTTTTCTTTCTTTTCTTAAAAAATTCTTTTTCTTTTTCTCTATGATATTTACTACAAGATTATATGTACCAGTGTAAATGTGTACTTAACAATTTGTAAATTATCTTCTCCATAATTCCATCCTAATGGAAGAATGGTTATGATAATAGATTTGAAATCAAGAGGATTTTTTTTTCCAATTCTCCTTTATAAACATGTCCTAACCAAAGCAATAGACCTTATTTAACCAAGTAATCAATAATGGCAATTCTATAGATCTGTCCTGTGTTTATATATTAAATAGTATCTTCATGTTAGAACCTAATACCTTGTGTTTGATGGTCTTATTCTAGAACAAAATTTTCAACTCAAAAATAAATAAATATATTTATAAGCATATTTTATTTTACTATTCTCTATCAGTTAGTTGCATTTATTTAACAGTAAGAGTTAACAGAACCAAGAAAAACATTTCATTACCAAAAAAAAAGAAAAATGAGATATTGGTAATTGCTTCTATGTAGCTTCATCAATAAATACTATAAAACAATGAGCTATGTGGAAGTTTGCTGTTCATCTTTTCTAAGCACTACATTTGCATATAATATAAACATCCAATTTATAGCATATGATTGCTGGAGACTCAATGAGCCATTTGAATGACAAACAGTTAAGGCATTACTTTCTGTCCTTCTGTTTTACTCATGGTATTTGTTGAAAAAGTTTAATTGCTCCAATGTTCTTTTAAATAATTAAACTGCTTGTTTGCTATATTTTCCCCTCGATAAAGAGATTTCTGAGAATAATTCATCATGAAGTTGAGTAAGAGCCATGACTGCGTGTTATAGCAACATGACTAGTTGGGAATTTTATTAAACTGGCCTTTCAATTAAATTCAAATGGTAAATAAAGAAATTTTTATCAGCCAAAGTCAAACATGTCCAACCACTAAAATTTCTCACACCACATTCTCAATTTTATTTTCTTCTAAGAGCATCATTACTTATTTCAAAGCTGAGATTCTTTAAATGATTATGTGTCATTCTCGTGACAGTTTCTTCCAAGAATCAAATCTCATTGACAAATGTGGTAGATTCTGAATGAAGTCCTGGAGGGTGGGGAATATATCTGAATCATAACTGCATCATCTCCAGATTGACACCCACTGCAGAGGTTTAGTCAGTTACAGTGAAGTGACTTAGACTAGTGTTCTAGAAATACAGCTTGCAATAGCCCTTTAATGACCAGAAGGATCTTCTGAGATGTACTCAAAGACTTGAGTTCTACACAAGCCTTCAGAGCAGATAACAACATATTGCTTATGTCTAACACTCTAAAGGACTCTTGTTCTCAAATCATCCTTTATCTACCCATTATAGTGACAATTATCATTGTCACTTTTTTCTATCTGGGATCCTCTCAGAGATGATTCAATCATTCAAAGACAATGTATTCATTCAAAATTATTATTGTGCACTCACTATGCCAGATGCTGTAACAGGAACTCAAAATACAAAATCCCTGCTCACATACCCTCCTGGTGTGTATAATTGGGACTCAGGACAACATCCAAATGAATACCATTTACTAAGTGTCTAGTTATAATGGTTTAGATAGGAGATGTCCTCCAAAAGCTCATGTGTGAAACAATGCAAGAGCATTCAGAGGCAAAGTGATTGAATTATGAGAGTTGCAATCTAATCTGATATGGATTAATTGAATAATGAATGCAGGGAGATAGGGTGTGGTTGAAGAAAGCAGATCATTGGGGGGGATGCCTTTGAAGTATAGATTTTTGTCCCTGTTGAACAGAGCTTGCTCTCTCTTTTCTTCCTTGCTGTCATGTACTGAGCTGATTTCCTCTGACAAACCCTTCAACCATGACGTTCTGCTCACCTCAGGCCCAGGACAATGGAGCCAAAACCCTGAAGCCCAAATAGATGTTTCTACATTATTCTTTGGTCACAGCAATAAAAGCTAACTAAACTTCTAGCCATTTAAAAGTCATACATCAAATAAATAAATCACTGAATATACTGTTTCCTCTGCTTCTATGACTTCAGGTTTAAGTTTTGAATTCTCAATGCCCTTGAAATTCCCCACTGGAACAAAGTGGTGCAAAGAGGAGAGCCAGCGTCCAGTCTCTGGCTTTCAACAGAAGCCTACCACTCCTCTTCTGTCACTTCCTGCTCCATTCTGCCTCGCAGACATCTTCCTGCACACTTGTGTGGACTCCTCTAAGCATGTCCAAACTCTGTCATATTTTCTTCAAATAACTTGCAAGTATAAGGGTACACAAAGGAAGAGGCCCAGGGAGAGCATGGAAGGAGGTTTGGGATCACTTGAACAAGAAATTCCCAGGTCCCCAGTATTTAGAGCATGGTCTATAAAGGGGGCTAAATTCTCTGGGTGGACAAAGCCTCCCTTTTATCCACCATGAATCAACAGTTCAGGTCTTCTCCATAACTCCAGTGCTACAAACCTGACTAGGTAAACAATGGGGGACAGACCAACTGAGAAAAAGGAATCTCTATTCCTAGCAATCTAGTAGACTTTGCCATTTCTTCACTGCCAGTGAAAACATTTGGGCCTGGAGTTTTCTTTTTTGAAAGTTCCAGTTGTTTTCTAATGAATTCATTTTCTCTAATAGAGGTAGTTCTGCCCTGGTTTATTCTTGGTGAGTTTGCATAATTTTTAGCTTTTAAGAAATTATTCCATTTCATTTAATTGGCAAATTCATATTCTTAAAAGTGTAATACTTTCTTATTATCCTTTTAAAGTTTGTGTGAGTCTCTGGTGATATTCCTGCTCGTTCTTGATAATGGCAATTTGCACATTCTCTCTTTTGTTTTGTCCATCTGACTAGAGGCATAACAATTGTAGGGAGTTTTCTAAAATATAAGATTTTAGTTTCATTGCTTTTCTCTATTGCTATAGTTTTCCATTTAATTGATTTCCATTTAATTGGTATTTTATTATTTTCTATTATTTTTTCTTTCCCTTTTTGTTTTTCTAACTTCTTAGGTAGAAACTTGTTGCTTTGAGATCTTACGTTCTAACATAAGTTGTCATGGGCTGAGTTGTACCCTGCAAAAATTCTTATGTTGAAATTCTAACCTCCAGTATCTTCAGTATCTAACCTCCAATTGTGGCCTCTATGGAACTAGGATGTTTCCAGAATTAATTAAATTAGCATCAAGTCATATTGAAGCAAGATGGGCCCATAATTCAATGACTGGTGCTTATTTCTCCTGATAAAGAGAGAGATCTGGACACAGACATGCCTACTGTAAAAACATCATGTGAGTGGGCTCAAAGATCCCATGATAAGCCTCGGAGAGAGACCTGAACAGATGCTGCCTCAGGATTCTTAGATAGGACTAACCCTGTCAACACCTGGATTCCATTCATTTAGACTCAGAGCTGTGAAACAATACATTTCTATAGTTTAACCCATCCGTTTGTGGTACTCTCTATCATAGTCCTAGCAAGCTCTTTATTTATTTAGTTTTGTGTGTGTGGTGGTAGGGATCAAACCAGAGCCTCACACATGTTAAGCAGGTGCTCCCTCACTGCCACAGCTACAGCTCCAACCACCAAACTTGACCTATCACAGGTATACATTTCCCTCTAAAGTACCCTTCAGCTATATCTCACAATTTTTTTACCTTATTTTTCAGTTTTTGCTTTATCAAGATATTTTTGATTTTCCGTAAGACTGCCTTTTTGACCCTTGGATTATTAATAAATAGCACAGAAGCAGGCTATTTATTTCTCAAGTATTTGGAGATTTTCCAGTTAACTCTGTTATTTATTGCTTGAATTATAATTCCTTCAAAATCTATGTGGTCTTTAGGAAACTCACTTTAAATAGTATAGATAATTAAAGGTAGAGAACAAAATTAATAATATTTCAACTCTTTTAAAAATTTCAAATTTATGATGTCACATGTTCCTTTGAACTTAAGAAAAATGTGTATCCTACTCTTGTTGGGCAGAGTACTCCTTAAATCTAAATTAGATCCAACTTCGTTAAGGGTATTATGCATTTTGCCTTCTTGCTGATTTTCTTTCACTTGTTCTATCAATGGTTTAGAAAATGGAGTTGAAGTGTCAACTGTATTTTTGAGTCTGATCTGTCCATTTTTCCTTTCAGTTCTATCAGCTTTTGTTTCATGTATTTTGAAACACTTTGGTAAGGAACCCACATATCTATAAATGTCCTACCTTTTTTGTTGGTTTGACCCTTTTGCCATCGTGTAGTATAATTCTTTAGTTCTATTAATTTTCCATTCTTTAAAGACTATGTTTCATAACATGAATATAGCTATTCCAGCTTTTTTTATTATTAGTGTATTTATGGCATATATTTTTGTATTCTTTTACTTTTTGCCTATCCATACCTTTATATTTAAAGTGGGTTTCCTAAAGACCACATGGATTTAGCTGGAGCTGTCAGTCATGTGATTTTCTTCAGAGTCCAAATCCCATCTAAAGACCCTGTCTTCCAATTCACTCTTCTATGCTTTCATTCTATTCTGACCACCAGTTTCCTGAGTGTAAGTGATAACCTATAACACCTTTCCACATACCCATTTCCGAAATTACAGCTTGTTTTGCAATGATTACAGCTTAGAGAGATGTTTCCTCTCTTTAACACTGCCAATCTGCAAATCACCATGTAGTAAAGGCTATTTCTGAGGAGGTCTTGCAGATGGCTAATTTCTTAGGGAGACTTGTCCTAATTCTCATGTAGTAACACTTCCCCAGTTTCGTCCAAGAGGCCAAATTCACAGGGCCTGTGAGAAGAGGAAAGTTCATCTTCCCTCCACTTATCCCCAAGATCTAAGACCCAAGTGGTAACAGAAGATGAGGAAACAGGATGAACCACAAAAGGAGATCCCAGAAGTGTCAGGGGCAAGACCTTGAGAGGGATGATTTGAGAGGACCATAAGGGATAGTCATTTAGGACGATGGAGCACATTGGGAGGACCTGTGCTTTTAACTGATGTAAAATTCTAAGTTCAGGTATATGTGGTCAAACAAGAAACAGTGTCTTCACCACTGAGGATAGCCAGAGAAATATGGGTTCCCAACTTTTCAAGAAGTTTCAAAAGCCAAGCCAAAGGATGAGCTAAGGACAAAGATTGAGAGAGAGAACACTGGGAATCAGTTATTAGGATTCGGTCTTTAGAATGAGTGGGTATTGCAGGTTGGGTTCACCAGGAAGCAGGCTCTTCCTACTTCTATGATCTGCACATGGGAACACTCTTGGGAAGAGAGGGAAGCAGAATTAAACAAAGGAAAAAGTTGGACTATGATATGGTTTCAACACAGTCCTTTGCTGATCTTACAAGGAGTTCTGTCTAACATGGAATAGCTCCTCGTCTATCCAAGTCAGGGCCTTGTTATCCTTACTTCAACCAGTCATTGGGTTAACCCAAGAAAGATAAGTAACCAGGGGAAAGCATCTGTCTTCAGTTTAGGCACTTCCCAAAGAACATCTAAGAGCTGTCTGCTAGCAGTACTCTTCCAAAATCTAGGAAAATGAAGACTTCAGTTCCAATAATCTGAGTGTTCACTATAGTCTGTTCCTTACAACATTCTGATCCAATTAAAATTAATTCTAAGATCAGAGAGTAAAAGGTCCCCATAGACCTCTTTTCCTAAGGGAAACATTAAAAAAAAGGAAGGTTACCAGGAAAATGCAGCTCTTGCTGCTCCAACTGTCTGCAGTGACTTTAGTGTCTCCCTCCTTTACAATGGACTTTGGATTCCTTCATTCTTTTCTAAAATCACTGCTTGTCTCAGTAATGTACCTTGTGGTGTGATCCACAGCCACACACCTAGAAATCCGGGGTACCTGATCACAGCAGCCTTAGGCTAAGGCTGTTGCACTCGTCCATTTGCCATGAAATTGGGCAAGGGTGTAACAGAATATGCTCAAGTACATTATTTGGGAACTAAATACATTCTTCCCTGCCCTCATTGTACTAATATTCTTTTATCCTGATGATCAGTATTAATTACTCTTTCCAAGATAGTTACTCTCTTTATCCCCTGTTCCTCCTTTTGCAAGAAGAACTTGAAGTTGCTCAGGCAGTAACCATAACCTGTACTTCAATGGGAATCTTGGAAGTTTCTCTTTGGCAACTAGCATGTCTAAGAATCTAGAAATGGGATACAGGAATCACAAATCATCCTAAAGGGAATCACTAGGAATAGTAGTAAGCAGCTTCCACTACTGCTTCCATTCCTTGGTTAACAACCTGTTATTCTATTTACTGAGGATGCAGCATCATATTAAAATGTTCTCCATTCTTGTCTTCTTGATCCTGCACACTCAGAATCTAGTTCCTTCCATGTATTTCAGATTCTACCAGAAGTGACGGCTAGGTTCTGCAACTGTTTTGGAAAGTCTTTTTACTCCCTTCTCAAGCCCACCATGACTCCAGCTGGGTCCTAGCGTAACTAGACCTAGTGTAACAATGCCATCGACGTTGTGGCCTGGGCGGGAGGCAGGGACAGATCCTATGCAGGATTTGTATGTTGATGTTCATAGAACCTTGAATCATCCTCAAGCCACGCATTACCCATTAACAGGGAAGCATGAGCCATTTCCTCAGGCAGAGAGAGACCACGAGAATCTAAGTAGTCAAGATTTGGGGATTCATCAACATATATGCTCCAACCTACATGTCAATGTCCTATTCTTTCCCAAATAGGTTGATGACTTTGTCATAACAGACCTGCCTCAGTGAAATTTGAATAATTTTTACACTTTGCTACTTTTATATTTAAGACCTGGTGTTGGTCCACAGTGTTATCTGCCCTCTTGGCTTCAGGAATTGAGACTCTTTATATACTATCTTGGACACTCTCCTCTACTTTCACATCAAATGTTTAATTACTGATTAGTTGTATTTAGTATTTTCTTTTGTTTTCTAGATGTAACTTGTGTTTACAACAGCCATCGAATTTCACCATCATTACCTATACACTGTATAATGCATAGTGTGTGGTACAATATATACTATTTTCCTCTACATTTTCCAAGTATCTTATACATTGTCCTAGATAATATATTCCCTGGCACTGGACAAGCATTCCATTCATCAAAGGTGTAAGTTTAAACAAACAACCAGTCACCTTATACTAGGGACTTGCTATGAATCTAGAGGGAGTCCTCTGTTGATAACTGGGTAGTGAGAGATCTCAATCCCCAAATCCCTTAGTGTCTTCTTTCTGGGATCATTCCTGGCATCAACTATCACAAAGTACATTCCCAGGAAAGCAGACTCAGAGATGAAGATTAGGAAGTACAAGGAGGGGTTATAGGAAATGCTCTCAGAAGCAAATTTGTAGAAATGAAGAAAAATAAAAGCAGGATTGGGTAAAGGGAGGGTCTGGCTGTGAATGAACAACAAAGGCCTTAAGTGATATCAAGAGAGATCTACCCGGCATGGTGGAGCAAGCCTGTAATCCCAGCGACTCAGGAGGCTAAGGCAGGAGGATAGCAAGTTCAAATCTAGCCTCAGCAATTTAGCAAGGCCCTAAGCAATTTAGTAAGACCCTGTCTCAAAATAAAAAATAAAAATGGTCTAGTTCCTGGGTTCAATCCCCAGTATCAAGAAAAGAGAGAAAGAGAGAGAGAGAGACAGAGACAGAAAGAGGAAGAGAGAGATCTGCACTGGATGTAAGTTGCCCTATAAGAGAGGCATTACTTTGGACAAAGTGGCTGTGTTTAATCAGGGTACTATCTGCCAGCCTCACTCTCAGGAGATGGGAGTAAAGTTCTTTCATCCTTCAGGGAGATCTGGAAGGCTCATCAGGACATTTATTCCATTAAGGTATATGCTGAGAGCTCAGTCGTAAGAGTTAGGTCTCAGTCCCAAACATCTTAGGAAAATCAAAGCTCTGGAATTATGCAGAGAAAGCAAAGCAATCTTGATCTACTGGTCTAAGACTATGGGCAAAGCCTGTGGATGACAAGCTGTAGTCTGTGGCCCTGGCTTTAGGAATTCCAGGGCTGAGGGCACAAAGTTAGGAAGGTCACAAGAGAGACCACTCAAGACACACTCTGCTGTGGATAGCTGCCACATGGATGGAAGCAAACTGAATATTCTCTTGTTTGAGAATGCACATGTCCTTTTACTAAATGAACTGTTAGTTAATTGTTCATCTAATCCATTCGTGCATCATTTATTTGTACACATTTATAAAACTCTATATGCCACATATCTATAACATATGATAGAAATAAAGAAACATAATAAAATATAGATCCTGCCATCCAGGGTCCTATTGGTGAAACACCCAAAATTAGTAATGGGATAACATGAGCACACAGAAGAGAAAATAGCATTTTCACCAGAAAGATCAGAAAAACAATCCAAGGATGAAGAACCACTTAACTTCTGACGAATGTGTAAGAACTCATTACGCGACAAATGAGGGAAAGAGGATTCTTAAGCTTTTCAGAAATATTTTTTGTATTCCTACCTTTATTATTTGCTGGGGACAACACGAAGTCCTGATAGCAGAGAGATAAAATTTAGGGATAATTTATAGGCCAGGGACTATGCAAATGCTATATTAACATTGCCCAAATTAATCTTCATCTGTTAATCCTGCAAATGGTATTCTCATTTATTAATAAAGAAATTGAAGCTAGCTAGTGTTACCTAGTGAGAAGGGCATGGCTATTGGGAATGACATTGCATTTAGTACACATTCACATCCCAGTTCCCCTTTTCTTAGTACATTTATGCTGTTGTCAGCATTAATAGCAGTCATAATTTCATTCTGAGCCTCCTGAAATGAACTGTCAGACCTGGTGATAAGAGCCTAAAGGGAGCTCCTGCCTGCTACACCTGTCACACCTGCCAGCTTGGCTGATTGGGGAACTCACGGATTTCTCAGCAGGTATCATATTTTGTCAAGCGAGGGCCAAAGTTTCACATGGTTTTGCAAAGGGAATTTTTTTCTTTGTTTTCCTTGGTGCGTATTTCTAAAAGTCACATCTATCTGCTCTACCAGGGCACTTTTCCTCACCAGAGGCTCATCTGCTCTTCCTATTGTGTTCTCCTTCAAGGTCACAACGTGTACCTTTGGATTTTTGCTGAAAAATAGTGAGAAAAATAGCCTAATAACAGAATTTTTATGTGCCATTGATTTTTATAATTAATTCCTTTTATTTGTTCTAATTAGTAGTACATGACAGTAGAATGCATTTTATACAGTGTCATAGATCATAAATAAATGTAGTATAATCTCTCCTTTTTCTGATTTGTATATATTATAGAATCACATCAGTCATGCAGTCATACATGTACTTGAGGTAATAAAGTCTATTTCATTCTACTCTCCTTCCTACCCCCATACCGCTTCTCCTCCCTTCACTCCCCTCTACCTAATATAAAGTAACTCTATTCTTCTCTAGCCACCCCTGCCCCCTTATGGTGAATTAGCATCCACATACCAGAGAAAACAATCGGCCTTTGGTTTTTTGAGTTGGGCTTATTTCACTTAGCATGATATTCTCCAATTCCATCCATTTACAAGCAAATGCCATAATTTCATTCTTCTTTAAATCTGAGTAGTCTTCCATCATATGTGTGTGTGTGTGTGTATATATATCACATTTTCTTTATCCATTCATCTGTTGAATGGCACCTAGGTTGGTTCCATAGTTTAGCTATTGTGAGTTGAGCTGCTATAAACATTGATGTGTCTGTGTCACTGTAGTATGCTGATTTTAAGTCCTTTGGGTATAAAACAAGGAGTGGGATAACTGGGTCAAATGATGGGGTTCCATTCCAAGTTTTCTGAGGAATCTCCTGCTTTCCCTCGTAGTTGCACCATTTTGCGTGGAGTCTTTCTCTCTACTTCCTGATCATCATGTAGGCTGCTTCCCTCTGCCACTGTCTTCCACCATGATGTTCAGCCTCACCCTGAGCCGGGAAGAATGGAGCACTGTCCATGGACTGAGACTCTGAAACTGTGAGCCCCCAAATAAATTTTCCCTCTGCTACATTTGTTATGGATGGGTCTTTCAGTCACAGTGGCAAAAAAACTTGACTAAAACAACTATGTAATTTCAAGTTTGAGATTATGATGTTTCTTAAAATTTTATTTGTTCCATACTAGACAAACTGTAAGATCTCAGGTAGTTCCTGATGCAGACCAAAAACACCACTGACCTTGACTGCAGGCTTCCTGAATGCCCATCTACTCATGCAAGACTTTACCAAAAACTATGGTGACCACACACAGCCCCCAGGACTATCTCAGCAGGTATATGCATCATGGAGGCCTTCCCCATTTGAAGGGCATCAGACCACCAGAGCACTTATCCATTCCACTGTGCTCCTGTGCTCCCTCTTGCTCAGTCTCAGAGCATTCTGTTGGCCTGTCACATTCCTTACATCTCTAAAATGGTGACCCATGCCACCAACCCATTCTTCCACCTACTTACCTACAAATATTATGTTGATCAGAAAAATAAATAAAAGACTAAACTCCAACCTCCCTAAGTAGAAAACCTTCCAGGAAGGTCCCTCTCATACATCCCTGCCCCTGCAGAGACAGGACAGGGGGTAGTGTGCAAACTACACTTAAGAAGGACAGTGCAGGCCAGCCCTCACCAAGAGGGAGCTGTGGCTGGAGGGACTCCTGCTGTCATTACTCAAAGGCAGGCTTCCAATGGGTCGTCAGCTGAACCTTCATAGGAAGCGGGGGTTAAACAAGTAAAAGTACGTTCTTTGATTCCACTACTCAACCCACAGAGGGACAGAAAGGACAGGCTGCCCTCCTCGCCAGCAACCACCTAATCAAGTTTATCTAGAAAAGAAAACGTGTGAATAATTTTTCACTGCATTCTGATGGCCCGAAATTTGCTTTTCTCCCCTCTTTCTTTTCTTTTTCCAATCTGTATTGAGTTTGTTTCTCACTCAAACTGTAACCACCCTCCTCCAATAAATAACTTCCATGCAAATGAATAAACAGTATGGCAAAAAACTTTCTAAAAGTATCTGAATTATTCTTTGAAAATACCAGAGAATAATGGTAGTAAAGTGATACTGGGCACACATATTTTAACAAGTTATTTAAATCCATTGATTTCATGAGAACACATTTTAGTGTGGTGTTATCTCTCAGTGTCCCTGAAGAAGTTCTAAATTTTAAAATTCTCCTGAAGAAAATTAAAATTCACTTAAATCTGTCTCTCAACTTATTATTTCTTTAATTCATCAAGATTTTTGTTTATCATTCCATGATATGTTTACTGGTAGGAAAGGTATGACAGTTATGTGAAAACAAATTTGAATTTGGAGTTTAAATATTGACTATGTCTATTATGTAGCCACAGACAAGAGAGCTGGACCCTGATCATGAGCTCAGTTTCCCCATCAGTAAAATGGGAAGAATAATGTAAAACTGTATAATTCATCAAGATTTTTGTTTATCATTCCATGATATGTTTACTGGTAGGAAAGGTATGACAGTTATGTGAAAACAAATTTGAATTTGGAGTTTAAATATTGACTATGTCTATTATGTAGCCATAGACAAGAGAGCTGGACCCTGATCATGAGCTCAGTTTCCCCATCAGTAAAATGGGAAGAATAATGTAAAACTGTATAATTATTTTGAAGATAAACCTAAATAAGTAATGTAAATCTTTGAAATCTAAATGAATAATTTTTGTCCCCTGGGTTGCGAAAGGGCTTTTCATCTAGTAAAACAACCAATTCGCTTACAGACAGTTAATGTGTGTTCCTAAGGCATATACAAAGGGAAGTCTTTGTAAACTGTAATGCACTGTATTTAATGTTCCAGGCTGAGGAGGAATTGATTCATGTAACTTGGAGAATGACCATATATTTGCATGTTCACACAGGAAAAGATGGGAGGACCTTAAGGCTGCCATGTTGCTATGATACCAGCCACTCCAGCAATTTGACCTACAGACCAGGAGAGCAAGTGACAGACAATAAAATACTGAAGAGCTTAGACAGGAAACAAGGACACTGTTTCTATTTTATTGCTTAAAAGTAGATTTTTTAAGTGACTTATCAATAGGACTCTAGCGGTAGTTTAGTACTATTAGTGTTTTTTAAAGTCCTTAAGTACCTTTAATTATTTGAATGTTCCTTTAAAAAACAATTAAGAGCTCAGTGAATGAATTCTCCAAGGCAATTATTTGGAATCTAAAGATAATGCTGTCATTTAATAGCAACCTATTAAGCAAGAAGGCATGATGGATCGAATATTTAAAGAAAATAAAGAGGACTAAATTTTAAAACTTTCTAATGCCCTCAAAGATATTTTTTATAGCTGAAGGAATTAAGTCTCAAAACAATACATGCAGGGTATGAATCTACATCATGCACAACCATAGAAACAAAAAGTTGTACCTCATTTGTATACAATGAATCAAAATGCAGCCTGTAAAAATTTTTTAAATTGAAAGAATAAAAATAAAAACCTAACATTAAAAAGATTAAAATACAATAAACAAATAAATACAAGTTAAAAAAAAAACAATAAAGTGATTTACATAAAATCATTAAAAGTGAAAATTAGAGCAGTGGCTATTTGAATGGTTTATCAACAACAGCAGCAACAACAACAACAACAAATGGAAAGCAAACAAGCCAGGTTCAGAAATTAACCATCCATAGTCATTTATATATTTTTCTCTTTCATACCGTACTTCTTTGTTTCTAGTAGTTAAATGTTAAGTAACTATATTTGAATATTTAATCATTTTTTCCCTTTTTTCTATATTTCACTAATTAACCTTTTTTTCCTCCCCTTTTATGATTCGGATGTGCCTTAAAGTGATGACTGCAATGTAAGATAAATATGGCCAGTCCCATTGATAATGATGCCAGTGGGCTCTAGGGAATCCCATGAAGTCAAGGACGTGGGATAAGTGGGTAGCAAGGGCTCATCCCAGAAGCCAGATGACAGGATCTCTCTACAGCCTGGGAACACAGCATCAGCACCCCCCCACAGGGCGGGGCAAACTACCACATCAAATGGAGAACACCAGGAACCTTAACCCCTAAGAGAAGAGGTGGATCTCAGACTCCCTACTGCACATTTAGGAGACCCAGAGACCTCCTTATGTTTGAGGCGGAACCATCTAGGAATGTGCCCTCCGATGGGATCAAAAAGTGCTTTAGTTTGGTCCTTAGCTCTGAGGAAGCTGAAATGATGTTGGCTCCTCCTGATGAGGCTTTGAAAAATGATTCATATTGATCAAATTAATAATAAATGGATTTTAAAATAGTAATGGTTAAAAAAAAAATGCTGATGATGGTCTTATAATTGAAGCTCCTTAGAAGATATTAACTTAGGAAACAGAATTCCTATGTCCTGGATCTTCAAAAATTCCAAAACCTTTATCTTGTTATGTTAACATATGTTTTTATATTCAAACTGAAATTTAAAAGACATTAAGACTTTGTCATCATTTGTCTATCTCTTTATGTTTAAAAGAATCCTTAAATAAACACCTAAATAAACAGTTACAAAATGCTTTGAAATCCACATTTCTCTCCTATCTCTTCCCAACTTTCCCTCCAGACTTCACCACCACATTGAAATTAATATTACTCATGCTCAGGCAGGCTTTGTGTCTCTACTACATGTGTTTATATCCATAGAATTAGCAATTTACACAAACAATATTCTAGTACACATGCTTCCTTTCACAGCTTTCTTGCCCACCCCTCACGTATAAGTCTAGAGAGTCACACAGGCAGGAACCAAAAAAATCTAGTTTATTTCTATCTCAATTTTAGTCAACTTTACAATTAAAAGATTTCAGGGGCTATTTACCATTTTTGTACTTTTACAATCCCTAATAGAATTGATCTTTTTTGGACATATATTCTGGGATGCATTTCTCCTTGTGCGTGGGCAAGAATTCCTCAGATATGGACACTCAGAAATTGCTTGATGGGCATGGTGGCACACTCCTATAATCCCAGTGGCTCTGGAGCCTGAGACAGGAGGATCATGAGTTCAAAGTCAGCCTCAGCAAAAGTGAGATGCTAAGCAACTGAGTGAGACCCTGTCTCTAAATAAAATACAAAATACTGCTGGGGATGAGACTCAGTGGTCAGGTGTCCCTGAGTTCAATCCCCAGTACCTAAAGGAAAAAAAAAGAAATGCTATTGCTTCGTTGAAAGATGCTCTTCTACTTTACAAAATATGACCAATTACCCTCCAGAGGAGCAGTAACAATGTACACTGTACTGTAAAAGTATTATCATTTCTTCATATTTCTTCAACACATGATACAATACATTAAATAATGGACCTCCAAAAAAGTCTCCTAAAATCTCGCCAACAGCAGAAATCTGTGACAATAATTTCATTGACAAGAAAAGTTTCTTTCAAGGCAATTGGGGTTTCTAATTCAACAAACACCCACATGGGCATTGTTCAACCAAAAAGATGTGAGCAAGTTACATGTTCTCTCACTGAATCTCTCTCTCTCTCTCTCTCTCTCTCTCTCTCTCTCTCTCTCTCTCTCTCTCTGAATATATATACATATAATTTAACATATGATTAACATGTGATTTTATATATATATACATATAAAAAATATGTATGTATACAAAAATTCTATTACATGAGCAAAATTGTTAAACCTCAGGGTCAAACTCTGCAGTCTTCTTGGGAATGAAAATCAATTATACTGACTGCAAGTTGAAGCCATGATATTACAGTGACTGCAGCAGAAATTCAGTAGCAACAGTTTATATTTAGCGAGTATTTACTACATACCATGCCGTTCACATCTGTATATCATTCATTTTCAAGACATTCTTATGATACAACATTCTTATGATATATGATTCTTGTTAGTTTATGTTTGGGGATATTTTATCTAAATAAAAGAGAGGAAGAAACTTGCCAGAGGTCACACAACAGCCTGTGGTTGAGAATTTGAATCCATTATATTTGAAACTGGGCTTTTAAAAACCAATGTATTGATTCCCCAAAACTATCAATATTGATATTTTTATTTTATGAATTATACTAGAATCAGCTATTAACACAAACAAAATTCTTAAATTTGAAATTATTTTCTGACAAATTTTCCTTCATCACGTAGGAAGATTATACATACCACATTATGATTCTCAAATGCTGCCATTTGTCTTGCCTTCAATTGATCCATGCAACTGTGATCTATCAAGAGTAGAAATATGGAAGAGGGTACCTGGAACTTTCAAAAACAAAGAGCCCAGCAAGGTTTTTGTTTGCTGTTTTCATTTGGTCAGTACCTGTGCGAATTTGAATAAGGAACGTATAAAGTCTTCTGTGTAACTCAATTTCCAATGGAATATGAAATTCAGAGTAGACTTTAAAAGCTCAGTAATGGACACAGTGATGGGAGCCCATCAAAACCACATGTGTATTATCAAACGCAGGTTGCCTGATAGTGTTACTGCTTCACCACAAAGACAACATTGGGAGGTATTTGTAGTCAACAAGTAGACTCTCTGAGAAGTCTGTGCCATTGTCTAAGAACTCTTTTTAAAAGTACTGAAGAGCCAGATCCAAGATGGCGGACTAGAGGGAGGCTGCGTTCCTTGTCACTCCGTAACTCCAGTTTCAAGCAGAGGATATCTGTTTCTTGGTGAGGCAGTTTTTGCTGCTTATCGATCCCCTGCTGTTTACCCCATTTGTCTGCTGTGATCACCTGCAGTCTGCCAGCATATTGACATGTTATTTGAGTGCAGATTGTTCACTGTCAAGTGCCTATCATCCGCCATTTGCCTGCCTCTCGTCTGTCCATCGCCTGCCTTACACCTATCCATCACCCACACATGAGGTTCACCTCCAAATCGTCCGACAACAGTCAGCAAACTGATTGCCGACTGCCAGTGGAGCACCAGCTGCCTGCTGTTGCCTGGAAGTTCACTGTTACAGTACCTGCAGGTTTGATTACACGTGGCTGGCACCATTTTGAGACAACAGCCAGGCCCCTGTAGGACCCCTGGCCAGACTGACTGAGCCCTGTCTCTAGGATCCCTCAGCCCAACAGATCACTCCATGCCTCTGGGGCCCTCACATTGACTGACTGCTCCCTGCTGCCAGGACCCCCAGACCAACTGACTGCACCCTATCACCGGGACCCCAGACGGACTGATTGCAACCGGTCTCCAGGATCCCACAACCACACCAAACACACCCTACCTCCAGGACCCTTGCCTGACCAACCTCATCCCCCCTCCAGGACCTCCTGCTGACCACCACACCCTGAGCTGCAGCTCCTCATTTGACAACACATTTCGAAGCCAGAACGGCCATCTTGGATAATCCTAGAAGCCGTAGCTCCGATCTTTAGGTGGGGCAAAACCCATCCTGAGACGCCTGCTGGAGGCTTGAAGCTCATTGTAAGGTACCTCTCCTGCATCAGGCTACTGAACTCTGGGAGGTTTCATTACTATATGACTGTTATACTGTAGATTTTCTTTTTTCTCCTTATTGAAAAATTTTAAGTTTTTATCTCTTTACTTTTCTTGCTCTCTTTTCCTTTTGTTTACCTGTTCCCTCAGAGTCTCTTTCTCCCTTTTATGCATGCTAAAATCCAATTTCTTTTGATTACACTCTCACCCTTTCTATCATTTAGAACTTCTGTATATTCTTTTCTTATCCCATTAGCACCCACATTCTACATCCCTCTGCATCCTCTTTGTCCTCCATTTGAAACTGCAGACCTTATTGCAAATCTGTTTGTTTTACTGAAGATAATATTTGAACTCATTCTGTTTATTATGACAATTTTGTTCTTGTCTTCATAGGGGCTATTTGGTCTAGGATTGCATAGTGTCTGAATTGGGCACTGCAAATATTGATCTCCCCTTAAAGAAAGGGGTTTGGAAACCTATAGGCCATTATAAGCCTATAGGGGGAAATCTGCAATATCCCAGATCTGCACTGCTAGAGGGGAAGATACATGAACAACATGAAAACACAAGGGAAGAAAATGATCCAAACAAATCTAGATTCTATATTAATAGAATCCAATGACTGTATGTTAGAAGAAATGTCAGAAAGGGACTTCAGATTATACATGATTAAGATGATTCATGAAGCAAAGGATGAAATAAGAGAGCAAATGCAGGCAATGAATGATAATACCAATAAGCTGAAAGAGCACCTGCAGGAAGCAAAAGATCATTTCAACAAAGAGATAGAGATTCTCAAAAAAAAAAAAAAAAAAAAAAAAAAAAAACCAAATGGAAATCCTTGAAATGAAGGAAACAATAAACCAAATAAAAAACTCAATGGAAAGCATCACCAAAAGACTAGACCACTTGGAAGACAGAACTTCAGACAGTGAAGACAAAATATTTAATCTTGAAAATAAAGTTGCCCAAACAGAGAAGATGGTAAGAAATCATGAACAGACTCTCCAATAACTATGAGACATCATGAAAAGACCAAATTTAAGAATTTTGGGGATTGAGGAAGGCACAGAGATACAAACCAAAGGAATGAATAACCTATTCAATGAAATAATATCAGAAAATTTCCCAAAACTGAAGAATGAAATGGAAAATCAAATACAGGAGGCTTACAAAACACCAAATGCACAAAATCACAACAGGTCCACACCAAGGCACATTATAATGAAAATGCCTAACATTCAAAATAAAGATAGGATTTTGAAGGCTGTGAGAGAAAGCCTCAGATTGCATATAAGGGGAGACCAATATGGATAGTAGCCGACTTCTCAACCCAGACTCTAAAAGCTAGAAGGGCCTGGAACAACATATTTCAAACTATGAAAGAACATGGTTGCCAACCAAGAATCCTATACCCAGCAAAACTAACCTTTAGATCTGAAGATGAAATAAAATCCTTCCATGATAAACAAAAGTTGAAAGAATTTACAAATAGAAAGTCTGTGCTACAGAAAGTTCTCAACAAAATATTCCATGAGGAAGAAATAAAAACCAACAATGTAGGTCAGCAAAGGGAGGAACTACCTTAGAGAAAAACCACTCAAGGGAGAAACCAAGCCAACTTAAAAACCAAAAATAAGCCAAATGACTGGGAATACAAATTGTATCTCAATAATAACCCTGAACGTTAATGGCCTAAACTCATCAATCAAAAGACATAGACTGGCAAAAAGGATTAAAAAGAAAGACCCAACAATATGCTGCCTGCAAGAGATTCATCTCATAGAAAAAGACATCCACAGACTAAAGGTGAAAGGATGAGAAAAAACATACCACGCACATGGATTCAGTAAAAAAGCGGGGGTTTCCATTCTTATATCAGATAAAGTGAACTTCAAGCCAAAGTTAATCAGAAGGGATAAAGAAGAACATTTCATACTGCTTAAGGGAATCATAAATCAGGAAGACATAATGATAGTAAATATTTATGCCCCAAACAATGGTTCATCCCTGTACATCAAACAAATCCTTCTCAATTTCAGGAATGACATAGACCACAACACAATAATTCTGGGTGACTTTAACGCACTGCTGTCACCACTACATAGATCTTCCAAACAAAAACCAACCAAAGAAACCATAGAACTCAATAACACAATCAATAACCTAGATTAATAGACATATATAGAATATTCCATTCATCAAGGGGCAGATTCACTTTCTTCTCAGCAGCATGTGGAACCTTCTCGAAAATAGACCATATGTTATGCCACAAAGCAGCCCTTAGGAAATGCAAAAAAATAGAGATACTGCCTTGTGTTCTTAGATCATAATGGACTGAGAGTAGAAATCAATGACAAAATAAAAAACAGAAATTACTCCAACACATGGAGACTAAATAATATGCTATTGAATGAAACATGGATAACAGAAAACATCAGGGAGGAGATAAAAAAATTCTTAGAGGTAAATGAGAACGATGATACAACATAGTAGAATCTCTGGGACACTATGAAAGCAGTACTAAGAGGAAAATTCATTGCATGGAGCACATTCCAGAAAAGAATAAAAAGTCAACAACTAAATGACCCAACATTATAGCTCAAAGCCCTAGAAAAAGAAGAACAGAATAACAGCAAAAGTAGTAGAAGAAAGGAAATAATTAAAATCAGAGCTGAAATCAATGAAATTGAAACAAAAGAAACAATTCAAAAAATTGACAAAACAAAAGGTTGGCCCTTTGAGAAAGTAAACAAAATAGACCAACCCTTAGCCACACTAACAAAGAGAAGGAGAGAGAAAACTCAAATTACTAAAATTCGTGATGAAAAAGGAAATATCAAGACAGACACCACTGAGATACAGAACATAATGAGAAGCTACTTTGAAAATCTGTATTCCAAAAAAATAGAAACAACCGAAGACATTGACAAATTTCTAGAGACATATGCTCCTCCCAAACTGAACCAGGAGGACATTCACAATTTAAACAGATCAATATCAAGTAATGAAATAGAAGAAGGCATTAAAAAGTCTACCAGCCCAGGACCAGACGGATTCTCAGCCAAGTTCTACAAGACCTTCAAAGAAGAACTCATTCCAATACTTCTCAAAGTATTCCAGGAAATAGAAAAGGAGGGTACCCTACCAAACTCACTCTATGAAGCTAATATCACCCTCATACCCAATCCAGGCAAAGAAAATTTTAGACCAATATCCTTGATGAATATAAATGCAAAGATCTTTAACAAAATATTGGCAAACTGTATCCAAAAACATATTAAGAAAATTGTGCACCACGATCAAGTGGGATTCATCCCTGGAATGCAAGGATGGTTCAACATTCGTAAATCAATAAACGTAATCCATCATGTCAATAGACTTAAGGATAAGAACCATATGGTTATTTCAATTGACGCGGAAAAAGAGTTTGACAAAATACAACACCCCTCCATGCTCAAAACACTAGAAAAAATAGGGATAGTAGGAATATACCTGAACATTGTAAAGGCTATGTATGCTAAGCCCATGGCCAACATCATTCTTAATGGAGAAAAACTGAAGCCATTCCCTTTAAAAACAGGAACAAGACAGGGATGTCCTCTTTCACAACTTCTATTCAACATTGTCCTTGAAACTCTAGCCAGAACAATTAGGCAGACTAAAGAAATTAAAGGGATACAAAAAGAGGAACTTAAGCTGTCACTATTTGCTGATGACATGATTGTATATTTAGAGGATCCAAAAACCTCCTCCAGAAAACTTCTAGACCTGATGTGTCAATGAATTCAGCAAAATAGCAGGCTATAAAATCAACACACATAAATCTAAAGCATTTTTATATGCAAGCGACAATACAGCTGAAAGGGAAATGAGGAAAACAACTCCATTTGCAATAGCCTCAAAAAAAAAAAAATTGGGGAATCAATCTAACCAAAGAGGTAAAAGATCTCTACAATGAAAACTACAAAACATTGAAGAAAGAAATTGAGGAAGACCTTAGAAGATGAAAAGATCTCCCATGTTCTTGATAGGCACAATTGATATTGTCATACTACCATACTACCAAAAGTGCTATACAGATTCAAATAATTCCAATTAAAATCCCAATGATGTACCTTACAGAAACAGAGCAAGCAATCATGAAATTCATCTGGAAGAATAAGAAACCCAGAATAGCTAAATCCTTAGCAGGAAGAATAAAACAGGGGGTATCACAATACCAGAACTTCAACTATACTACAAAGCAATAGTAACAAAAACAGCATGGAATTGGCACCAAAATAGACAGGTAAATCAATGGTACAGAATAGAGGACATGAACACAAACCCAAATAAATACAATTTTCTCATACTAGACAAAGGAGCCAAAAATATGCAATGGAGAAAAGATAGCCTCTTCAACAAATGGTGCTGGGAAAACTGGAAATCCATATGCAACAGAATGAAACTAAACCCCTATCTCTCACCCTGCACAAAAATCAACTCAAAATGGATTAAGGACCTTGAAATCAGACCAGAGACCCTGCATCTTATAGAAGAAAAATTAGGTCCAAATCTTCAACTTGTTGGCTTAGGATCAGACTTCCTTAACAGGACTCCCATAGCACAAGAAATAAAAGCAAGAATCAATAACTGGGATAGATTCAAACTAAATAGCTTTCTCTCAGCAAAGGAAACTATCAGCAATGGGAAGAGAGATCCTACAGAGTGGGAGAATACCTTTGCCACTCATACTTCAGATAGAGCACTAATTTCCAGAATATATAAAGAACTCAAAAAACTCTACACCAAGAATACAAATAACCCAATCAACAAATGGGGTAAGGATATGAACAGACACTTCACAGAAGAAGATGTACAAGCAATCAACAGATATATGAAAAAATGTTCAACATCTTTTTTAATAAGAGAAATGCAAATCAAAACTACCCTAAGATTCCATCTCACCCCAATTAGAATGGCGATTATCAAGAATACAAGCAACAATAGGTGTTGGAGAGGATGTGGGGAAAAAAAACTCATACATTGGTGGTGGGGCTGCAAATTAGTGAGCCCCTCTGGAAAGCAGTGTGGAGATTCCTCAGAAAGCTTGGAATGGAACCACCATTTGACCCAGCTATCCCACTCCTCAGTTTATACCCAATGGACTTAAAATTAGCATACTACAGAGATACAGCCACATTAATGTTCATAGCTGCTCAATTCACAATAACCAGATTGTGGAACCAACCTAGATGTCCTTCAATTGATGAATGGATAAAGGAACTGTGGTATCTATATATAATGGAATATTACTCAGCTATAAAGAATAATAAAATTATGGCATTTGCAGGCAAATGGATGAAATTGGAGAATATCATGCTAAGTGAGGTAAGCCAATCTCAAAAAACCAAAGGACAAATGATCTCGCTGATAAGTGGATGAAGACACATAATGGGGGGTGGGAGGGGGGCAAGAATGGAGGTAGGAGGGACTGTATAGAGGGAAAAGAGGGATGTGCGGGGGATAACAGAATGAATCAAACATCATTACCCTATGTAAATGTATGATTATGCAAATAGTATGCTGTTACTCCATGTACAAACAGAAACAGCATGTATCCCATTTGTTCTCAATAAAAATAAATTAAAAAAAAAAAAAAGTCCTGAAGGGGCAATTAACCTGAAGGTTAACATGAACAGGCAAAGGATCCTGTAGAATCCAGAATGACCACTAGTACATTAAGATGCAGGACTATATAATAAAGAGCATGCAGGATTTGGAACCAGACTGACCTGAATTTCAAGTCAATTCCTGTCATTAATCAGTTTTGGAATCTGCACTGGCTCATTATTTAAATAACAATCATAGAATATATCCTATAAAGTAAATTTTATGTTAAAGACTGAGAATTTTAAAAGCTCGTGACCCGGTTTGAACTTGACAAATATGAATTACTACATTGTTATTGTCTCATACAGATAAATGTGAATGTAAAGTGCTTTGTCGAGTTCTGGGACCACTTTGTTGAGACTTGAGTTTTGTTTTGTTTTTTTTTTAAGCTAGAAAGCACAGCTTCTGCAGTGATCTGACTCTGCAGGTGTCACATTGTACAGGAGAAGAAACAAATCCCCACTCAACAGGCTTTCTTTAGGCCAAAAATAGATGCTCCCTGGCCTGGCCAGTGCTTCCTCTCCGGCCTATTTGCCAGTCACTGCCTCTTGTTCTGCGTGACAGGCTGCACCTGCTCTGGGCTCTGCTCAGCAGGCAGGCACAGAGCATAGGAAAAGGTCTCCTCTTTAAGGTGATTTCCAGCTGCAGTCAGAAAACCTGGCTGCTTTGGGAGCCAAGGGCTCATCCTATCAACCTCCCCATGATCAAACCAGACTCATTTCATGATTTAAAGTCTACATTAACTCAAGTCTTGGCATAAACTGACTTGAATGTTGATGGGAATCAAAAGCAGCATAAAGAGGGAAGAGCTTCAAAGAATCCTGGCAATATCAAATTTGACTCTATCATATAAAATTGCAGAACATGTATTGAACACCTTTGGAGTGACCAATGAACAGGCATTGAGCCCCAACTCAGTGAAGACCCTTTAACCAAGAGGTCTAGATACCTATGGACTATTGCTAACAACACAAGGTAAGAGTCTACACTCTATGAAGGGAGGAAGTGGTCTCTCAGCTCGTTATCATTATTTCACATGCTATACTGTGGAAAGATGAACCTTGAACACGGTGAAGCAACAAGTGGGATGAAGGTCCATTCTGCACTTTCCTACCAATCAGAACACTCTAACTCAGGGCTCAGTCTACCCAAGGGCTCACTCTTCCAAAGAACTTTCTGGCATGTTAGGTAACCACTTCATTGATTCTCTCCTTTACTCATCAATATTTATTGTATTTTATGTATCATACTGAACCGGGCACTGGTGGGAAAGAGATGAGCAACAATCCTTCCCTACCCTTGATGTCCCAAGAGAACTATGATGGAGAAGCCCTGTAGAAGAGATGGGCTTCCCCTGTGATGAGCTTCATCATTTAAGGTTTCTCTCCTTTAGAGACTCAAATGACTTCAGCAACATCTCCAACACATAAATAACTGGACATGGAGACAATGTCAGAGAAGAGCAATCCATCCCTCACTGTCTGGCTCCTGTAGGACACACAGCAAATCTCATAAATGTCCTTTCTGATCATCACAGTAATTAGTGGAGAGGGCAGGATGGTTATCAACATCCCACTTGATAGTAATGAAAGCTCTGAACATCTTCCTGGGTCCTATCTATAACTACATTCAAAGATATAGTTCATCATTCATTGTACATCCTCCTTGGCAATTAAAACAGCGATTTTACATGGTGATAACACCATTTTCATGCATTTTAAAATGACAGAGTCTTTGTCAGCCCTTAATCCAGTTGATGGTAGCAGATGACATTCTTCCCAGTGACCCTGTTTTCTGGACATGCCACAACACACCTGTGTCAGAATTCAGGACCAATACTCAATCTGAACCCTCAGCCAGTGAAGCTTTTGACCCATTCTAAATTCTGTTTCTCCATTTATACTGAGGGGTTTCCCACATCTAATCAGTTTGAACGTGAATGTGAATGAAGAGTAGTCCCCAGTGATCTGGCCTGACCTTACCTCTTCTCTTCACTCTTCAGGGGTTCCTACTCATTGATGTTATCAGCATCATATTCTCAAGGCATGATGTCTGGTTTTCATATTCACTCACAAGTTCAAAACCTCAGTGACTGTCAACTGCCTATCAATAAAGACCCAACTCTTTACCTTCAAAGCATCTACAGTGTGGTCCCAACCTCCTCTGCAATACGTTTTTTTTTTTTTTAAATTCCTCTTCATGTATATAAAATCACTCTCTCCCTGCTGATAGAAATTTAAAGATCTTAAGTCCTGTCTTCTTCCTTTTTCACATTTGCATATGTAAAATCTACTAGTGCTGTCCCTAAATGCCAGCTCCACAAAATCATTCATTGTCTCCTTCTAACTGGGAATAATCACTCTGAATTTTAATGAGTGTCCACCTCTTAAATACCTTTTACCTTCTGCCTTGTCACATCTGCTTCAGAATATATGCTTTCTGAGAGTAGGGGCTTTGTCACATCCATCTGTCTTCACTCCTCTGAGGATTTACCTAATACTTACTTATTTCTCACAATGAGTCAATAAGTACAGTCATAGCTACTGCACATTCTGCCTCACTCCTCCTTGGAATAGAATTGTCTTCTCTGTAGGGTCCCAGAGGAAGTAGAATCTATCCAGCACTCCCTTGTTTACTGATTCCACTTCTCAGTGGAAAACCATCCAAGTGAACCACTTCTCTGAATGCACACAGGGGGACATGGGAGCCTCCAGCTATGCCTGAGAGGGTTAGAGAAAGTTTGTCTCCTTGGCAGCTGTCAGGAAGGCACATTGTTGATTGAGTGAGGACAGCAAGACCTTTTGTTAAGAGAATAGTCATATTCCCTGCCATAATGAATTCATGCAGTTCATTGCATTTTCTGTCATAAAAATAGCGTTCTATTTGTAATTTTCTGATTAAACTTGGACTCTATTGGTACATTACAAGGTAAGAAGCAACTATGCTAACAGCTCTGGTGGGGGCAAGTACAGCAGATGAAATGGAGCTGGATACATGAAAACAGGTGGCACTTGTCACAGGAGTGTGGGTGTGCTTCAGCAGAGAACCTACTCCTGGCTCCACCTCCAACTGGACAGGTGTATGTCAATCATCAACCAAAGACTGATCAGAGACAGGACAGCCCAGAAATCAAAGCTCCTAAGGGCAGGGAGACAGAGTTTGAAATAAATAACTGTGGGGACAATGATTCTAATTATAAAGGGACATGACTCTTCATTGCCTCTCCCCAACACAAAATGTGACTGAGGCATCATGTATCATGTTACTGGTGGACACATGAAACCCTTGCTTCCTTTGCCAGAGCTCTGCAATTTGTCACCTGTGAAATGCAGAATATACTTAGCCATTCTTGGCAAAAAAATGGTATTTTCTATTGAATTGAAATTCAAAGAAGCTTAACATTTCTGCTGGGTACATTTCTTCCCTTTTCTTCTCATTCAAGGAAATGACATTTTCAACAAATAACACATGTTTATTGTCTGCTGCTTAAAAGGGATGAGATTACTTTTCCCTGAACATCTGCTATCTAACAATCACTTCGGGAAGTAGGTTGTTTTGTCCCCATTACACAGATGAAAAACAACTCAGAGAGCTTAATTCCTGGCTTGGGGAGCCTCAGGTGGTAGCTGGCAGAGCTGGGATCTAAGCGTGGGAGGCCAGCATAGCTCCCTTGGCTATACTTCCTCCAGTACACAGTGATGCCTCTCTGCATGGTTGATGAGCTCTCCTGAGCCCTGCTATCTGGAGATGATATAGTCACTGGCATCGAATGGCCAGATTTATTTATTAATTTATTTTTGGTAGTGTTGCCAGGACCAGCAAGTGAAAACACAGGATTAAAAAACAAGTAACATTTATTATGTCCCAAGAAATATTTGTGTCCCATACATTATCTGAAAAGCCTAGTTAAGTGGGAGGTTTTTTGTTTGTTTGTTTGTTTGTTTTGTTTTGTTTTGTTTTGTTTTTGTGGTACTGGGTAAGTGGGAGGTTTTATTAAATTACCTTATGCATTGTATTCCCAGAAGGCGTCCTGGGTCTACATTTTAGATAGAACTACGAAGCTACTCCTGTATATATACTCCTTAAGGAGAATGATTGTATCTGAGTAATTTCTGAATCCCTGGCCAGGATATGGCATGCAACAAAAATGAATTTGGAATAATGAATACAAAATTCTGAACCATGGAAAATTTGCTTCATATATATATATATAAGACAGAAGCATCTGATGCCAGATACAACCTCTTTGAATGTCTTTTCTAACCTAGAGATGTTACCAGTTTTCAGGAGCAAAAATCCCAGCATCTTCTCCTCTCCCACATGCTTAGTCTTGACCAGGCATAGAGACAAGCCTGACCTGGGAGGGAAACTCAAGACGCTTGTCCCATCATCTGGTGACTCTGCCTCACCCCAGGGGGCTGGTAGTCTCCCTCTGGACTTGGTATCTCCACTTTGACATCATGGTAGGCACTCATGATCTACTAAGAAAGGTGCTTTGATTCATTTTCAACAGTCCCATTAAAGACTGGATTCAGTACTGGTGTGTAGCAGCACCTAGCTCGCCTTCTCAACACATCCTTCTTCCAGCTGCCAGATGAGACGTCCTCATGCTGCCTTCTCTACTCCTGTTTCCCTACTGGTTCCCTACTGTGGTTATTAGTCAAGATATTTTAGTGCCACCTTTATCCACACTTAATAAGCAATGAGTTTGCCCCATTTAGATCTGTCTGGGCACCCTTTTCATTTCTGTATGCACACACCACTCAATATCCTTTGTTTTCAAGAGTTAACACCCATTTCAGTAGGAATGACCTTGAGCTTTTGTAATGCCATCTACACACACACACACACACAGAGCAGTATGTCTAGAAATTTATGTTCCCCTTATCCTGGGCAGCCTACCAGGTGCAGAAACATGTAAACCCAATCTTCCATACCATGGCACTTCCTGGTGACATAATCTCCTTAATAGTCCAGAGTTCCCTTGCATGAAGAGGCTGAGCCCACCTTTTGGGCTTCCTTCCCTTCCTGACTTCTCCCATTTTTTAACTGATTCCCTGTGGAAAAGTACAACTTCGTGAAAATTTGCACATGATTCTTTCCTTAGAGGTTCTATCTGTTAGGAACCCAACCTGAGCCCCCCCCACACACACTTCTCTGTACTTGATCTGTCACCTATTACCCTTCTGGCATGGAGTCAGACAAGGCTACCATCCCCCAGCAATGATTTGCCCAAGTAAGCATCAGGAGCATTTCTGTATGTATATACAATGGAACATTACTCAGCTTTAAAGAAGAATGAAATTCTGGCATTTGCTGGTAAATGGATGAAGTTAGAGAATATCATGCTAAGTGAAATAAGCCAATCCCAAAAAACCAAAGGCCAAATGTTTTCTCTGATATGCTGATGCTAATTCACAGTAAGGTTGGGGGATATAGGGAAGAATAGAGTTACTTTATATTAGGTAGAGGGGAATGAAGGGAGGGGAAGGGGTATGGAGGAAGGAATGATAGTAGAGTGAAAGAGACATGATTACCTCAGGTACATGTATGACTGCATGACCCATGTGATCCTGAAATATGTATAATCAGAAAAATGAAAGATTACACTCCATTTATGTATGACATAAAAAAGAGTATTTCTGTCCATTCTTCTCTGGGTTGTTGTGGGGTTTTTTCATATGTTTTCTTTGTTTTTACCAGAAACTGTAAGAGCAGCTTCTAATGCATAGCTCAGGCTATTCTTTTGCAAAAAGAAACACAACAGGCCTTGTGAAGCCAGGCTAATCTCTCTCCAAGTAGCTACCTCTTCCACATCTGGGATTCTGTGCTTTCCCCCAAAGATTATTGGTATTGAATATGCTGTTGACTTTGGTATTTGTGAAATTTGTTCCTGGAACATTGATTTACTACCTGTCGTTTTGCTGCTATCTATTGATAATAAGATGCCTTTAAATGTCCAAGACACTCAAAACATAAATAAATAAACGGATAAAAAATAAAAAGAGTTCATTGTCCTGCCACAGCAACTTTTTCTCAAAGAATCAGTTGTGATGCTTTATTTTTCACAAACAAAATTGCTCTGCGACATTGAAATCATGAGATGGAAAAGTTAGAGAACTAACCGTTTACTCCTCAGAAGCTGGAAAAGAGGATGATGCAGAAAGCAAGAGTGTCCAGACCAACAGATCCATGAGAGGAAAAAACCCTCAAAGTCGGGTGACACTCAGCTAAGCAGAAGTTCCCTCTGGATTTAAGTCTGTCATTTGCACAGGGGTCACATCTCTCAAACCCTTTTTCCTAAAATGAAATAGGATTCATCCTCTCCTCTTCTGGATTCCCCAACTCATTCCTGGTGCTCTTAATTGCAAACTACAGTTTTCCAGTGCTGTCCTGAGCCCTTCAGGGTTGGGGCTGCTTTTTATGTTACCTCTTTATTTCTAGTACCAAGCAGTGTTTTCAGAGTGATTTAGTGAGGGGTGTGTGTGTGTGTGTGTGTGTGTGTGTGTGTGTGTGTACACAAAATTTGATAAGGTGTTCTTGTTCTCAAAATATTATAGACTAAGGAAGAAATGAAAAAAAAAAAGAGTAAATAATTAAATTAAGAGTCAGATTAAGACTGGGGTGTGTTCTCTTTAGGCTTCCTCCCCTTTCTCTTCATAAGATTAAAAACATTTACATTAGAAAAGGGATGAGGTGCTGGGAAGGTTATGGGCCCATGAACACCATGGTGCTGTGATCACTCACCACGAGCTCAGTTGCTCTTTCAATGTGTATTCTTGAGTACTAAGAGTAGACTTTTTACAGAGAAATTGCTTTCATGGACAGTTCATGGTGAATGATGCAAAAGGCTAGCCATCTAAGGATGACTCTAGGAATATATGAGATTATTGCTCATGGAAGGGGAAGAATGCATACCCCCTGAGATGAGTGGGGTGCTTAGAATGACCCTGGGGGGATGCAAGAAAGAGGAGCCAGGTGAGGTAGGCAGAAGAACGCCTTCAAAGTGTGCTCACCCAAATTCCATAGACTTACTGCTAAGGTAATGAAGCAGACACCACAGAGTGAGTATAATGTACAATTCTTTTCATGCAAAATACAAAAGTAGACAAAGCCAATCTATTCTATTCAAAATCAATATTAACAGTTGCCCTTTCATTGTACAGATCAGACTTCAAAGGAACAAGGGCCTTGTGTGAACAATATTCTGCTTCTTGGTTTGTGTTTTGATTGCATAAACTTGTTCTGTTTATGAAATTCAGAATGCTAGCCACTAAGTAGGCATTTTATATACATATTACTCATTTAAAAATGGAGGACTGTGGTTGGTTATTGGTTAAGAGAATTTCTTTTCCTCCTTCCAAAATATAAAATAGGAGAAGAACTAGCTCTCATTTCTCAGTTTCAGAATATTATAGAAAATCATTATTGTAAGGGTGAACTTTCAGAAGTTCAAAAGTCCAAGTTTATATTGAAGCTCATGAAGTTGCCTTCTGTAAAAGTCCCAGCATACTTCTTTTCTCCTGATGTCTCTTCTTCCACCTTATAAATGAAGACAATATCTGAGACTCTGGAAGCTAAGTTCATTGGGAAATCACTATACTGGAAATTTCTGTCAATCACTTTTTCTCATTCATACATTTTCTCTGAGCTACCTTTCTTCACTCTAGGCATTTTCCACCAGACTTCCTCAAATATAAAATGGGTTTCCCCAGTTGTGTTGCGTATATAAGAACATAAAGAGAAATATCCATGAATTTCTAGACCTTTCTTAACTTGAGACCTGCTGTTTAATATTTTGCTCTATGTTTGCATTCAGATTCTTTTCTGTGTGTCCCTACTTCTAACTCTAAAAAGCTCCCTTAGGGAAAGCATGTGTACTTAGGTCTTACTTCTGTCCCCTGGCCACCCAAGTGCCATCATTCACCTTTTCCCCTGGCCACAGCCTTCCAGACCCTATATAAGGACAACCTCACTACCTCCATCTTGAAACGTCCCTATAGTCCTCTGGAGAAGCCTTGTGTTATTTCATCCATATATCACTGTACTGCCATAACAATACCACAAACTCAATGACCTAAACAAAAGATTTATTTTCTTATAGTTCTAAAGTCTGGACAGCAAAGATCCTCAAGGAGCCACCAAGGTGGGATTCTGGTGATGCCTCTTTCCTTGGCTTATAGACAGCTACTTTCTCATTGTCTTTACATGGCCTTTCTTCTATGCATGAAAGGAGAAAGACAGAGAGAGAGAGAGGGAGAAAAAGAGAGAGAGAGGGAATCTACTGGCTCTTCCTTTTCCTAGAAGGACTTCTGTCTTCTCATATTACAACCCCACACTTATGACCTCAGTTAACCTTACTTAATCTATTTTAGTCTTTTTATTTAATCTCTTTTAGTCTCTGCCTCCACATACAATCGCACTGGGTTTATCATGTCAACTTATGAATTTTAGGAGAATGCAACTCAGGCCATAGTAGTCACATCACTTCTTTTATCTTTTGCCTTTAATATTTTGGGGATCATATGGTTGATTAAGTTTGTTATTTATCTGCTCAAAGGAAACCGTTTTAAGAGGCACTAAATAATCTTAATGTAAGATTATTCCAAACATATTCTTAGGCATGTGTTTATACTATCCAGAGTGATCTTAGGAATGTATTTACCATATGTTATCAACTTCAAAATCATTGTAGCCCAATGATTCTATCATAAGGTGCCAAATTTTATATACAACCAATGCTCTGTAATTATAATTTCACAATATGTGTGTTCAAGCTCGGAGCATTAAATAGTGTTTTGCATATTTCTTGCCATACTTCCAGTTGTGCATAGGAGAGGGGCCAAGGCCAGTAAAAATGCTCTCTAGGTGGTGGCAGTAGTGAAGAATGCTGCAGACAGATTCATGGGCAATTGCATTGCCTAAAAATGACTGAGCAACAGCCTTCAAGGGCTCCTGTTAAGGAATGCTATGCAGTTACCAGTGAATGTCCATCACAACTTGCTCAGGAAAGCTGAATGAACTTGATGCTCCTGGCTCTGCTTGTTAGAACCAGAAGTCACCTCCATGTCCAGCATCTCAGAGAGCACCGAGCATCTGCCTCCCCCTGCTTATAATCCTGGTTGAAGGTCAAGGTTCAGCTTTGTGCATGAAGAATGGGATAGTCACCCAGGATACAACATAATCATAGTTGTATTTTCTCTAAATAGTGTGCCTGGTGATGAAAAAAAAAAAAAAAAGCAATTTACAATTTTTTGAAGAACAATTTATTTCCAATAGAAAGAATCAGAGTTTGCTAATGATTTTGGAGTCTTCTGCCTTTATGCTTTTTTTATACATGGAATTCTAGAACTATAAAAAGCTTCATCAATCCCAAAAGTATGAGAGTTCACTTATTAATTGTGTATATTTAAGTTTCCTCATTTATAAAATAGGGTTTTATATCAAATGAGTTGGTTTATTGTGTGACACTCTTTTATGGGCTTTTTTCTTACTATTGTTTGTGTTTTTGTTATCATTAAGATTTTTACTGTTAACCCCCAAATATTTATTAGGTGCACAGCACTTGCAAAGCATACCCTACTTACAATGAGATATCCTTTGATTCATGCCCTAATATTTTAGAGACAGTAGAGTTAAGTCGGCCCCTGTTTTAAAGATTAACAGTCCTACAATATGTATAATCAGAAAAATAAGAGATTACACTCCATTCGTGTATGACCTATCAAAATGTATAAATACATTCTACTGTCATTTACAACAAATTAGAACAAATAAAAAATTAATTAATTTTTTTTTTTTTAAAGAAGCTGGGGCTGGGGCTATAGCTCAGTTGGTAGAGTGCTTGCCTTGCAAGCACAAGGCCCTGGGTTCAATCCCCAGCACAGCAAAAATAAATAAAAAAATAAAAAAGAAGCTAAGATTCATAGGAGGCAGTTTTCTTAAGGTCATATGGGCCCTACTTTCATTACATGTACAGACTTTATATAACAAGAGACTGAAGGATGGCATATTCAGGCACATAACCCAAAGTTTAATTCTAACCTCTACCTGCCACCTGTGCTCTCCCAAAACATCTGTATTGAAATAAGCAGAATGCATGAATTAGGGGAACAGGCCAGGCAGAGTTAGAACATTCAACTGGCCTTGTCCTTGGGGTCTCTGCTTTCCAAGCACTGAGGCTTCCTCTGCCAATCTGTCCACTTTCAGGTGGTATTTTGCAGACCAGTCCTGACTGAGCACACTGTCCACTCCTAGGGTAATCAAGCATCATGAGTGGGCACTGCCAAGTGCATCTCAGCCACCAGGGGCCCTCCTCACAGTCTTCTAGACAATGGAGAAAGAGGCCACTCTTACGTCTCTCAGCAGTACATGGGTGGTAGAAATAAGATACTTTATTGGTTAACAAATGCCTTGGTCACTCACTATTTTAAAAGAAAATCTTCTAAATTAATTCAGAATTTCGAAAAGGAGACTACCAGTGATCAAAAACATGGGATAAACCAGACAAGTGCCTTAAATTCTTGACCTAAAGTGGAGAACTCCAGGCAACTAAAAATCATGCCCTAATGAGGCCATAGGAGTAGGAGGCATTTGTGTCCAGGCTGGCTTCTGCTCAGTGGCCTCAGGTTCATAAATTGGTCCAAAATGATTTATGTGCCATCTCCACAGAGAAGGATCTTTTGTCCTTAAAAATCCCCACAATCAAAGCAAAAGAGGGTCAAAGGCAGAAGCAGAAGGAAATTAAATTTGTTCCACTAAGAATCCATAAATACAAAAGAGAAAGTGTCCTCATCTCTCAAGAGACTATTAATGACCATATTCCCTGTCCTACTGAACTAGACATGGAGGATATAAATGTGGGTGAGGCTGGATCCATCCTTCTGAAGAATCAGTATGTGAACTGAGAAGCTTGATTGATTAATTAAATGTTAATCAAATGAGGACAGGTGAGTAAGAGAAAATTGCAAGAGATTTGTACAGAATACATCACGCAGTCGATATTTGGACATTTAATCCTAATGCTTGCCACAGAAGTCTTTGAGATTCTAATGAATGTTCTGGATCCTTCTTCCCAGGTATATACACATGTGCATGGTAACACTCAGGCATTTGAGGTTGAGACCTCACCGGAGCCCAGATTAAGAACCTGTGCCTCACTATCAATAGATCTTTATTTGAACTCAGAAATTGCAATTACTTTCCATATTTGAATATATGTGGCATATTTGGAATAGAGAGCATATCAGAGACCTAGATATATTGAGTCTGCATCAAGGACTAAAAGCAAAGTGAGTGTTAAATTAAAAAAAGAAAGAAAAGGGACTTTTTGAAGTGTATGGAAATGATAAACTAAATTGGTTGCATTCATAAACAGGAAGTCATAAAAATATAAAAAATTTCATAATAAAAATACTAAACAAAAAGCAATGAAAAAGTATTTCTGATTCAATTTTAATCCAATATTTAAGTATAATAACACATTTTATATACGTATTGAGTTTACCTAAAAAATACATTCAAGGATGTACAAGAAACTTTATAACTTTCTACAGAAGAAAGAGATATGACAGAACACTTAAATTTGTAACTTACGTAATATGTTTGGATGTTTATCAACAGTACATAGTATCTGAGACAAGGAGAAACTTAATGGCATAATTACTAAAGCAAACATAATCCAACCATGTTCTTGCTTAAGCCATTGCAATACAAATAACCGTGCATTAGGAACATCTCACAATCTTAGCACTTTAGTTTTTCTTAGCAGATCTTGAGCTAAAGACTTAGGTTCAAGGACTTTATTAAGAAAGTGCTTTAGCCATGTGCCATGGAGCATACCTACAATCCTAGAGACCTGGGAGGCTGAGGCAGGAGGATGACAAGTTTGAGGCCAACCTCAGCAACTTAGCAAGACCCTGTCTCAAAATAAAAAGGACTGGCGTTGTAGCTAAGTGGTAAAGTACCTCTGGATCCAATTCCCAGTACAAAAAGGAAGGAAGGAAAGAAGGAAGGAAGGAAGGGAGGAAGGGAGAAAGGGAGGAAGGGAGGAAGGAAGGAAGGCATGAAGAAGGGACGAAAGGAAGAAGGGAAGAAATAGTCTCCAGGAGAAATGGCAAGTCAGTGGGGATCGGGGTAGAGGAATGGGAGAGAATTAGGAAGTTAGAACAGGGAAGTGGGAGAAGAAGCCAAACAAGAAGTCAAATCCAGGCAAGTCGTAGGCTATGTTTGACCCTTCAGGGAACTCTGGAGTGTAAATTGTACCACAGAGTTTGTTTTGTGTGGAGGCAAAAGAGCTTGGCTTCTGTATTCTATCTCTGCCTCAGTCATTGATGGGTTATCCATGTCATCTATTGCCTGGGTAGAGGGAGACATAAAATTCTTAAATATTCTCAGTTCTCTGTACAGTAAGGTGATTCTAGTATCCAAGAACAATCCTCTGATGCTTGTGGGTATTACCCATAAGCAACAAAATGCACAGAAGCTGAGGATATGGGCCCAGAGGATAAAAGGGATCTGGTGGGACCTAGAAGGGGCACCAATCACATACCCATGTGCAGCAGGTTGTGACCTTCATGCACGCACAGATATTTATCAAGAATGTAGAATTATGCTCTCCAGCAAGGTAGCCACTAGTCACATATGGCTACTGATCACTTGAAAAGGGAGTAACCCAAAAAGATGTGCTGTCAGTATAAAATACTGATTCTGGAAGACTCATAATAAGGATAAAAGTATCTCACTAATAATCTTTTTGTACTGATTATATATTGAAATGATAATAGGTACATGTTATAGATGAAATATAAGGCACTACTAAAATTGTTTGCCTGTTTTGTTTTGCTTTTTAATGTAGATTCTAGGCAGTTTAAAATTTCATATATTGTTGGGGTCTTTAGCCCCCTTGCTCTTCTCAACCAGCGACAAGGGAAGGGAGCACTCCCGAACAAGGCCAGACCAGGAAAGGTAGGGCCGACTGACCACCCGCACCCAGCCCTCCAGGAGGAGGACAATCAGACGCATCAGGGAGACCAGTCACAGCAGGAACTCGTTTGCTGAGGAAGTCACACAGCTTTTATGTAGAGTGAAGGCTAGGCGGGAACCAATCAGTTTAAAGGTCAGCAAGGGGGCGGGGAGTCACACAGGTGAGAGTCCCATAGAACTATATGATGGCAAGCACGAGCGGATCGTGTTCATGCAACTGTTGTTAACCAATCCCTGACGGTGGTCCAATTCATTGTCATTAACTTTTGAAACCGCCTTTGAGGCCTTGATCTTGCTCACCCACCAGGAAGTAAGGAGTCAGCCTGAGTTAATTAATGTGTCATTAGTCCCAACAATATATGGCCCATATTCAATTCCATCAAACGTCACTCATCTAAAATATGCATGACTCTGTGCTAGGTATCAGAAACACCATGGTGACCAAAGGGAGACACACACCTGCCCTCATCATGTTCCATCTGGTGTTTGTAACAGACAATAAGCAAATGAAGAAACACAAAGGTGTAAGGCAGTTTTCCATTACTGTGACGAAGTACTTGAGAAAAACAAATTAGAGGAGGAAAGATTTATTTTGGCTCACAATTTCAGAGGCTTCAGTCCATGGTCAGTCAACTCCATTGCTTTCAGCCAAAGGTGAAGATAGACAGGCTCTAGCAGAGGAAAACCACTTAGCTCACAGCAGCTGGGAAGCAGAAGAGACAATTGCAGAAAAGTCAGGGACAAGATCCAGTTCCCAACAGCACACCCCCAAGGACCCCCTCCTTTCCATTAGGTCTCACCTCCTACAGTTTCCACCACCTCCCCATTCAGTTGACTCTTCTCAAAAAGAGAACTTTTGTTTCTTCATATTATTGTACCCAGTTAGTATTAACATGACCCCAAAATAATGATTTAAGAAAATAAAAACCTAACATTTCATATTTGAATTGAAATATCTGCAAATATAAAGAATCAATTGGCTTTAGAGTTTAACTTTGACTCTTGAAATTTGCTAACTTATAAATTAATATTTTGTGGCAAATTGAGAACTGAAATCTTGAAAAGGGAAATTCTTCAAAATTTATACTTTAAAAACAAATGAGAGTTAAGCACAATTCTTTCTCATAAGAAAGTATATGGGGGTCAGACACATATTTAAGAGTGGCTTCAGTGATAACAAGTATTTACCATCAGGTCTTTTATTCAACAACAATGTAATGGGTCAAGTTCCCTTATTAGCCAACGTGGCTTGGCTGAGACTTCTTTCCTGTGGTTCCTGAACTTCATGAGAAGCTCCAGAGGAGGAAGTAACATGATCCCAGATGCCAGTGCTCCAGGAGAGACCTCTCTACAGAGGATTTGGTAATGGTGATCCTTTTGGAAAGAAGCAAGTCAGAGAAGGCTTCAACAAGGCAGTGATATTTACTCTGGACTATGAAGAAAGAGTAAGTCTTTTATAAATGCAAGTAAAGTAAAAGAATTCCTGGAAAAGAAAGTATGAGGAAAGCTGCAGAAGTGTGAAATTGTCTAGAAGGGTCACTAAATATTAAGCTTAGAGCCTAGTAAGTAGCTCTGCATACCCAGAGCCATAGAACATGAAAGGTGACAGATGACTTCAGATCAAAGTACATCAGAGAAGAGTTTGGAATTCACTCTTCACTTTTTTTCTTTTAAAAATGTATGGGCATCCAGGTGTGATGGTGTGCACGTTTGTAATCCCTGTGACTTGGGAGGCCAAGGCAGGAGGATCACAAGTTAAAGACCAGCTTCAGCAACTCAAGGAGACTCTGTCTGAAAATAAAATAAAATAAAACCAATTTTTAAAGCAGATCATGGATGGAGCTCCTGGGTTCAGTCCCTAGCAGCATTTAAAAAAAAATGTTTTTCTATGCAGATTTTTTTTTAAACTTTATTCATTGTATACATTTATTGAAACAATATGGCACCCCATTGACATGTAATTTCTTTTTTTTTTAATTTTTAATTTTAATTAAAAATCATAAATTTACATAGGGCAATGTTGTTTGATTCATTTTGTTATTTTTTCCCCTTCCCCCCTCCCCTCCCACCCCTCTTTTCCCTCTATACATTCCTTTCTTCCTCATTCTTACCACCCTCCTTATCCCTAACCCTAAACCTAACCCTAACCCTAACACTAACCCCTCCTACCCCCCACCCCTGTATGTCCTCATCCGCTTATCAGCGAGATCATTCGTCCTTTAGTTTTTTGAGATTGGCTTATCTCACTTAGCATGATACCCTCCAATTTCATCCATTTGCCTGCGAATGCCATAATTTTGTCATTCCTCATGGCGGAGTAATATTCCATTGTATATATATGCCACAGTTTCTTTATCCATTCATCAACTGAAGGGCATCTGGGTTGGTTCCACAATCTGGCTATAGTGAATTGAGCAGCTGTGAACATTGATGTGGCTGTATCTCTGTAGTATGTTGATTTTAAGTCCTTTGGGTATAGGCCAAGGAGTGGGATAGCTGGGTCAAATGGTGGTTCCATTCCAAGCTTTCTGAGGAATCTCCATACTGCTTTCCAGAGTGGCTGCACTAGTTTGCAACCCCACCAGCAATGTATGAGTGTACCTTTGTCCCCACATCCTCGCCAACACCTATTGTTGCTTATGTTCTTGATAATCGCCATTCTAATTGGGGTGAGATGAAATCTTAGGGTAGTTTTGATTTGCATTTCTCTTATTACTAGAGATGTTGAACATTTTTTCATATATCTGTTGATTGCTTGTACATCTTCTTCTGTGAAGTGTCTGTTCATTTCCTTAGCCCATTTGTTGATTGGATTATTTGTATTCCTGGTGTAGAGTTTTTTGAGTTCTTTATAGATTCTGGAGATTAGTGCTCTATCTGAAGTATGATTGGCAAAGATTTTCTCCCACTCTGTAGGCTCTCTCTTCACATTACTGATTGTTTCCTTTGCTGAGAGAAAGCTTTTTAGTTTGAATCTATCCCAGTTGTTGATTCTAGCTTTTATTTCTTGTGCTATGGGAGTCCTGTTAAGGAAGTCTGCTCCTAAGCCAACAAGTTGAAGGTTTGGGCCTACTTTTTCTTCTATAAGATGCAGGGTCTCTGGTCTGATTCCGAGTTCCTTGATCCATTGTGAGTTGAGTTTTGTGCAGGGTGAGAGATAAGGGTTTAATTTCATTCTGTTGCATATGGTTTTCCAGTTTTCCCAGCACCATTTGTTTCTATGCAGATTTTAATGTACTTTTTTCAATTCTGTTAGATGCAGAGCAAATGAAGAGCAGCAAGACTTCTTTCCTGATTTTCTTTTTCTTTTTCTTTTTCTTGGCTTTCCTAATCACTGTTCCATCCTCAGCAATTCACAATCTTTGTTCTCTCTATAGTTCTTTAGGATGATTATTGATTTATGAGCAGCCTTAACATGGCTCTTTCAGGCATTCTGAGTCACCATGACAGCCGCTCTGTAAATAGATCAATTCCTGCCTCTAAAATATGATGTCTCCTGTCCTAACAAACCATTATTTTGGCTAAATTCACAAAGAATTCTTCATGTTTGGCAAAGTATTGCTAAATTAGTCTCTGAAGGGCTGAAGTTATATTGTAGCTATAGCCAGTGGAAATAATGGAGCACATTGAACTTCATTAAAGACCACTTGTTTATTGAGGTAGCTTTGCTGTCCAGTAAACAACAGGAAGGGATCATTCTGTAGCCTTTGGTTAATTGTGCTACAGAATGCTAGAAGAAAACAAGAATCCTGGTCATTGTTCCCATACATCACCCATAACTTGAGCTTTTAGCAACCTCAAATGAGCAATTCCTTGTATATACAAGGAAAGCACTCTTTGGGAGAATGGGGAATTTCTAGAACCTTCTCTGGCTTTCTTTCTCTTTACCCAACTCTTCACTATTAACAAACATGTTTTTTAAGTCTCAGAATTATTAGGAAAAGAAGATGACATGGTGGAAAGGGAAAGAAGCTAGAAGACAAGAAACCTTGGTTCCTCTCCTTGCATCTTTACTTGACTAGGTGTTACGACATGAAGCAAAAGATCAGTTAATGCTATAAAATCATTCCTTTCTCTGTAAAACAGAGTAGCATGTCCTGTCTTCCCAGGGTTGTTGCAAGGAATGAGGTAATGCATGTAACAGTTATTTGTAAATCATGCAGCTCTTTATAAATGCAAGATTTTTCCACTGTTCATTAACCCTGTGATCCCAAAAGGGTCAGAGATAAAACACAATTATGCTGATGTCACCATTAAAAGCTTGCCATCCATTAAAGTTGTCTATTTGATAGAGGTCTATGAAGTGTTATATCATGTTCTTGTGAATCATGTCTGTGGCCCCCAGTAAAAGAATACAGGTGGGAAACCAAGGATATTCTCCAATGTCAAAGCACTCTCTCCTCTGTTCTTAGATCTGTGGTAAGTGATGCTCCTCTTCATTAGTGATCAGCAAATGCAAATAAAAGCAGCATTTATTATACTGTTTTAATGGATTGTAATCTCCTTGGGCTTAGTCCATTTCTCTATTGGGAGTCAGGAAATATAGAGGAAAGGAGAAGTTCTAGTTTTGTTTCCCATGGAGAGTTCCATGAACAGAATTCCATATAGAGAATCCTTGGGTTACCTAACAATGACTGCAATTCAAAATTCAAAAATCTCTAATTTTGAGGTCTATATTAGGAAACTTAACTGCTTGCAAATATGTTCCACTTTCTGAATTCATTTATCAATTGGAAAAACATGATGATGCTATTTTGATCTCCACCTACTTGACCTTTTTCTGTGTATTAATAGGTGCTGTTTATTTGGCTCTTCTAATGGCCTAAAATGTAAGCACTGGGCTATGATCTTTAAAAAATAGTGTCACTTGGGAAGCAAAGGAATAGAGTTAGGGCTTTTTGTGGAGTTGGTTTTGTGGGCAATTGACCTTGATGGTTTACAAGGGCTCACATTACATGTGACCAGTTTTATCTCAAATAGTTTAGCTAGGTAGACATAAGTTCCTTTTAAGAAGTGTTATTCTTGAATAGTCACTGCAGTTTATGGCTGCTTTATACCATGGAAAATAGCTAAGGCAGGGCACATGTAAGGCCTCATAGAACAGGACCCACTCAGGTCTTAGGCAAATCCCCTCCAGGCTACCCACTTGGCCTTCATCCAATGGCAAGGTCCTTGATCTATAGCTGCTTTCTGCAGCTTGACTTTGAACCAGAGAGTCACAGCTTCCTCTGGTGTCACAGAGCAGTTTGAGGCAGGATTCAATTATGTTGGGCATTGGTGAGCCTGATTATATTTTCTCCCTGCAACTTGCTAGACATTCTGGATTTAAGCCCATAGAGAGACTTATGGCTGGACTTTGTCTTATCCAGGGATTCAAAGAAACCACCTGCCATAGATCTTCGAGGTGATTGGATTTACTGTTTTCCTTAATTTTAGCAATGTCTTTAGATGTCAGATGCTCAAACTGGGGTTTCGCCCACAGGAAGATGATGGGTTTTATTTAAAAAGAAATGAAAGAAAGACTGAAGGGCACTTAATATAATGTGCCATCTTCTTGGGATAAGAGAAAAACATTGAAAGGAAATTCTTGCAGACAAAAAGATTATGGGTATTTTTTAAAAATCTATGGTTGAAACATTAAGATCAATCATGGTATTAAGTAGTAACAAATGCTTTGAAGATCATACTTTAGTCTTGTGTCAGAACAAGGAAAGATAAATTGATTATGCTAGAAGAAGAAAAAGTTATTTTTCAAAGAAAGGTTAAACCTTTATAACCTGAGCAGATATCAAAGGGAAAATCAATCTTAAAGGTCACGAGATAGTGAAGTAAGAAAAAGAAGAGGTGCCCAGGTTTAACTCATCTTAAAAAGGGTATCAGAAGAAAGAAGAGCTGTCTTAACTGTTAAGTTTGAAATAGTGACCACAGTCTGAGAAATTTTGCATAGGAAGGGAGAAAGACTGCTGCAGTAAAGTGAAATATCTCTCCTGGAGGGAATCAGGAGCTAAGGTCCTAAGAAGAGGGGGTTACAAACAACTGCTGGTAGAAGAACCACAGCAACAGCAAGTGAAGTCCTCTCTTTAAAGATCAGGGAAGCTCTCCAACATGGGTCCAGACTTAGGAACAAGATTAGGAAGATCAAAACAAAATAAAAGCAAGTTGTAAAGGTAAGCTTTGAAATGACAGTCTCCAGAGTTAAGTGGAGACAAAGTATTGTCTGCACCTTGGGTACAACCATAATTACAAACACCTCCCCAAACAGTCAAAAGCAATCTGAGGGTTCCTTTTGGTATGTTGCCTCCCTAGGATTAAACCAGAAATCAACTGCTTTCTGGACACAGTCAAGTTTTACATTTATTTTCACTAAAATCTATTTTTAGCCTCACAGAGGAAAAATACCTGTTTTCTCATTATCAAGATAATGACAAATTTTAGACAAGAAAGTTTCACTTACCCCTAAAAGATAATAGACAAGAATAATTCCATAACTGGGAGGCTATAATCACAAACCCAGCAAACAACCCACATTTATGGGAACCGGAAGATTTGGGAAAATGGGTAGTAAAGATCTGTTCAGAAAAATCAACTTGACTTGAGCTTTAATGAACCACATAATAAAATAAATATGTTTATGGAAAAAAAACACTCTCAGTAAGGGTTTTTGAAGGGGAAAGTATCTGAGGGAAAGAGTCTGAACGAAAGATTTATCAATTCTCTCCTTTTATAATCAACAGCCATCTTTTAGGGGAAACAAAATTTATCTGAATGGTACAGGGAAGCAGGTAGGTGTCCCTACCGCTACCTTTTCCCTCCTGTTTGCAGCCCTTTGCGATGTCCCAAATAATTATGTAAGACCAAACATAAGAAACCATTCATTTATTCTTTTGTTCATTTATCAAACATTATTGAGCAACCAATCTATCACAGGTCCCATGAATACTTAGGTAATCTACTAAGGTAATTCTATTAAGTTAGAGAGGCAAGTCACAAGTGACCATGGTACTGACCGTGGTGGTACTGATCCCAATGGGTCCATAAATATGCTAGGCTGGAGGTTCCTAGTAACTTAAGTAGGAGAACTGCAACCAGAGTTACAATTATGATCAAATACTGGAGTGCACCTTTTTTCAGAACTGGATTGAACCCAGGGTCTCTTGCATATTAGGCTCTACCACTGAGCTGCAACCCCAAACCCCGGGGTGTACCTTTTAACCAACCTCCTATGCTGAGCATGGGGGTTGTGTGCTTTTCTCTGAGAAAACTGTGAGTAGGATAGGTGTCCACATCAGAAGGGCAGTGGGTACTAATGAAGAGTAATTTTTTTCCATTGATCTGTCCCTTTGCAAAAATGGCAACCGTCTACCAAAGACAGACTGCAGTTGATATGTGGCAAGACAAAGAGGAGCCTCCCCCGATGATCTTCACTGTGGTTAGTGCACAATGACCTGACCATATATTTCAAAAGAGGATGCAACCGACACTGCACAGACAGGAGAGATTCCTGGGCCTGCAGGAATCCAATCCAGCAGACCTGCTCTGGGCTTCACCACCTGCGCCATCTACAAGTGGACTCTTAACACATTTTCTTGCACATTGCATCAGTCCTGAGCTTTCTACTCTGACCTGCCCCACGCAGGTACCTGTCACAGGACCATTCTGCTTTCTCTCTTCATGAACTTGCTTCAACCTTCAATCCTGACACCTTGCACTGTGCACCTGGCTCTTACCTGGGTGCCCTCCCTGCTTCTATCCTGTGTAAATCCTCTCTGGGTCCCCACAGGTTTATGGGGCCTTCGTTCTCAGCACAGCTTTTTAAAGGAATGATGGAATATTGAGTCAAAGGGTAGTTGAATAAGTATATTTCCTAATCTATGGGAAAAACTTGCAAAATAAATAGCTTAGATGAAGGACAATGAATGTCACCCGTACCACCCCATGATTCCAATGTTGTTTCCAGTCAAAGTAACTGATTATCATAGATATGAACTGTAGCTTGGATGTTTTTATAGTTCTGATATTTTCCCACAGATACATTTGGACTATTCTGTTGTGCTCATCCTTATGAAAGATTCTGCTGCATTATAGCGAAGACAAGGTACTAATGTCTAAACTAGGTGATAGAACTGAGGGGGGTAGTATTTGAGATCTTATATTTATTATTGAAACAAATAAATTCTTGTGTTTATCCCAGAATCCCTCTACAGGGTTGTGATGTATCCAATGTACACAATGGCAGTTGTAAAACTGGAAGCAGCCTGCAGTCATAAAACAGAGACTCCAGCTTTAAAGCTAGACTGACCCATGTTCCATTTTATTACAGCTCTTTTGGAGCCCTGTGACCTGGAGCAATCTTCTTGGTCTTACTGATATTTAACTGTCCCTGTTATCGGAGAGAATGATTGAGAGAACATAAAACATCTCACCGAGCCTTCAACAAATACAAGCTAGATAATTCTGACTATGGGTCGCTTCTGTGCTTTAATGATCTCTCTTTACACAACCATATGCACAGAATTTGGAAGAAAAATACTCAAAAAGCATGTCTGAAGCAAGTCATGGGCCAGTATGAACCTGCACTGGATATGTATAGTCTGGGCCGCAGAACCAAGAGAACAGAGCCAGGACCATGAAACAAGAGAACAGGGAGCAAGCCTGGATCATAGACAAAATAAACATATCCTAGTTAACCCTAGGATACGTTTTCAATCCCAATGTAATATCGAACCGAACTGATACTTTATGTTTGAATCTGTGTGTAATCCAGCCACATAACTGCAAACAGAAGTGCGTGTCAATACTTTTGCCATCTTTATATTTATATTATTACTTTAAACCACTGAAATTTGATCCTTTATTAATAATCATTTCACTTATAATCATTTTTTTTTTTTTTGCTTTTTATTGTCTATTTTTTTTCACTAGATTGTAAATTTCATAATGGTTGGAATCACACGTCATTCACCAGTGTATCTCCAACGCTGAAGACACAGAAACCTCAATAAATACATGAAGGTCTAAAGAGGACAAAAAATATGGTTTTGTTGTCTAGCCCAGGGAGGAAGACTAAATATATATATTTGCTAAGCACCTTTCCCCAAAGTGAACCCTGGGGTGCTTTGTTTCTAGAATGGGTATAAGCATGTGAGTAAATATCAGCAACTAATTTGGGAAAGTTCATTGGTAGAGTCAGACGTAATGGAAACCTCTCAGGATAAGCCATAGAGAGATTTATATTTAAATCCCAATGTCCCCCAGTGCGAACCACCTGAGACCCTATCCTTCCTCTAGTCATTACTTTCAGGCACATGAGTCTTTCTGTTCTATTTGCTAGCTGTTCATTTCAATGGGATCACATGCTTCTTGTCTCTTTTATTGTTTATTAATGTCTGGTATGAGAAAAGCACTTGAAAATAAAAGATAAAATAAGCCTGATAGCATTAGACCTTGAGTGTTGGATTTGAATTCTGGATCTTTTATTTACTAGCAGATAGAGAATTATGTTGTGTAAAACATGGTTTCCACTTACGTAAAATGATGATTCAAATGCATTCGACGTCATGGAAATGTTTTGAGAAAGAAATAAAACAATATTCGTGAAATCCTTTGATTATCAAACATTTATTTACATGGCTTCTATGTGACAAGCAATTCAGAAGGTAAAAAATGTTAGAACTGAAAGCACCCAGAAACCACTCCAGACACAAGAACTCATGCAAGAGATTTCATTAAGCGGACAGGCAGAGTGTCTGCCTGTAGGGTGAGAGAGAGAGAAAATGAGAGAGAGAGAACAAAATCGAGAGCAAGGGAGAGAGAGAGAATGGCGGGGGAGCTATTCTTAAGTAGTGGAATTTCATGGCTAATAACAATGGATCAATGGCTGGCGAGGAGGTTTGCGGGCTAACAATCTGGACCAATGACACTAGGAAGTTCCCTGGCTAGCAAGCAATCTAGGTTGTAAAATGGTGTGAGGGAGGGAGAATAATGTCAGAAGCAAAATAGCAGATCTGATACCAATAAGAACCTGGCTATTACACTTTCTGAATGAGTAAAATCCCTTCTATATGAATTTTAAAATTGGCACTGAAGATTAGTAGACATAATCCCAAAGACTATTCCACCCTTTAAACTATTCCAAAATATGAGCCATTTCAATAAGACTTTCATACATCTCCAGGTTATTTCATATCAACTTTCTAAACAAAAGACACTTCCAAAGCATGAGAAATATTCACATTTTTCTACAATGCTGAAATTTAGATAAATCTATGAAAGGATATGCTCTTTTAATGAATTCTTTTATTTCACTGAGCTGTGTTTTTCTTCTTTCTTTTGAGTTCTGGATAGTTTCTCTAAGCTATATTCAGATGATTTTTAAAATTTTGAACATTTTCTCTGTTTTGCTACTACATAGACTTTTAGATTTCATTATATAGAAATCAAAATAGAGGCAGAAAAATAAAATAATAGATATTTGAAAACCCATTTGTCTATATTTGTCTGGTTTGAGCAGCAAAAGTATGCAGGTAGCTAGAAATTGACAATACCAACATATTCCATTTATCACTCCAGACAAACATATATGAAGTATGCTCCAGGGACTGTGCCAGTAATGAGTGTATGTGACTCCTGTTCATGAGAATAGCCAAATGAGAAGAAGGTTCAAAGGTCAGGCTGACAGTCCTTGAGAAGGCCTGGGATTAGATGGATCAGAGTTTCAACTTCAGAACTTCTGCTTATTTGCTGCTTAAACTTGAACATGTGCTCAGACTCTCTGAGCCTCAGCTTTCTCATCCTTAAAATGAGGGTGTTTTAGCCATCTTTTTTTTTGCTGCTGTGACTAAATGATCTGACCAGAACAATTATACTGGAGGAAAGGTTTATTTGAAGGCTTATAGTTTCAGAGGACTTAATCCATAGAAGGCTGGCTCCAGGGCTTCAGGTGAGGCAGAACATCATGGCATAAGAGCTGTGGCAGAAGAAAGCAGCTTGCATCATCAGGAAGCAGAGTCTCCACTCTTCAGATACAAATAATATACCCCAAGGCCATGCCCCCTTGAACCACTCCCTCCAGCCACACACCATATACCTCCAGTTACCACTCAGTTAATCCCATCAGGGATTAATTCACTGATTGGGATAAGACCCTTACAACCCAATCATTTCTCCTGTGAACCTTCCTGCATTGTCTCACATGTGAGCTTTTGGGAGACATTTCACATCCAAACCATAACAGACTGACAGTCTTATTTTGAGAGCCATAAAGCTGTGGTGTGATACATGTCTGTGTGTGTAAACTCTACTCAGTGTTCAGGTCATATGGAGTATATGATGAATGCTGTGCTGGTTTCTGTCCCCGCCTGCACCTTTTCTTCCAGACATCCCCCTGGAATCAAGATAGATAATCAGAGGGGGAAAAAATTCATCACAGTTAGAAATTGGGGGTGATTTCTGGCATAGATCACTCTTTTGAAAGGGCAGAATTATTGCTCTGAGTAAAACCAGGAACATAGGCTGAGAACTTATGATCAAAATCCTGGTAGTAACTGTTGATCAGAAACAGGATTTTGTCAGCACCATAGACTTAATGACTCAAGAAGGTAAAGTGCATTTCATTTTTTGCCATCTTGCAAAATGCCACAGAGCACTTCTGCAGCAAGAGTCAAATGTGGATTTCAACCAGATCAAATCATTCACCATCTGCTCGTGAAAGATAAAACCCCTCTTCCTGTGTAATAGATCAATAAGGATTTAAAGCAATAGGGATTGTCTCAAATTTCAGCATCAAATGACTGTGTTTATGTGACTAAAAATTGTGCACAGGGAACAAATAAAAAGAGATCAGCCTACAAAACTAAGCAATACAAACTTCAAAATCCCTTTCAGCATCTTTCAGAAACATTTGTGTTTTATGGAAGAGTGTAGAGAAAGAGTGAAAGATATATTTAATGGAGTGCCAGGTAGTTCAAATAAGTTTCATTATTTTAAGATTCCAATCCTCAAGATGTGATCTTTCTCCCTTCCAATCTTCAAAGCCATTTTAAGTCTTAATTACTTTTGTACTACACATATAGGATGAAATGTCTGTATATTTATAGTACAATTAAGTAATTGATTTATATTTAGAAACAGTAAACAACTTATAGTACAATTAAGTAATTGATTTATATTTAGAAACACAAAACCAGCTAATTCAAAAGAACTCATGAGATTTTTTTAGCAAGGGAATTTAGCAAAAAAAAAAAAAAAATGAACACAAAATCAAAGTACCAAATCAATTTTATTTCTAATGAAAAGCAGAAAATATAATAAGTGAAATAATTTATATAAATCATCAAGCACACTACACACCTAGAAATAAATCTAAGAGCTATACAACAATATTACACTGAAAACTACAAAACATTTCTTACAGAAATTATAGAACAACTAATAAATAGAGGGATATACAAATACATGGATATGAAGACACATTTTGCAAAGGTGTAAGTTATTCTCAATTCTATCTGACCTTCTAAGAAGTGCCAGTTAAAATCCTCAGTAGATTGCTTTTAGTTAACAAATTGATTGCAATATTTATATGAAAATGCAAAGAGCCAAACACATCAAAGATAAACTTCAAGATGAAGATCTAAGTTTAAGTTAGAGGACTTATACTATTATATATTGGGAATTATTCTGAAACTACATTAATTAAGACTGTGTGGCATCAGTGCAAAGATAGAAAAAAGAGTAATAGAACAGAATATTCTAAAAGCAGTCAAATATATGAGCATTTGATTTAAACCAAAAAATGTATTCCAGAGCAATGAGTGAAAGATCATCTTAAAACACACACACACACACACACACACACACACACACACACACACACACACACACATTCTGGTTTAATTATACATCCATACGAATAAACGCATTTTGATGCCTGCCTTACACTATACACAAAAAAAACAGAAAGATCTTGAATCAACATGTAAAAAGCAATATATATATATATATTTATATGTTTATATATATAAATTATTTTTGGTAAATAATATATATTTGGTATAAATAATGTATTTGGTAAAAAAGGCATTTACCAAAAATTTATATACATATGTATGTATATATGTATGTATGTATATATATATAATAGACTACATTAAAATTAAAAACTTTTTATTTGTCAGACTATTCCATTAGGAGATTGTAAAAGGAATCCAAAGAATGGGAGAAGATATTTGGAAAAATATAATCCCAAAAATATTTCCAATCACGTATTTACTGTAATCAACAAAAGGCTCACAACTCAAAATCGAAAAATTATTTGAACTGACAGTTCACAAGATGATACCCAAAATGCTAAAAAGCATATGAAATGGTGTTTGATTTCATAAGTCATAAGAAAATGCAAATTAAAATCACAATTTGACACCACAATGAACCTACCCAAATGAAAGAGCATATATTTTGATTAATCAAAAATTCCAGGCATTGGCAACACTATTGTGTGAACTCTCAGGAGGTTTATAAATTGGGACAGTCACGTTAGAAAATTTTTTGTGGATATCTATTAAATACTGAAGATATAAATATTCCAAAGCCCTTAATTCAATTTCTATGTTTATAACCAACACTATTCACCAAAAACCTTTGGAGAGTGGAGACTCTCTTTCTCTGTTTCCTGATGAGGCAAGCTGCTTCCCTCTGCCACGCTCTTGTGCCATGATGTTCTGCCTCACTTCGAGCCCCCAGGAATGGAGTCAGTCTTCTGTGGACTAAGACCTCTGAAACTGTGAACCCTCAAATACACCTTTCCTCCAGTATAATTGCTCTGGTCAAATCATTTAGTCACAGCAGCAAAAAAGCTGACTGAAGCAGTGTCTCTTCTCTTAAGAGTACTCCTTTGTCTCTATTCCTCTCTCCAATCTTATCTCGACACATTTTCCTGGGAAATTTTCTCATCCCTGACCTTGGAAGATTTAGCTCAGCTGATCTTCATATAAACTCCCATAGTCTGATCCCATCATAGTATCTGAAAAATTGCTCTTCATCTGTTTATCCAGCCCATTACTCTAGGACTAACTGAGGAGCAAAGACTGTCTTTTATATCATTGTCCCCTAATCCTGAATAGTTAGGTATAAATGAGTGAATGAGTGGAAAAATGAAAGCACATAATATTGGGCTTCCTCTCTCAGCAATACTCTCCTGAAGACTTTGTAAAGGAACTTTGTAAAATCAAATTAAGATTGAGTTTTCTGGAAAGAAATTACATTAAATTCTACCCTTTATAGCAATGCAAAAATCTTCCACAGAAAGATAGATGATAGATAGGTAAATAGATATTTAGATACATAGATAGATGAATCAATATAAATCAATAGATTTAGAGACAGGTGATAGATGAATAGAGACAGGTGACAGGTGAGAGATAAATTTCTTATGATGGAGAATGAACTCTAGTGCTTTAATCCACGTGCCCAGTTCTAACAGGAATTCAAATGTCCCAAGCTTAAGGAAACTTTAAAAATTTATTTTCTTTGGGATTTCAATGTTATTAGTATCACAAGAATGATTCATTCTTCCAACTTACAAATTGCTCTTAAATCAGGAGTATGAGGTGGAGGGAAAGCTACCTATTTTTTTTTTTTTTTTTTTTTTTGGTATGTGAAAGCAATTACAAATGGTCCTATTGCTCATTTGGGAGGATGGAACTCCTCACTTCATTCATGGCCTAAAGTCCTAATTTGGAGCTTATGTTCTTAAGGATAGCTCATGTAATAGAAGATCTATGAAAGACTCAAAGGGAAATCACATCCCTGCAAACTGGCGAGAAATGATGAATGGTTCTCTTTGATATTCATGAAGAAAGAGGTTTGGATGCCAGATCCAGAAAAAAATGTGACCAGTGTCTACCACAATCAATCTGCAAGTATGTACCTGCTACTTTTAGATCTATAGGGGCACAGGTATCTGGTATCTTTTATGATGTGAATTTTCTTCTAAAGCACATACTCATCAACTACTGCTCTGTGAACAATTTTGTTTTTCCTGTGAGTAACCAAGACATACTTATCTGAGTCTTCCTTTCAGCATCTTCTTTAGAACTCTTCACCTGCATGGTTCTCAGCAGATGAGGTTTTGAACAGATCCTCAAACATCCTGTGAACCTGAAATCCAGGAAGCATCTGATATATTTTTTTTTACATGAAAGCATCCAAGGGTTAGTGGTCTCCGACCTCAGTTTATCTACATTCTGCAGACATTTGTTTGCAACATGATGAATAGTGATAGCTGAACATAAAGAAGCTCTGGGCCCATGAGAGAAGAGGGAGCATCCATTACCTCCAGTTTGTGCACATTACCATCATTACCCTTCTGCATCTGAGCATGAGCTGCAATCATTTGCATTATTTCAAAAAAAATGTATGAAATATCCCCTATTTCCTTTAGTACCACTGGATTCTTGTGACTCACTGTGTCATTTTATTAAGCTGGTGATGCCTGTGTCACCATAAGATACATAGTAGTGATGCCGCTCATCCTTCTGGATTGAACATGGTTGTATGATGATTTGCAAATGTTGCATGGATGGATATGTGGATATGTAAGTGCTTACATTTGTGTATATTCAGTTAATTATGAAAATGGTCATAAAGAGGGGAAACTCAAGCAATTTGGAAATAAATGGTAAAATAAAAAGCCAACCTACATGGATCCAAGAAAAAAAAAAAAAGATGCAAAGTTACTCACAGAGACAAAATGTTTCTAGGCTAGAAAGGTTGGAGAACATTCTGAGTGACAGAAGAAATATATCCCTGAATATGAATGATCAAAGAAGCAGCAATTGGCTAGACTAAGAAACACTGGGACAAAAAGTTTGAGAAACAACTATCATCAGGGTCCATCCAGTCTTCTCTAGGACAAGTGGACACCCTGTAGAAATGATGATAAAGTCAATTCTGCTTGGTAGAAAATATCTCCTTCACAGACACCATAACTTTTGTGCACACACACACACACACATCATATTATCCAATGTTCCAAACAGGAAGGTGTTTTCCCAGGTCAAACAGGAAGGTGTTTTCCCAGGTCCCTCCACATCAGGTAAAAGCAGATTCTGAATTAAGTGCTTGCATACCCCCAACAGTGCACATGGATCACACATAGGCACACATGCACATGCACATATACACAGAAAGAGATTAAGACCACACATTAGCTTACATATATATGTCCTGAATGTGCACAAGTTTCCTGGATGTGTATTTCCTTCTCCAGAAGGCAAAGCAGTTTTGAAGCACTGCAAATTGTGAGTGGCTAAGTAGAGATGTTCCAGAAGGCTGCAGGGGTGAAATAAAGGAGAACATTGTCTAAAGAGTGATGCAGACAGGGCCTTATGGATTTCATAATGGATACATAAGAGAGTAGAAGTAAGAGAAGAGGTGGAATGGGGAGAAATTTGAGGGAGTAAGGAGTTTGGGAGGTGAAAGAATGGGAAAGATGGGAGACACTCAGGGAGCATGCAGAAATGATAACTAATTCTAACCAGAAATAGAAAAAATAATAAATATATGTTTTAGACACAGTGGAACAATCCCAGTGACTGCAGGGTCCAAGATGTAGCTGTAGGAGATCATTGAATGTGAGCTAGAGATGTTTTCTGAGTCATTCAACCCTTCCAACTTTTGATATCAATCAAGGATGACAGCAGAAATACTTAGATGGGGAGATTATGGATGAGGTGCTCAATCCTTCAAAAACTGAAGGCCAAGTAGTTTACTCACATAACTACTTTCTTGTCTCTATACTTTGTCCATGCTTCTGCCATCCCATCGAATGCCAACCCTACTCCATGTTGCTCTACCACGTATGTATGGAGAACTCATGTATTTTCCCTAGAATATTAAGTATTTTTAAGTTCAGATTTGTATCCAAAAAAAGAATTCAAGAGTTACTTCTTTTCATACTCATTATAATATCAGAATCATGGGGAATTTTTTAAATTGTAATCCAGGTAATACATAGGAATTTTAAATGAATGGATAAAGAATCTGTGGTATATTTACACAATAGAATATTATTCAGCCATAAAGAAGAAAAATATTATGGAATTTGCAGATAAATGGATGGAATTGGAGAATATCATGCTAAGTGAAATAAGCCAATTCCAAAAAACCAAAGGCCGAATGTTTTCCCTAATAAGTGTATGGTGATACATAATGGGGTTGGTGCAGGGTGAGATAAGAATGGAGTAACTTTAGATTATGTAGAGAGAAATGAGAGGGAGGAGGAGGCAGGGGTATGAAAGATGATGGAATGAGAAAGACATCATTACCCTATGTACATGTATGATTACACAAATGGTATGAATCTACATCATGCACAACCACAGAAATGAAAAGATACACCCCACACCCCATTTGTGTGCAATGAATCAAAATGAAGTCTGTAAAAATTTTTAAATAATTTTAAAAAAGAATCAGGAGAGAAATTTAGGAAGAAAGGTAATTTTTAAAAATAGACAATGTATTTGTGAGAATGCAGGGCACTGGTGACCTGGAAGAGCACAACATTGGTGGAGTTTTCAGGGCAGAAATGTGAACTCTCTTGGCCTGATAGGTAAGTGGAGAGGGGAGAAGTAAAGGCAATGCTGAGGATAATTCAGTCTTTGGGGTGCTTAACTCAAAGATATAGGGGAGTATTTGAATAACTGTTTCTAAGGATTTCAATTATTAATGCTATGGTAAAAGGCACTTTCAGATTATTTGTTGCTAAGATAAGAAGATACAGTTCATTTCTATTACCTTTTTAGTGCATTGTAGTTATACATAATAGAGGAGTTCATTCTAACATATTCATAAATGTATATAACACATTTCTCCTCTTTAATCCCCAGTACTACCCCTCCCCTTTCCTCCTCCCTCTCTCAAACCCCTTCCTCTACTTGTCCTCTTTCTAGTTATTTATTTTTAATTGGAACATTATAGTTATATATAAAATTGGAATGTGCTGTGATATATTCAGTATGGAGTTTCTTCAAAAAAACTTGGAATAGAAGCACTATATGACCCAACTACAACACCCTTTGGTATTTATACAAAAGAACTAAAAGCAGCATCGTGCTACATGCATACCTATGTTCATTGCAGCACAATCCACAATAGCCAAGTTATGGAACCAGCCTAGGAGTCCATCAATACAAGAATGAATAAAGAAAGTGATATATATACACTGTGGGGAACTCTCAGCTATGTCCTGCATGGATAAGAAAAGGGTTAACTGCTGGAGGATGATGTTGGCTATTTATCAATCAGTTACCCATAAACTTGTCTAATCAATAAACACACAAGAGTCAATACTCCTTCTAAATGAGAGGGGACATGACAGATCTGGCCATGCCAACTCTGGCCTCTAACAACACGGAGTAGCCCAACTCTCTTTTATTTATAGACACACAGGCAAAAGGGGCCAAGACCGGGAGGAGCTTCTTCTGTGATGGACAGGATAGGGTGGAGTGAGGGATGCCATTCTCTTAGGGGAACTAGACAGGGAACCATCTAATTCTGCTAGATAAGGATGGCTTCCCACAATACCCAATGGTAATCTACTCAGTCATAAAGAGGAATGGAATTATGCCATTTGCAGGTAAAAGAATGGAACTGGAGAACATCATGCTGAATGAAATAAACTGGACTCAAAAAAGTCGAGAATCAAATGTTGTCTCCTATATATGAAAACAAGAGAGAAAAAAATGAATAAAAGAAGGTGATCTCATGAAAATAAAAGGGAGAGCAATAGAATAGTAGCAGGGGACCCAAGAGGAGGACTAAGGAGAAAGAAAGGGAAAGAACTGGGGAATTTAGTTGACCAATTATGCTATGTGCACATATGAACACAGTTTAATTTTTTTATATTGATCTTATTGATCCTGCAACCTGATTATCATTTGTTCATTCTAACATCTTTTTAGTAGATCCTATGAAATTGATCATGTCTCCAAATAAAAATAATCTTACTTCTTTCCAAGCTAGATGCCTTTCTTTTGGTTTTTATTGTTTCCTTGCACAAGTTAGAATCTCCAGTACAACACTGAATCAAAGGGGTGACAGAAGACACAGCTACTTTGTTCTTTATCCTGGAAGGAAGCATGCTGTCTTCCACCATAAAAACCAATTTTAGTTATAAGCTTTTGGAGATGCCTGTTAGGAAGGTAAGAGTGTTTTCTCCTCTTCCTGGTTTGGGGAGAGTTTTTATCTGGAATGTATTATGAATTTTGACAAATGCTTTTTCTCTGTCCATTGAGATGATCATGTGTTTGTCTTTTAGTGTCTTGAAATGGTGAATTTGTGTTGATTGGTTTTTGAATGTTGAACTAATCTTGCATTCCCAGGATAATCCTCCATTGGTCGTGATGCAGACTGCTTTTAATAAATTGTTCGATTTACTAAAATTCCGTTAAGAATTTCTGTATGGATGTTTGTGAAAGATATGAGTACTTAGGTTTCTTTTCTTGTAATGTAGTGCCCTAGTTTTGGAATCAGAAAAATGCTATGGGATGAGTTGCTAAGTTGTCTCTTCTCTTCAAATTTATTAGAAGAGGTTGCAAAAAATTGGTTTTATCACTCCTAAAATGTTTGGTAGAACTCAACAGTGAAGCCTGCTGGGTTTGAAATTTTCTATTTCCTTAATAGACAGACAGATACTGAGGTTTTATATTTGGGTGAATTTTGCTAGTCTGTCTTTCAAGGAATCTATCTCATGTGCTTTGTCAAATTTAATAGCATAAAACTGTTAATAATATTTACTTATTTCAATATCTATATGATATATCGTAATGTTTCCTTTTTATTTCTGATAATAACAATCTCTTACTGTCTTTTTTTTAACTGATTAATTTGGGTACATATTTATCAATTTTAATGATACCAAGAAACTAGAATTTAGTTTCATTTATTTTTCTCTATTGTTTTTCTCTTTTTATGTTATTGCTTACCTCTCTTACCTTCCTTATTTCCTTACTTCTACTTACTTTGGATTTGTTGTTGTTCTTATTATTATTATTTGATAATGTGTGATTTGAAGTTGCTGATTGAGGTCTCTTTTCTAATATACTTAGTGCTACAAATTTCCCTCTAAGTGCAGCTTTAGTTGCATGTCATGCATTTTTAAATGTTTCCATTTCATGCAATGATGAATGGTTTTTAAATTCAACTTTTGATTTTTTTTCTTTAACCCATAGTTCATTTAAAAATATGTAATTTAGTTTTCAAATATTTGGAAATTTCCCAGAGATCTTTCTGTTATTGATTACCAATTAATTCTGTAAGCACAAAAGGACGGGAAGCAGACCTCAACAGATTCAGAGTTGCCTTTATTCCCTCATGGACTCAGATGCCATTGCGGCCCATTTTCCAGATGGAAAAAATGACTGTCAGTTACAGAGGGGATTCTGGTTTTATAGGTTACAATGAGGATGGTGTAATCATTGGAAACCAGCCCTTGCAGTTTTGACCTACAGGGGCAAGTTGTGCAGGTTAAAACCAGACCCTGAGGGATGAGTATTCAAATCTTGTCCATTGTCATTCAGGACAATTTGATATGGGGGAAGGTCAAGATTTAGGGCCTGGCGTTCTGCATCCTTATCTGCCCCTTTCCTTTAGGGCCCATAGTTATCAAGAATGCACTGGGAGCGGTTTAATGGTTGGTCAATTTCCCCTCCCAGCTTCTGAGCCACACATCCCTCCATTTTCTGGGGAGCTGGCTTATAGGAGTATTATTTTCCTTAATCCTTCAAATCCTATTGAAGTCTTTGCATGATGTGAATCTTTTAAAATTCATTGAAACATTTGATGACCCACAATTTTGTTGTGTTCTCTTAAACCCTGTGGCTTTGTTTGGTTTAGTTTGGTTTGGTTTGGTTTGGTTTGGTTTGGTTTGGTTTGATTTCCAGATAGAATATTTTATAAATGTGAACTAGGCTCAGCAGATTAACAATGTTCTCTAAGTCTTTCATATCATTTCTATTTTTCTGTTTATTTGACTAATAATTTCTGAGAAAACAAATTCAAACTCCTTAAAAATAATTCTGAATTTTTCAATTTCTCCTTTCAGTTCTTTTGGTGTTGCTTAATGTAATTGAACTTTATTAGGTGAATAAAAGTTTAAGGTTGTATTCTTCTCACTAACTCACACTTTATTGTTATAAAATGAGCACCTTTCTCTGTGGTAATATTTTACACTAAATATATTTCATTTAATATTATCATAACCACTCCAGCTTTCTTCTGATTAGTGGCAATGTTAGTATGTTTTCCACTCTTTTTTTTAGCTGTAATGTATTTGTCCTTATATTTAGAGTGAGTTTCTTATCATTAGCATATAGTAGCAGTTTGCCATTTTATCCAGTATGACAATTTCTCCCCTTTATTTGTGGCATAATAGAGAATTTACACTGAATGATTCTATTGATATTTTTAAGTTAAACCTACTTTTTTATTTATTTCCTCTTCTTTATGACCCCACCCCTCCTTTATTCCCTTTCTTCTCTTTCTATGCCTTCTTTTGCATAATTTGTTTTTATAACTAATTGGCTTATTTGGTGTTATCACTCTCTTTTTGAAGTTGTTGCTTTAGTTTTATATGATACTTCTTTCAACTATTACTGTCTTTTTTCAAATAATATCCCACTTCACACATAGTATAAGGATCCTTCCTGAACTCTGCGCTAATCATGTGATACGTTTTACTCCTACTTATAAATAATATCTAAGCCTTAGCTGAGATCAGAGGTCTGGATTACCTGCTTGCTTAAATTTTGCTTTTCCTCAAATCTTGGTTCTGGGTCTCTCCTGGTGTTGAGACAGGTACAAAAGACAGATAGTGAGTGCAGATAATAAATTATTAGATCAGAAAGATAAGGGCTAATTATCAAAGAAAAGAAAATGGGTTGCTAACACCTCCTGAGCACCCCCCAACACACACACACACAACCAATTACTAACACCTCCGGGGGGAATCGCTCCTTCCAAAGCCAGGAGTAGCTAATAATTTCCACCTGGGTTGCTCTTTCCTGCCCTTGGGCATGGAGGCAGGGTAGCATGAGGAGGTGGGGTAGGAGGAGAGGAAATCTGAGATCTAGAAAAGAGACAAGATCATCCCCTCCCGTGGGCACCCAGATTTGGACCCTGACTTCTCTCTGGAGAACTCTGCTATCTCTGTTCTATCTCTTTCTTAAATAAAACTTTCTTTCTACACTTGTGTTAGGGCAGCTTGCACAAGTATCCACAAGAGACACATCCTTGAGTTTAAACAGAGGTTTATTAACAGAGAGAGTCTGCCAGGTTGCCCTCCTGCAAGGCATAGCAGCCAGCTGGAAAAAAACTTAACTATATAGTCATGTAGAATGGAGTAGTTATAAAATAACCTGTCCTGCCCTGTGATGATTATTTGGCATCTTTGCTGTGTTTTCAGCAGTTAGGGACTCTTTAGGGATGGGCCTACCAGGAAGGTATGCCTGGGTGGGCAGGTTCTGATTTTCAAAATGGAGTTACTCTGGCCTAAGGACCTAACAGCTTGCCTTGGCATTTCTTGGGTGTTTAATCTTCAACACCAAGAGAGGAAGAACCTGATCCTGATTTTGTTGTGGAAACAAGATGGCACTTGGACAGTAGGAAAAATCAAACTTTATTTTACGCAGGTGGACCCAGAAGAGATCAGCACTCCAAAATTCTGATCCCTGATCCACAGTTTCTCACAATATTTATAGGTTATTTGATGTCATCTTAGACCCAACCTATCATTGGGGCTTTTTCCTCCTTTTTTAAAAAAATTCCTAATCTATGCCAATGAAGGCCTTGGGCAGGGTCTCTAACCTGAAGCATACTCACAGAAGAGATAAGAAGAAACAGCTCTTTTCACAGACATCTACTACATTTCAGGAGGGAGTAGTCAGACTCTGAATACAGTTATTGACAATGCAAAAGGTAGGGACCCTCCTGGGAAAAACCTAAGAGAAGGGAGGGGAACTGACCCCTTCCCCAGGCATTGAACTCTTACTGTAACGTCTTTTGTAATTTCATTTCACAACTAGGTCTGATTTTGCCACCACAGCTTCCACGACTGGTATCAGTGTCATAGCTGAACTGAAGCCTTAGTGCCCTGAAATTGAACAAAGAGGCCTCCCTGTGCCCCAGCAGGGTCAGACTTGGTATCCTCAGCCCTGTGGTTCTCAACCCTACTTGCCAACCACGCAAATGCCTAAAGTTTGAACCTGGGCTTTGAATTGGACTTTGAACTGGCCCTCAGCCACCTCAGGAGACAGTCATAGCACTCTAATGGAAACTCCAAGCCCTCATACCCACAGCCTCACTGAAACAACGTCATTTGCCATTGTCTTGCTCAGGGAATGCCACTGGGCATCCAGAAGCCAGGCCGTGGCAAGAAGTTTCATTTTATTTTTAACAGACAGCAGAGGCCATCTTTCGACTTAGCCATTCATTCTTGAATGAAATCACCTTTTTCAGTTAAATTCTTCACCTCTTGGCCCTACCTTCCTTCTTGGTTCTGTGCTTCCTTCTGTACCTTCTCCTTCACCCTTCCTGGAAATATCAAGAGTCTGGATATGGATTGAGGGCATCTCTTCCACTCTTCTCCCATATCTTCACCATCTTCCGTTTCCTTTGTCTTCTTTGCCCACTCTCAGAAGACCCCAGCCACTTTAGAAGTGGATTTCAGTTCAGGTAGTTCCTTTGCACTTTCCTGATCATAAATTCATTAAGTTCCCTGAACGATTAAGTTTTCCAAAAGTTTTATCTCCAAAATAAACATTTTTGAAAACTAAGCAAAGCAACTTTGGCTAAAATTCTAAACAACATGACATCTAAGAGCACACACTCTGGAACCAAGTGGCCAGTGTTTCTATTCCTTCTCTCAGATCCTACCTCAGCTTCTCAGCTTCCTCATCTGCAAAATGGGGATTAATAATAGAAACGACTTTAAAAGAGAATAAGAGAATTGTGTGGGTAAATGGATAAATTAACATGCACACCATTCAGAATACTTGCTGGAAATAGAGTGTACCCTCAGGATATAAATAAAATTTGTTTTGATTTTCTTTAGTGTTTTTCAGAGATACGTGCACAATAATTATTGAAATAACCAATCTTCGTTCCTTCTTTCTTTTATGCAATCACTCAAGAATTAAAAATGAGTGTTTATTCTGTCCAAAGAAACATGGTAGGGTATGGAGATTGAGAGGGAAGGGGGGGAAAAAAGGCAGCTGGCAACCTTGTGGGAAGAAACAGGAGGCAGGTATGAAAGATACCTGTTCATACAATGAGATAAGTGAACAAATGGAAATTTGCGGTAAATTTTATAGGAACACAAACCTCAATTCAGGAAAGATTTCATCATGAAGAAGAGGGAACAAAAATCCATAAAGTGGGATTCCCAGGACTCTGCCTCTCCCAGAAATAAATGGAAATCTACTGTTTTTAATTTCAAGCATGTTGTACGAAGCAAGTCCAAAGGCAGAGGAGCATTCAAAATACCTGTTAAAAGTTTTAGGCATTTATTCCAAATCAAAGAACCACAGTTGGCCTCCTGAGTTAAATAACTCACTGGCTCTAGTTATTTCCATAGTCTTTGTTCCATAACTACTCAGTTTTTAATCTGTGTGCAAAGCCCAGGGGGTCAGAAGAAGCAGCTGTTCCCTCAGAAAGAAGCCCTCAAAGAGAAATGCAGATCAAATAACACCAGAGACTGGCTGTTTGCTGCACTTCTCCAGGGACGGAGAAGTCTGCATCAGCTGCCTGGTGGGTGAGGAAGGCTCAGGCTCACCCTGGTGACTGCAGCGAGGCCATTGTTTCCTGGTAACTAGCACAGGATGCCTCTGGCAGGCAGGGCATGTTGAGAGCAGACCCCTGAGGAAAGAAAAATTATGCCTCTCAAATTAGGACAGACTCTTGCATCTGGAAATGAGGACAGGTAGGCAAGATGTACCTGGCTGGGTCTTAACAGAAGGTTTTCTGAGAGCAGAAGATTCTCCTCAATTTCAACCCCTTTCTGTTAAGAAAAATCACAACATTCTATGGCATTGCATGGGGAGGGGGAATAAAACGGAGTATCACCTGCTGGAATCAGGTTGAGTGAGGCACACAGCTAGAGCCAGCAGCTCTATTCCAGCCTGTCCATGACTTTGAGTCACTCTGCCTTATGAAAACCTGCCTTTCCCTCTTCCTGGGACATGCATTGAGACAATACATAAACAAGAAGTTGTAAATCAAGAAGAAAGAAGTGGAAAGAGTTTGCTCTTTTGGATAAAAAAAGGGGAAATTGATTTATCTAAGCTTCAACAAAGCACTTCTTATTTCCTTTAAATGCTGGTTCCTTGCACAATTATACTAAGAATTGATATCCAAAGCATGGGTTCACAGCAATATTTCAGGGTTTTATCTAATAGGTAAAATAAGATCTATCTGAGCTAATGATGTAATCCCTATCCTTAGTTTTCTGCCAAAAGAGAGAAAGGCTCCAGTTGTTTACTTTCTAGACATGGCCAAGATAGGCTTTAGATCAGAAGCTTACAAATTCCTCTCTTTTCTGGGCTCCAGAGGTAAGATAAAATAGAGATTGATTTTCAAGTTTGCAGAAGAAACAGATAATTATTTTTTAATCTCATTTTCCTGTTATAAAATTTATTTAAATGTTGATACCTGATACAATCATCAGTACTATAATGAGTGTACAATTTGACTGCTTTTGTGTATTTGGTTAGATTTCAGCTCAATCTATTGGTATTTCATGTTTCCTCAAAGAACTCCCTGATGTTCTATCCCCTGATCAAATTATGTCTCCACTTGTTAGAAACCAGAAGAGATCACTGTACAAAGAGACTAATCACATTTTTTAGAGGTAAAATCTCTTTTATGTACTACCTGTTGCTAACACCCAGTTATTTATTCATTGCTGGACTCAGTGGTTGATTTTCCAATCAGTCCTATAAAGCAGATGCATTTTTCAGGTAAGAAACAGAGACTTAAGAAATTAAAGTACATGTTTAGGGTCACATTACTGGGAAGCACCTGACCAAGACTCAGAGTCAGAATGCCTGAGCAGAGAAATGGAACAGACAAGATGCAGACAAGATGACTGATATGATCACCTATCAGGGGTCAGCTTTAATCATTGCTGAATCACATCACCTAACAAAGCACCAGACATGCAGTGTTCGGTAAATGAATGAATTTTCATGTTTTGTCAAGGTCTAGAACGAAGACATTTATATTCCATAAAAAGCAGGCCTTGATAATTTTTGAGTCCTAGGAACTATTCGTGGACAATATTTAAGTTATTTCCAAGTAAGGAGGGCAGAGATGGAAAGCTTCCAAATGCATCTTTACAAATAGAACCTTGATATTAAAACTTGCCAAGGACACAGAAAACTACACATAAATTTTAATATTAAATTTCAGTTTAAAATTCCTAAATTAATTTAGGTAAATATATTCCAACAATATCTTTAAAGTCTGAAACATCCATTGAAATTTAGATTTATTCAGACAGGCATCAAGCATTGTTCAAAATTTTAAACCTACTAATTTAATCATCACTCTCAATTAGAGTATGGCGAATCCAAGTGACAGCAATAGTGTTATAATAAACTCTACCCCACAAAATTGTTGAAAATCAAAAAGAACTATAATATATGATAGTGTGGCATTTAAAACCAGAGGGGAAGAAATAAAAGGATCAAATAATGAAGTGTGTTTGGGTCCTTGTATAGCCAGTGGGAATGTCTGCATTTAGATTCCCAACTCATATGATATACAAAAGAAAAAACTCCCAAATGAAGACGTACATAAATCCAAACAATAAAATCATTACCGAAAATATGGAGGTCATTATTTCCTTCTCTTTCAGGTTGTCCATTTCCACCTCCTCCTTCTCATCATCTTTCTCCCCTCCGCCTTCCTCCTCTTCCTCTTCCTCTTCCTTTTTCTTTTCTTCTTTCTCTGTTTCTGTCTCTGTTTCATTTTTTTCCTCTCAGTTTCAGTTTTACTTTTGGAATGAAAGGAGACCTTTTAGATTAAAAAAAGAGAGTGAAGAGGTAGTGACCATTTTGACTACAGAACAAATTTTAAAATACTCTATGGTGAAAACCAAAATGGAAGAAAATGTCATTAATACAGACATAGAATTAGGATACTCACAACTCCGAAAAAGAAAAAGTGAGTTAAGATGATTTCAGGTTTCACTGAAAATCAAAGTCAGTCATGAATTGGCAAACCACTGAAATATAAACTCAAATAACCAATGATTACAAACAAAGATACTTAAAATCAACAATAACTAAAATGAAATCTTAAATAGCAAAATTGCATTTTCACATATCAAATTAACTTATTAACTGGTTGGTAAAAGCCAGTTCTGGTGGTGATATGGGAACCAGGAAATCCCATGTATTATGGAAGTAGACATGATGTAAAATTTTTGCAGGACAATTTAACGCTAGATACAAGTATTAATTTCTTATTACCCAGTTATCCTACTTTTAGGAACCCATACAATTTTTTTTTTTTTTTTTTTTTTTTCGGTGCTGGGGATCAAACCCAGGGCCTTATGCATGCAAGGCAAGCACTCTACCAACTGAGCTATCTCCCCAGCCCCAAAACCCATACTATTGAATAATAGTATTTAATGATAATACATTCATAGAAAAACAAGAAAAGAATCTTCACTATAACATAGTTACAAAAATGAAAAACAAAACACTCAAAAGAACCAAGATATACATAAATTTAAAACTGGAAAATAAAGCAGACTTTCAACAGAGTTCTTTCAATTCTTTAAAAAAAACAAATTGCATGACTGCACGCACTGATTTCTAGGATATTGTAAGTGAAAGTTAAAAGTATTGTTGATAGTATAATTCTATTTTTGTAAAAAGAAAATATGCGTGTGATTTATTTGTATATATAAAGGGTGACTTCTGTTTTCTATTAACACATCTTTAGATCTCTCATTATAAATTTTTTTCTTTATTAGTTTTAACCCTTTCTTTAAAAAAAAAAAAAAAAACCTGTTTTGAGCACATCATCTTGATTCCAAATGTTGCATTTACTTCAACGAGTCTACTTAATACTTCAAGAAAACGCCAAAATATTGGGGCCAGACTGGTCCAGAAGCTCAAGAAAAGACATATTCTAATGACAGTGTGTCCAAGATCTGTGTCCAATACAACTTAAGTTCACTTGACATGGCCTGTTGGTTCCCTGCCCAAGGAATCAGAGTATTGGAGCCACACAAGCATGCCTATCTAGCCTGGGCTGTCAGCATTGATAGAAAAAGAAGACATTCCAAAAATACCAGAACCAGAGCTTGTGCTTTAGACAGCGACGAAGTTGGGTTATCAACATGACTTGCTAAAATTAACAGGCAAAGTATATCAGTCCTTCTAAACTCAAAGGAGTCAGGAAATAGAGTCCTTCAGTCATTGACTCTTCCATCATTTGGCAAACAGTCATTAAGTCCGGAAAGCAAGTTGAGCTCAGCCTAATGGAAGAAATAAGTGTGTTCTCTCCCTGATCAAATATATTTCATCAGGGTAGCGTACAGACAGGGAAATAGGCACATATGAGACAGTGGTTAGGTGCTTTGATAAGTGTATCACCTGAGCAGTGTGGGCCAATATGGAAGTGACACCTCACTTCGAATATACTGGGAGTGTTAATAAACAGCAAGGAAGAGAGGAAAAGGCACAGGGTGGTGTAAGATATAAAGCCACCTTTCTCTCCCGAGACAGGAATTTCCCACCTCCCAACGACCTGTTAATCTGCGTTCTCCCCACCTCTCCAGTTACAGGAATTCCCAGCCTCCCCACCACCTGTCAATCTGCATTCTCCCTGCCTCTCACGTTACAGGAATTTCTGGCTTACGTTGCTGTGTTACGGTTCTAATATGTCATTGGTCCATCAGTCAGTCTGTAAGAATTCTCCTCAGCGATTGGTTCCTCTCAGCCCGGGAAATTCCTATGTCTGAGAGAAAACTTGTGCCATCTTTCTCCTTTTCTTTTTCCCCTTCCCCCATGCAGACGTGAATTCCTCTGCGCAAAATAAAGGGTTCCTTGTGTGAGACCTGTATCTGTGGAGCGTTTCTGGGAGCTAGCGACGAACCATAACTGCGCCCTTTTCCACCTAACAGGTGGAAGTCCCTTTTAATCTAAACCATAAAGAATCTGTCAAATTTGGTCATTTAAAAGAATGAAAAATGGACAGCACTTCCAGCTGAAGAAACTGTAAAGGTCCTTCAGTGATAGAAACCTCACAGCATTTGACTAACTGCAGGAGATTCTCTATGCCTAGGGCCCCAAAAGCAAAAGAGGAAGTAATGATACCTGAGATTAGACAGGTTAAGTGGGGATCCACATATGAGTTGATCTCAGATGCTTCCCACGCACAACTTTTCATTCATAATCCACAGCTATGTGAATATGAATTTTACATTTTTTCTGTGCTAAAATGATTGTAGGTTAACTAATGATTTTAAAATTTGTTGTGCTGCCTGATTTTACATTTTCCTTCAGTTTTCACTGAAATATTTCTAATTTTCCCTGACTCTATTCATTGCACTTCAATATTGCTTATTTCCATGCTGCTTTACATGGAAAGGGGAGCAAGTTATCAGATTGAAGTGGATGCGCAGAAGACAGATCACCAGTTGGCATAAATCCTGTCAAGTTAATTTATCCATTCTATTGCAGGTTTATTTGATGTTACTCTATTTTATAAACAGAGATATATTCATAAAAACAATATGAATACAAATTCATAGACATATCTAGATACCCATATATAAATGTACACATAGGGTCAGCTCTATGTATGTTTCTTTAATGCATTGAAATTTTATCGTCCAGTTGCCATAATTATTTCAAGTGAGCACAATTAGGCACAGCAAGTATTTTTATTGCAGGCTACACAAGTCATTTCTCAGGTTATATTTGTTTTTTCTTTCCATGATAGACTTTCTTGCTCAGGGATGCCCCAGTGTTTGGGGAATAGGTGACCCAGAAGGCCATTCCAGAAAAGAAATGTGAGGCTCCAGGTAACAGACAATAAAGAAGTTGAAATTGGTAATTAAGAAACAAGAAACTAAGCATTTGTGTTCCAGGACCTTAATGAGTTTAAATCTGTGGTCTCAGAGACCTGCTGTGGCCTAATGGAAATAACAATTCCACCTTTCTTGGTTAGGAATTAGAAAAACTGAACCTCTCCAACTCTAATTCAACATAGAAGCTTCCCTATATGAGTACAGTGGCATCGTTAATGAAGATCATATATAATCCATGGGGGAAAGTGTAATGTTTCTGACCAAGTGCCCACCAAAGAAAACTTTCCACTTCATAATGCTGAGAGCCTTCTACAACAATAAAGTTAAAAAGTTCTTAAAGATTAAAGTCCCTTCTGAAAACACTTCCAGCAGTTCACCCAGATTTTTACTATCCTAACCATACTGACCTGCTCCCATATTTTTCTCATTGTTTATCTTATGAGAATTATATTATTAGCACTTTAGCTAATATTCTATGGATGAGTATTTCTTAAACGAGGGTTTGTGATCCTGAACGGAATTACGGATTTGCACTCAATCCTTAAATATCTCAATGATATTTAAAGTTATGTTTTATAGGACCACCATTGACCCAGCTATCTCACACAATGTCTGCGTCTAAATTGATGTTTGAGTATTTGCTAGTGTTCTACCAAGAAAGAGTAGAGTCACACTTCGTTATTCAAAGATGGTTTCCAGGCACATGCAGACAAATAGTAAGATGGCAAACTGTGGGGTGAAGGACCCACTGTACTTAGAGCAGAGACATGTGATACAGGAGCATAGTCATCATTCATTTCACAAGAATGAAAGAATCCTGACCTGAGCAATACATCTCCATGTGGTGATATGATTGATGCAAAAATCATGTTTCTTACCACTTTAAATCAATGTTGTTAATTTCACATATTTTAGCTTGTATTTTTCTTTTTTATTTGATTTGCAAATTCGGTTTTTATCTAACCTAAAGCCACAATCTTAAGGCATTTATGGAACATTTATTAGTTATACTTGCTTATACTTACACAGGTAGCACTATAATAAAATCATCTTTGTTTTCCTTGAAAAAGGTCTCTGCACCCCACAGGCTTAGAAACTCTTCTCCTCAAGAGAAGAAAAGTTATTATTGCTATTTCAACCAAATTTTGAGCTTCCCAAAAATAAGATATTATCTTTGACTTGCAGTACCCCAGGTCAAAAGTCAGGTACATGCTTGTTAAACTACCAAGGAACTAATAAGACACAGTTAAAATGTTGGTTTTTGTTCTTTTGCATTTAAATAATTCTTCCTGGAACTGAAATATGTATGCCTTTCTATCATATTTTATCTACAGACACTTTATGTTTGTCTCAGTAAATGTGGAAGTAGTATAAACTCAAGAATAAATTAGCTCAAAAGTATTTACATAGCCAGTTAATTTGGCCTTAACGAAAAATTTACTAACTAAAAGGTCTAATTGTCATGTGTGCTATTTCATGGGAGTAAATTCTGAAAGTCATAAAAAATATATTCTGTGTTCTCTGGTTATTCTGGAAAATACTTGATCTTGTGTCCCACTTGGTTTTACTATAATGACCCCAACTCCCAAAGGAGTGCTATATTTTGAAGTAGCAAAACTCTGATTCCAAAGTCAGACACAAAACAAAATGTCCACATGGAGAACTGAAACCCATCAATTAAGTGCAGGCACAGCATGAAAATAACTCTTAAATCTCAGATATCAGGCTGTAATGGAATGTGCCGGAAAATGTTTTTCCAGGAAGCAAAGAAAGTATCAGTAACTGATAACCTTAAGGAAGTTCATGTACATGCAATATAAGTAAAGTCTTAAATCACAGATATGATAGTTTCATTCATTAAGCTTCATTGGGGAATTTTGAATAAATTCCCACAATTACAAAGTAACCCCCATTATACTCTGAACCATCAATAAATGCTTTCAAATTATGGCTTAATGAAATCAGAGGCCTACTGCTTTATGTAAATCTGCTGATGTGAAAAAAAGATAAGATGTAAAGCTCTTATTGTTATTGGTTCAGAAATTATAGATCCTTTGATCAGAAATTTAAGTGCTGATTTTTGTTTTTGACATTTGTTCATAGTTTATTATAAAAAAATTTACAGCTTATTTTGTATAATGTAACACACATCATCAAACTATGCAGGCATAAAGTGAAAGTTTAGTTACCTTCTTTTTCTTCTGTAAAACCCTCTTCCTAGAGTTTTTCACTATTTGCAGATTGATCTTTGCAGGTGAGTTGTTATATATGGAAATTGCTTGGGAAAATGGATCACATTACATGTGTCAGTTAAGGTCATAGCAGGAAACATATAGTACACTCAAATTTAAAATGTCAGGAGAATTTTAATAGTCAAATTAGGTATACAGTTGTGGCAGCATGCAAGTAGGGCAAATTTAGTACCCAGATACTTACCTTGTAGGAGGGTGGATGCCTTGCTTCCCTAGGACTGAGGAAGAGGTTACCAGATCTGGTGATGGAGAAGTAAAGAGTAGAGAGGGCTGCCTGGCAGGACCCACTTCAAGGGACGCTGCCAGAGGACAGGGAGGGAATTAGGAAAATAACATTCTCCTCCATCCCTCTGGTCTCCATCTGAGTTCCAATCCCCATAATAAGCAAGAATGTAGTTTCACATAGTATGAACAATTCAGCCTTCAGGGCTGTGGGGCAGAATAGAAAAGATGGGGCCTATGGATGATTTCCAGCAAGTTTGATTCACTGTTCTGCGACTCCTGTTTCTCACCTTTTGACAAACAGTCCAGCTCTATTGGCTAATCTGCAGTCACCTCATCCTTGGTTCCCTGTTACATGGAATACCATGGTGTGGGTTTTTTCCATCAGTCACTTAATGGTGATCTCTGGGCTGTTCCCAGTTTTTCACTAGTTCGAGCAATGTTGCTGTGCTGATCTCATACATCCTGTTCTTATGGTTTGGATATGAGGTACCCCCAAAAGCTTATGCGAGAGACGATGCAAGAAGGTTAAGAGGAGAAATGATTGGATTATGGGAGCCTTAACTCAATCAGTGAATTAATAATCCCTTAATGGAATTGAGTGGAAACTGAAGGCAGATCACTGGGGGTGTGACTTTGGGGTACATATTTGTATCTGGCAAGTGGAGAACTCTCTCTCTCTCTGCTTCCTGATCATCATGTGAGTCACTTCCCTCCACCACACTCTTCCGCCACGATGTTCTGCCTCACCTCAACCCCAAGGAATGGAGCCAGCTGCCTATGAATTGAGATCTCTGAAGTGCTAATCCCCCAAATAAACTTGTCCTCCTCTACAATTGTTCTGGTCAGGTCTTTTAGTCATAGTGGCAAAAAAGCTGACTCAAGCACGTGTCATGGCACTGGTGTGAGAAAGCCATGGGACACTTTTCTAAGCAAGGAGTTTTTGAGCCAAAGCAAGTGCAGCTTTTCAAAGAAACTAAAATGCACCACCCCCCTTTTTTTCAGAGTCTGAAGCTCCCAGAGCTGTTGTGCAGAAAAGAGTGCAAGGAAAAGCGTTGACAGCAAATTGTTCTGTTGGATATAAAATTCAGGTAAACACAGGCAGTTAGAGCCAGAGGTAGGAAAAGACACACCTCCACCCCTCAGGCAGTCTGAAGACTAGATCTGCAAGGTTCTTTTGTTCAGAGGACCATTTGCCTCCTTTGTATGGAAGGTTCATTTGTTGAGCTCTCACATGTGTAAAATTGCCTCAATGATCGGGCCTAGTTGTAGCCAGGGAAACCCCTTTTAGCGTGTGTGCTAAAGGCATCTATCTTGTTTTGTTTTCCAATCATGCCAACAGGAAGCTAGTCGTTCTGACCCTGAAACTTTCCTTTGTGGTTCCCCTCTGAATCTTCCACTGGACAAGCAAGCTACCTCAAACAGTATTGAGAAAAAAGAGGAAACATTCTCCAAATTTTTCTCTTGTCACCTTTAGTAAATAATTTCCACAGCTTCAGTTTTCCTCTGTATAACAAGGAATTCATCCCCTTGTGCTGCGTCAGCCTCATGTTACTTGGGGTTCTCGGGTAGATTGAGGAGAGCCCTAGCTGGGGTGTCAATGCTCCCTGTGGTTCCTGTCACCCTCTTCCCCACTGCTGTGAGAATCAATCTCCTGAGGAGCCAAGGATGAGCCACACACAGCTCCTGACAAATGTGCACCATCAGGTTGACCCCCTAGGGCAGCTCTACTGGACCAAAGCTTCTTTGACACGGCTTCTGACTACTGGAAAATTGACTTATTTTGAGATAATTTTAAAATCCATGTTTAAGAAATAGTAGAGGAAGATAGAAAATTCCCCTACCATCCTGCTCACCCCCAGCTGCTGCTGACTTGCTCTGTCCTGGAATAGACCTTTCCCTTTCACCCTCTTTTTGCACAGCATTCCTGAGGGTTGTCGGTCTCTGGAATGCATGTCATGCACAGTGGTAGAGTACTTGCCTCGCATGCGAGAGGCCCTGAGTTCAGTCCCCTGCACCACCAGGAAGAAAACAAAAAAGAGTGGCATGCTGGTTCAGGGGGGAGTGTGGGGCTGGGGCAGGGGATACTCAGGATGCTTGCTGCCCAGGGCACAAGGAGAGTACTCCCTCAGGATATCCATTCAGCAGCATAAATCCTGAGTTTATAATGTGAAGCTACATTACAGGGTAAGGAAAAATCCCTCATTTTCTCTTACTTTGACCTCTTTTAAAAATGAGTAAACTTCCTTCATTCCTCATTTCCTGCAGGAAGCATTTCCAAGAAAGCAATCCATTGCTGAAGATGATCCTTTATTACCAACATCGCTGCAATATTTCATGTGCATGTGTGTGTGTTCCTGGGTATTTCAATGGGAAGCTCATTAAAAGAAGTTGAATCTACTCCCCCTTGCAGGCCAGGCAGTCAGAACTTTAGGGATTTGGTGCTTTTTTTTTTAATCGTTCATCCCACTGGGGTTGATAAGTATGAACTGGATAAAGAGAGGAAGCGGAATTATTTTTGGTGCCTCTATGCTGAAGAAACAAACCTCTCCCATGGCCTTTCTGTTGGCTCATGGAATTTTCTCCTACATTTCTGGCATGGAGTTCCATTTCTCTGAATGCTGCAGATGGAAGGTTTCCCACTTCAGGCCAACTGAGGTTCTGGCATGAAAGCATCTCCCTTGCATACTCCAGAAGGGGATGCTGCTCTAGACATGGGTGGGAGCAGCCATCAGAAGGAGCACATGTCTCCCGTCATCAGCATCCACGAATCTGAGCAAGAGCAGACCATGCTCTCTTTCCTGCCATCACCTCTCTCCACAATTCAGAGCAAGGCTGAACAGAAAACAGAAGGTAGCACTGGAATCGGACAGCGTCATATCCAACACCAAGATGAAAGCAGCACTTCAAATAAATCATTGGCTAAAATGTATTTTATTTATCGTAAGAATAAAATAGAAGGCAAAGCACTAAAAGAAATTTCTAAACATGGTGACACAAAGACACGCTGACAGTTTTAACATTTTCTTGTTCACGTCTGGTCTTTATAAAGGAGTTGACACAGTTTTTAAAGTGCTGTTTTGGTTAGCCTGATTCCTTGCTATTCTGCTGTATTCATTTAAAAGCTACATATTAGGCATTTTTCACTGAGCTGTATTATCTTCTTAAAAATTCAACTAAATGTCAGCACAGTAATTTATCAAGAACTCATTCCATGGGTAAACCTCCCATTTGCCCTTGTTTAGAGATACTCAATTTTGTTTTATGTTCATATATTGTAGAGAGTGCCACAAATGATATATGGGTGATGTGCTTGTTGAAGTAATATTTTTACACATTTTTTAACATTTTAGGAAATAAAATTTTGTGTCAAAGGCCTGAACATTTTTATAACTTATGAAATGGATTGTCAAGTTGCTTCCTAACACTGTCCCTACTCTGAAGCTCTGAAGCATTGTGGGGTCATTTCAGTTAATGATCTTTTTTTTTTTTTTTTTTTTTTTCATGAGTGGCTTTTTTTTTTTTTTTTTTTTTAACTTATAGCACACGTTTTATTTCTCAAATTCTGGGCACTGCAAGTCAGGTGCTCAATCTGAAAACCTTCTTGTCTGCTCGTGTAACAGAAGGTGAAACAGGGACAAGAGCTTCTTTGAGTAGCCCCTTCCCAAGGGAGCCAACTCCATGGTCTAATTGTGTCGTCAAGTTCCCACCTGGTAACACATCATACTGAAGACAAAACAGAATGACATCCCATGCTCCCCAGAACCTCCAAGCTTCTTGGAATGACTCAGAATGTCTGCAAGAGTTCACAAGTCTTGATTTTGTTATAAAACAAGAGTTAAGCTTAAAACATGAGGAGAGGGCTCCCTTCTCTGCTCCTGGTTGTGATGTTGGATGTAGTCTTACAAGTCCTTACTGGGGTTCATACAATGAAATGGCAATGTAATTCTCTGTAATACTGTATGATCTAGGAAACAATGACAAGACAAGTGTCTGTCCATACAGATACAATTTCTTTCCTGATAGTTTTGATTTGCAGCTGAATTTTCTTGCTTTGCATGGAGGGAAGGGAAAACTGCAGCCAAGACGAAGGTTTACGGGAGCTGATATCCTTCAAGTCAATGTCTGGACACCTCTGGCCTTCGTACTGGAAGACTTTCTTGGAGAGGATCCAAGCACCTGCCTACTGTGTGTGGGACATTCAGGAAAAATGTGCTAAAATCTCATGAGCGGTTTTTTAAAGAGATTTATCTTCTCTGTCCTTAGTCCAGAATTTGGTGTGTTACTTGTTTGGAAAACCATTATCATTAACATTTTCGTCTTTTTCAAGTGATTCAGTTATCAGGACAATTTCCACTGGCAATGTGAGGCTGTTGCAAATATCCTGGGCACTGAAAGTATAATTCTGCCTTCACAGTACAGCTTCCTTGCACCACACAAAAGGGCTCTGCATTCATGCTCAGGGGACGGCTCAGCCACCCTTGAGCTGGGTACGGGGAGTCCGCTAGAGGACTGACACCTGCTAGAGCTGTACAGCTCAACCCTGGCTTTCTTACCTTGAGCAGTCCTTAGCTTCAGAAGCATCCATAGCATACCATGGGAAATAGGGAGATTTGGAAAATCAAAGAAAGCAATTATCAAATAATAGACACACAAATAATAGTCAGGTGGTGAACATTGCTAAAGAGGAAAATCATTTGTAAGGTCTTTCAAATGCCCATCAGCCTCCCACGGTTATTTAGTAAGCACCGCACTCCACCCTTACAATCCAGATCTGCACAGCTTGGACAAGTACATACGTGTCCTCCCTGACCGTGTTTCCTCCCACATGCTTCTAGAATATGTCACACTTGTTCTCGTCTGAGAGTCTTGACACTTGCTATCTCCTGTTTAGAATTCTTCCTACTCCTCACCTCTCTTCTCATGATGCAGAACTTGGGTCAAATGCCACCTCCCCTCAGCAGCCTCTTCTGTCTATCCTGGCTGAAGTCACTCATGTTTCTTTCCGCATTCTCCATCTTGTTGCAGGTTTTTAATGCCTTCATACAACTGACAGCTCCTAAAATTGTCTATCCATAAAGCCTTTACTCTCTTGAGTCTGTCTACTCGGGTCAGATATAAGCTGCAGAGAACAAGGACTTTGTTCAATGCAGAATGCCCAGAGTCTAGATTAACACCTGACATACCTCAGACGCTGAACACATATCCATTGCTTCAGAACCCAATTCTTTTATTGCACCCAAAAAAGAAAAATTACTAGTCTTCAAACTCCCTGAGTAAAATTTCAATTAATTTTAATTAATCACCAACAAATTATATACAGCCCTTCGTATATAACCAGAGAGTAGCACTGGCCAAACTTAGTTCTTAGAGCAAAGGATTCTAGAGTTCTGCTTCAGGATTTTCCTTTTCCATATCATGGTTTGTGGATGCTGGCAGAAATGTTGACATTAGCAATGACCTCATCTGAAGGGTAAATGGGTTTTTGTCTGTTTCTTTCTTTTATCAATTCTGTAAGGCTTTTAAATAGAAACACCTTCCCACAGTTGTTGAGGGAGGAACCATGGAATTCATGGGCTTCTTTGGGGGGAATTTATTTCAAGATTAATCAAATCTCCACTTCCATTTGATTTTGCTGATGTCTTCCATCTCCTTTGCTATTACAACAGCCTACGAAAATAAACTTGCATATAAATTATGCATCAGGTCTTTAAATATCCTGGTCTTTTTCTTTTCCTGCCCCTCCCCAGCCAAGGAGAAATATTACAATACTCTTATGTAATATCTGTTGTTTCTTACTGTGGGATGTTTTGATTTTTTAAAAAAATTATTTGCTAAAAGAAACCTAAAATTTTGGTTCCTCTGATGTTCGTTATAAGTAAGTAGTAAAGAGTAATGTAAAGAGTAATCATTTTATTCTCAAGTTTTTTTGGATTGATTTTTCATATAAGAAATAATAATCTTGTTTCTAGAGGCAGATTATTTTCCTTTTGTCTAAAATTATTCCAATATTAAAATTTATTGATTTTAATGGCTATTACTCATCTCAGCGTGTGAGCATTTCTCTCTCTCTCTTTTTTTTTTTTTTTTCATTTTTTTTTTTTCTGTCCAAATATCTATTTGCTAGATTGCTTTTTTCTCTGGAAATACCAGAAAAACATACAAACAGAACTAACCTTAAATGAGCGAGTATAGTGTGCTCCAGGTTAGACACATTAACTTTGATGTTAACAGGGATTGGCTGGGATGGATCCTTACCACCTATTTACAAAAAATGAGTCAGAGTCATCAAGTATGCTCACATCAGTTCCATTAGACTCTAGGACCTGCATTTTCCTCTCCACCTTGCTATATTACTTTACAAAAACATGGAGTGATTGTATTCCTTAAATATAAAATAACCATACCGAGCATGGGTGATCTTCAGGAATAAATCTTATTACCTCTTTTACCCTCTTTGTTTTTTTCCCCCCAGATCTCTGTACACTAATCCAACTGGTTTCCAATCAGCACAAAGAACAGTATCACCTACTGATGGGAAAGATACAGACCACGCGTCAGTGTTCCTGTTTATAGATTGGTCCTTGAACTGGATTGCTAAGGCTTGTCATCCATAGAATGACAGAATGATAATGGATCCCAAAGAATGGAAGATATTTTCTTGAGGTCCCAAGATGGGATAAAAATGAGACCTGTGATAGCCCATTTGGGAATTTTCATAGCTAGAATGAAGCCAGCCAAGAACTTTTCCAAGTTTTCCAACATGGGAAACTAGAGTCTTTGAGTTTCAGTGCTTAAAAGAGATAGCAGGCAAAGAACAACATGCCCTTTCCCCTATATTTTGGTAAAAGAAGAGCATGCATTTTCCTTTAAATATTACACAAAGGAACTTAAAATAGCCAGAAGATTCTGAGGAAGGGGGTATCATGAAGTTCATCTGGAGTCACTATGATTTTGATTTGTTTTTCTCTCAAGCCTACAGTCATTATCTCTATAACATATTTTCATCCTGGATTTTAAATTCCATTTTCAGTAAGCTGATCAAATACGTATTTTAAATACTCATTGAAGATTTGTATCCTAAACAAAAACATCAACATTTTTTAGTAGAAGAAGTGCTATATTATAAAAGTACTCTTCTTTACCTGTATGAATTTGCTCCATCAAATGCATATCCCTTCTCCAGAGTATCGTTATTGTACTTTCCTTTAATTTAAAAAAAAAAATGACATTCTCAGACTCAATTCCAGAGTTTCTAGTATTCTGAAAGACTTTCATTTTAGTATGTAATTCCATTGATGCAAAATTCATGATTAATGATCTCCTGCATAGATGCTAGAAAATAAGTTTGAGTAGTATACTATAGTGTGAATGCACAAATAAGGTTTCAGAGGAAATGCTCCAAGTTCTTAGAAGATTTTAAGTAGTCTTAAACATTTCAGATCCACTTACCTAATGCCAATCATCATTCTTTATCTCATACTTTAAATTTTTTCCTAAATACACAGATAGTTAAAGCTAGCCCAAGAGAACTGACGTTTAATGTGAATCTTTCCCAAAAAACAATACACACACGCACAAACGCTGAATGAATTACATTTTAAAAATTCAAAGTAGGAAACCAGGCTCCAAATTAAGAAAAGACATTTTGCTAGTGCCAGAAATTGAGAAAGAACTCCTTTCAGTTAAGAGTGTAATTAAAATTCTATGTTCTGTCTGAGTAACCTAATGAAGTCTAATCCCTGAGAGGCTGCATATTTATTTTTAAAAATCTTCAGGGAGGTAGTAAGGATATGGCAGTGAAGACTACGAACTACTTGAGCTCCCTGCACAAGTCCAAGAGCAGTAACAGTATGTGTCCATTAGTAAAGGCTGACATGATCGGTCCAAGGATAGGACCCAAGCATGTGTGGGGATCCTAGGATCTGGGTAAAAATAGAGCAAGCAGCAAGAAACCAAAGCCTCTGGACAGTAGCTTGGAGTGGTAGGGACCCCCAAATACCAAATACCTCTGTGATACATAAATACAAAAACTTGCCTAGAACATGTAAGCCACAAAGACGAGAGGAGAACCAACTCAAAAACTCCCTATACAGATATCGTACTGAGCTACAAAACATACAAGACCCGTACAGAAGAAGAATCTTGTTGAAAGTGAACTCACAGACAAAAATTTTAAAGTGCATGATAAGTACTAGAAAATCACACAATTTGAAAGGACACTAATAAATTCAATAGGATACAGCAAGTGAGGTGGAGGAGAAGGTGATATAAACACTGGAAAGAACAGGCTCAAAAATTATGTACAGATGCTGTGTTTATCTACACAGACAAAGTACAGGAACTAATGTGTGAGTTTCTGTGTACAAGATGATTTATAAAAATTAATACCATTCCTACCCACCAACAAGAGGAGAGGGTACTTTTCTAAGGTCCACACTCACAAAAAGACCATGATGCATGAGATACTTGGGGAAAAAATCTAATAAAAAGTAAACATGACATTTAAGGAGAAATTGTCAAGTATTGTAGATGATAAAGAATAAATAAAGATGAATGAATAAATGGAGAGCTACTCTGTGTTCACGAATGACATTATTCAATTTCATAAAGATACAAATTATCCCTAAATTCATTTTTATCCTTAATATCACTGATTCTGAAGGTCATAAGACATAAATGTCCAGAAATAGCAATTCAATACTAAGATATATAACAAAAAGCAGAAATACCATGCTAGCTTCCCATTACTATAGCAAATAGGTATCTGAAATAACCAATTTATAGAGAGAAAAATGTTACTTTGGCTCACAGTTTTGTAGGTTTCAGTCTGCAGTCCATTGGCACTGTTGCTTCTGGGCCTGTGGCAAGGTAGTATATCACAGTAGGAGTTCATGGCAGAGAAAGCTCATTCAACTCATAGTCAGATTGAAAGAGGAAAAGGAGGTCCATAATATCCCCTTCAAGGACATGCCACTATGTGACCTAAATTCTCTCAGTAAGCCCCACCTCTTAAAGGTCTCCTCCACCTTCCGAGAGTACCATTCTAAGGACCAAGTCTTTAACACATGGGTCTTTGGAGGACATTTCAGATTCAAATGATAACATCAAAATTCCAAAACCTAACAACAAAAGCATAATAACTATAACACATTATCACTGGTACAGGAGTATGTGGATGGGTCTGAAACAATAGGTCAAAACTGACTCCCCAGGGACAAAGTAACTCAAGGAAATTCAGCATATGATATATTAAGTATGAAGGAGCAGAGACAGCAGGGTAGGGGGAATACAAAGAGAATTTTAATTTTATTTGTGTTTGTTTTGGCATCTTTTTCATGGTTGTATCAAAAGACCTGACAAGAATAATTATAGAAAGGAAAAGTTAATTTGGGGCTCATGGTTTCAGAGGTCTCGGTCCATAGACTCCAGTTTTGGGATCTGAGATGAAGCAGAACATCATGCCGGAAGTGTGCAGTGGAGAAAAGAAAGCAGCTCAGGACATTACAACTGGAAGGCGAGAGAGAGAGAGAGAGAGAGAGAGAGAGAGAGAAACAGAGAGAGAGAGAGAGAGAGAGAGCGTTCTCCTCGCCACAACAAAATATACACCCCAAGTCACATCCCTTAAAACCCCACCTCCTCCAGCCACACCTTACCTGCTTTCAGTCATAACCCAGACAATCTGTATCAGGGTATTAATGTACTGATTATGTTAAGGCTCTTATAATCCAATCATATCAACATTCTTGCATTGTCTCACACATGAGTTTTCGGAGGACACCTACTATCTAAACTATAACAGCATTTTATGTCGACTGTATTTTAAAATATGCAAAAAATAACAAAAAGATTTTTGAATTCCAAACAGAAATATAGGCATATTTTTATTCTTAATTTTTAAAAAATTAACTTTGATAAAGAAAAAAGGTAATATTTTCACTCCATATCTCTCATCGTTAAACTAGATAGGTGAGAAGATACTTAGACCAAATTTGAAGGCATGAAATAAATGAATTAGAGCTAATCTATGTAGAGACATAATATGTATTAGGAATTTATTATGTTCCTTGGACATAAGCATGTTAGAGTTAATTTCCTGGACCTCAGTAAGTCAGAGGACTGACACTAAAGGCAGAAGAGAGAAGACCATCATAGTTCAAAAAGGTGCAGTTTTGGATTAAAAACGCTCTTCTAGGGAATCAGGTGCAAATTCCTATCATTTCTTTTGATAAGGACCAGAAAAGCAGCCTACAGCAACAAAAGCTTCATATTTTATTTTTATTTTAAGGTGTTCACTATTTCACTGACTTACCAAGTCTATTATATGACTTTTTTAAATTAGAAAGAATACACATAGGAACACAAAAGTTCAACTTAGAATCACTCAGGAGTTGAACTAACTTCTGGATTTAATTGCATGATTAGGCATTTTAAATATACCCTAAATGAGATTTGTCAAAGCCTATAAAAATCATTCAAACACATATTAAGGTCTTTCTTACCTTAGAATCAAATTATTTTAACGGCATACTGAAGCAGAGAAATGTTATGGGTAAGAAGAAATCATATTCTCTATGTGTATGTATGCATATATGCATTATATATATATTTGAATATGTGTATATTTATTCAACTTAGCTAAACTAAGAAATGTGATTCAGATACTTTACTATGGATGCTTAGCAAAGTAAAAAGCAATGGACTAGTTTAACTAAAACCGAAAAGATCAGGTCATATTTTTCAAAAGTTTTTTCTTCAAAAAAATTAAGTTCATTCAAACCCAAATATCTTACATCATTTCCTTTTCTTAGCAAGGTAATGCTTCACATTGAATTCTGGTAGGATTCAGCTGGAATATCAGACCCAGAACCAGTGCAGTCCATTGCTTCCAGGCAGAGGTGTTGCCTGGCCCATGATTCTCTTGTACACAGAGCAGTGTGACTTGTCTCCTTAACTGTCCTGAACATGGCTCTTCGGACACAGGCCCCTTCTTGAAGCTCGGTTCTTGGTTCCTGCTGTGCTGTCCTGAACCTTTCCTCACACCTCTTTAGACAATTGGTCTTCTTTGTCTTATCCTCAACTTTCTCTTTCACTCCTCCATGACTTCTCTTGATCAATTTGCCGATTCATATGCAGCTGTTTTTTATGTGCTGGTTTCATTCCTAAGCTCCAGACACATAGATCTAATTGTCCACAGCTGAGGGTGCCACATTTAGAAGGTCATGCTCATCAGACAAGGTAAGGATCAGATACTGAGAGCAACCTGTTAGACATTGCTTCTATTCTATGTCCAGTTCATCTTCCCAGCACCAACCCTGAGAGCAGCAGTGGCCCCAAAGCCATCCCTGGGTCCTGGACTTCAGCCCACAAAGACTATGCATCTACAGAGGAGCTATTTCCACAGAAGTGGCATCTCCACAAGTTCTCCCTTCATGGACCCATTCCCAAAGATGCTTGGAAATTTCTAGCAAACTCTAGCCCATGTTCACTAGTTCTTTAGGTTGATTTAGTGCCTCTCTCTCTTATCTTACCACCCCTACTTCCAGAACCTCACCTTCTCCTGCCAGATTTGGATAAGCTCTAATTCCTCCATAAAGGGCCAGCCTTCTGCAATGCTTATAGTGGCTTTCTTACCTGATCAAATTCTGAAGGCCACATCAATTTCAACCTGTTTCTCCTCCACTTTTCTTGATCTCAGGAAATATTAATGTTCTCTTTTCAGTGAACATCAGTCACCCACTTTATTTACCCTCACATCCAACTAGACACAAAACCTCCCTCTCTATTATCTGAGTTGTGCTCTTCTTTCTCCCGAATTCCACCTCCTTAGATAAAACCCTCATCCTCTCTGATCTGAAGTCATGTATCTGCTTAGCACTGTCAGAGGGACATTGTCTATTTCCTTAAGACCCCTTTCCTTTATAGTCAGGAGATCTGTGGACTCACATTCCAATGCTATTTTATGTAAAATATCTGCTCTGCTTGCTTTTAGATGCTCATATGATTTACTTCCATTAACTCTTGTTTCTAACAAACCATTGGTCAGCCTCTTCATCACCTGAAGAGTTTTTCAACTGGTTTATATCCCCCTCCCTCCATCCATGTCCTGACACCATCACAAGTGACCTAAATGTTACCTGGATGAAGTCTAACCTCTCATTTCCTTCAAGGACTCAATTCCACATCATTTTTCTTCAGAGACACATGTCCTTGATCACAGTCCAGATCTTTTCATTCCCTCAACTCAATCTTAAAATCTTGAAATATGGTACCCCAGTATTTCAACTCTATCATGGGTTCCTAAGGCTCAGGATTTACTCCAGCTCATCAGTCATTAACCAACTTTTAATTTGTGCCCCTTCCTGAAGGCCTGTTTACATCTTCTTACTGCCCTGTTGAAATTAGATCTCAGGTGCCCCCATGTAGACACTCATATTACCCATGTCATCAAGTCCCTTAAGACCTGCCCTTCAATCATATCTACTAGCACAATCTTGTCTCCACATCGATACCACATTGACATGGGCTTTGAAGTGATGAAAACACTCCAAACTCAGTTTCCAAAATCAAAAACATTAACTCTTTCATCTATGATTCCCTACTCCACTCAGTGTCCCCTTCTCAGTGACAGCTCCTCCCACTTTCTCCATTATCAGTTTCAACGTGGACTTCCCTGTCCTCCTACTTCTAAATACGAATTCATGCACAAAGCACTTTCACTCCCTGCCAACACCCGATGAACCTAGGCAAGCACTGAGCTGTATACTGATCAGGAAAAGAAGTAAAATAGGGCCTTAGGCGGGTGGAAGAAGATGAAATTTTCCAGGGAAACAATCATGGAATTGAACCCTGCTCCACTGTTTGCCTTGCTGAAGCTCCTAACAATTTTAAACTCAAGGATGGTGGTGGATAATGCTTTTCAGTACTCAAAGTAAGTTAAATGGGACAACTTCAGAAATCACCTGTACCACAAGCAATTATTAATATTTCCACCCTGACCATGACCCTATAGGAACATACAGGCTAATGGGGAAGAAAAAACTAACCAAACCACCACTTACAGTGTGAGGAATTCATCATGGAGGCATGAACAGAAAGCAGTGGAATACAGACATGGAGCAATTCACTCTGTCCAGGGCAGTTTCATTGCAGGCATCCTAGGCAGACAATACTTTACATGTCCTTGTTTTTATATTTATTGACTATTATACAAATGCACTTTTGATTTGTTTGGGTTTGAGGGAAAATGCAGGAGTGGCGGGTGGAGAATATGCTGTAGTTCTAAGATTTCTAAGTTCTTCTATAATTCTGGTTAGTGAATCTTAGCATATTTTCCTTGAACAAATATAACATTATTAAAGTAGATTATTTATTTGGAGACAAGCTCTCCTAACATAGAGAACTTTTAGTTCCTCTTAGAACCTGAGAGATCCCTGTAGGAAGCTAATCCCAGCTGATAATTTTTGAAGGAAAAAAAAATGTATTTAAGTGACAACCTCATTTATGAAGAATTCTCTTGGCTTGGAATAAGACAGAATTGCTCTACTTTATTAAATATTTTGAGAAGTATGATCAGTGCTTTTAAAGTGACTGAGTAAACCATTTGTCTTTCTATTTGCCTGACAGAGTTCAATGTACATAGGCCCATCTATTCTCTCTAGAATAGTTACTGCTCATCTCCCTCAGACAGGTTTCTGTGCTAGGAACAGATGGTGACCAGAAGTCACCTCCACCTTCAAGGACTCTGCAGCCATTGTCCTGGGTGGTAGATTTCGAAAGTTGTTTTAGTAGATTTACAACATATTACCTGGAAAACTCAACAAACTGGAGTAAAATTATAAAGCAGAACAAAGAATAGTGAATATTATTGAAGAAAAGGATGAAGACCTGAGTCTCTTCAGAGCAAAGTATAGGTTGTGAGTGAAAATGGAGATGTTGCCTGAATTTTGGAACAACATTGAAAAGCCTTCAGCCTGGTGGCCCAAATTCTTCTGATGACAAGAAATAATCAAGTTATACTCTGTTGTATCCCCTACAGAGTTCCTTCCAGATATTGTCTCTTCTGTCCAAATATGGAAAGGAGGGCATGGCCACCATATGAAAGTTGTCTATACATTTAGTTTTCACTCTGCCTTTCCTTGGACCCAGACCTATGGAGCTGGCATCAATAAACTGAGACCTCTGAAACCATGATCCCCACATAAACTTTTCCTCCTCTACATTGTTTTTGTCAGGTCTTCAGTCACAGTGATGAAAAGCTGACTAAAACAACTTCAGTTCTCCTGCTGATCATTTGAACTGTATCTGCTGTCTTGGAATTTCCTTAGGACATTGATGTGCATGTGTAGTATAATTTCTACTGTGCATTGCAATTCTGCTTACACACTGCAAGTCTTGAGGTGCCATTCCTTCTTTTATTTCTTCATACATGAACTCACAGAGTAGTTCTGAACTCACAGATGCCCTGCCCCGTGGCATCTTCATAGTCAGGATGGCATCCAGTACCTCTTGAACATGCCCCGGGTGCTTCCTTCTTTGGTGTTGTAACTTTTGCCATACTATAAGTAAGTATTATTTTGTCTTCCTTGGTCTTTTAGGACCAGTGACTTGTTAGCCACTCAAGTATTTTCAGCTCATTACGGACTACCTGGCTCAGTAAATAGTTGGTGACACCACGATATCGGGGAATTCTCTAACCCTCTCCACTGGCTTATACTGAGATGCCTATTATCAGGACTTCATGATATCTTCAGATCCAGTTGATCCTTTATTTCTGGTTTTGCATAGGGTGAGAATTTTTAGCACGATTAGGAGCATTGAAACCTAGAGTCACCATTCTCTCCAGGTGAACATCATGACTTGCCCACTAAAGTTCTTTCCCTCTCTGAGAACACCCATCACCTCATTCAGTAACCAACTCATGCAAATTGGCAAAGACTTTCCTGGTGTTAAAATTGTATTCATTACATACTTTGATTTGTATGTCCCTAGTCTACAAATGCACTTTTTACTTTGTCTTGGGTTTGAGGGAGGAATTTGGGGGAAGGGAAGAAAAAGGCTGAGGTTCTAAGATCTGTAGGAAGTTCTAAAATTTCAGTTCAGTGAGTCTAAGCATATTTTCCTCGAACAACATTAAAAATGATTGAAAGTAATTATTATAGATGAAGAATTCTCCGACACATTACTCCCTCTCAGGAACCACATTCCAGGAACCCAGATAGCTAACTTATCTTCAATAATTGCATGTTAGGGAGGTGGTCCTTAAATGCCACCCCCCCACACACACCTTTTCTGGCCTCAATTGCTTCATTTGTTTACCTCACAATCCAGGGCACCAGGTACTTGTTCTCCAGTGTAATCATTAAAAGGAGCTAATGGTATCCGCAACATCTGTTTCCTGCCCTGCAAACATGCTTGAGGCAGAGAAACAAACATTCTGGTTACCCATTGACAACTAAGAAAGGAGAGGAAACTACAGGAAGGAAATAGTTTAAATAATTAAACTACCATAGATGTAAATTTTTTAGTAGAATGCCTGATACACAGTAAATAGTAATAATTATTATTATTCCTCTACAACCAAAACAGATAACACATACTTAAAATAACACAGAGATCTATCCCCCAGGTGACCTCACACTCTAGTAGAAACTCAAGAAAAGAACTGGATATGTATATTGTAAGTCAGAGACCTGATCCAAGGTATTAAACGCTTTGGTGTGATGAAGTGGACAAATTTCTTTGGAGTCAGGAAATAATAGAAGAGGTCAAAAGTTCTGCAGCGTGGGAAGGAGACCACTTGCAGCAAACTGTAAAACAAGTCTAGTGCATGTTTATTTCTCAGTCTGGATGTGGCTTCTCCTCCAGGATGACTCCTGACTACTTGATTTCTTATGGACTTGTAAATCTTCTTTAGTGGCTAAAACGAAATTCTGCTGCCTGTCTAAAAGTGAAACAGGAGGTTATTTCTCTAGATACTCATTTCATGGATCTCAAAATGTGTTTTAGAGTCTTGAGAACTCTCATCATATAGCTAATGGGGACAAAGGTTTTTAAAGTGGTTCGTTCTCTTGCACTTTTTAAATGAGGTCAATAAACAAATATACCAGACAAATGCTATCTTTGAAAGCTTTTGTTGACTATGCATCCAAAGATTGCCCTGGAGACCCTCACTTTAATTAGTTTCAGGAGGGGGTCTAGACACTTTGATTGTCTTTAGAATATTTTGGTGGCCCCTCAGACATGAATTTAGAAAACTGTAGCTAACACACGACTCCAAAATAAAGGATATAAAATGTAGATCTATTTTTCATCATTTAGGCAAATATTTCACTGAAGCTATGCTCAGTACACTATTTTTCAAAACTTTATTTCCCAAATTTAGGAATTCAGTTCTCTGTCATAACATGGATAAGAGAAAATCAGCAATGGCTCAGATGTGTCATTGCAAATGGAATTTCAATAAATTATGAGCATCCATAGGACACTATCCAGCACCATTCAAAACACACACACACACACACACACACACACACACATGCACACACATACACACACAGTCATAGAAAGTATCCATTTTTAGGACAACTTGCACATTATAATCCTATTTTGAATATTTATTATTAGAAATAAGAATGGACTGTTAACACTGTTAATATTATATCTGAATTATTGAATATAAGTGAATTTTTTCACATTTAAACACTCCATACATTGAATGTGAATTACTGGCATATGAATAACTAGCATCATTAAAGTGAAATAAAATAATGTAAATTGTAGATAAAATTATTTTCTGTTGTAGCAAAGAATTGCTACTGCCTCTAGTGTGCAGAAGAAACTAGAAAGAGAAGACAGAGCAGGGATTGCTGGAATCAGAGCACATCAGGTCCAATGGGACCCTTGAGACTCCACTCTATTTTCTCATTTCATGGTGAGGGAGTTAAAGCCACTTTGAACTCAGGGTAGTAACGAGTAGTATCAGTATAGTAACAAGGCTTCTGACTCACCTGAGTTACATTCCTGAATAACTTTGACAAGCTTCATAGTCTCAATGAGAACTGCTCATATAAATCCATCAACTTCACACATTAGCCATTGCCAGACAATTTGGAGAATATAGAATAATTTTTAAATGTGGTCACTACTCACAAATAGAAGGGTGGAAATATTTAGAAACTCCTGTATAGCCAGGTCTGACTTGGTTGACACACAAGTCTGGGTTGGCTAAGATGGAGGGAATGACTTGATTATCTCTCCAACCTCATCTTCTAGCAGGATAATAGGACTTTGTTCACTTGGCTCTAAGAACAGCAAGTGACAGCTTCAGGACTCTCGAGATGAAGCATGGAACTGGCACCCTGCCATTTTCACCACATTCTGGTAGGCAAAAAAAAAAAAAAATCACACAACTAACCCTGCTTCAAGGAATGAAGAAATAGACCCTGCCTCATGAAGGGAGGAACTACAAAGAATTGTGACCCTGTTTGTAATCTATTACATTTTTACAAGAAGAGCAATCAGATTCTAGAGGAATAATCTAATGTGATCCTGTGTTCTTCAAGGCACTCGGACTAAAGATGAGCCTGAATATAAGGATGGGCAAGTAAGCAGCTTACAATAATTGAGTCTCAGAATTGAGCTTTAGACAAGAGTACAGCAAGGCCAGAACTGGGGTTCTTAGCTATGATTCTTCATTACCCAAGACAAAAGGTAGCTAATCCAATTTATTACTGGTACACACAAACCAAATATATTGAAGTGCTTTCCTTTGAGCCTCCATAGAAAGAAACAGGTTATCTACAATGGGCCTTACCTTCCTACATAGTGAATTCATTTTTCTACCCTTATCCCCTATATTAAATGTAGGTACTGCAACATGCCAATCACTACATCTGAAGCATTGAGCAAAGCAAGCATAGTGTAGAATATACTTGCTCACTTTAAGACATGTGCACTGATATTTATAACTAAGTTTGGTCCTGGTTTTTCTTCTACTGTGTCATATTTGGCAGACATTTTAAACAATGCATATCTGCATTAAAATAATTTGCATATAAAAATAATTTGGAATTTTTTTTCATTTTTGTACCATGATATTTAAGCAATTTAAATATCATTGTAATTATTTTTTCCTTAAGTGTAAAGAAAAATTCTCCTCTGAAACTATCCCTTTAAAGGGAGGTAATCTCTCATACTTTTCTCTATTTTTCTATTATAATGAACTTGGTCAAAATTTCTCTCTGGACTTAATTTCAGGAATTTATATTTTCCTAAAGAATCATCTCTTTCTTTCAGGGTCTCAAATGTATCATAAATATGAGTGAAATAATCTCTAATGATTCTTTTCTTTTATGTCTCCTAGATTTATGTTTATTTCCCTGTCATTATACCTAATTTAGGATATGTGTTCATTTATTTTAAAGTCAATTAACTAATTATTTTAATATTTCCCAAAAGAATCAAATCTTACCTTAACATATGGGCTTTGCCATGTTTCTATTTTCTAATGTAATTTTTCTACTAAAATATTTAATTATAACATATAACATCCATACAAAAAGGTAAAAGAGGCTTGAAATGCCAGTCTACTACTTTTTGAATTATTAAATAATTACTTATGCCGCTGTCTCTCAAGTCAAGAAATTGAACATTTTCAGTAACCCAGAGCCCCCCCCATACATGATCCTTTCCAATTTTACCTTTTCCCTCTCCTTTAGAGCTAAACATGATGACTTCTGTGGTAATCTCCCTTTGCTTTTCTTTATAATATTAGCACCCATGCAGGCAGCCTAAGCACTATAATTTAGTATATATAAATTATATATAATTTGTCTATTTTTGGAATTTTATATAGATGGACTCACATAGTGTGTATGTATAGATAATTTCATGTAACCATTACAACTGAAGACTTTAATTTAGTTGCTAAATAATATTTAATTGTATGCATGCACTTTGCTTATTTTTTATGTTTTAAAGAGATTGATAATATTCCAATTTTTGACTATTACAATTTCGTGATGTGTACACTGATGCACACCTGCATCACCACATCTTTTTCTAAACAGAAGTCCTTAACCTGAAGGCATAGATAAGATTCACAGAGTCCATGAATTCAAATAAGAAAAAAATTCACGTCTTCATTTTCCAACTGCAATGTGGCATTTTGTTCCATTACCGATTTAGAGAAAGAGAAGCACAATATTTGTACCTGTACATTTGTCAAAGGTGATTTTTTTCAGTGACAAAACTAATAAATATTCTATATCACATTATAGCCGTCAGTACCGAGAAATATCATTTGTGATCATCACTATTTTGAAATCATGGTAGTTATTAGACCCACCATTAGCTGTTGTCTTTTAACATGTTAATAAATGGACAATTTTTACTATAGCACAAAGAAAAACCATTTTAAAATCTGACAATTGCATTGGAATACAATTGTTTCCCTTTCTAAATATGATGCACTTTTTTATGCGCTTAAAAGTATTTTTAAGATCTTGTGAGAAATGTTCTTTAGGCTTTGCCAGACTTCCAGGGTATATATGACAAAAAATGGTTTGGTATTCCAGGGCATATAATCAGGAGATGAATAAGGTCTGTGGGTCAGTCAGGGAGAAATAAAGTGTTTCAGTTCACTCTCCATGGTTATAACAAAATATCTGAGGCTAGGAAATACATAAAGAAAAAAGTTTATATAACTCAAATCTTATATATAAATCTTTATTTAAATCAAATCTTACCTTAACATATTGGCTTTGCCATGTTTCTATTTTCTAATGTAATTTTTCTACTAAAAATATTTAATTATAACATATAACATCCATACAAAAAGGTAAAAGAGGCTTGAAATGCCAATCTACAACTTTTTGAATTATTAAATAATTACTTATGCTTATGGAAACCGAGACTGAATCATCCCATTCAATGGGATTCTGGTGAAAACCTCATGGCAGATGGCTTCATGGTGAGCGCACACACAAGAGGGATCATACAAAGTGTCAGAAAGCCAGAGAGTCGGGAGACTAGTCTTATTCTTTTAGATCAACCCATTTTCGTGGGAACTAGCTGAGGTCATATTAGAAGTTCATTAACTGTTTCTAAGAGCAGTTCCCCCAACAACTTAACCACCTCCTACCAGATTTCACCTCTTAAATGTCCCACCACCTCCCAACACGGTTACACTAAGATCCATGTTCCCAACATGTGGACCCTTTGGGACACTCTTAAACAATATCCAAACCATATCCAAACCATAGCACTAGGCTAAGCTTTGATAACAATTCCCAAATCTCAATGATTTTAAATAGTATGGATTTATATCCCTTCCATTCCGCATCTCCCTGTGTCTACTTTGGGATAGTTAGAAAATTCACTTAGTGATCTAAGATGGTAGAGTTTCCATTATCTTCAAATGACTGACAGCTTAGCAGGGGAAAAGAATGACAAATTATGCATTGGACCTTAAAGGCATCAGTCCTGAAATGAATAATATTTTCCTTTGCTCACATTTCATTGGCCAAAGCAAATTATCTTGTCATGTCTAGCTTAAAGTGGGTAGAAATGAGAATTCTATCAAGTGCTCAAAAGGAGGAAAAGTTAAGATATTGGTGAACAGCACAGCTGACTATGAACACATTCACGTTTATTATATATTGTGTCCTACTTGTTTCCAAGGAAGTCTGCTGATTGCATTCATAAGGGCACTATATGATAATCCATCTTGCTCTATATATTCTTGACAAAACTTGATATGGTGAAGTTTTCTTTTTTTCATTTCAGTCATTCAAGTTATTCTAAGGGCATTTTTTTTTTTTTTCCTGGATTACTCCCAAAAGACTTTTAAAAAAATTACAAGTATTAGACATTGGATTGATCCCGTTTTTGAACAATCACTTGCCCATTTTTAAAATTAGACTCTCAGTCTGACTCTCTTTTTTTTCACATTTATTTAACATATTTTACTTTATTCCATTGACTTGCCCCCGATGCCTCATATCTCTTGTTCTCTGCCCTTATTTTATCTTTAAAAATTTAAATTCAAATGATTTCTAAACTATTACATAAACACATAAAAACTGTGCATACACATGGGGTAAGGTGAGGTTTTGATACATGCATACATTTTGTAATGTTTAAATCAGGTGAAACATATCTATCTCTTCAAACATTTATCATTTCTTTAAGGTGAAAACTTTTAATATACTTTCTTCTAGCTTTTTGCATTTTAGCATTTCTTGGAAATGTATAGGCCATTGTTGTTCCCTGTATCACCCTACTGTGCAATACTACATGATAATCTCCTTCCTCTTGAACTGCAGCTTAGCACTCACTGATCAACCTTTCCCCTGCAATCCCACCCACTGCTCACCCCAGCCTCTGGTAACCACCAACCTGCTTTCTACTTCTCTCCACTTCTCTTAGATTCCGCACATAAGTGAAATCACGGGGCACTTGCCCTTCTGTGCAACTAGCTTCTTTCACTTAACTTAATGATCTCCAGTTCCATCCATGTTTTTGCAAAAGAGAGGATTTCATTCTTTGCATGGATGAGTAGTCTGTGCTGTATATATATACACGTTTGTATCCATTCATTGGCTGATAGATGCTTCACTTGATTTCATTTCTCAGTATTGTGAATAGTTCTGCAGTGAACATGGGAATGCAGATGTCTTCAATCCTCTACAGTTGTTTTAGAGAGACAATTGCTTCATTAATGTTTCTTAATTCATGGAGATAAGTTGAATGACAATTTTCATCTCCATGGCAATGTGAATCTGTTTTATCTGCACTTTGTTCCATTCTTTCAATCATCTGTTGCTTTTGTTGGTATTGTTCTTTTATTTCTTTGGTAGATTTTTGTGAACAACTCTTGGTTTTGATCTTTTTCTTTATTACTCTCATTTGAATGAATTAAATTCTTCCTGGAATAGCTGTTTTTCTTTTTCTTTCTCTGTTTCTGTCTCTGTTTCATTTTTTCCTCTCAGTTTCAGTTTTACTTTTGGAATGAAAGGAGACCTTTTAGATTAAAAAAAGAGAGTGAAGAGGTAGTGACCATTTTGACTACAGAACAAATTTTAAAATACTCTATGGTGAAAACCAAAATGGAAGAAAATGTCATTAATACAGACATAGAATTAGGATACTCACAACTCCGAAAAAGAAAAAGTGAGTTAAGATGATTTCAGGTTTCACTGAAAATCAAAGTCAGTCATGAATTGGCAAACCACTGAAATATAAACTCAAATAACCAATGATTACAAACAAAGATACTTAAAATCAACAATAACTAAAATGAAATCTTAAATAGCAAAATTGCATTTTCACATATCAAATTAACTTATTAACTGGTTGGTAAAAGCCAGTTCTGGTGGTGATATGGGAACCAGGAAATCCCATGTATTATGGAAGTAGACATGATGTAAAATTTTTGCAGGACAATTTAACGCTAGATACAAGTATTAATTTCTTATTACCCAGTTATCCTACTTTTAGGAACCCATACAATTTTTTTTTTTTTTTTTTTTTTGCGGTGCTGGGGATCAAACCCAGGGCCTTATGCATGCAAGGCAAGCACTCTACCAACTGAGCTATCTCCCCAGCCCCAAAACCCATACTATTGAATAATAGTATTTAATGATAATACATTCATAGAAAAACAAGAAAAGAATCTTCACTATAACATAGTTACAAAAATGAAAAACAAAACACTCAAAAGAACCAAGATATACATAAATTTAAAACTGGAAAATAAAGCAGACTTTCAACAGAGTTCTTTCAATTCTTTAAAAAAACAAATTGCATGACTGCACGCACTGATTTCTAGGATATTGTAAGTGAAAGTTAAAAGTATTGTTGATAGTATAATTCTATTTTTGTAAAAAGAAAATATGCGTGTGATTTATTTGTATATATAAAGGGTGACTTCTGTTTTCTATTAACACATCTTTAGATCTCTCATTATAAATTTTTTTCTTTATTAGTTTTAACCCTTTCTTTAAAAAAAAAAAAAAAAACCTGTTTTGAGCACAATCTTGATTCCAAATGTTGCATTTACTTCAACGAGTCTACTTAATACTTCAAGAAAACGCCAAAATATTGGGGCCAGACTGGTCCAGAAGCTCAAGAAAAGACATATTCTAATGACAGTGTGTCCAAGATCTGTGTCCAATACAACTTAAGTTCACTTGACATGGCCTGTTGGTTCCCTGCCCAAGGAATCAGAGTATTGGAGCCACACAAGCATGCCTATCTAGCCTGGGCTGTCAGCATTGATAGAAAAAGAAGACATTCCAAAAATACCAGAACCAGAGCTTGTGCTTTAGACAGCGACGAAGTTGGGTTATCAACATGACTTGCTAAAATTAACAGGCAAAGTATATCAGTCCTTCTAAACTCAAAGGAGTCAGGAAATAGAGTCCTTCAGTCATTGACTCTTCCATCATTTGGCAAACAGTCATTAAGTCCGGAAAGCAAGTTGAGCTCAGCCTAATGGAAGAAATAAGTGTGTTCTCTCCCTGATCAAATATATTTCATCAGGGTAGCGTACAGACAGGGAAATAGGCACATATGAGACAGTGGTTAGGTGCTTTGATAAGTGTATCACCTGAGCAGTGTGGGCCAATATGGAAGTGACACCTCACTTCGAATATACTGGGAGTGTTAATAAACAGCAAGGAAGAGAGGAAAAGGCACAGGGTGGTGTAAGATATAAAGCCACCTTTCTCTCCCGAGACAGGAATTTCCCACCTCCCAACGACCTGTTAATCTGCGTTCTCCCCACCTCTCCAGTTACAGGAATTCCCAGCCTCCCCACCACCTGTCAATCTGCATTCTCCCTGCCTCTCACGTTACAGGAATTTCTGGCTTACGTTGCTGTGTTACGGTTCTAATATGTCATTGGTCCATCAGTCAGTCTGTAAGAATTCTCCTCAGCGATTGGTTCCTCTCAGCCCGGGAAATTCCTATGTCTGAGAGAAAACTTGTGCCATCTTTCTCCTTTTCTTTTTCCCCTTCCCCCATGCAGACGTGAATTCCTCTGCGCAAAATAAAGGGTTCCTTGTGTGAGACCTGTATCTGTGGAGCGTTTCTGGGAGCTAGCGACGAACCATAACTGCGCCCTTTTCCACCTAACAGGTGGAAGTCCCTTTTAATCTAAACCATAAAGAATCTGTCAAATTTGGTCATTTAAAAGAATGAAAAATGGACAGCACTTCCAGCTGAAGAAACTGTAAAGGTCCTTCAGTGATAGAAACCTCACAGCATTTGACTAACTGCAGGAGATTCTCTATGCCTAGGGCCCCAAAAGCAAAAGAGGAAGTAATGATACCTGAGATTAGACAGGTTAAGTGGGGATCCACATATGAGTTGATCTCAGATGCTTCCCACGCACAACTTTTCATTCATAATCCACAGCTATGTGAATATGAATTTTACATTTTTTCTGTGCTAAAATGATTGTAGGTTAACTAATGATTTTAAAATTTGTTGTGCTGCCTGATTTTACATTTTCCTTCAGTTTTCACTGAAATATTTCTAATTTTCCCTGACTCTATTCATTGCACTTCAATATTGCTTATTTCCATGCTGCTTTACATGGAAAGGGGAGCAAGTTATCAGATTGAAGTGGATGCGCAGAAGACAGATCACCAGTTGGCATAATCCTGTCAAGTTAATTTATCCATTCTATTGCAGGTTTATTTGATGTTACTCTATTTTATAAACAGAGATATATTCATAAAAACAATATGAATACAAATTCATAGACATATCTAGATACCCATATATAAATGTACACATAGGGTCAGCTCTATGTATGTTTCTTTAATGCATTGAAATTTTATCGTCCAGTTGCCATAATTATTTCAAGTGAGCACAATTAGGCACAGCAAGTATTTTTATTGCAGGCTACACAAGTCATTTCTCAGGTTATATTTGTTTTTTCTTTCCATGATAGACTTTCTTGCTCAGGGATGCCCCAGTGTTTGGGGAATAGGTGACCCAGAAGGCCATTCCAGAAAAGAAATGTGAGGCTCCAGGTAACAGACAATAAAGAAGTTGAAATTGGTAATTAAGAAACAAGAAACTAAGCATTTGTGTTCCAGGACCTTAATGAGTTTAAATCTGTGGTCTCAGAGACCTGCTGTGGCCTAATGGAAATAACAATTCCACCTTTCTTGGTTAGGAATTAGAAAAACTGAACCTCTCCAACTCTAATTCAACATAGAAGCTTCCCTATATGAGTACAGTGGCATCGTTAATGAAGATCATATATAATCCATGGGGGAAAGTGTAATGTTTCTGACCAAGTGCCCACCAAAGAAAACTTTCCACTTCATAATGCTGAGAGCCTTCTACAACAATAAAGTTAAAAAGTTCTTAAAGATTAAAGTCCCTTCTGAAAACACTTCCAGCAGTTCACCCAGATTTTTACTATCCTAACCATACTGACCTGCTCCCATATTTTTCTCATTGTTTATCTTATGAGAATTATATTATTAGCACTTTAGCTAATATTCTATGGATGAGTATTTCTTAAACGAGGGTTTGTGATCCTGAACGGAATTACGGATTTGCACTCAATCCTTAAATATCTCAATGATATTTAAAGTTATGTTTTATAGGACCACCATTGACCCAGCTATCTCACACAATGTCTGCGTCTAAATTGATGTTTGAGTATTTGCTAGTGTTCTACCAAGAAAGAGTTAGAGCTCACACTTCGTTATTCAAGTATGGTTTCCAGGCACATGCAGACACATAGTAAGATGGCAACTTGTGGGGTGAATGACCCACATGTACTTAGAGCAGAGACATGTGTAACAGGAGCATAGTCTCATCATTCACAAGAATGAAAGAATCCTGACCTGAGCAATACATCTCCATGTGGTGATATGATTGATGCAAAAATCATGTTTCTTACCACTTTAAATCAATGTTGTTAATTTCACATATTTTAGCTTGTATTTTTTCTTTTTATTTGATTGTGCAAATTCGGTTTTTATCTAACCTAAGCCACAATCTTAAGGCATTTTATGGAACATTTATTAGTTATACTTGCTTATACTTACACAGGTATAGCACTATAATAAACTCATCTTTGTTTTCCTTGAAAAAGGTCTCTGCAACCCCACAGGCTTAGAAACTCTTCTCCTCAAGAGAAGAAAAGTTTTATTGCTATTAAACCAAATTTTGAGCTTCCCAAAAATAAGATATTATCTTTGACTTGCATTACCCCAGTCAAAAGTCAGGTACATGCTTGTTAAACTACCAAGGAACTAATAAGACACAGTTAAAATGTTGGTTTTTGTTCTTTTTGCATTTAAATATTCTTCCTGGAACTGAAATATGTATGCCTTTCTATCAATTTTATATACAGACCACTTTATGTTTGTCTCAGTAAATGTGGAAAGTAGTAGTAAACTCAAGAATAAATTAGCTCAAAACGTATTTACATAGCCAGTTAATTGGCCTTAACGAAAATTACTAACTAAAAGGTTCTAGATTGTTCATGTGTGCTATTTCATGGGAGTAGTAAATTCTGAAGTCATAAAAATATATATTCTGTGTTCTCTGGTTATTCTGGAAATACTTGATCTTGTGTCCCACCTTGGTTTTACTATAATGACCCCAACTCCCAAAGGAGTGCTATATTTTGAAGTAGCAAAACTCTGATTCCAAAGTCAGACACAAAAACAAAATGTCCACATGGAGAACTGAAAACCCATCAATTAAGTGCAGGCACAGCATGAAAATAACTCTTAAATCTCAGAATATCAGGCTGTAATGGAATGTGCCGGAAAAATGTTTTTCCAGGAAGCAAAGAAGTATCAGTAACTGATAACCTTAAGGAAGTTCATGTACATGCAATATAAGTAAAGTCTTTAAATCACAGATATGATAGTTTCATTCATAAGCTTCATTGGGGAATTTTGAAATAAATTCCCACAATTACAAAGTAACCCCCCATTATACTCTAACCATCAATAAATGCTTTCAAATTATGGCTTTATGAAATCAGAGGCCTACTGCTTTATGTACATCTGCTGAATGTGAAAAAAGATAAGATGTAAAGCTCTTATTGTTATTGGTTCAGAAATTATAGATCCTGTGATCAGAATTTAAGTGCTGATTTTTGTTTTTTGACATTTGTTCATAGTTTATTATAAAAAAATTTACAGCTTATTTTGTATAATGTAACACACATCCATCAAACTATGCAGGCATAAAGTGAAAGTTTAGTTACCTTCTTTTTCTTCTGTAAAACCCTCTTCCTAGAGTTTTTCACTATTTGCAGATTGATCTTTGCAGGTGAGTTGTTATATATGGAAATTGCTTGGGAAAAATGGATCACATTACATGTGTCAGTTAAGGTCATAGCAGGAAACATATAGTACACTCAAATTTAAAATGTCAGGAGAATTTTAATAGTCAAATTAGGTATACAGTTGTAGGCAGCATGCAAGTAGGGCAAATTAGTACCCAGATACTTACCTTGTAGGAGGGTGGATGCCTTGCTTCCCTAGGACTGAGGAAGAGGTTACCAGATCTGGTGATGGAGAAGTAAAGAGTAGAGAGGGCTGCCTGGCAGGACCCACTTCAAGGGACGCTTGCCAGGCGGACAGGAGGGAATTAGGAAAATAACATTCTCCTCCATCCCTCTGGTCTCCATCTGAGTTCCAATCCCCATAATAAGCAAGAATGTAGTTTCACATAGTATGAACAATTCAGCCTTCAGGGCTGTGGGGCAGAATAGAAAAGATGGGGCCTATGGATGATTTCCAGCAAGTTTGATTCACTGTTCTGCGACTCCTGTTTCTCACCTTTTGAACAAACAGTCCAGCTCTATTGGCTAATCTGCAGTCACCTCATCCTTGGTTCCCTGTTACATGGAATACCATGGTGTGGGTTTTTTCCATCAGTCACTTAATGGTGATCTCTGGGCTGTTCCCAGTTTTTCACTAGTTCGAGCAATGTTGCTGTGCTGATCTCATACATCCTGTTCTTATGGTTTGGATATGAGGTACCCCCAAAAGCTTATGCGAGAGACGATGCAAGAAGGTTAAGAGGAGAAATGATTGGATTATGGGAGCCTTAACTCAATCAGTGAATTAATAATCCCTTAATGGAATTGAGTGGAAACTGAAGGCAGATCACTGGGGGTGTGACTTTGGGGTACATATTTGTATCTGGCAAGTGGAGAACTCTCTCTCTCTCTGCTTCCTGATCATCATGTGAGTCACTTCCCTCCACCACACTCTTCCGCCACGATGTTCTGCCTCACCTCAACCCCAAGGAATGGAGCCAGCTGCCTATGAATTGAGATCTCTGAAGTGCTAATCCCCCAAATAAACTTGTCCTCCTCTACAATTGTTCTGGTCAGGTCTTTTAGTCATAGTGGCAAAAAAGCTGACTCAAGCACGTGTCATGGCACTGGTGTGAGAAAGCCATGGGACACTTTCTAAGCAAGGAGTTTTTGAGCCAAAGCAAGTGCAGCTTTTCAAAGAAACTAAAATGCACCACCCCCCTTTTTTTCAGAGTCTGAAGCTCCCAGAGCTGTTGTGCAGAAAAGAGTGCAAGGAAAAGCGTTGACAGCAAATTGTTCTGTTGGATATAAAATTCAGGTAAACACAGGCAGTTAGAGCCAGAGGTAGGAAAAAGACACACCTCCACCCCTCAGGCAGTCTGAAGACTAGATCTGCAAGGTTCTTTTGTTCAGAGGACCATTTGCCTCCTTTGTATGGAAGGTTCATTTGTTGAGCTCTCACATGTGTAAAATTGCCTCAATGATCGGGCCTAGTTGTAGCCAGGGAAACCCCTTTTAGCGTGTGTGCTAAAGGCATCTATCTTGTTTGTTTCCAATCATGCCAACAGGAAAGCTAGTCGTTCTGACCCGAAACTTTCCTTTGTGGTTCCCCTCTGAATCTTCCACTGGACAGCAAGCTACCTCAAACAGTATTGAGAAAAAAGAGGAAACATTCTCCAAATTTTTCTCTTGTCACCTTTAGTAAATAATTTCCACACAGCTTCAGTTTTCCTCTGTATAACAAGGAATTCATCCCCTTGTGCTGCGTCAGCCTCATGTTACTTGGGGTTCTCGGGTAGATTGAGGAGAGCCCTAGCTGGGGTGTCAATGCTCCCTGTGGTTCCTGTCACCCTCTTCCCCACTGCTGTGAGAATCAATCTCCTGAGGAGCCAAGGATGAGCCACACACAGCTCCTGACAAATGTGCACCATCAGGTTGACCCCCTAGGGCAGCTCTACTGGACCAAAGCTTCTTTGACACGGCTTCTGACTACTGGAAAATTGACTTATTTTGAAGATAATTTTAAAATCCATGTTTAAGAAATAGTAGAGGAAGATAGAAAATTCCCCTACCATCCTGCTCACCCCCAGCTGCTGCTGACTTGCTCTGTCCTGGAATAGACCTTTCCCTTTCACCCTCTTTTTGCACAGCATTCCTGAGGGTTGTCGGTCTCTGGAATGCATGTCATGCACAGTGGTAGAGTACTTGCCTCGCATGCGAGAGGCCCTGAGTTCAGTCCCCTGCACCACCAGGAAGAAAACAAAAAAGAGTGGCATGCTGGTTCAGGGGGGAGTGTGGGGCTGGGGCAGGGGATACTCAGGATGCTTGCTGCCCAGGGCACAAGGAGAGTACTCCCTCAGGATATCCATTCAGCAGCATAAATCCTGAGTTTATAATGTGAAGCTACATTACAGGGTAAGGAAAAATCCCTCATTTGTCTCTTACTTGACCTCTTTAAAAAATGAGTAAACTTCCTTCATTCCTCATTTCCTGCAGGAAAGCATTCCAAGAAAGCAATCCATTGCTGAAGATGATCCTTTATTACCAACATCGCTGCAATATTTCATGTGCATGTGTGTGTGTTCCTGGGTATTTCAATGGGAAGCTCATTAAAAGAAGTTGAATCTACTCCCCCTTGCAGGCCAGGCATCAGAACTTTAGGGATTTGGTGCTTTTTTTTTAATCGTTCATCCCACTGGGGTTGATAAGTATGAACTGGATAAAGAGAGGAAGCGGAATTATTTTTGGTGCCTCTATGCTGAAGAAACAAACCTCCTCCATGGCCTTTCTGTTGGCTCATGGAATTTCTCCTACATTTCTGGCATGGAGTTCCATTTCTCTGAATGCTGCAGATGAAGGTTTCCCACTTCAGGCCAACTGAGGTTCTGGCATGAAAGCATCTCCCTTGCATACTCCAGAAGGGGATGCTGCTCTAGACATGGGTGGGAGCAGCCATCAGAAGGAGCACATGTCTCCCGTCATCAGCATCCACGAATCTGAGCAAGAGCAGACCATGCTCTCTTTCCTGCCATCACCTCTCTCCACAATTCAGAGCAAGGCTGAACAGAAAACAGAAGGTAGCACTGGAATCGGACAGCGTCATATCCAACACCAAGATGAAAGCAGCACTTCAAATAAATCATTGGCTAAAATGTATTTTATTTATCGTAAGAATAAAATAGAAGGCAAGCAGCTAAAAGAAATTTCTAAACATGGTGACACAAAGACACGCTGACAGTTTTAAACATTTCTTGTTCACGTCTGGTCTTTATAAAGGAGTTGACACAGTTTTTAAAGTGCTGTTTTGGTTAGCCTGATTCCTTGCTATTCTGCTGTATTCATTTAAAAGCTACATATTAGGCATTTTTCACTGAGCTGTATTATCTTCTTAAAAATTCAACTAAATGTCAGCACAGTAATTTATCAAGAACTCATTCCATGGGTAACCTCCCATTTGCCCTTGTTTAGAGATACTCAATTTGTTTTATGTTCATATATTGTAGAGAGTGCCACAAATGATATATGGGTGATGTGCTTGTTGAAGTAATATTTTTACACATTTTTTAACATTTTAGGAAATAAAATTTTGTGTCAAAGGCCTGAACATTTTTATAACTTATGAAATGGATTGTCAAGTTGCTTCCTAACACTGTCCCTACTCTGAAGCTCTGAAGCATTGTGGGGTCATTTCAGTTAATGATCTTTTTTTTTTTTTTTTTTTTTTCATGAGTGGCTTTTTTTTTTTTTTTTTTTTTTAACTTATAGCACACGTTTTATTTCTCAAATTCTGGGCACTGCAAGTCAGGTGCTCAATCTGAAAACCTTCTTGTCTGCTCGTGTAACAGAAGGTGAAACAGGGACAAGAGCTTCTTTGAGTAGCCCCTTCCCAAGGGAGCCAACTCCATGGTCTAATTGTGTCGTCAAGTTCCCACCTGGTAACACATCATACTGAAGACAAAACAGAATGACATCCCATGCTCCCCAGAACCTCCAAGCTTCTTGGAATGACTCAGAATGTCTGCAAGAGTTCACAAGTCTTGATTTTGTTATAAAACAAGAGTTAAGCTTAAAACATGAGGAGAGGGCTCCCTTCTCTGCTCCTGGTTGTGATGTTGGATGTAGTCTTACAAGTCCTTACTGGGGTTCATACAATGAAATGGCAATGTAATTCTCTGTAATACTGTATGATCTAGGAAACAATGACAAGACAAGTGTCTGTCCATACAGATACAATTTCTTTCCTGATAGTTTTGATTTGCAGCTGAATTTTCTTGCTTTGCATGGAGGGAAGGGAAAACTGCAGCCAAGACGAAGGTTTACGGGAGCTGATATCCTTCAAGTCAATGTCTGGACACCTCTGGCCTTCGTACTGGAAGACTTTCTTGGAGAGGATCCAAGCACCTGCCTACTGTGTGTGGGACATTCAGGAAAAATGTGCTAAAATCTCATGAGCGGTTTTTTAAAGAGATTTATCTTCTCTGTCCTTAGTCCAGAATTTGGTGTGTTACTTGTTTGGAAAACCATTATCATTAACATTTTCGTCTTTTTCAAGTGATTCAGTTATCAGGACAATTTCCACTGGCAATGTGAGGCTGTTGCAAATATCCTGGGCACTGAAAGTATAATTCTGCCTTCACAGTACAGCTTCCTTGCACCACACAAAAGGGCTCTGCATTCATGCTCAGGGGACGGCTCAGCCACCCTTGAGCTGGGTACGGGGAGTCCGCTAGAGGGACTGACACCTGCTAGAGCTGTACAGCTCAACCCTGGCTTCTTACCTTGAGCAGTCCTTAGCTTCAGAAGCATCCATAGCATACCATGGGAAATAGGGAGAGATTTGGAAAATCAAAGAAAGCAATTATCAAATAATAGACACACAAATAATAGTCAGGTGGTGAACATTGCTAAAGAGGAAAATCATTTGTAGGTCTTTCAAATGCCATCAGCCTCCCACGGTTATTTAGTAAGCACCGCACTCCACCCTTACAATCCAGATCTGCACAGCTTGGACAAGTACATACGTGTCCTCCCTGACCGTGTTTCCTCCCACATGCTTCTAGAATATGTCACACTTGTTCTCGTCTGAGAGTCTTGACACTTGCTATCTCCTGTTTAGAATTCTTCCTACTCCTCACCTCTCTCTCATGATGCAGAACTTGGGTCAAATGCCACCTCCCCTCAGCAGCCTCTTCTGTCTATCCTGGCTGAAGTCACTCATGTTTCTTTCCGCATTCTCCATCTTGTTGCAGGTTTTTAATGCCTTCATACAACTGACAGCTCCTAAAATTGTCTATCCATAAAGCCTTTACTCTCTTGAGTCTGTCTACTCGGGTCAGATATAAGCTGCAGAGAACAAGGACTTTGTTCAATGCAGAATGCCCAGAGTCTAGATTAACACCTGACATACCTCAGACGCTGAACACATATCCATTGCTTCAGAACCCAATTCTTTTATTGCACCCAAAAAAGAAAAATTACTAGTCTTCAAACTCCCTGAGTAAAATTTCAATTAATTTTAATTAATCACCACAAATTATATACAGCCCTTCGTATATAACCAGAGAGTAGCACTGGCCAAACTTAGTTCTTAGAGCAAAGGATTCTAGAGTTCTGCTTCAGGATTTTCCTTTTCCATATCATGGTTTGTGGATGCTGGCAGAAATGTTGACATTAGCAATGACCTCATCTGAAGGGTAAATGGGTTTTTGTCTGTTTCTTTCTTTCTTTTATCAATTCTGTAAGGCTTTTAAATAGAAACACCTTCCCACAGTTGTTGAGGGAGGAACCATGGAATTCATGGGCTTCTTTGGGGGGAATTTATTTCAAGATTAATCAAATCTCCACTTCCATTGATTTTGCTGATGTCTTTCCATCTCCTTTGCTATTACAACAGCCTACGAAAATAAACTTGCATATAAATTATGCATCAGGTCTTTAAATATCCTGGTCTTTTCTTTTCCTGCCCCTCCCCAGCCAAGGAGAAATATTACAATACTCTTATGTAATATCTGTTGTTTCTTACTGTGGGATGTTTTGATTTTTAAAAAAATTATTTGCTAAAAGAAACCTAAAATTTTGGTTCCTCTGATGTTCGTTATAAGTAAGTAGTAAAGAGTAATGTAAAGAGTAATCATTTTATTCTCAAGTTTTTTTGGATTGATTTTTCATATAAGAAATAATATCTTGTTTCTCTAGAGGCAGATTATTTTCCTTTTGTCTAAAATTATTCCAATATTAAAATTTATTGATTTTAATGGCTATTACTCATCTCAGCGTGTGAGCATTTCTCTCTCTCTCTTTTTTTTTTTTTTTTCATTTTTTTTTTTCTGTCCAAATATCTATTTGCTAGATTGCTTTTTTCTCTGGAAATACCAGAAAAACATACAAACAGAACTAACCTTAAATGAGCGAGTATAGTGTGCTCCAGGTTAGACACATTAACTTTGATGTTAACAGGGATTGGCTGGGATGGATCCTTACCACCTATTTACAAAAAATGAGTCAGAGTCATCAAGTATGCTCACATCAGTTCCATTAGACTCTAGGACTCTGCATTTTCCTCTCCACCTTGCTATATTACTTTACAAAAACATGGAGTGATTGTATTCCTTAATATAAAATAACCATACCGAGCATGGGTGATCTTCAGGAATAAATCTTATTACCTCTTTTACCCTCTTTGTTTTTTTCCCCCCAGATCTCTGTACACTAATCCAACTGGTTTCCAATCAGCACAAAGAACAGTATCACCTACTGATGGGAAAGATACAGACCACGCGTCAGTGTTCCGTTTATAGATTGGTCCTTGAACTGGATTGCTAAGGCTTGTCATCCATAGAATGACAGAATGATAATGGATCCCAAAGAATGGAAGATATTTTCTTGAGGTCCAAGATGGGATAAAAATGAGACCTGTGATAGCCCATTTGGGAATTTTCATAGCTAGAATGAAGCCAGCCAAGAACTTTTCCAAGTTTTCCAACATGGGAAACTAGAGTCTTTGAGTTTCAGTGCTTAAAAGAGATAGCAGGCCAAAGAACAACATGGCCCTTATCCCCTATATTTTGGTAAAAGAAGAGCATGCATTTTCCTTTAAATATTACACAAAGGAACTTAAAATAGCCAGAAGATTCTGAGGAAGGGGGTATCATGAGTTCATCTGGAGTCACTATGATTTTGATTTGTTTTTCTCTCAAGCCTACAGTCATTATCTCTATAACATATTTTCATCCTGGATTTTAAATTCCATTTTCAGTAAGCTGATCAAATACGTATTTTAAATACTCATTGAAGATTTGTATCCTAAACAAAAACATCAACATTTTTTAGTAGAAGAAGTGCTATATTATAAAAGTACTCTTCTTTACCTGTATGAATTGCTCCATCAAATGCATATCCCTTCTCCAGAGTATCGTTATTGTACTTTCCTTTAATTTAAAAAAAAAAAATGACATTCTCAGACTCAATTCCAGAGTTTCTAGTATTCTGAAAGACTTTCATTTTAGTATGTAATTCCATTGATGCAAAATTCATGATTAATGATCTCCTGCATAGATGCTAGAAAATAAGTTTGAGTAGTATACTATAGTGTGAATGCACAAATAAGGTTTCAGAGGAAATGCTCCAAGTTCTTAGAAGATTTTAAGTAGTCTTAAACATTTCAGATCCACTTACCTAATGCCAATCATCATTCTTTATCTCATACTTTAAATTTTTCCTAAATACACAGATAGTTAAAGCTAGCCCAAGAGAACTGACGTTTAATGTGAATCTTTCCCAAAAAAACAATACACACACGCACAAACGCTGAATGAATTACATTTTAAAAATTCAAAGTAGGAAACCAGGCTCCAAATTAAGAAAAGACATTTTGCTAGTGCCAGAAATTGAGAAAGAACTCCTTTCAGTTAAGAGTGTAATTAAAATTCTATGTTCTGTCTGAGTAACCTAATGAAGTCTAATCCCTGAGAGGCTGCATATTTATTTTTAAAAATCTTCAGGGAGGTAGTAAGGATATGGCAGTGAAGACTACGAACTACTTGAGCTCCCTGCACAAGTCCAAGAGCAGTAACAGTATGTGTCCATTAGTAAAGGCTGACATGATCGGTCCAAGGATAGGACCCAAGCATGTGTGGGGATCCTAGGATCTGGGTAAAAATAGAGCAAGCAGCAAGAAACCAAAGCCTCTGGACAGTAGCTTGGAGTGGTAGGGACCCCCAAATACCAAATACCTCTGTGATACATAAATACAAAAACTTGCCTAGAACATGTAAGCCACAAAGACGAGAGGAGAACCAACTCAAAAACTCCCTATACAGATATCGTACTGAGCTACAAAACATACAAGACCCGTACAGAAGAAGATCTTGTTGAAAGTGAACTCACAGACAAAAATTTTAAAGTGCATGATAAGTACTAGAAAATCACACAATTTGAAAGGACACTAATAAATTCAATAGGATACAGCAAGTGAGGTGGAGGAGAAGGTGATATAAACACTGGAAAGAACAGGCTCAAAAATTATGTACAGATGCTGTGTTTATCTACACAGACAAAGTACAGGAACTAATGTGTGAGTTTCTGTGTACAAGATGATTTATAAAAATTAATACCATTCCTACCCACCAACAAGAGGAGAGGGTACTTTTCTAAGGTCCACACTCACAAAAAGACCATGATGCATGAGATACTTGGGGAAAAAAATCTAATAAAAAGTAAACATGACATTTAAGGAGAAATTGTCAAGTATTGTAGATGATAAAGAATAAATAAAGATGAATGAATAAATGGAGAGCTACTCTGTGTTCACGAATGACATTATTCAATTTCATAAAGATACAAATTATCCCTAAATTCATTTTTATCCTTAATATCACTGATTCTGAAGGTCATAAGACATAATGTCCAGAAATAGCAATTCAATACTAAGATATATAACAAAAAGCAGAAATACCATGCTAGCTTCCCATTACTATAGCAAATAGGTATCTGAAATAACCAATTTATAGAGAGAAAAATGTTACTTTGGCTCACAGTTTTGTAGGTTTCAGTCTGCAGTCCATTGGCACTGTTGCTTCTGGGCCTGTGGCAAGGTAGTATATCACAGTAGGAGTTCATGGCAGAGAAAGCTCATTCAACTCATAGTCAGATTGAAAGAGGAAAAGGAGGTCCATAATATCCCCTTCAAGGACATGCCACTATGTGACCTAAATTCTCTCAGTAAGCCCCACCTCTTAAAGGTCTCCTCCACCTTCCGAGAGTACCATTCTAAGGACCAAGTCTTTAACACATGGGTCTTTGGAGGACATTTCAGATTCAAATGATAACATCAAAATTCCAAAACCTAACAACAAAAGCATAATAACTATAACACATTATCACTGGTACAGGAGTATGTGGATGGGTCTGAAACAATAGGTCAAAACTGACTCCCCAGGGACAAAGTAACTCAAGGAAATTCAGCATATGATATATTAAGTATGAAGGAGCAGAGACAGCAGGGTAGGGGGAATACAAAGAGAATTTTAATTTTATTTGTGTTTGTTTTGGCATCTTTTTCATGGTTGTATCAAAAGACCTGACAAGAATAATTATAGAAAGGAAAAGTTAATTTGGGGCTCATGGTTTCAGAGGTCTCGGTCCATAGACTCCAGTTTTGGGATCTGAGATGAAGCAGAACATCATGCCGGAAGTGTGCAGTGGAGAAAAGAAAGCAGCTCAGGACATTACAACTGGAAGGCGAGAGAGAGAGAGAGAGAGAGAGAGAGAGAGAGAGAGAGAGAGAGAGAGAGAGAGAGAGAAACAGAGAGAGAGAGAGAGAGAGAGAGAGTTCTCCTCGCCACAACAAAATATACACCCCAAGTCACATCCCTTAAAACCCCACCTCCTCCAGCCACACCTTACCTGCTTTCAGTCATAACCCAGACAATCTGTATCAGGGTATTAATGTACTGATTATGTTAAGGCTCTTATAATCCAATCATATCAACATTCTTGCATTGTCTCACACATGAGTTTTCGGAGGACACCTACTATCTAAACTATAACAGCATTTTATGTCGACTGTATTTTAAAATATGCAAAAAATAACAAAAAGATTTTTGAATTCCAAACAGAAATATAGGCATATTTTTATTCTTAATTTTTAAAAAATTAACTTTGATAAAGAAAAAAGGTAATATTTTCACTCCATATCTCTCATCATTAAACTAGATAGGTGAGAAGATACTTAGACCAAATTTGAAGGCATGAAATAAATGAATTAGAGCTAATCTATGTAGAGACATAATATGTATTAGGAATTTATTATGTTCCTTGGACATAAGCATGTTAGAGTTAATTTCCTGGACCTCAGTAAGTCAGAGGACTGACACTAAAGGCAGAAGAAAGAAGACCATCATAGTTCAAAAGGGTGCAGTTTTGGATTAAAAACGCTCTTCTAGGGAATCAGGTGCAAATTCCTATCATTTCTTTTGATAAGGACCAGAAAAGCAGCCTACAGCAACAAAAGCTTCATATTTTATTTTTATTTTAAGGTGTTCACTATTTCACTGACTTACCAAGTCTATTATATGACTTTTTTAAATTAGAAAGAATACACATAGGAACACAAAAGTTCAACTTAGAATCACTCAGGAGTTGAACTAACTTCTGGATTTAATTGCATGATTAGGCATTTTAAATATACCCTAAATGAGATTTGTCAAAGCCTATAAAAATCATTCAAACACATATTAAGGTCTTTCTTACCTTAGAATCAAATTATTTTAACGGCATACTGAAGCAGAGAAATGTTATGGGTAAGAAGAAATCATATTCTCTATGTGTATGTATGCATATATGCATTATATATATATTTGAATATGTGTATATTTATTCAACTTAGCTAAACTAAGAAATGTGATTCAGATACTTTACTATGGATGCTTAGCAAAGTAAAAAGCAATGGACTAGTTTAACTAAAACCGAAAAGATCAGGTCATATTTTTCAAAAGTTTTTTCTTCAAAAAAATTAAGTTCATTCAAACCCAAATATCTTACATCATTTCCTTTTCTTAGCAAGGTAATGCTTCACATTGAATTCTGGTAGGATTCAGCTGGAATATCAGACCCAGAACCAGTGCAGTCCATTGCTTCCAGGCAGAGGTGTTGCCTGGCCCATGATTCTCTTGTACACAGAGCAGTGTGACTTGTCTCCTTAACTGTCCTGAACATGGCTCTTCGGACACAGGCCCCTTCTTGAAGCTCGGTTCTTGGTTCCTGCTGTGCTGTCCTGAACCATTCCTCACACCTCTTTAGACAATTGGTCTTCTTTGTCTTATCCTCAACTTTCTCTTTCACTCCTCCATGGCTCCTCTTGATCAATTTGCCGATTCATATGCAGCTGTTTTTTATGTGCTGGTTTCATTCCTAAGCTCCAGACACATAGATCTAATTGTCCACAGCTGAGGGTGCCACATTTAGAAGGTCATGCTCATCAGACAAGGTAAGGATCAGATACTGAGAGCAACCTGTTAGACATTGCTTCTATTCTATGTCCAGTTCATCTTCCCAGCACCAACCCTGAGAGCAGCAGTGGCCCCAAAGCCATCCCTGGGTCCTGGACTTCAGCCCACAAAGACTATGCATCTACAGAGGAGCTATTTCCACAGAAGTGGCATCTCCACAAGTTCTCCCTTCATGGACCCATTCCCAAAGATGCTTGGAAATTTCTAGCAAACTCTAGCCCATGTTCACTAGTTCTTTAGGTTGATTTAGTGCCTCTCTCTCTTATCTTACCACCCCTACTTCCAGAACCTCACCTTCTCCTGCCAGATTTGGATAAGCTCTAATTCCTCCATAAAGGGCCAGCCTTCTGCAATGCTTATAGTGGCTTTCTTTACCTGATCAAATTCTGAAGGCCACATCAATTTCAACCTGTTTCTCCTCCACTTTTCTTGATCTCAGGAAATATTAATGTTCTCTTTTCAGTGAACATCAGTCACCCACTTTATTTACCCTCACATCCAACTAGACACAAAACCTCCCTCTCTATTATCTGAGTTGTGCTCTTCTTTCTCCCGAATTCCACCTCCTTAGATAAAACCCTCATCCTCTCTGATCTGAAGTCATGTATCTGCTTAGCACTGTCAGAGGGACATTGTCTATTTCCTTAAGACCCCTTTCCTTTATAGTCAGGAGATCTGTGGACTCACATTCCAATGCTATTTTATGTAAAATATCTGCTCTGCTTGCTTTTAGATGCTCATATGATTTACTTCCATTAACTCTTGTTTCTAACAAACCATTGGTCAGCCTCTTCATCACCTGAAGAGTTTTTCAACTGGTTTATATCCCCCTCCCTCCATCCATGTCCTGACACCATCACAAGTGACCTAAATGTTACCTGGATGAAGTCTAACCTCTCATTTCCTTCAAGGACTCAATTTCACATCATTTTTCTTCAGAGACACATGTCCTTGATCACAGTCCAGATCTTTTCATTCCCTCAACTCAATCTTAAAATCTTGAAATATGGTACCCCAGTATTTCAACTCTATCATGGGTTCCTAAGGCTCAGGATTTACTCCAGCTCATCAGTCATTAACCAACTTTTAATTTGTGCCCCTTCCTGAAGGCCTGTTTACATCTTCTTACTGCCCTGTTGAAATTAGATCTCAGGTGCCCCCATGTAGACACTCATATTACCCATGTCATCAAGTCCCTTAAGACCTGCCCTTCAATCATATCTACTAGCACAATCTTGTCTCCACATCGATACCACATTGACATGGGCTTTGAAGTGATGAAACACTCCAAACTCAGTTTCCAAAATCAAAAACATTAACTCTTTCATCTATGATTCCCTACTCCACTCAGTGTCCCCTTCTCAGTGACAGCTCCTCCAACTTTCTCCATTATCAGTTTCAACGTGGACTTCCCTGTCCTCCTACTTCTAAATACGAATTCATGCACAAAGCACTTTCACTCCCTGCCAACACCCGATGAACCTAGGCAAGCACTGAGCTGTATACTGATCAGGAAAAGAAGTAAAATAGGGCCTTAGGCGGGTGGAAGAAGATGAAATTTTCCAGGGAAACAATCATGGAATTGAACCCTGCTCCACTGTTTGCCTTGCTGAAGCTCCTTAACAATTTTAAACTCAAGGATGGTGGTGGATAATGCTTTTCAGTACTCAAAGTAAGTTAAATGGGACAACTTCAGAAATCACCTGTTACCACAAGCAATTATTAAATATTTCCACCCTGACCATGACCTATAGGAACATACAGGCTAATGGGGAAGAAAAAACTAACCAAACCACCACTTACAGTGTGAGGAATTCATCATGGAGGCATGAACAGAAAGCAGTGGAATACAGACATGGAGCAATTCACTCTGTCCAGGGCAGTTTCATGCAGGCATCCTAGGCAGACAATACTTTACATGTCCTTGTTTTTATATTTATTGACTATTATACAAATGCACTTTTGATTTGTTTGGGTTTGAGGGAAAATGCAGGAGTGGCGGGTGGAGAATATGCTGTAGTTCTAAGATTTCTAAGTTCTTCTATAATTCTGGTTAGTGAATCTTAGCATATTTTCCTTGAACAAATATAACATTATTAAAGTAGATTATTTATTTGGAGACAAGCTTTCCTAACATAGAGGAACTTTTAGTTCCTCTTAGAACCTGAGAGATCCCTGTAGGAAGCTAATCCCAGCTGATAATTTTTGAAGGAAAAAAAAATGTATTTAAGTGACAACCTCATTTATGAAGAATTCTCTTGGCTTGGAATAAGACAGAATTGCTCTACTTTATTAAATATTTTGAGAAGTATGATCAGTGCTTTTAAAGTGACTGAGTAAACCATTTGTCTTTCTATTTGCCTGACAGAGTTCAATGTACATAGGCCCATCTACTTCTCTCTAGAATAGTTACTGCTCATCTCCCTCAGACAGGTTCTGTGCTAGGAACAGATGGTGACCAGAAGTCACCTCCACCTTCAAGGACTCTGCAGCCATTGTCCTGGGTGGTAGATTTCGAAAGTTGTTTTAGTAGATTTAAAACATATTACCTGGAAAACTCAACAAACTGGAGTAAAATTATAAAGCAGAACAAAGAATAGTGAATATTATTGAAGAAAAGGATGAAGACCTGAGTCTCTTCAGAGCAAAGTATAGGTTGTGAGTGAAAATGGAGATGTTGCCTGAATTTTGGAACAAAATTTGAAAAGCCTTCAGCCTGGTGGCCCAAATTCTTCTGATGACAAGAAATAATCAAGTTATACTCTGTTGTATCCCCTACAGAGTTCCTTCCAGATATTGTCTCTTCTGTCCAAATATGGAAAGGAGGGCATGGCACCATATGAAAGTTGTCTATACATTTAGTTTCACTCTGCCTTTCCTTGGACCCAGACCTATGGAGCTGGCCATCAATAAACTGAGACCTCTGAAACCATGATCCCCACATAAACTTTTCCTCCTCTACATTGTTTTTGTCAGGTCTTTCAGTCACAGTGATGAAAAGCTGACTAAAACAACTTCAGTTCTCCTGCTGATCATTTGAACTGTATCTGCTGTCTTGGAATTTCCTTAGGACATTGATGTGCATGTGTAGTATAATTTCTACTGTGCATTGCAATTCCTGCTTACACACTGCAAGTCTTGAGTGTGCCATTCCTTCTTTTATTTCTTCATACATGAACTCACAGATGTAGTTCTGAACTCACAGATGCCCTGCCCCGTGGCATCTTCATAGTCAGGATGGCATCCAGTACCTCTTGAACATGCCCCGGGTGCTTCCTTCTTCTGGTGTTGTAACTTTTGCCATACTATAAGTAAGTATTATTTTGTCTTCCTTGGTCTTTTAGGACCAGTGACTTGTTAGCCACTCAAGTATTTTCAGCTCATTACGGACTACCTGGCTCAGTAAATAGTTGGTGACACCACGATATCAGGGAATTCTCTAACCCTCTACACTGGCTTATACTGAGATGCCTATTATCAGACTTCATGATATCTTCAGATCCAGTTGCTCCTTTATTTCTGGTTTTGCATAGGGTGAGAATTTTTAGCAAGATTAGGAGCATTGAAACCTAGAGTCACCCTTCTCTCCAGGTGAACATCACTGACTTGCCCACTAAAGTTCTTTCCCTCTCTGAGAACACCATCACCTCATTCAGAGTAACCAACTCATGCAAATTTGGCAAAGACTTTCCTGGTGTTAAAATTGTATTCATTACATACTTTGATTTGTATGTCCCTAGTCTACAAATGCACTTTTAATTTGTTTGGGTTTGAGGGAGAATTTGGGGGAAGGGAAGAAAAAGGCTGAGGTTCTAAGATCTGTAGGAAGTTCTAAAATTCAGTTCAGTGAATCTAAGCATATTTTCCTCGAACAACATAAAATGATTGAAGTAGATTATTATTAGATGAAGAATTCTCCTGACACATTACTCCCTCTCAGGAACCACATTCCAGGAACCCAGATAGCTAACTTATCTTCAATAATTGCATGTTAGGGAGGTGGTCCTTAAATGCCACCCCCCCACACACACCTTTTCTGGCCTCAATTGCTTCATTTGTTTACCTCACAATCCAGGGCACCAGGTACTTGTTCTCCAGTGTAATCATTAAAAGGAGCTAATGGTATCCGCAACATCTGTTTCCTGCCCTGCAAACATGCTTGAGGCAGAGAAACAAACATTCTGGTTACCCATTGACAACTAAGAAAGGAGAGGAAACTACAGGAAGGAAATAGTTTAAATAATTAAACTACCATAGATGTAAATTTTTTAGTAGAATGCCTGATACACAGTAAATAGTAATAATTATTATTATTCCTCTACAACCAAAACAGATAACACATACTTAAAATAACACAGAGATCTATCCCCCAGGTGACCTCACACTCTAGTAGAAACTCAAGAAAAGAACTGGATATGTATATTGTAAGTCAGAGACCTGATCCAAGGTATTAAACGCTTTGGTGTGATGAAGTGGACAAATTTCTTTGGAGTCAGGAAATAATAGAAGAGGTCAAAAGTTCTGCAGCGTGGGAAGGAGACCACTTGCAGCAAACTGTAAAACAAGTCTAGTGCATGTTTATTTCTCAGTCTGGATGTGGCTTCTCCTCCAGGATGACTCCTGACTACTTGATTTCTTATGGACTTGTAAATCTTCTTTAGTGGCTAAAACGAAATTCTGCTGCCTGTCTAAAAGTGAAACAGGAGGTTATTTCTCTAGATACTCATTTCATGGATCTCAAAATGTGTTTTAGAGTCTTGAGAACTCTCATCATATAGCTAATGGGGACAAAGGTTTTTAAAGTGGTTCGTTCTCTTGCACTTTTTAAATGAGGTCAATAAACAAATATACCAGACAAATGCTATCTTTGAAAGCTTTTGTTGACTATGCATCCAAAGATTGCCCTGGAGACCCTCACTTTAATTAGTTTCAGGAGGGGGTCTAGACACTTTGATTGTCTTTAGAATATTTTGGTGGCCCCTCAGACATGAATTTAGAAAACTGTAGCTAACACACGACTCCAAAATAAAGGATATAAAAATGTAGATCTATTTTTCATCATTTAGGCAAATATTTCACTGAAGCTATGCTCAGTACACTATTTTTCAAAACTTTATTTCCCAAATTTAGGTAATTCAGTTCTCTGTCATAACATGGATAAGAGAAAATCAGCAATGGCTCAGATGTGTCATTGCAAATGGAATTTCAATAAATTATGAGCATCCATAGGACACTATCCAGCACCATTCAAAACACACACACACACACACACACACACACACACACACATGCACACACATACACACACAGTCATAGAAAGTATCCATTTTTAGGACAACTTGCACATTATAATCCTATTTTTGAATATTTATTATTAGAAATAAGAATGGACTGTTAACACTGTTAATATTATATCTGAATTATTGGAATATAAGTGAATTTTTTCACATTTAAACACTCCATACATTGAATGTGAATTACTGGCATATGAATAACTAGCATCATTAAAGTGAAATAAAATAATGTAAATTGTAGATAAAATTATTTTCTGTTGTAGCAAAGAATTGCTACTGCCTCTAGTGTGCAGAAGAACTAGAAAGAGAAGACAGAGCAGGGATTGCTGGAATCAGAGCACATCAGGTCCAATGGGACCCTTGAGACTCCACTCTATTTTCTCATTTCATGGTGAGGGAGTTAAAGCCACTTTGAACTCAGGGTAGTAACGAGTAGTATCAGTATAGTAACAAGGCTTCTGACTCACCTGAGTTACATTCCTGAATAACTTTGACAAGCTTCATAGTCTCAATGAGAACTGCTCATATAAATCCATCAACTTCACACATTAGCCATTGCCAGACAATTTGGAGAATATAGAATAATTTTTAAATGTGGTCACTACTCACAAATAGAAGGGTGGAAATATTTAGAAACTCCTGTATAGCCAGGTCTGACTTGGTTGACACACAAGTCTGGGTTGGCTAAGATGGAGGGAATGACTTGATTATCTCTCCAACCTCATCTTCTAGCAGGATAATAGGACTTTGTTCACTTGGCTCTAAGAACAGCAAGTGACAGCTTCAGGACTCTCGAGATGAAGCATGGAACTGGCACCCTGCCATTTTCACCACATTCTGGTAGGCAAAAAAAAAAAAAAAATCACACAACTAACCCTGCTTCAAGGAATGAAGAAATAGACCCTGCCTCATGAAGGGAGGAACTACAAAGAATTGTGACCCTGTTTGTAATCTATTACATTTTTACAAGAAGAGCAATCAGATTCTAGAGGAATAATCTAATGTGATCCTGTGTTCTTCAAGGCACTCGGACTAAAGATGAGCCTGAATATAAGGATGGGCAAGTAAGCAGCTTACAATAATTGAGTCTCAGAATTGAGCTTTAGACAAGAGTACAGCAAGGCCAGAACTGGGGTTCTTAGCTATGATTCTTCATTACCCAAGACAAAAGGTAGCTAATCCAATTTATTACTGGTACACACAAACCAAATATATTGAAGTGCTTTCCTTTGAGCCTCCATAGAAAGAAACAGGTTATCTACAATGGGCCTTACCTTCCTACATAGTGAATTCATTTTTCTACCCTTATCCCCTATATTAAATGTAGGTACTGCAACATGCCAATCACTACATCTGAAGCATTGAGCAAAGCAAGCATAGTGTAGAATATACTTGCTCACTTTAAGACATGTGCACTGATATTTATAACTAAGTTTGGTCCTGGTTTTTCTTCTACTGTGTCATATTTGGCAGACATTTTAAACAATGCATATCTGCATTAAAATAATTTGCATATAAAAATAATTTGGAATTTTTTTTCATTTTTGTACCATGATATTTAAGCAATTTAAATATCATTGTAATTATTTTTTCCTTAAGTGTAAAGAAAAATTCTCCTCTGAAACTATCCCTTTAAAGGGAGGTAATCTCTCATACTTTTCTCTATTTTTCTATTATAATGAACTTGGTCAAAATTTCTCTCTGGACTTAATTTCAGGAATTTATATTTTCCTAAAGAATCATCTCTTTCTTTCAGGGTCTCAAATGTATCATAAATATGAGTGAAATAATCTCTAATGATTCTTTTCTTTTATGTCTCCTAGATTTATGTTTATTTCCCTGTCATTATACCTAATTTAGGATATGTGTTCATTTATTTTAAAGTCAATTAACTAATTATTTTAATATTTCCCAAAAGAATCAAATCTTACCTTAACATATGGGCTTTGCCATGTTTCTATTTTCTAATGTAATTTTTCTACTAAAAATATTTAATTATAACATATAACATCCATACAAAAAGGTAAAAGAGGCTTGAAATGCCAGTCTACTACTTTTTGAATTATTAAATAATTACTTATGCCGCTGTCTCTCAAGTCAAGAAATTGAACATTTTCAGTAACCCAGAGCCCCCCCCATACATGATCCTTTCCAATTTTACCTTTTCCCTCTCCTTTAGAGCTAAACATGATGACTTCTGTGGTAATCTCCCTTTGCTTTTCTTTATAATATTAGCACCCATGCAGGCAGCCTAAGCACTATAATTTAGTATATATAAATTATATATAATTTGTCTATTTTTGGAATTTTATATAGATGGACTCACATAGTGTGTATGTATAGATAATTTCATGTAACCATTACAACTGAAGACTTTAATTTAGTTGCTAAATAATATTTAATTGTATGCATGCACTTTGCTTATTTTTTATGTTTTAAAGAGATTGATAATATTCCAATTTTTGACTATTACAATTTCGTGATGTGTACACTGATGCACACCTGCATCACCACATCTTTTTCTAAACAGAAGTCCTTAACCTGAAGGCATAGATAAGATTCACAGAGTCCATGAATTCAAATAAGAAAAAAATTCACGTCTTCATTTTCCAACTGCAATGTGGCATTTTGTTCCATTACCGATTTAGAGAAAGAGAAGCACAATATTTGTACCTGTACATTTGTCAAAGGTGACTTTTTTTCAGTGACAAAACTAATAAATATTCTATATCACATTATAGCCGTCAGTACCGAGAAATATCATTTGTGATCATCACTATTTTGAAATCATGGTAGTTATTAGACCCACCATTAGCTGTTGTCTTTTAACATGTTAATAAATGGACAATTTTTACTATAGCACAAAGAAAAACCATTTTAAAATCTGACAATTGCATTGGAATACAATTGTTTCCCTTTCTAAATATGATGCACTTTATTTTATGCGCTTAAAAGTATTTTTAAGATCTTGTGAGAAATGTTCTTTAGGCTTTGCCAGACTTCCAGGGTATATATGACACAAAAATGGTTTGGTATTCCAGGGCATATAATCAGGAGATGAATAAGGTCTGTGGGTCAGTCAGGGAGAAATAAAGTGTTTCAGTTCACTCTCCATGGTTATAACAAAATATCTGAGGCTAGGAAATACATAAAGAAAAAAGTTTATATAACTCAAATCTTATATATAAATCTTTATTTAAATCAAATCTTACCTTAACATATTGGCTTTGCCATGTTTCTATTTTCTAATGTAATTTTTCTACTAAAAATATTTAATTATAACATATAACATCCATACAAAAAGGTAAAAGAGGCTTGAAATGCCAATCTACAACTTTTTGAATTATTAAATAATTACTTATGCTTATGGAAACCGAGACTGAATCATCCCATTCAATGGGATTCTGGTGAAAACCTCATGGCAGATGGCTTCATGGTGAGCGCACACATAAGAGGGATCATACAAAGTGTCAGAAAGCCAGAGAGTCGGGAGACTAGTCTTATTCTTTTAGATCAACCCATTTTCGTGGGAACTAGCTGAGGTCATATTAGAAGTTCATTAACTGTTTCTAAGAGCAGTTCCCCCAACAACTTAACCACCTCCTACCAGATTTCACCTCTTAAATGTCCCACCACCTCCCAACACGGTTACACTAAGATCCATGTTCCCAACATGTGGACCCTTTGGGACACTCTTAAACAATATCCAAACCATATCCAAACCATAGCACTAGGCTAAGCTTTGATAACAATTCCCAAATCTCAATGATTTTAAATAGTATGGATTTATATCCCTTCCATTCCGCATCTCCCTGTGTCTACTTTGGGATAGTTAGAAAATTCACTTAGTGATCTAAGATGGTAGAGTTTCCATTATCTTCAAATGACTGACAGCTTAGCAGGGGAAAAGAATGACAAATTATGCATTGGACCTTAAAGGCATCAGTCCTGAAATGAATAATATATTTTCCTTTGCTCACATTTCATTGGCCAAAGCAAATTATCTTGTCATGTCTAGCTTAAAGTGGGTAGAAATGAGAATTCTATCAAGTGCTCAAAAGGAGGAAAAGTTAAGATATTGGTGAACAGCACAGCTGACTATGAACACATTCACGTTTATTATATATTGTGTCCTACTTGTTTCCAAGGAAGTCTGCTGATTGCATTCATAAGGGCACTATATGATAATCCATCTTGCTCTATATATTCTTGACAAAACTTGATATGGTGAAGTTTTCTTTTTTTCATTTCAGTCATTCAAGTTATTCTAAGGGCATTTTTTTTTTTTTTTCCTGGATTACTCCCAAAATAGACTTTTAAAAAAATTACAAGTATTAGACATTGGATTGATCCCGTTTTTGAACAATCACTTGCCCATTTTTAAAATTAGACTCTCAGTCTGACTCTCTTTTTTTTCACATTTATTTAACATATTTTACTTTATTCCATTGACTTGCCCCCGATGCCTCATATCTCTTGTTCTCTGCCCTTATTTTATCTTTAAAAATTTAAATTCAAATGATTTCTAAACTATTACATAAACACATAAAAACTGTGCATACACATGGGGTAAGGTGAGGTTTTGATACATGCATACATTTTGTAATGTTTAAATCAGGTGAAACATATCTATCTCTTCAAACATTTATCATTTCTTTAAGGTGAAAACTTTTAATATACTTTCTTCTAGCTTTTTGCATTTTAGCATTTCTTGGAAATGTATAGGCCATTGTTGTTCCCTGTATCACCCTACTGTGCAATACTACATGATAATCTCCTTCCTCTTGAACTGCAGCTTAGCACTCACTGATCAACCTTTCCCCTGCAATCCCACCCACTGCTCACCCCAGCCTCTGGTAACCACCAACCTGCTTTCTACTTCTCTCCACTTCTCTTAGATTCCGCACATAAGTGAAATCACGGGGCACTTGCCCTTCTGTGCAACTAGCTTCTTTCACTTAACTTAATGATCTCCAGTTCCATCCATGTTTTTGCAAAAGAGAGGATTTCATTCTTTGCATGGATGAGTAGTCTGTGCTGTATATATATACACGTTTGTATCCATTCATTGGCTGATAGATGCTTCACTTGATTTCATTTCTCAGTATTGTGAATAGTTCTGCAGTGAACATGGGAATGCAGATGTCTTCAATCCTCTACAGTTGTTTTAGAGAGACAATTGCTTCATTAATGTTTCTTAATTCATGGAGATAAGTTGAATGACAATTTTCATCTCCATGGCAATGTGAATCTGTTTTATCTGCACTTTGTTCCATTCTTTCAATCATCTGTTGCTTTTGTTGGTATTGTTCTTTTATTTCTTTGGTAGATTTTTGTGAACAACTCTTGGTTTTGATCTTTTTCTTTATTACTCTCATTTGAATGAATTAAATTCTTCCTGGAATAGCTGAAAGCAGGCAGTTCATTGAAAAGGTCATACAACTGGCTTTCAGGAATTCTTATGAATCAGGGTTTCATGTGGTGATTGCAAATTTTTAACTTTAATTTCTTGCCAGGCACCTGTGACCTGCTCACATCGTGAGTTTTTCTTTTTAAAATTGCTTTATAACTGACTATTTCCTGCCTAAACGCTCAATTGTTTCAGCCTCTGTGCCACTGGAGAGCGAGGGAAACTCCTGCTGCTGGGTCGTGCACCCCGTGAATGCTGCTGCAGAGGAGGGATTGTTAGTTTTGTACCAGGAGTCGTGACACATACCTAAGGAGTGCTCTCCTTTGGCTTGTTCTGAGTGCTGTCTTTCGGTCTTCCCACTCCACTGCTGTATTGTAATTGCTTTGCCTACTTGTAAGTTTTCAAATGTATCTAAGTTTCACTGCAGAGTGGAATTGTCTTTGCATTTATTGTTGTCCTAGTTTTTAAGACTTGAAAGTGGAAACTCAGAAAGTACTAACTTCACACAATTTTTTTCTGAGCAGAATTCTGTCAAAGGTTAAAAATCAAGTGACGTTCTCAAGTCTGCACTTTAGTAGCGTCCAGGAAGAGGCACATTAAGAATAAGGACAAAATAATGATCAGTGAAGAGTCTGAGTCAGTGATCCTGTCAATGAATAAAACAATTTTTAAAGCAGGCTAGCGACATGGAGCAATATTTGGACTGAGGGACAGTTTAATGTGGGAACCAAGGAATGAAAAAGAAAAAAAAAATATTCTCATGTTTCTAGAATAGTAGAGAATTTTTGGAGGTATGGTATTTAGATCAGCATGCAGTTCATAAATTTATGTATAATGCCATCTAAACATGTGTGTTTAGAAGATGCCAATGCTAGATACAACCTGAAATAGTTCAATAAATATAATATTGTGCTTTACAACCATGATCTGATTACTTCTTCAAAGAAGAATGCCTTTGTGAGCTTTCATCATTAAAATTCCTGAAAGTTTGAGAACTTCACCTCCATCTTTGAATTATTAACCTCTGACAGTTTTAGTACTCTGTGACGGGCAAGTCAGTTTCATCACCTTATTGCACTTATATTACATCTAAAACATAAAGCTTTATTCCATTTCATATAGACAGATTGATGACTACCTAGATATACCAATGGGATTGGATCAAAGAACTCAATAAATTAAAAAATGATCATAATAATTTGGAAAATTGGTAGAATTAATTCCAATTCTGACAAAGATGGAACAATAAAAACCAGACACACATTCCTATTTGAAACAGCCAAAATTTAAACATGAGAAAAAAAAATAAATTTAACCACAGTTTTCAAGACCCTTTTCAGGCAGCATGAAATAGTTATCCTTGAAATATAGGAAATAGCCTAGCTGAGCCCAACAATTGCCCCAGTTTACTATCTTGAAATACTTTCCAGTTTATAGTGTAGGGGAATCCAAGTGACCCAGCAGACTGCCTGAGCTGATGAGATGGACCTGATACACTGGGGACACCAAGGCTACTACAGTTTTCAGGACAGGGTCACAGAAAGAGAGCTGCCCAGAGAGAAGTTGGAGACCTTGGGGGTATCCTTGCAACTCATGCAGCAGAGATCATACATGTTTTTGAGGAAACTACCAAAGGTTTGGGAAGAACATCAGAGAGCACTGGAGAAAGAGATCCAAGCTCCACCCCAGAACTGAAAATGGTCTGCCACCACCTAGACAGAAAAAGCTTATAACTGACATAGAACCAGGTAGAGTACTCAGAAGGGAAAATTTGACTCAGAGTAAATGCTGCTCTGGTTCCACCAACAAATCCTAAAAATGCTACATGAAAACCTCAAACTGTTTTAAATATAACTGTGTCCAATACAAAGCTTATAGAGATGCAAAATTTATAGAAATTTTACAGAAAAACAAACTTTTCATCACCCAACAAGGTAAATCTGTTCCAAGATTCTAGGAATACCAAACATGCAAAGGAACAAGAAAATATGATTCATAATGAGAAAATAATCAACAATCACAATGAACAAAAACTGAAAAAGATATTAGAGCAGAGAGGGGCATTCAGTTATTGTGACTGATGCTAGATGTTCAAAACAGTTCAAAGATACAAGGAAAATATAAAAAGATCTCATTCTAACTTCTAGACATGAAAGTAGAACATGTGAGATGAAAAATACACTAGATAGGTTGAATGACAGATTAAACATTGTAGGAAAAAACTGATTATTGATTCAAGAATTGGCCATAGAAACTATCCAACAGGGAACACAGAGATAAAAATATTCAAAACACTAAAAATAACCTCACCTGTTCTTCACTCTAAGAATTATCCTGTATAGAGAAGGAAAGAAGGAAGAAAATTTTAGAAGTACATATATATATATGTATACATACATATTTATATATATATATAGAAAGAGAGAGAGAGGGGAAGAGAGAAGGAAAGAAGAAAATTTAAAAAGTATATGTATATAAATACACATATATACTTTTTTAAAGTGTATATATATATGTACTTTTTAATTTTTCTTATTTTTCCTTCTCCATGTGTATATACATACATATATTTTATATATATACATCTTTCCTTCTCTATATGTGTATGTGTGTGTATATACATGTATATATATATATATATATATATATATATATGGAAGAAATAATAATTGATTTTTCCAAAGTTGATGAAAACTGTAAAGTTACAGATCCAAGAAACTCAATAAACTTTAAGCAGAAGAAACATGAGCATATCAGTACATCAAAACATATCAGAATCAAATTAGGCACATCATACAAAGCAGAACAAAGACAAGAATTACATTATATTTCTGGGGAACTGGTAGAAATAATAATTGTTCTCCAGAGATTTCCATGCCTGAATCTCCTGTACTTGTAAATATATTCCTTTAAAACGACAAAAGGAGTCTTATAGATGTGACTGAGGTTAAGACCCTGAAATGAGGAGAGCACCCTGGTTTATCACGAAAGCCCGATAAAATCACAGAAGTTGTTTAAAGAGGGCCCCTTTCCTGACTAAATCAGTGATGTGAAACAGGAAGTTTTCTTAGAATCACTGGATTTGAGGGTGGAGGAAGGAAGACACAAATAAGGAAAGTGGTTGTTTCAAGAAGCTGAGAAAACCACCTTCAGTTTACAATCAAGAAAACAGCAGAATTGATCTTACCACCACAAGGAATGGATTCTAAGAAAATCCCAGTTTGGCAGGAAACTCTAGGAAAGCCTCCAGAACGTAAAAGAATCTATTGATTTTAACCTGTGAAACCCATACCAGGTTTATGACTGACAGAACCGTAAAATAATAATCAGTGCTACTTATGCGCTGAGTTTGCGGTAACATTCATTTTCATTTCTATCTTTAAAGTAATAAGTGGGGTGAAAAAAAAATGCCAATGCAGAATTCCATATCAATCAAAATATCGTGTGCATTTTTATTTAAGAAACTGACAAACTGACTCTACAATTTATAGAGAAATGTAAATGGAAGAGACGAACAAAGGTAAACAAACTGCTTGATTTAAAAAATAGTACAAAGTTACAACTGTCAAAATAATTGGCATAGACACAAAGGTAGACAAATTGACCAGAGACATAAAAAAGTCTAGAAGTAGATTCACCCAAACACAGAGCACTGATTTTGACAAAGCTATAAGGCAGTATGAAGAAATGTCAATAAATGGTGCTAGAACAATCCCATACCCAAAGGCTGAAAAAGTATAGCTTGACACAAACTTCATACCACATACCAAAGGTATAAAAGTTGTGGCTCGGTGGTAGAGCTCTTGCCTAGCATGTGTGAAGCACTGGCTTCGATTCTCAGAGCCACATATTAATAAATAAATAAAAATAAAGGTCTATGGTCAACAAAAAAAATATTTTAAAAACGGTAAAATAAATGATAGACCCAGATCTAGAGGGATGTACTCGACAAAAGCTTGTGATCTTCAGTGAGGCAAAGACACCAAAGATCTGACACCAAATCACAATTCATAAAAGAAAAAAATAATCAGCTGAATTGCACTTCAGCCAAATTGAAAACTTTTGCTGTTTTAAATTTACTCTTAAAGGAACAGAAAGATAACATAAAGATTCAAAGAAAATGTTTTCAAAACATATATGTAATAAAAACTTGTATCCAAAATATATGAAGTGCTATGTGAATTCGATAATAAGAAAACAAACAATCCATGAAATAGTGGAGAAAACATTATCAGACACCTCACTAAAGATGACTAGCAAATGATCAAAAGGAATATGAATGATATACAATATCATAATGTATCATTAGGGGAATGAAAACTAAAGCTACAATAATGATGCAGTGTATTGACTTAGGACAATTAAAATTGCAAAAATACAACAAAAAAAATCTTGATAATTCCAATTGCTGGTGAAAATGTGGGGCAACATATTTCTAATTGAGATTAAGGACAAAGCAAGCACATGTCCATCACAACCTCTATTCAAAATGCCAGTATTATTATAAGGCAAGAGAAAAGCATAATGATTACAAAATAAGACATAAATTATCAATATTCACAGTTGACATAATAATCTACCTAAAACACCTAAGAGAGCATACTAGTCAACTCTTATGATTTCTGGATACAAATCGCTGTTTTAAATGATTTCATTATTGCATATCAATAGCAAATTTTATAAATTTTTAAAATTGGTACTACTTAAAATAGCCCCAATACTATTTCACCTTTAAAAAGACAGGAAGTTTGTTATTTTCAACATGTATGATATTGGAAAACATGTTAAGTGAAACAAGCTAGACAAGGAAAGATGTATACTACATATTCTCACTTACACACAGAATCTAAACCTTTCCAACTCCAGTAGAGAGAAGATAGTATCACAGGCCAAGAAGCCAGGGAGAATAGGAAATGATAGTCAGAGGGTACAAAGCTTCAATTAGACCAAAGGAATGAAGTTTTTGTTTTGTTTTGCTTTTATGTTGAAATTTATTATACAGCACATTGAATATAGCAAATAATGTGTATTCCAAATTACTGCTAGTAATTTTCAAATGTTCTCATCACAAAAAAATAAGTATTTGAGGAAATGGATTTGTTAACTAATTTGATTTAATTATTTCACAACATATTCATAAACCATAACATCACTTCATATCCTGTAAACAGACACAACTATAATTTGTCAGTTTATAATTTAAAATAAATATTTTAGAAACAGTCCCAAACTATCACATATAAATTAATGCAAGATTTGGAAGATCTCTACCTTAAAACTACAAAACATTATTGAGATAACTTAAAGGTCAACATAAACAAAGTGAAAGTGAAATGCTATGTTTATAGATTGAAAGTTTCAATATCACAAAGATTTTAAATGTTCCCTAAACTCATTTAAAACCTCAATGCAATACCAAAAAGAAGCATGGGTTTTTGCACAAATTGACACTGTTAATAAAATTTCAGTGAAAATGCAAAGATTTGAGTCTATCTAGGAATATCTAGGATTTCAAGATAGGAAGCTCTAGTAATTAGTTCAGAATGGTAATAACACAAGGATAGGAAATGTGACAAACAGAACTAAAATTGGAATATATAAACAGGTTCAAATATATATAGTCACCCAATGTGCCTTAGAGGTGATATGCCAATGCAGTAGGGAGTGTGAGCTTTCCTGTAAATGGCACTGGGTCACTTGAATGTCCACATGAAACAGAATGAGATACTTGGCTCTCTTCTTTCATCAGACCTACATACATAAAATTTAAACCAAATGGTAGACCTCACTGTGAAATCATATAAAAAAGCTTAAAACAAAAGCACAGAATATCTTCCTGGACTTTGAGGATAGATTTTTTTTTTTTTAAACAAGACACCAAAAACACTAACCATAAAAGAAAAATCACAAATTGTATTTATTGAAAGCATAAACTTCTGTTTCCCAAAATACCCCCATGAAAAAACTAAAAGGAACCAGGCACGGTGGCACATGCCTGTAATCCCAGAGGCTCCAGAGGAGGCTGAGGCAGGAGGATCAAGAGTTCAAAGCCAGTCTCAGTACAAGCAAGGCACTAAGAAACTCAGTGAGACCCTGTTTCTAAATAAAATACAAAATAGGACTGGCGATGTGGCTCAGTGATTAAGTGCCCCTGAGTTCAATCCCTGGTACCTGTCCCCCCCCCCCAAAAAAAAACAAAGAAAAAACTAAGTTTACCCATACTGGAAGGTTAGGAAAGAGAAAGACAGAAGACCTTGCAATGTATATATACAGTAAATAACTGGTATCCAGAATAAAGAACTCAGTAAGAAGAAGTCAGACAACTTAATGCAAAATAGGCAAAGATAGACATTTCTCAAAATAAAATATGCAAATGACCAAGAATCATGTAAAAAGCTACTGAATTTCATTAGTCATAAAGGAAGTATAAATCAGAATCACAAAGAGATGTAGCAAAACATACACATGCCCTAGCATAGCTAAAATGAGAAGATTGGGAATACCAAAAATTCGTAATGATGTAAAGCAACTAGACTTCTCAAACAAACAGTATTAACTGATAAAACCATTTTTAAAAACTCTTTGTCATTCATTTATCCTTTGTAAATCAGGGGAGTGATTACTCTTAGGGCTTATGGGGTATTGTATGAAAGAGCACAACAGGGATTCTGAATGCTGGAAATGCTGTATTTCTTCATCCGGGTGCTAGCTGCATGAGCACACTCATTCTGTGAAAATTTGACAAGCTGCACATTTACAATAGCATACGTACATTTTCCCAAACATATGTATGGATTCAACTAAAATTTTTTTAAATAGCAAGTTGCAAGTCCTTTTCAACTTTCAGATTGACCTGATTTGATTGTGACTGTGTTAATTTTCCAAGTACTATAAGGCAACAGATTTAGTCTTTCATGCTCTATGGATAAATGGATCCTTCCTGCAAAAGGCAACAATTTTCCCATAATCTCTGTAACTAGATGATCTCTTGCTGGGCAAACCACACAGAAACTTCTGTAACTTTCATTTCAAATTTTTAAAAAGACTTTTGGGTAGTTTATTTTCTTGATTTGACTATGGGAGCTCATGCTGCCACATAGCTGTGTTAAATCTAAGAAAATACACCTTATCTGCTCAGACAGACAATGCAGCTGACCTCCAAGTGTCACAGGGGGTGTGACAGAGCAAGAAATTTGAATATAAAAATATAAAATGTTAAAATGGTACTGTACAGGAAATTCTTTCAATAACTAATTGAGAACAAAAAAAGAAATGGTTTTGTTAACTGAGGCTATGCATATTTTGCCTAACATAGTTTGGGTTCAGGCTATGGTAATGAAAAAGATAATGGGGTTTTGTGAGGAGGCATTCTGGTCTTTGGCTTATCCTCAAATGCCCTCCATGCTTTTCCTTGGTTGACCCCCCATGGCCTCCTAGGAGAAGTACCATGGTTACATCCTTCCCGCCGTCTCCAGGGTCAAGTCACATTTACCTTCTATTCAGCACAGAGAACACAGGCAAGACACAGAGGATAAAGAAAAATCAAAGTTGGTGACATGGGTACTACTGTTTGTGCATGGAGGTTAAGGGCTGTCAGGGGACACACAGATTTAGGGAATTCTGACTTCGACTTCATTCTAAAAGTTTTGCTACTTCATTTTGAAGTGGCTAGTATTTTATTAGTCTTATGTAAGTGAAATTTTAGTTACATATTGGACAAAATATTATTTATGGGTGGGGCTTTTCAACATCTCATTGATTAGCCCCTTTATATCAATTTATAGAAAATATTTGTTTCATGTTCTTTAGCTCATTATCTCTTCTTTTGAACGTTGTAGGAACACTTGGAAAAATGGTTTGCTTCCATGGGCCGCACAATTTTGTGTTTATATTATGTATGTGCAGTCACCTCTTTTAAAAAGCCACATCAACATTATTGCCTGTTTTGTCTTCGTCATAGACATTTGTGCTAATGTCCATTATTATAATAGTTGTTTTAATTAATCATTTTAATACAATGACTGTCATTTTATAAGTTGATACATTATAATTTTACCTAGAAGCCTTTGCTATTATAACGGATTTAAATATTTGAACCATATATATATGATGTTACTGTTTAAAAATTTTTTATTTTAATTTTGACAGATTAAAAAGGTGCAACCTAATTTTTAAAATATACACATGAAAAAACAGGTAAAGTGTGTTGGTCAGTCTTTCATTGCTGTGACCAAAACACTCAGCAAGAACAACTTAGAGAAGGAAAAGTTTATTTTGGCTCATAGTTTCAGAGGTTCAGTTGGACTCCATTGCTCTGGGCCCAAGAGAGGCAGAACATCATGGTGGAAGAGCTTGGCAGAGGAAAACTGCTTAGGTCATGGCAGCCAAAGAGCAAAGAGAGTGATAGGTTCCAGGGACAAAATATAAAATATAAACCCCAAAGGCATGTCCAGAGTATACTACTTCCTCCAGACACACCCTACCTGCCTTAAACTACCACCCAGTACCATCGTCCTTTTAAATTTACAATCCATCAAGTAGATTAACCACTGATTCAATTACAATTCTCATAATCGAATCATGAGCTTTCAGGGGACACTTCATATGCAAACCACAAGATAATGATAATTTTCCTTAATTCTGTTCCTCTAAACTTCTATAGATATAAATATTATAGATATTTCTTTGCTTAGCAAGTCAAAAGGAAATTTAATGTAGTCTCTAAAATAGTCTCAAAGTATATAAAGTAGAAATTAATAACTTCATCAGAACGGACTATCAAATTCATCATCATAAAAGGAGGTTTAAACATAAGTTTCTTGATAAGTAACAGATTGAGGAAATCAAATTTATAAACTAAGTAGACACTTTGAGCACTAATGTTAATGAGATTGATCAAGTAGACATATGTATATAAAACTGGATATTATACATTGTTTTCACACACACAGGAATCTTTTTCAATAATTGACTATGCTTTATAACAGACAAATTTCAACAAAATGCCAGCCTTAGAAACAATGCGCTGTGATCGTCAAATGATTAAATTAAGAACAAAGACTTTTTCAAGGCAATGAGAAAAAAAATTAAGAATTTCTAAGGGAATATTATGAAAGGGGATATTGGAGGAGAGATGGAGAGGAGGGGTCAGTAAGGGTAGAATGGAGGACAAACATGATCAAAGCACAATACGTGCACATATGGAAATGTCACGGTGAAACCTGTTAAGCTGCATAAGTAATATGCATTAATAATTATAAATTTTAAAGAAATATGTCTAAATAAACAATGGCTTACAGAAATCAATATATAAAAATAACGAAATTTATAGATGTGAAATATAAATTCAGATACCACAGATGAAAACATATTGGATGCACATCAGCTTACATGAGAAAAGAAGAAAGCATGAAAATCTGAAGTTGATTGGTATAACTCTTAACATATCAATGAAAAAAGGATATACAGATCATTTTAATAGATGCAGGAAAAAGAGAAAATTTCATCTCTGAAATTGAACATACAAACATAATTTTGTAAAAATTTAAGAAAAACTATATGTTATAAGCTAAATTGTATTCTCCCAAAATTTCTGCTGAAACTCTAACCCCCAATATTTCAGAAAATGACTGATTTTGAGATGAGGCCTTTAAAGAGGTGATTAAACTAAAATGAAGTCCTTTATTTGGGCCTTAACTTAAAAGAAGAGGAAATTGGCACATAAAATGAGACACCAGGGACATATGCACACAAAGAAAGACCACGTGAGGAAATTGAGAAGGCAGAGACCATGTGAGGACACAGCAAGGTGACCACATACAGACCAAGGAGAGAGTCCTCTGAAGAAACCAGGCCTGCTGATACCCTAATCTTGGGCTTCCAGTCTTCATAACCATGAGAAAATGAATTTCTGTGGTTTAAGCCAGTTAGTCTGTATTTTCTTAAGGTAACCCTATCAAACTACAGCAGAACATGTTTTAAAAATATAGAGTAAATAGCCTGTTTTATACTGAAATATTGGAAAGCAATTCCTCCAGGTTTAGGGACAAGGCTAAGATAGCTGTTGGAATCTCTTATTCTTATTTACCCAGGTCCTAGTCAATGACATAAAGAATGAAAACAAACAACATGGTTATTGAACTCAAAACAAGACACAATGCTCACACACCATTGCAGTGATATACCTTATATGTAGGAAAAATTCAAAATCAGGTAGGTTGCTAGAACAAGAGATTTTACCAAGATTGTCACCTAAGAAATCACAATGCAAAAGTTTGTTGCATTTTATATGCTGCTCACAGTTAAAAATATAATTTTGGAATGATTAAAAATACATCAAAAATGTAAATGTATTTAGGAAAGTGATTGGAATAGCTTCTTCTGAAAGTCACTGATAAAGACCTAAATAAACTGAATTGTATCTTGCTTCTGGATAAGAAAATTCAAATTCATAAAGACATCAGTTCTCTAAACTGACCACTGGAGTTGATTCAAGTCTAATCAAAGTCCCCAAAGGTCCCCTCCTGTGGGTTGCTCAATAGGGCATCAGAAAATTTATAAGCAAGAACACAGAGTGAGGAGAGCAAAATCATTCTGCAGAAGAAGGTGGAGGGACTTGTCCTGTCCAATGTCAAGGCAGACTTCAAAGCTATGGTAATTATAACAGTGCCAAGAAGCAAAAGACAGAAAAATAAAACCGAATGGCAGATAAATGAGAGAATTGAAGAGCCAGACACAGACTCAGATGTGTAGCAGCCTCAGTTGTTACACTGTGAGCATTTCTGATCAGATGGACTTCTTCAAGATGGTCCTGGAATAATTAGACATCTACATAAAACTTGGGAAATGAATCCTAATTACATAACTTACTAAAAGAAAACAGATCTAAGTAGGTTAAATATATAAATATGAAAGGAAAATATATGAGACCTATATAGATCTCTATGTAGTGAAAGATTTAAGATATGAAAATGTCAAAAGGAGCAAGTCACAAAGGAAAGATACACTCAACTACTTTAGAAAATGAGAATTCCTATGTATTAAAAAGAATATATTTGAAAAACTAAAAACTGAAAAAGGAATAGTATTATAATTAGAAAAAATATAATAAAAATTAAAAATGCCCTGGGAAAATGTGCAGAAAACTATGAACAGTTAACTTCATATGCAAGGATATCCAGGTGGCCAATGAACACGGTAAAAAGAGGTTCAACTTCATTAGTTTTCAGAGAAATGTAAGTTCAAACCAGAATGAGTTATATTCTTATTGTCTTTCATTTTTAAAAAATTAAGTATCACGGTAACAAATGTTGGTGAGGTTATAAAGCAAAGGTAATTTCATATGTTGCTGAAAACATGTAAATTGTGCAACCACTTCCCCAAAGTACTGACATTTCCCTTTGGACACTCACTAAATATATCCTACAACCCAATTGTACTACTAGCTTATATACTATTAAAACTCTTGAAAACATGCATTTTGAGACATCTATAGGAATGTTCAAAGCAGTTAAAAAATAAAAATCACCAAAATATCTCATGAGAACAAATCATGGTATATATGAAAAATGAATGAACTATGGCTGCACACATCAACACACATGAAACTGATTAATAATTATAGTAAGTAAATTCAGATAATATAAGAATATATCCAATGTCATTTAATGTACGTACAGTACAAAACAAAACAAACAGGCAAAAGCTGACCGAAATTTAGCATAAGTTTACAAATATATGTGTTAAAATCATAAAGAAAACAAAAAGTAATTAACACGAAATTTAACAGATTGATAATTTGAGAGGGAGGGAGTAGAATAACTCTAAGGAGGGACATACATGAAGATTCTAAAATCAAGTAATGTTCTTTTTCTTTATCTGAGTGGTAAACATAGATATTATTATCTAGAATTTTGATATTATTATCTAGAAAATTTACCAAGACAAAAATGGTGAAAAGAATTCAAAACCACCAACACAGCCAGGTTCAGATAATTTAGAAATGTAAATACATTCAATCCTTAAAGTGAAAGATAATGCAAGCAATTAAAAATTTTCCTGAAGAAGGAATATTTCCAGAACATTTTGTAAAGACCAGCTTAACCTAGATAATGAACTAAAAAAAAGACAGTATAAACTGTAATAATGTAGAAACCCAACCAAACGTGAATATTGGTGCAGAAATATTTACCAAAACATTAGCAAACAAAAATCTAATAGCACTACCTCCTTATAATAAAGAATGTTAAGATATTTGGTAGTCTATTAAATATATCATCAGATTAATAAATCAAAGGAAAAATTATGATTATAGCAATAAGTGATGGAAGGACATTCAGTAAACATGAAGAAAAATAAAGAAAAACATTTTAATGGACTTGGTGATTGTCATTTCCTTAATGAAAAGAGTAAATGGAATGAAATGCTGAATGTTCATTTGCAGCATTCTCATAAGGAATAGGACTGGCTTGCTCACCTCACCAGGCTTACCTCCTGTTGTCCAAGACCAGTTTTTCTGTCTTCCTCTATCCTCACTATGGCATGCTGCCTATTGAAGGAGCCCTTCGAGACATATTCTTTTCTATTCATTTCCTATTCATTTTCTTTAAGTAAGCTCTTTATTTTAGAATAATCTTAGATGTACAGAAAAGTGTGGAAGATAGTACAGAGTTCCCATTTAACCACTCTCCTGTTAACTGACGTGGTACATTTGTCACAATTCATCTGTGTGGAAGGATTCTTACTAACACTTTATTCAGATCTCATTTTTGTTACTTTCTTTCTTCTTCAGAATCCCGTTATGCATATGCTATGTCAGGTTGAGTTCTGGTGTCCCCTTAGTCTCCTCAGGCATTCCTTGTTTTTGATGACATTGACAGTTTGAGGGGGTACTGGTCAGGCGTAGTGCAATATGCCCATCTGTTGAAATTCATCTAATGTTGTTCTCATAACTAACCTGAGGTTCTGAGTTTTGTGGTGGAAGACCACCAGGTGTGCTTCTCATCCTGGCATATTAGAAGTACTCGCTGTCAGCATGCCTTATTTGTTGAGACTGACTGTGTTATGGGGCGCAACTTAAGAACAGACCGATCACCATTGAGAAGTCCAAATTTGAGAGTCTTTGTTAAGCCAGCTTGCTGACTGTCTCACACAATGCCCCAAAAAATGGCTATTGGGAGAACAGCCCCAATCATAGTGTTGCAGGGGTTCTTATACCAAAAATCACATCAATCATAAGTGTCTGTTTCTATGATTCGAAATTATAAACTAACATCATGAGATCATCAGCAGAGGGAGAAGTGGGTCAAAATGACCTTTACCTAGGTACAAACTAAAGAATGGTTACTAACATCCACACAATCACCGTTCACATGGTACATTGTTTAGGAGCAATAGAAATCAAAAGAGAGCAATTTTTCATTACATAAGAATTGTCATTTTTGTATTGCTAAACATGTCACGCTAAGCAACTGATGATGGGCAGAGGTGGGGTGTTCCTATGGGAGAAGCTAAGCAATTATTGATGGGTACAGGGACCGGGTATTCCCATGGGAGAAGCTTATTTCCTACATAACATGGAGTCTCAAAGCAAAATGGAGTCTGTCCAGTCATTTCCCCCACAGTCTCGACTATAACATTCCCATGGAGCCAAATCTGTCAGCCCATCACAACTGTGGTCACCTGACCATGGTGCATTTGTCATGCTTTCCCAGTATGAAGTTTCTCTTTTTTTCCCCTTCCCATACTGGGCTTTTTTGCAGGGAAGATACCATATACAGCCCACGCTCGTAGATAGTTCAGTTCCATTTCCTTTAGGGCAGAGTATCTCTAAACATAAATTATTTGGAAGTCTTCACAACAAAGTTATTCATTCATTCCTTCTTGTTTATTTCCTCAATTATTGTTACAGTGTTACTCGTGGATATTTATTTTATACTATTATGATGAGCAAATGCTATTTTATTTTATTGCTCAAGTTGTTCCAGCTTTGATCACGGGGAACTCTTCCTGTTGGCTCCACTGTCAATTTGACATTTCCTCATGTTTGTGGATCATGTGGGTTTGTTTTTGTTCACTTTTAAGTTTTTGAATACTTCTTTTTTTTTTTTTTTTTTTTTTTTATTACAAGATGTTCCAGTTTCATCTTGTACGTTTTCTGTCCCAGCCTAGTGTTAGCCATTTCTCCAAGTGGTCCTGATTCCTTTTATTGCAGGATAGTATTAGAAACCAAGATCTTGGTGCTATGTGCCCCATTAAGTTAGTTCCATAGATAAGCTGCATATTTACTCTATGTTGATGCTTTCTACATTAAAAAGTATAAGACTTTTGCCACACCCTCAAGATCTGATTTTTGGGGGGAATTGATATCACTCCTACTGAGAATGCATGTCTTAGAAAATCTTAAAGCAATAAAAGAAAGTCAAATAAGATAGACAAATGTTAAGGAAAATTATTTCTTGAAAATTATAATCTTTATACCTAGAAAATAAAACACAAAAAAATCAAATAAGAATTCATGTCTATGGTATATAAAAATTCTATCATAAAATTCAGAAACACATCATGTTGTAAAAGCAGATAGAAAGCAATATACAGTCAATGCCTAATATCTGATGCTATTGGTTTCTGGGCTCCCTACAGATACTGAAATCTGTGAGTGCTCAATTCTGTTAAAAAATTTGCATGTAGGGGCTGGGGAGATAGCTCAGTTGGTAGAGTGCTTGCCTTGCAAGCAAAAGGCCCTGGGTTTGATCCACAGCACCCCCCCAAAAAAAAAAATTTGCATGTAACATACACATATCCTTTGGTACACACTGTCATCTCTAAATTACTTATAATATCTAACACAATGTATCTTTTAATAAAGCTAGATTGGCATGATAGGCTATTTATTAAACAAATAAAAATGAAAAACTAGATTCCTGTCTCATTTTTGCCCAGAAATAAATTTCAGCTGAAACCACCATTTGGAAAAAAAAAAAAAGGAAGGAAAGAACTGTAGCTGTATGAGATGTTTAAAATGGGTACTTTTACCACATAGAAGGAATGGGAAAGTCCTACCCAAACCTGACACAAAATTTCCATTTTATGTCTGAGAAATGCATGCCATTTGATTATACAACAACAAAAACTTTTACCAAGATTAAAAAAAATTCTCAAATCAAAGTGAAAAAGCAGACACACATAGCTAAGCCTTTTTATAACAATGTTAATTGACTTGCATTAATTATCAAGAACTCTCATCGAATCAATAAGAAAAGGAGAGTGATTCATTAGGAATGTGGACAAAAAATAGAATGGCTTAGGAACATATTATAAGATAGTCAACTTATAATTTAAAATGTTTAGCTGGCCTGGAGGAAGAGAAACCCGAGCAGGGCTAGCTGGCCGCTGGGCTATGGAGCCCACATTCTTCTGTTTAGGGCCTCAGCTTCTTGCAGACCTGTCTGATACTTACAGTGCTTTCTAGGTTCCAGTAATGACTGTCTTTTCTTGCCACTCTAGACCTCCCAGTTTTAATAATAACCTGATATTTTTGTTCCTTAACCGGGATACCCTGATTTTCTTCAGTTACCTCTTTTGAATAAATCAATTTTCTGTTAGAATCCCAGTATGTATACTTCTCCAGCACTATCCGAAAGAAATGTGTTACAAGCAACAAAGGCAAGTCTCAAATAGTTTTAAATTCTCTATTGGCCATGTTTAAAAAGTTACTTATCTTAAAATTGATTTAACTAAATTTTATATTTATTTAACTCAATATATCCAAAACATTATCATCTCAGCATATAATTAATATTAAAATTGAGATATTTTATACACTTTTTAAAATTAAGTCTAGTCTGTATTTTAAACATAGGGAGACAGAGCTCAGAGCTCATTCTCCTGGGGGTTATCTTAGGGCCATTCCTGAAAACAGGACTTTCTTGCAAGTGTGCATAATTTGAGCATGTCAGGACTGCTAAGTCAACTGTTTCTTGCCCTGTAGTTTAGGAAAAATTATTAAAAAAAAAAAATAGGAAAGAAGCAGAAAGACTAAAAACTCTAAAGATTAGAAGAAAAATGAGGTAAATAAATGTAAAAAAATAATAATAATAGTGGTCATGGTCCATTTTCTATTGCTATAACCGAAGACCGCAGACTGAGTAATTTATAAAGAATAAAGGTCCATGAAGCTCGTGTCTCTGGAGGCTGGGAGGTTGAGAGGCCAGAACTAGTGAAAACCTTCTTGCTAGTGGAGACTGCAGAGTACAGGGTATCTATCCCATGGCAAGATAGAGCATACAGGAGAGGCAAAGCCAACCTGACTTCTATAACAGACATATTCTGGAGAGAGCCCATTAGTCCATGGATCTATTAATCCATGAAAGGATTAGTACTTTCATGAGGGCAAATCCCTCGTGACCTAAAACATCCCACCTGGTCCCACCTCTTACTATCCCACAAAGAGGATTAAAACTCAGCAGGAGATTTGATGGGGACATTTCAAACCGTAGCATCAACACACGTCACAGTAATTAAATATCAATAGCAAGATGGAATAGAAAAAAAAATAACACAGGGAAATGAAAGAAGGGAAACCACTTGTAAACAAACAAACAGCAGGCCTCCAGATGAGACGTTTATGCTGAGAAGAGAGATCTGGAGACACTCTCTTGCCTCAGCCTCTCTCCTGGCTTCACATGCCCGGCGCGGTCTTTAGTTCTTCCAGTATATGTCAGATGGAGCCCCACCAGGTCTGAGAAGCCTTCCTCCCCCGGAGGCCTCAGCCAGCTATCATCAGACTAGGTCCATGCTTTCCTATGCCCAAGGGCCTAGTTTCCACTAGGAAGCTTGCTGGCTTCTGTCATGCTTATAAATTATGCAGCACATCCATGCATGAAAGTTGATGGTTTGCTGCTTCCCTAATCACCTTCCTTGCCATCTTAGTCATTTTCTCGCTGTGCAACACCTGTTCTTTGTGTCCAGCCTCCCTCCACCTTCATGTATCCACGGGAACACAGAGATTGTCCATCCAGAGCAACAAGAAGCCTAATGAACACCATGACACTGTGGAAAGGAAATGTCTGAATGCTTCCACGCTAACCTTCAGGAACTGGGACAAATGAAAGGGAAGAGTGGCTCAGGCCTTGAGAGCAGTTATGTTCCACCGCAGAGTGAAAAATGCATTTGCTGAAAGCAAACTGCTATTGCTTATGAAAAGCTATCAGGGCTCTGAGTCCAATTAGAGGGGAAAAAAAAATCAATAGTGATTCACTTCCTTGTTAGAGGAATCGATTTTCCTGATAAAGTTCACAATATTTTTAGAGTTTGTCTTAATCATTTTCTGGCAAAATGGCACAGCTCCAACTCTAGCAAATCATATAGTTAAATTGAGATGAGTGGTTTAGCGATGCAGGGAGTTACAGATCGATCTCATCAAAGAGCACAATGCATCCCTCAGAATGAGAGCGAAAAAATACCTCCCAGTCATCCCACACTCGCCACACATTCAGATGTTTATTTTATCTCTTTAAAAAATCTAGTTAAAGATCAGGGTTTTCTAGGTTGTATTTGAGTTTAATATCAAAAGAGATATTTAGTTTCATTTTTATTCTTCTGACAAATCAAACTGTGCCCTTGCATTTTGAAGACCTGGGTCTGAGTTTCAGCTCTCCCCCGCCCCTCTCTCGCTCTCTCTCTTTTTGCAGGCTGCATGACCTTGAGAAAATCATTTCGCTCTGAATTGTTTCTCCGTCTTCTTTGAAAAGAGATTAGGTTTGCCATTGTGTGTGCCTGATATATATGGGGCTATTATGATTTAGATATGAGGTGTCCCCCAAAAGCTCATGTGACATAGTGCAAGAACATTCAGAGGTGAAGTGATTAGATTATGAGAGTTGTAACCTGATCGGTGGATTAATCTACTGATGGATCAGCTTGATGGTAACTGTTAGTAGGCAGGATGTGGCTACAGGAAGTAGGTCACTGGAGGCCTTTGACCATCATGTGAACTTGGGGTTTATATTTTTGCCCCTGGTGAACAGAGCTCTCCCTCTCTCTCTCTGCTTCTTGGTTGTCGTGCCCTGGGCTGCTTTCTTCTGCCACACCCTTCCACCATGATGTTCTGCCTCACTTAGGGCCCAGAGTTACAAAGTCCTCCATTCATCGACTGAACATCTGAAATTGTAAACCAAAATAAACTTAAAATTCTCCTCCCCTTAATTGTTCTTGTCAGGTTTTGTTTGTTTGTTTGCTTGTTTTTTTGCTTTTTTTAAAAAATTTAGTTATAGCAACAAAAAAGCTGACTGAAACAGTGCCTGTACAAAAATTATATGTAATTCAACAATTACATGTTGCAGGCACTGATTCAAGTGCATCAATCCATTTAACCCACACAGCCATCCAACAGAAAGCTATCATTATCATTGTGTTTGATAGATGAGGACACAGGGACTTAGAGAGTTTTCAGTACTTGGCCCAATCTTAGTCACCATACTTCTAGAATTGTCCCTCTTAATCTGCTTCTGCTTTCTAGTTCTAAAAAGCAAAAGCTTTAATGCAGATATGACTCACCTTTTCTCAAACATTAACCATTGTTCTTTCCTTGACAAATATCTCGGCGAATAAACTACTAACCTCCCCTATTCTTTCTGCCAAAATATCTTCATCCTGCTAGAAAACTGGGGCTGTCAACATGTTAAATCAGTTATAGGATATTTGGAGTTCTCTCTCCCTGAATAAAGAATTAAAAGATTCTTTCCATGGTCAAATAATAGCAGTCATAATTAACATCAGCAGAAAGTTGATTAACACCAGTAACAAAAGGTACACTTGATGGTTAATTTTATGTGTCATTTTGATTGGGCTAAGGGATGCCCAGATAGCTGGCATAACATTATTTCTGGGTATGTCTTTGAGGGTGTTTCTAGGAGGAGGTTAGCATCAGCAGACAGAATAGAGATCACCCTCACCAATATGGGCAGGCATCCATCCTTCAATCTGTTGAGGACCTGAAAAGAAAAAAATTGACAGAGGAAGGCTAAATTGTCTCTTTTCTTGAACTGGGACATCCCTCCCTCTTCTACCCTTGGACATCAGAGGTCCTGGTTCTCAGAACTTTGAACTCCAGGATTTATATCAGTGTCCCTCTTGTCCCCACCCATATATCCTATTGGATCTCTTTCTCTGTAGAGCTCTAACTCCATTGGCATTTCCAGATGAAGCAGATACATGACATGAATACTGCCAGGCCCCTAACCCACCATCCATGGAAGATCAGAACACTCTGCTCTAAGAAACCACCATCAGTTGTCTGGAGTAGGCATGAGAGAATTATCTCTATCATTCTGGAGAGTTCAGTGGCACAGTGGACAATAAGGTAGAACAAAGAGAGGGCCAAAGAAGACACTGGTAAGCAACATGGAGGATGGGTTAGCCACATTCCTGCAAAGGAGAGGTGGTCACATCAAGACTTTGTCTGAAGTAGCCAGGACATAGAATGTAACAGGAATCTTGTCTTATTCATCACTCTATACCCAGTACCCAGTATAGTGTCTAGTAATGCCTCAGTGAACATTTGCAGGATGAATATCTATCTACTTGACCCAGTGACAACAGTGAGATAACAATTCTAAGCAGAGACAGGAAATTGCAAATCCTGAACCAGATTGTTTACAGAACTGCTATGGTTTCTGACTTCTACGAGTTAGATTCTGCTAGGACTTTGAATCCAACCAGAACTTTGAGTTGACATTGAAGAACTCTTTGAGTAGACTGAGCCAAACTGGATGTCTATTTAGAGTAGTTGAGAAGAAATTAGGGAAGAGTAAGAGCAATCACTAGAAATCAAATACTGGATAACTCCTTATAATACATTATTAAAATTACTGCTCTAGATATAATCAAACTAGCTTCTTGTGTAATAGAATTTTACTTTAAATCACTGTGCTCTCAGATGAGCCTATTTAAATCTCTTCCTTGAGAAGAGATTCTATTGTTTTGAGATATTCCATCAGGAGAGCCTGGGTAACCTGGGTGGTAGCTTCCACTGACTATGGGTTTATCACAAGTTCCTGAAGCCCCTCTATGGGACTCTGCTCTAGAAAATACTCTATGGTGGAAATACAATATTCTAGGCTGAATAAATTGAGAAATACTTCACCTTATACTTTTCTTTTGACAATTTTCATTTCACATTAGCTTATAAAATTTTCTGGGGAGTTCTTTTCCAGAACTTCTCAAATTGTTCAGTTACAGAGATTTCTTTTTCGTGTAATACCTAGCAGCATCCCAAAGGGTAGGAGAACAAACAATAGACTAAAAATCAGATAATTCTGAGTCCTGGTCCTAAGTCCTAAATACACAGTGCTAAATGTGTCACTGGCAAGTTACTTACACTTTACAGGCCTGGGTTTTCACTGTTACAACATCTACCACAGCCAAGCTGTGAATGATCTAAATAAGATGACATATGGGGAAATTTTGCTGTAAATAATGAACTATTACCCAAATGCTAAGTGCTATCATCAGTTCAGTTCTTTGAACATGAAATATGAGAAATAGTTTCTCAACTGCAGAACACATTTGTCACTCTTGTCATTCATATAACCCTCTTTAAAGCCAAGCTCTAAAATGGGTGTGGTGGTGCACTCCTATAATCCTAGTGGCATGGGAGGCCGAGGCAGGAGAATTACAAGTTCAAAGCCAGCCTCAGCAACTTAGAAAGGCCCTGAGCAATTTAGCAACACCCTGTCTCAAAATCAAATATAAAGACCTGGGGACTTGGCTCAAAAGTTGAGGGTGCCTGGATTCAATCCCTAGTATCAAAAAAATAAAATAAAATAAAAGACAAGCTCTACTCCTATTTTTTCCCTATCATCTAACTCACTACAAAAAAAGAAAAATGGAAGGAAGGAAGGAAGGGAGGGAGGAAGTACAGAGAAAGGAAAGAAAAGAAAAGGAAAGGAGGGGAAAGAAAATGAAAAGAAGAAAAGAAAGAAAGAAAATACAAACAGCACAATAATTGAAGCCCATTAAAGGTTTTTCTCCTTTATAATCAAATGACATAAATTTCATTCACTCTTGGCATTTTAAGTTACTGCCCTAAAAACCTAATTTTACAAATCCCACAAGTGCTATTTGAGACTAAGATTTAAATTAAACATGCATAAGCCTACAATTGTTCCAACAAATTGATGTACCCACGTACCTGCATGTGGAAAATCATGTTCCCGGAGTTCAGCATGTCTCAGTTTTTTTTATTCTTGACTCATCTTCTCATTACCTGCTTTTATTTTAACCCCCTATTGTTGCTATCATGTTTCATAGCTCCCATACATATTCTGAAACACTGATGTTTCACTACTGTGTGACACATTAAGATTGAAAATTCAGCATGATAGAAATTGATTTCCAGACTCGAGGAGTTTAATGTTCAAAGTACCATCAAGAATCTTCTTCTAATACCCAAAATAGGCAGGTCCCAAAAGACAGAAAGCATTAGTGGTGGCCAGGTCTGGTGGATGGGGGTTGGGGAGTAATTGCTTAATGGGTACAGGGTTTTCTTTGCGAATATTAAAATATTTTGGAACTTAATAAAAGAGGCAACAGCATAAAAAAAATAAAAAAAATAAAAAGAATCTTCTTCTGTGCCAGGCACTGTGGCACACACCTGTAATCCCAGTGACTTGGGAGGCTAAAGCAGGAGAATCAAGAGTTCAAAGCCAGACTCAGCAACTTAGTGAGGCACTAAATGACTCAGCAAGACCCTGTCTCTAAGTAAAATATAAAAAGGACTGGAGATGTGGCTCAGTGGGTAAGCACCGCTGGTTTCAATCCCTGGTACCAAAAAAAAAAAAACAACTTCTATTGAGTGTGTGTGTGTGTACATGTGCATCAGAAAACTATGATCTGAAGGCCAACCCCTGATTTTCTTCCTGTATTTAGATAGCCTGAATGATGAGCATAGTTTATATTTTTTTAATGTTTGTAAGGGAGGGAGAGGAATATTTCATGACAAATGAAAGTTAAATGAATTTCAAATTTTATTTGTTGGGAGGGAGAGGAGTATTTCATGACAAACAAAAGTTACATGAAATTCAAGTTTTATTTCCATGTAGCCACACCATTTTGTTTACATAATGTCTGTGGCTGCCTTTTTTGACACAGCAGCAAAATTAATTGAATAGTAGTGACAGAGACTCTATGGCCTGAAATATTTACTCTCTGACCCTCTATAAAGAAGAAGTTTGTTGACCCTTGCTGTATGCTCATACTTTAATACAACATGCATGAGAAAATAGTTACTCCACTAAGCAGACATCTGGGGACTAAGTGATTTTTTGAGAATAAGTTAGTTTGCATTTCAATTTTTCCTATGCTAGAAGGCAATATGGCTTAGTGCAAGTCTCAGGGCTTTGGACCAGGGGTGAGACTACCTCTAGTTTTAGCACTTGACTGTCCTTGGATAAGTCATTTGAATATTCTCATTCTCAATATTCTTATCCATAAAATCAGACTCAAATGGAATTTCAACCAGTGCTTGCCACAGAGTCGTCTTCTGATAAATATCATTTTGCTTTCTCAGCATCCCAGCAAAGATTTTGGACCACAAAGAAGGCATTGCAAATGGACTCCAGCAATTCATTTTGCAGTCTTGACCACAAAACAGTTGAAAAGTAAAGAGCAGACAAGCCCTCAGTCTATTTCCTGCAGTTGCTTCTCAGCACTTCTCAGGTCCGGCTGACAGAAGAATAATACATGTTAGACAAATTCCTTAATTTAGCCCTTCTTTCTTGTAAACAATTATCTAACTGAACATGCTTCTCACTGAAAATGTGCTTCAGCAGTACACCTCCAGCCAGCATCCTCCATCAGCCCTGCTCAGAGGGAAACCCTGGAGCACACTGGCTCAGCATCCCCACAGGTGGGTAAGAGGTGGAAGGCAGGACACAGCTGGAGAGTTTGTCTTCTAACTGCTTCCACAAATCAAACAATGACACAAACACTCCATTGCTGCTCCAACTCGCAGTGCTGTGAACACGAGAGGCTGGGCCTGGTCCCTCCGCTCAAGTACTCTTAGGCCTACAGCAGTTTCATAACAACAGCAAAGGGAGGGACTACCCTAAAGAAAAAGCTAATCAAAGGAGAAACCAAGCCCAGTTAAAAACCAGAAGTAAACCAAAGTGACCAGGAATACAAATCATATCTCAATAATAACCCTGAAGGTTAATGGCCTGAACTCATCAATCCAAAGACACTGACTGGCAGATTGGATTCAAAAGAAAGACTCAATAATATGCTGCCTTCAAGAGACTCATCTCATAGAAAAAGACATCCGTAAAAGGAAGGGAAAAAACCTACCACGCGCACAGACTCAGTACAAAGCAGGGATTTCCATTTTCATATCAGATAAAGTGGACTTCAAGCCAAAGTTAGTCAGAAGGGATAAAGAAGGACATTTCATACTGCTTAAGGGAACCAGAAATTAGCAAGGCATAACAGTTATAAGTATTTATGCCCCAAACAACAGTGCATCCATGTACGTCAAACAAATCCTTCTCAATTCCAAGAACAAAATAGACCACAACACAATAATACTGGGTGACTTTAACACACCACTTTCATTATTCATGATTGTATTACTTTGGAGTCCCAGGGAGATGCTATGATACCTCACCCAGATCCTCTTTATCAGGATGGCATGAACGTCCCCCAACTTGGGTGAGAAATTGATGCTACAGGACACTGGTCAGGAGAACTGCCTTTGGACAGAAACTCGTGGTTCAGTGTCTACTCTCATCACTCAGGAGCAGCCCAGAGCCAATGGATAACTGATAGAGGTGTGCAACAGCTTGCTGCCACCGTGAGGCCACAACCCCGCCTAGCTCTTTGTGCTGTGGAGCCTCCTGCCATTGTCTCCATCAGATCAGGCCTAAACTAGATCTTTCCTGACACCACATCCCTGCTCAGCTCCTTTGCCTTCCCCATGTCTAGCCTTCAGCTTCTCCTCACAGTGTTCTGAACTGAACAGTGCTTTCTCATTCCATCTTATTCTCTGCTTCCAAGAAGCCGAACCTAAGTCATTCCCCCTGAGTCACCAAAAGAGCACAGGACTGTGCCCCAAAGGGACATGCTCCTCCTCTGAGTCAGACTAGACATGGCTGTCTATCACCCTCATGGAGATAATGGCTTGGCCAATTAGACCTGGAGGAGAGGCCCAGGGAAGGACTCGTGAGCAGAGAGTGAGCCTATCCCCTACCACATCCTCCCCACGACACACACACTGAGGGAAACTGGCCACCCAGCTTGTCTAATCTGTGCCTCCTAAGGGACTATGACTGACCAGGACCAGTGCCCAGCACTGAAAACCTCAAAGCAGCTCCAAAGTTGGCACAAAGGGAAGCATGACCCTTTGCAGGATTAGGCAAGATGAGAGGCTAGCAGCAAATTTAAAGCAGGCCTAGGATGAGATGACTGCTTACAGAGATTGAGCAGTCTGCCTCTCTGCCCATGATGCTGTTGGGCCTGAAGAAGTGAAGGAGCAGCCCTAACCTGATTAGTAAGGAATTGTGCCAAACCCACAGCTCTATAGGACTGAGGAGAGAGGAGGGAGACCAACGGTGAGCAGCAGGGGGACCATGATAACTGGAAGGTGTAAGTCACATCAGGGCCAGCCCCACAGGCACTCAGTCGCCAGCCCTGCCAGGGTATTAGGGATTGCCTGGGCTGTGGTCACCTGGACTGGAACAGACATTAATAAGCCCAAAGGTTAGATTCTGCTGCTGGATCAAGTGGATTTTGCTTCAGTGGCTTAAGGCTGATCAAGCAGTCAGGGAATAGAGGAAGTTTAAAGAAGATGAAAGGGAAGCTAAGGAAGTAGTCTGTCATAGTAAAAGGAATTAAGTCCTCAAAGCCAGGAAGAGCTATCCCTGCAAAACAGGACCAGAGAGCAATGGAAATTGAATTGAAGACAAGGACTCAGGTGGGACAAGAAGGAAGAAGTAAATTTAAGGGGTCCTCTGGCTTCACTCTTAGAAGAGGAAATGAGGAAGGAGCCGCTGACCAGAAAAAAAAATCTGTGACAGCTGGCATGGATTTGGGTGCTTATCCTGTTTGTTACACCTTAAATTTGTAAAAGTAATTCTATTTAAAAAGTTTATTCAATGTGAGTAAACAGGCATGAAAATACTTTCTGGGAGGTGAAAATATTCTATATATTAATTGAGATATTGGTTACATAAGGTCAACATTTGTCAAAAGTCATCTACCTATGTACTTGAACTATGTAAGTATTTCACATCCACAAATTCTAACTTACACATCCATAAATTATTTTTTTAAAAAATTGATATAATGACTATATGCTGATTATGTAATAGTAAATGTTTATTTTACCTTAATCAACTAATCAGTTACATTGTAGATTACATTCCTCTCTTTGCCGGCAGCAAATTTTGGCTTTGAGACTGCAGATTTATAAGAATTACACTGGTAGCTAATCGAGTTTAAAAAGATACTTTTCAAAGGTATCAGAGTTTTCTTGGGTGAAAAATAAAACATTTTCATTTTGTTGTAATAAACTACTGTTTTCTGAAATTTCTTTGTGAAACCCACGTGTTTATAGGAAAAAGTTGTGATGTGTATGTGAGAATTTTGAAAATTCTGAATTTCTTTTATTACTTCCAGGATGACATACAGTTCTCAAGTATACTGAATTGTAATGGGCACAAGGGAATTAATGAGAAGGTCATTGTTTTTTATATTGTATATTCTAATAGTGGGTTCTGTGTATTTTCCATAATTAATCCTTATTTCAAGTAGAAGTTTGTTTTGAAAAAGGATTTGCTGGGCCAAAGCTACGTCATGGGAAGAGGATATAGATTAATAAATATCGGCGTGCTTACAACAATAGTTGTCAAAGCAACTTTCCTCAAATGACTTTGGGAAAAAATCTGATTCTGTGGCCTCCCTGGTAAAGGGTGATTTTTTTTTTTTTTTAAGTTAGATTTTCAAATACAAATTGGAAAAGTTTTCTATTTGGAGGGGAGGCTGAATGCTTTATATTTTCATGGAAACCAATAAATTAAAAGGTGTTGAAAATATGTATAATAAAACTTGGAAAGCTTCTGTTAAGAAATCCCTTATCTTATGCTCCAATTTGGGATGTTGTTATTTCTTCATGGGTATTAATCTGTTAAAAGTAAAGTTACCACAGAATATAAACTTGGAGTGTCCTGAAATTTATTCCACTTTTAATGAAATGTTTGCTACTGTTGCTACTCTAAGGTGGTGTATTTGTCAAGATCTTCCAGAGAAACATGACCAATAAGAATGTATGTGTATGTGTGTATGTGAAGATACAGATGGTAGAAGTAGAGGTAGATTTATTTTAAGAACTTGGCTTCTATGATTATAGGAACTTGGCAAGTCTAAAATCTACAGGATAGAATGGTAAGCTGAAGATCCAGGGAAAGCTGTAGATCATATCCAGAAAGCATCAGCTGGCAGAATGCTTTGTTGCTCAAGGGAGTCAATCTTTTTCTCTTAATTCCTTCAACCGATTGGATGAAGCTCACCCACATGATGGAAGTCAATTGCATTAATCAAATTCTACATATTTTAATGGTAACTCATCTTTAAAAATCTTTCTCTGTGTCTAGATTAATATTTGAACAACATATCTTGATTCTGTGACCAAACCAAGTTATTATATAAAATTATCTGTCACAGGTATGTTGGGAGGAAGTACAGTGCATTGATGTACAAAAAAGATGGCTGGGAATTACAAGGTCTAACATTGGTCAGTGTCTACAGGTAAGGTAAATGAGAAGCAGAGGTAATGCCTACCCACTCAGGCTTACAACTTCAATGAGAGGTTTCAAACCTATCTCTGCTCAGTCAACATCATCAGGGTCATAAAGAGCTATAAATTGTATTATAAAAACATTCTCAGTGAAAGTCTTAATTTTAATGTCAAACATGTCTCAGTTGGGTAATAATAGTTCTATTATCTGATACTTTTGAATGCAGAGAATTCAGCATTAGTAAAATTTGTGTACACATTACTTTGCATATCTCAGGGCTTCTCAGAAGTTGCAACTCAACACCAGTCTGCAATAAAGATTTTTAAAAGTTGACAGTGATACCAGTGGAAAACAAAATGGAATGGGTTGGTGGTAGAGCAATTGTCGAACCTGTGCAAGGCCCTGGGTTTGATTCCAATCAGGAAAGACAGAAGAGAAGAAAAGGAAGGAGAGGAAGAATGGAGAGGAGAAGGGGAAACAGTTTCAGAGCTGTCTCCACTGAGCATCAACCCCAGTGAACTGCTCCATTTCAAAGGAACCTCTTTGGAGACACCACACAATAGCCCATGGCAGGAGGAGAGAGCAGTGTACCCGTGTAGCCATGAGTAGCAGGAGCAGCGCCTGGCATGAGAAGATGTGACTGGGGAAGTTTCTTAGAGCCCACAGAGCATCTGCTACAGATTGGGGTTCTGGGAAACAAACTGAGATAGATATTTTCACATATGGTTTTCTGAGGATTGCTCTTGGGAAGAGGGAGGGAGCAGGAAGCACAGCATAGCCATGTCAGTAGTCACTTGATGCTCAAGGGTCCCAGGGTTGGGTGAGGCTGAGAATCTGCAATAGTGCATTGAGAGATGCCCACCAGAATCCAGGCTTCACACCATTCAGATCTGCTCATGCTTCACTGCTAGTTATCTGGCTTGTCTTCTCTAATACCTAGGCCTTCCCTCTATTTTTGATGTATAATAGTATCATGATATTATAATTTCTTCCCTTAAAAAATGCAGTTAATTAGACTTCATTATTATAAGGCTCAATAGCTGAAGGCAATAGGACTAATGAGGCAAAGCTCCAGTCCCTGTTGCTACAGCATGCCCAACTTACCACTGTTCTCCCTCACCACACATTCCGGATGCATCTAACCCCACTTCAGAACATCAGCTGGTGTTAACTGCTTGCCTAGTGGAATGAATCAGGACTTCATCCTCAAGGTGTTAGAGTACTGAGTTGTCTTACTCTGGTCAAATAATGATTACCCATTTCCCCACTTGTCATGAACACAAAAGCACCAAGAAATACAATAGCGATTCCCCTCAATTCTGGACATAGTCTACTGGCTCCAGCTGTCACAGTAGCAACCCCAGCTTTCCATGGAAAATAGGGTTGAGTATGCCTACCAATTTTCCCCTTTGCAGAAGAAACAGAAAACTGAAGGCATAAAGAAAACTGGTAAATCCAAATTATGCATCATAAATAATAGTTTTCCCAAAAAAAATTATATTTGAAAAATTTCAAACATACCAAAATTTTGTCATAATTTTACAATGACCATCTTTATAGCTGCCTCCTAGTTTCTACCATTAACATTCACTGAAGTTATTTTATCACGTCTTTATCCTCTGATTCTGTGTACATGTGTATTGGTTTGCTAGGGCTGCTGTAACAAAGTACCAAAAACTGGGTGACTTAACAACAGGAATTGATTTTCTCTTGACTCCAGAGACTTGAGGTGAATTCCAGGATCAAGATGTCAATAGGCCTAGCTTATTCTGAGGACCTCTTGCCTTGGCCAGCAAGTAGCTGTTTTCTGTCTTCACATGATCTTCCTCTGTGCCCTATCTGTGCCCTAACCTCCTCTTCTTTTAAGGACACCAGGCATATGGACTAGGGCCCACCCACCTGATCTCATGTCACCTTAGTTACCTCTTTGAGGCACTGCCTCTAAATAGAGTCACATTTCTGTTATTTAAGCCATACAGTCTATGGTGTTTGTTAAGGTAACCAGAGCAGACTAATACAACTTGTAAATATAGAAAGTGATAATTAACAGCAGAATCAGAAGATCTGGTTGACTTAACCTTGGAGGAAATCAAGGGAAGAGTTCCAAACAAGTTTGTTTTGTTCTGTTTCGTTTTGTTTTGTTTAACAAAGAATGATGTCTTGAAGAGAATGTTTTGGTCACACAAAGAATGAATTCACTTTAGGCCAAATTCCTGTTCATGCTTTAGGTCCAGCACATACCTGTAGTTCAGGGTTTCTTAAACTTGGCCCTACCAGTGATTTGGATAGAATTCTCTGTTGTAGGGGGGCTCCTGTGTGCCTTGTAGGCTATCTTTCAGCATTCCTGATGTTTAATCCCTAGCTGCCAGAAGCACATCCTTCCCCTCCTTCACGCAGCTCCAGCTACATGGCCAGCTCACTGTTCTTCCAATGGGCTGGGTCATTTTCTACCAGAAAGCCTATGCTCTTACTGTTTCTTTTACCAGGAATACTTGTCTCAAGCCCCTGTAAGACTTACTCCCTTGTCCCCTTTAAGTCTTTGCTCAAGGTCCACTCTGACACCCAGTTGTAAATTATAAATTTCTCCCTTATCCTTTCCCTCCCTCCTCAACCTAGTTTTGATGATGAAACCTGTTTCCAGATATTGCCACATGCCTGTCTGGGGCAAAAGCCCCTCTGATTGAGAACCACTGCTGTAGCTAGACCCATGAACCAACCTCCATCTAAGTCTGTGAAGACGAGGTGGTTTATTGTCCACACAGTCCTACCTGTCACGCTATCAGCATTGCTGGCAAAGAAGGATCTCTGTGAGAGAAACGAATCATTATGCTCCCGATGACAAGTTTAAGCGACACAGGATCCAAGTAATAACAGTAGTGTTCTATTAGGTTATATATTTTCTCTTCTCCTTCTTACATGGTTGGGTTGGTCCAGGCTGGAGAGAGCAAAGAAAATAAAGCAGAAAGCCAAATGAGTGCATTTGTATAACCTAGTCTTTGGGCACTTTTATTTGTTGGAGGTCTGTTACAGAAATAGAAGCAGTAGAATAAAAATGAAGAAATCAGGGCATAAGGGGGGAAAAAAGGAAAATAACATATTGTAATGGAAAGTTTGTGTTCAAGTTGATGACACAGGACCTGTGCTCTTGCTGGAAGCAGGTGAGATGCAAATTTGGTATTGAACTTCTTAGTGCTGGAGGAAAAGGATGATCAATTACAAGATGCATGGTGTTCAATTGTTTTTGAAAAGGAGAGAGAAAAGTACCTAAGGGAAGATGACATTGAAAACTTTTAAAAAATCTCCTTCACAGTTCTTCAAAATAGAAACAGAGCATGATGAACTAGATACTTCTCTAAATAACCAAATCTTTCCATCTTTGATTTTTCCATACCTGTATTAAACATAATCAATTAACATATGTATACCAAATCACATGCTTTAAATAGAAGGTGAAACTGTCCCAGGATTACAAATAAATTAAATAGCTCATTGAATAATGAAAGTATTAATAATTCTTTATATTTCCTTTCATTTGCATTATTATATTTAGTCCTTAGAAAAACCTGAGAGTATTTCATATCATTATTAGATCAGAAAAGTAAGACTTAGAGAGTTTTGTGCCCAAGATCATAAGACTAATATGTGAAATAAGCAGATTTGAATCAAGTTCTTTTGACCTCATGCTTACTGGGTTTTTTTTTTTTTTTTTTTGGCTTTTGTTTTTGTTTGTTTGTTTTTCTCCAATTATATTACTGTCTTTACTAATATTTTACTCACTAAATTTCATTTTAGAAAATATTTAATAGCATATATCCGTGGTATATTGGTTAGGAAAATTTCAAAAGGATATGAAAGAAATCTGCTCTTGCAGTGGCTGAGCAATAGCAAATTAGTCACTTAGAACAGGGGAACAAAAAAGTCAGTTCCTTGGCTTGGTAAGAACATGGCATACAGCATCCTGAAGAAGATGCCTTCCTGCCTCTTACTCCACCACCCGGAGGGGCAGCTTCAGCCACAGGCTGGTTCTCCAATTTCACAAGATGGCAGCAGTAGTTCCCAGCATCAGGTTTTCCATACAATATCCCCAAGAAAAGGAGACCATTTCTTTTTTAAAAACAGCTCCATTGAAATGTAGTTCACATACATTATTGATCTTCTCATCACTTGTTTTATTTGTCATTGGAAGTGGAGTCTTGAAATCTCTATTCTTGTGCAGTTGCCCATTTGTCCCTTTGCTTCTGTCAGCTTTTGCTTTATATATTTAGTGCTCTGTTATTAGGTGAATGTGTGTCTGTGATTGCTGTCTCTTCCTTACAGATTGACTCTTCTTACCTTTGTAAAATGTCCCTCTTTAGCTGTACTAATACAATTTGTTTCAAAGTATATTTTGTCTGAGTGTATTCAGCTTTCTTATAGTAACTATTTGCATCATATATATATATATGCAAACATATACATATATGTATATATTACTTTTGCTTTCAATCTATTTGCATCTTTCAATCTAAAGTGAATCATCTGAGGACCATATATAGTGGATCTGAGTGTTTTATCCAACCTCATAATCTCTGCCTTCACATTTAATATTATTGGTTTTGTTGAATTTATGTCTGCCATTTTACTTTTTGTTTTCTGTATCTCAAGGTTTGATTTTTTTGTTATTGTTCCTCTGTTTCTTCTTTACTGCTTTCTTTTACGATAAATGTATATTTTCTAATATAGCATTTTAATTTATTTAATAATTTAGTTACTTTTAAAATTACCCTTAGTGGTTGCTCTAATATGTATCACGAGCATTTCAGCTCACCAGAATTAGCTTTGTATTTGCACTTAGTTGCAATTACATATAGAAACAATACTCTCATACAGTTCTAGTCTCTTTTCCCCTTTTTATATGCTGTTATTAAAAAAGTTACATCTAAAAATGTTATTAAGCTAATAGTATGGTATTAATACTGATGTGATCCTGCAATATATGTATAATCAGAGAAATGAGAAATTATACTCTATTTATGTATGATCTATCAAAATGTATAAATGCATTCTACTATCATGTACAATTAGAACAAATAAAATAAAAAATTCAAAAACACTCCTACTTTATATATTTTACAACTTTAAAAGAAGATAAGAGAAGAAAGAAAAAGTACATTTTGAAGTTATTATTATATTAATTTTTTTATTTATTCTTTCTGTGTTTTTCTTTCTGGGTTGTTCCTTTTGATTTGAGTCACCATCTGGAGTCCTTTCATGAAACACAGACAGCTTTACTCCCAAACCTATTATTTGTGCTATTATTGGCAAATGCATTACTATATATTATATACATATTCTTATATAATTACTTTTCAAATCAAGAAAAAGCTAATGAAATACCTATTTATACTGTATTTTATAATTTTTTAATTATTTTTTTAAAATATTTTTTACTGTATTTTATAATTACATAATTACCTTGACTGGTACTTTTTGTTTTTTCATGTGGATTTGGACTACTATTTGGGATCACTCACTTTCTTTCAGAACTTCTTCTATTAATATTTATTGTCAGTTGAATATTCTAGAAACACATTCTCACTATGAGAGGTTTTTTAAAAAATTATCTTTTATTTTTAAAAGATACCTTTGCTGGATATAGGATTTTTTATTGATTTTTTTCCTCTAGCACTTTAAATATTTTATTCCAATTTCTTCAGTCCTCCATTATTTCTACTGAGAAGTCATATGTTAATCTCATGGAAATTCCCTTGTAAATGATGTGTCATTTTTCTCTTGCAGCTTTCTAGATTTTCTCCTTGTTTTTGACTGTCTGCATCTTTGTTATGATATACCTGTAGGTAAACCTTTGAACATTTAATTGACTTAGAGTTTGTTGAGTTTCCTGGATATGTTATGAAATATCTTTGTGGAGTTTTCATTTATTTTTCTTCAACTATTTTATGCTTGTTTCTCTCTCACTCTGTCTCCTCTGTATTCCCCTCACATATATATTGGCACAATTGCTGGTGTCCCACATTTCTTTGAAACTGTTTATTTTCCTTCATTCATTTTACTCTTTCTTTTACAGATTGAGTAATTTCTATTGATCTATTTTCAAGTTTACTAATTTTTTCTCCTGCAAGTGAAAATTCTGTTAATCATGAATATTCTGTTAATCATGTTATATGCATGTATGACTCTGTCACAATGAACTCCCCTATATATAATTATAATGTACTGATAAAAATTAATTAATAAAACAAATATAACATTAATGATAATAATTTTTCTAATAATTTTAATTTCAGTTATTCTACTTTTCAACTCAGTAATTTACATTTTAACCTTTGATATGATTCCTACTTTTTTCTTGTTTTTTTTCCTATTGGGTGACACGTTGACATCATATCTTCCCTTATGTCTTTAATCCCGGTTTTCATTAGTTTTTTTTTTTAATTTTTTATTTGTTTTAATTAGTTATACATGACAGTAGAATGCATTTATGCATTTTGATAAATCATACATAAATGGAGTATAATTTCTTGTTTTTATGATTGTACATATTGTAGGATCACATCAGTCATGCAGTTTTACATGTACATGAGACAATAATGTCTGTTTCACTCTACTATCATTCCTTCTTCCTTACCCCTTCCCCTCCCTTCACTCCCCTCTACCTACTCTAAAGTAATTCTATTCTTCCCTAGCCCCATTGCGCCCTTATTGTGAATTATCCTTTAATTTTTTAGGTTTGGCTTATTTGCCTTAGCATGATATTCTCCAGCTCCATCCATTTACCAGCAAATGTGATAATTTCATTCTTCTTTAAAGCTGAGTAATATTCTATAGTTTTTAGCATATTTTCAATGACTACTTTTAAAGAAGTCTTTTGTTGCTGTTGTTGTTGTTATATTTGACACCTGATTTCTCTGATGGTGTATTGGCTACTTTTCTTTATGTCATATAGATCATACTTTCCTGCTTCTTTGCATTTTTCATATTTTTTTTTTTGGTGGAAACTAATATTTTACATAATATGTTTTCACAGCTTGTATAGTGGAACCCCTCCCAGGGCTTATCAATGTTATTTGCATGTGTTTTGTTTTGTTTTGTTTTGTCAGTAACTAGCTAATTCCTTTGGGAAAATATATTTCCCCATCCTTTGGTGCTTTTTGTCCTCAGTGGGCAGAGTATTGGGAATGACCGCAGTCACTCTGGAATTTGAGTGGTTTGGCAGGACCTTCTTTAACTATCTCTTTTCCTGAACTTATGCTTGCACCTCATGTTTGCAAACACACTCCTGTCTCTGAGCATTTTCCTTTGGCTTCTCCCTCTTCTTGGAAGACTCTTCCTCCAGATACCATCATGACTTATTTTCTTCTTTTACTCAGGTCTTGAAACAAGTGTAACTTCCATAGAAAGATATGTTCTGGCAAATAGATCTAAAATAGCAGACCCTCTTGGGTTGCTTTTCTGTTTTGTTTTTCATAATACTTACGTTAACTGGCATTATTATTATTATTACCTATGACTAACTATCATCATTATTTTTACCTATCACATATACTAGAATGTGATTAAAAAGGCATAGACTAGGCTGGGGATGTGACTCAGCGATAGAACCCTTGCCCAACATTATGCACAAGGCCCTGGTTTTCCCAGTGCCAAGAAAGGAAGGAAAGAAGGAGAAGAGATGGGAAGGGAACATGAGAGAAGAAAAGTGAAGGGGGAAGATGGGCTTTGCCTCCCACATTCACAGCTGTCATTCTTAGAACTAATGCAGTTCTTGGCACTTGGTAGGCACTCACCAAATTTTCTTACATAAATAAGTGAAAAATGGCTTTTTACACTCTGCATTGAAAGTGGGGAAAGGGATGCTCTGGGAAGAAAAACAGGATGAGTGGAATGTGGATGAAGAGACAACGAAGGCAAACTTCCCACCTCTTCCTGCGTAGACTTGCTCCTCTCTGGGTCTGGGGTCATGATACCTACTGAAAAGGCTTCTCTGCCTTAGTCCTTTGCTCTGAAATTTCACAAATCCCAACTGTAAGGCCGGAGAGAGAAGGCGTTGGCACAGAAGAAGGAAAGAATTTGACTGTGTTTAATGTTCACAAGTCTGTTTATGGGAAATGAGTTAGGGAAATGTGTACAGAGGCAAGCAAAAAGGACCATTGCTGCTCTGGAAAAACAGAATGTGTATGTGTCAACAAAATATTTATGTATGGCCATATGCATGCTATATGCAGTCAGGTCACTGTTTTTCATTAGATTTCCTTCAATGATTCCTCTATTTCCTTCAGGGAAAATAACTCAAGATTCTTATTATGATTTAAAGATTCTATAGAATCTTACCTCAGTCTTCTTCTCTAAATATATAACAAACAGCCTGTTTTCCTGCCTCCTAGATGCCTTCATTTCTTCAAATGGATCCTTAGCATCTTTATACCTATGGTCCTATGCCTGCAAATGGTCCCTTTCAGGCATTGCTGAGAATGTCAAGATCACCTAACTTAGGTTTCAGGTCTTGTTTGAGTCAGTTTTTTCACGAGTGTGACTTCAAGTCCTCACACGAACATTTTAGAGGAGGAAAATTTATTTATGGCTCATAGTTTCAGGGTCTCAGTTCATAGATAGCCCACTCTATAGTTCTGGACCCAAGTAAGGCAGAATATTATGGTCCAAGAGTATGGTGGAGGAAAGCAGCTCAGGGCATGGCAATCAGAAAGCAGAGAGAGAAAGCTTTACTCACCAGGGACAAAACATAAACCCCCAAAGTTACACCACAGTGATCTGGCTCTTCCAGTCATACCCTACTTGCATCCAGTTACCACCCAGTTAACCCACATCAGTGGATTAATCCACGGATTGGATTACAACTCTCACAATTTAATCATTTCACCCCTGAACATTCTTGCATTCTCTCACACATAAGTTTTTGGGGGTTCTCAAACAATAGTAGGTCTTAACTCAAATCTGGTCTCTTCTCAAACCCTAAATTAAGTAGTTCCCTGTATTAGGATTAATCTAGTTACTGTAACAAACAATTCAATATACAAACAACTCAAACCCAATAGAAATTTGTGTTTCACTCTTGTAGCAGTACAAAAGAGAATGACTTCAGAAAATAAGCCGATACCATCTCCAAACTCTTTAACGTGATTTCCACAATTATCCTTATTAGCTCTCTCTCAGTCAATTGGACCAGGGTAAGACATGGAGGAACACAAAAGGGAGATTTTGTGGCCCAAAACTGAAACTGGCTCATATCACATCTTCTCATTTTCCATTTGGCTAGATACCAATCATAAAGCCATGCCTAAATGAAATACAGTCCATCTGCATCTCAGAACAGAATTTGGATTTTTGCACAAAGGCAGCAGAATCCTCCACAAGGTCATCCTTCATTATATATTTTGATAGCACCTGACATGTCTCTGTCACAAAGCCTAGTGAACGTGTGACATGCCCAGCTTGTGAAGACTATGAAGGCAGGGACTGGTGTGGCTATTCCCTACTACATCTTCTGGAAACAGGCTCTCTGTATTATATTGAACCATGTGAAATTGCTGTTTTGTTGATCATAAAATGTCCAATGCCAACAGTTTCAAAGACCAAATTTTAAGGCACATGTCTGGTAAATGGATTGCTTAGTGCAAGCATCCCACACAGGTGAGTGAAAAACTATTGCACAGAACCCAGCTGCTGTCCAACTTGCTTCTTTTCACTGGTCTCAAGCCCAGTTAGTCAATTTAAATCCTTGCCAAGGAAACACTTGAAGATGACCGAGTTTTCTGGATTAACTATGAGGTCATGCAGCCTGTGGAAACTCACAGGGAGAGTTGGAGTGGGAAGGCTCACATACAGACCTCCACTTAGCTTAGGAAGAAGCTTTATCATGCATGTTAATGAATGACAGGCCTTCAGTTCTATCCCAATTAAGCAAGCATTTGCTCAGCCTCTCCTTCATGCCAAATGTGGATCTAGAATCCAGGACAGACACTCAGTCCTTTGAGAAGCCCAAACATTTGCAAAGAACTCACAGTTTGTTTTGGAAATATCCCTTTGGCAGTTTTAAGAAGAATGGACAGAACAAGAGAAAGAAAATCCATCCAGGAGGTGATCTTATTATTCAGACAAGAGATGGTGTCCTAGATTTTTTTTCCTTCACAGCTTTTTTGTTCTTTCCTTTAAGAAAAAGAGAGACAGGAAGAAGCGTGGTAATGGGAAGAGTGAAGGGGTTAAAGAAGCTCAACTATTCCAGGAGGAAAGTCTCGGTCCTTCACCTACTGATCAGGAACACAGCAGAGGCTCAAAAAGGGATATCGGCTGTGCAAACAAAGGTCCGTGAATGGGTGTGCTGTGTTTAGAAGGTGTTTCACCTAAGTCCCCTACTCCTTTCCAATCCCATAATATAAAGAAATTGGCCAAGAAATTAAGAAAAACTAGGATCTCAAGCATGTCAGAGTTGAGGTTATACAGTTTTTTCCTGACATCCACCTCAATACTCAGCCTCCACCTTAATCCTTCCAAGTGTGACGGAGAAATGGGGAGGAAAGCCCACTCCAGGGTGTGTGCATTCTGTCATTTGTCAGGCCTGAGCAGTCTTCTTGCTGGGTCTTTGTTGCTCTCAGGCTCTGAGCTAAAAATAGACTTTCCAAAGAAAGCTCCCTTTAGGTGGTCCTACCAAGGCAATTTACATTATCAGCTCCAAGGCTTCAAGACTAATTTGGAACACTCCTGCATTTGATGTGCTCCATTTTTTCTTTCAGGGATCACTGCTTTTTCACAACAGACTCCAAGGAAAAGCTTACCACAGTAATCTCAGATCTTGAGCCAGGAAATAGGACAAGAGGTGGGGTAGGATTAGTATAGTTTAATGCACTATGAGTTCTAATCAGATTCACTGAATAGGGATGGCAAATTCTTCTGCCCATTTTTTTCTCCTCTGGTAAGGTTAAAAATATCTGCCTATAAAATCGTACTTCTCTAAACTTTCTTCTAAACCCAGTGACTTTGTGGGGTGGCAATTCTCTTTTAAACTACTTGGGGTGATGAATCAGCTACAGAGTGCTCTGTAATTGCCACTGCTGAGGCCACATCATTGCACAAAGATCCTTGAGTTGGCCCTTCGGTTGAGCAGAGTGTTGCATCTAGGTCACTCTGGTCAGTGTCAGAGAGCTTGGACATGAAACCTGTCCTCCCCTCTGCCTGCCAGGTTGCGGAACCTGGGGGCCATGTGGGTGAAATGCCTGAGTCCCATCGGTAACCAAGCCCTTATCAGTGCTGGCCCTGTGCAAGTGCCCTCTTCCGAGGGTGACTCTACAGACAAGTCCAGCTTCGATTGCCAAAGTACACCAGTAAAATCTATCACATTAGAAAAAGAGTGTTCAAAGACAATTTCATCATTTGCTCATTGTGACAGTCTCAGAGGATGAATTAAGTTTCAAAGATAAAGAAATCAAAACTCCAGACACTTATCTTGGTTCACACTCGTCCAAATTTCAAGCATCCAAGTAAAGGAAATAAAATTGATGGTTATTCCAATAGTATGTTTTGTCATTCAGAAACTCTTACTAGTAAAGCCTCCAGTTTTGTCCTCCATTTACTGATTCAGCAATTACAGACTAAGTGCTTAACGTATACGTCAGGTATTTAGTAGCTTTTGTTGTTGCTCTGTTTCATTTCATTCATTATGTATAAATTCTGTATAATTCCATAAAGCCCACTTTTTAAAACTTTTAAAATTATTCTTGCCATATGAATGGGATCTTCTTTTTTTCTGAATTATATTTCTTGTTAACTTCAGGAAGAAAGGAAAATCATTGATATTTTCACTTTAAATCTCCAACCCACCACCCAAATGAACTCTCTAAAAACTTTTGATAGTCTTTAAGTTAGTTCCCTCATGCTTTTCAGTAAGAAAACTGTGGTATCTCAAATAAGAATACTGTTTGTCTTTGTTTCCTGTTGTTATAACATAATACCATAGACTATCATTTATTTCTAAAAATGTCTTATTTTTTATTCAACTTATGGGTCTAGAAACAGGTAAGTTCAAGATTGAGGGGTTGTTGCAGCTGAGGGTTTTCTTGCTGCATCATCCCATGACAGAATGGCAAGCAAGCACTCATGGGGCGGGGGGCAGAAGAGGAGGCTCAAGTTACAACAAACTCACTCTTGTGGTTACTAACCCACCCTCACAGCAATGGCGTACCTTGACCTAATTACCATTTACAGGTCCCATCTTTTAATGCTGTTAAAAGAGCAATTACATTTCAACATAAGTTCTGGAGGGGACTTCAAACCATAACACTATTGATTTCAAAAGTGTCTCTATGTATCTCTCTCTTACATTATTCTTTGTCTCCCCCAACTGCCTTCCCTAATTACACTGTCACAGATTGCTTCAAAAATTATTCTTTTTTTTTTTTTTTCTTTTGCTGGGAATGAGGGTAGTTGATATTCAAAGGAAAACACGAAGTTTCCAAATTTTAATAGCTTTTAGAAGTCAAGGGATGGTGGAAAACCTACTGCAGCCAAGTTTCTAAGAAATAAGTTTAGGACTGGTTTTGTTGGCTCAGTGGTAGAGTGCCTGCCTAGCATGCGTGAGGCACTGGGTTGGATTCTCAGCACTACATAAAAACAAATTTAAAAAGGTTCATCCTCAACCAAAAAAAAAATTTTTTTTAAAGAAATATATTTAGAGGGTGGAGTCTTCCTGGGAAAGCTGGAAGCAAAGTCCTCATTTGTGCAAGGTTTTCATTGGCTGGAGAAAAAGAGGCCCCCTCAGCAGTTGCTGCTGTCTTGGCAACCAGGGAAAACCCACCTTCTATGCAGACAAATTCCAGGAACAAACAGTACACAGGAGTTCCCAACATATCCATTGGCAGAAGAGCAGGCCCCCTCATCCAGCACTACTTAGCCCACTTCTCCAGACATCCACATCAGCTGACCTACTTCATATGTCCCCAAATCAAAGACAATACCCTCTTGAGGCAAGACATGGCATAGTCACATGGCCTGTCTGAATGGGCTCAAACCCTAGCCCACTACTCCTTGACTGTATATCCTTTCTGGACTTCATTTTCTGTAGTTGTAAAATGATGTTGACTTGTAGCAGGGCTTTGGTGTAGATTAGGTTGGTAAATATATGTCACATGCTGAGGATAATGCCTGCTTTGTGGGACATTGTACATCTCAAATGTTGGCTAGAATAACGTCTGGCAAGTGAGCCTCATAAAAACTAGGGCTTTGACAGGTTTTAGTGGTAAGACTTTGGGAAAGATCCTTAAAATTTCCCATTCATCTTTCTGAGCCTCACTATCCTTATTTGAGGAGTAGAGAATATGTTCCTCATTGAACTGTGATGAAAAGTACTTGAGAAAATGTATATAAAACAGCTGAAATGGTGGTGAACTAAAGATAGTTTCCTTTCCACCCCATGACTTTATTAGATCATAAGTTCCAGAAGGTGGAAACTCATCCCTATCTTTGAACATATTAGGGATTCCAGTACTGGGTTCCCTATATTTTAGAAAAACCAGAGTATCTGACTAAATAACTGTTGGATTAAAGGCCATTCCATTTTCACTGTATAATAGAACCCATTTCTTGGAAGAAGCTTGGCTCTGTTCTTGCCATGGTTCCTTCAATGGAATAATTTAAGGAAGGTGAATTTATGAAGAGACCGCTTTCAAAGCTGTAGCTGAGGTTTAAAAGCATCCCAAGAGATAGTATAAAACAGGATTAATAACATCAGAAAAGCCATTTGTACCCCTACAGGATCAGGGAGGACTATATCAAGAGTTTGGAAGGAGGAGAAAATCTATTTGAGAGGAGCAATGGGCTTCAATCAAGAAGCACACTGAACCCAAGGTGACCTGCACAAAAGGAGCCAGAAAAAATAGATATTTGAACTCTCTGTCTTTCATTCTTCAATCTTCTATTGGAGTTCTCCAGTCACGGAACTCACTCAGAAACCAGATGAGATGAGAGAAGATTTTCCAGACTTAGCAAATTAAAAATACAGGACACAAGTAAATCTGAATTTTAGATAAACAATGAATAAATTTTTAGTACAAATATCCCCCATTAAATATTTGGAATGTATTTATACTAAAGATTTATTCATTCTTTACCAAAATTTAAGTTTTAACTGGGTTCCCTACATTTTTTGAGGCAGGCTAGATGGGAGACCATTGACAAATTCCTCAGACATAAGCCTCCTGAGAAGGGAGCAGATGGAGAGGCATGGAAGATAATCAAACACACCCATTAGTTCATTAGTGCCTGGTGTGAATTGGCTGGGGACACAGCATTTTCACACTGTGTCCATTCCAAGAGCTCTATCATCTACTCTAAAAGAGCTCCTTGTCAGTGTTTTCCAGTTTTGTTCTTTCCAATTCCCATCCCTACCTGTTTTCCAGAAAGTCCTTGTCACTTACAAGAAGGAAAATAATAATATTAAGATGTACAATCCAAATTTCTTTCCCCCTGAAGATTTCCCTTCACTACTATCCTTCCAGGGAAGGGAGTTGACTGCAGATTCTACTTAGACTGGAACTGGTAGTCCTTGCAGAGTCTACCATATTCCTTCTCCAGTGAGTTGTCCTAGGATAATCCCCATGAAGCCATAGCTATGATTGAGGGAGACAGATTGAGGTGTAAGTAGTGCTTGATTTTTAAGTTGGATCTTTTCTACATGTGAGTTTGATATTAAAATTTTTTTCATTTTTTATTTTTACAGTTTGCATTTTGATTCATTGTACACAAATGGGGTACAACTTTTCATTTCTATGGTTGTAAACTCACACCATTTGTGTAATCGTACATGTACATAGGGCAATGATACTAATATTTTATTGATAATTTACATTTATATTATATAGCTTGTTTGTATTTATGCCAACAGAAAGGAGGGAAGGAAGGAAGGTAGAGAAAAATATATACCACCCCCAAATTTTGACCATTCCATTAGGTGGTAGATTTTGCATAAGACTAGTCAGTAATTGAAAACTGACTTACTGTCTGATAGCAGTTCAGAGAACAGTGTTATACACACTCACTAAATCTCAATTTCCTCAATTTTTTTTTGTTTTGTTTTTTGTGATGCTGGGAATTGAACCCAGGTCCTTATGTTTGCGAGACAAGCACTCTACTAACTGAGCTAACTCCTCAATCCAATTTCCTCAATTTTAAAGTGAATTTGTAGTACCAGAATTGCAGAATTTTCAGTGAGACTAGAAGCAAAGAATATAAAGCTATCAATAAGTGTTTAAGCACAAAATAATTGCTTATTAGCATTATTAATAGTTCTTACCTAACAATGTGTCATTTTAATATATTATGTTCTATTGCTATGACACAATTTGCCATATGCATCATTTTTTTCAAATTAATAAGCTTAAAAATCTGATGAATTTAATAATGCAGTTCCTCTTGATCCCTGGTTCTTGTAAACAAAAGATAAACTCTAAAATTACCAGTCTCCAAGGATCATAGAGTAGAAATAAAAAGGCCAAATATTTGTCTACATTTTTATTTCAGTTTTAGAAGCTATATCTAATTTTTGAAATATGGTATTTTACATATCTTCCTCTAGGCATTAGTCATTGTGTCTATAATTTTAGCAATGCTAATATTTAATTTATGTGTTCACTGAATGAATAACATTATTCAGGCACCCCCTGACTCCAAAAAGCATCTAAAGCACTTTATTAACACTTTTTAATAAAGTGTTTTATTAATAAGGAAATGGGCACACAGTGTGCTCAAATTTATTTGTGAGGATACTTAGGGATTTTTAAAAACCTCTAACTAGACAATTAACCAAGTAGGCAGTTGTGGGTGGGTGACTACATCAGAAAACAGAAATAGAATCCTAGTGCACGAAGGAGGGGAATGAACATCTCATGGAAGGTCCTGGTTTGGCCACAAAGGAAACAGAAGCCTAAGGCAGTGGACAGATTTGTCATGCAATCTTTGCCATGCCACATTGCCTTTGGATTTATTTTAATAGCTATCAAAACTCTAACTCTGTATCTACATGCTTTTAAGTGAGGATGACCCAGGCTCTAATTTGAGAGGTTTAAATAAAGCCAGTGGGAGAAATTGCATGTAACAGATGAGTGCCTGGTGATCTTGATATTTTTGTCTTCTTTTTTTTCATATTAGGCATTGAATTTAGGGATGCTTTAACACTGATCTACATTCCCAGCCCTTATTTTTTTATTCGGAGACAGGTCATGCTAAGTTTCTGAGGCTGACCTTGAATGTGCCAACCTCCAGCCTCAGACTCCTGAGTAGCTGGGATTACAGGCTTGACCTAGTGAAGCTTGGACTTTATGTTCTCCAGGTTAAAAAATAAAACGTCCTCTTGGAAATGTCTCCATAGAGACATTAGAGTAGCGAATTCCTCTTTCATTTCCTACTGATGTCCCTGTTTTGCCTGCTCTTGATTTCATCACTAGGGTCAGGCTTATGCAAAACACCAGGGATGATCAATGTGTAAAACAAGTTAAACCAACTGATTCTACCAAGAAAGAAAGGAAGAAAAAAGAGAGAGAGAGAGAGAGAGAGGAAGGAAGGAAGGAAGGAAGGAAGGAAGGAAGGAAGGAAGGAAGGAAGGAAGGAAGGAAGGAGAAAAGAGAAAAGAAAAAGAAAGGAAAGGAAAGAAAGATGCTGTCATGCTGCCAAAGCAAGCTTTTAGAACACCCAAGTGAAGGAAATTATTACATGCAATATTACACAGCAGTCCATGCGGGGCCACCAAAATGGAAATTATTGTGGTTTAGATGTGAGGTGTCCCCCAAAAGGTCATGTGTGAGACAATGCTAAAAGGTTTAGTGGTGAAATGATTGAATTATAAGAGGTTTAACCTATTAGTGCATTAATCCCCTGGTAGAGATTAACTTGGTAGTAACCTAACTGTAGGCATGTAGGGTGTGGCTGGAGGAGGTGGGTCATTGGGGGCCAGCCTTTGGGCTATATATTTTGTCCTTGTTGAGCAGACCTCTCTCTGCTACCTGGTGTGATGTCGTGAGCCACTTTTCTCCACCACCCTCTTCCGCCATGATGTTCTGCCTCATCTGGAGCCTCAAGGAACGGAGTCAGCTGTCCATGAATGGAGACATCTGAAACCATGATAAAACTTTTCATTGTTCTTTAACAAAAAAAAAAAACTTTTCCTCCTCTAATTGTTTTTGTGAGGTCTTTAGTTGCAGCCTTGAAAAAGTTGACTGAAAGAGAAACATTCACAACAAAGGAACTGCAAACCACCAACCATGGGTCTTTGGAAGGGTACAGTAAAATGGAAAGAAGATTCTGTGGTTCTTGGAAGGGTACAGTAAAATGGGAAGAAGATTTTTATGGAAAAAGGTTGGATCCAGAACATCTGGATTTTTAGATGCATTTCAACATTTCACTGGATTTGTGAGACTGAGTAAAATATTTGACCTACCTGTGAATAAAATAAGGACGATACTGTTTAGAATGGGCTTAAGATACAGTAAGAACTCAAAAGAATTATTTTCAAAATTATCACATTTTATATATATATATATATATATAATTTCTTTATAAATTGCTAAGCATTATGTGAATGTAAGGAACTATGTCTCTTGTAGATGACAGCACTAATAACCAACGTCCCTGGGCTTACCTGAACCTTTAAACTTTCAGTGACTGAAACATTTTTCAGGTTAGAGCACTAAGTAAAAATTTTAAAATGGAAGTCAAAGTAGTTTCCATCACAATTACTGCAATGAGAATAAAAAACTACCATGTGTATGAGTAAAGACTAGATGAGAACATGGAAAGAGGAAAAGAATTAGATTTGCTGATGGCAATAGGAATGTGGATTATTCCTTTTTATTTCTATGTATCTTAATCTTCCCTTGGAATTAAAATATCTTTTATTCAAAACTAATGAAACACAGAAACTTATGCTACTAGTTTATATTTATATTGGGAAATGCTATATCTTGTAAATATGAAAAATGGAAATAGTGACAGTTCATTTTATTGAGAGCTTCCCATGCATTTGGCTTGGTGCCAAGTACTTGACCTCCACAGATCTGTCTGTTCATCGTGGCAGGAACCATGAGCCTTAGGATACACATCAGGAAACTGAAACTCACAGAGTAGGTAGCTGACCACGTCTGCCAGCTGTCTTGTGTATGTAGAATATAAAAGTGCTTTGTGTGTAACACCTCAGGATGAATATGGTTTAATCTGAGAAGCAAATGGATTAGGAGTCTACCAGTCTTTGGGTGGTATTGAAAATATTAAAGATCACTGATCTGAGTCTTTTTCACTTATGTCTCATTTGCTCCTGCACCTAGCATGAAGTGCTATATTTCTCGAGGAATGGAAATTGGTGCAATTATAAATGCAGAAGCAAATGAGACATCGTGCAATAGCAAATGGGTCACGTGGCAAATGAGACATGGTACAGTGAGAGTGCTGTGGCCTTGCTCTGTTGTCTACACACACATGCAGCACCGTTCAAGGACAGTTGAACCCGTCACATCCCATCTCCAACATTACTGAATTTGTTGTAAAGTCAGCTCTGAAGTCCTCTCTTATTCAGTCATCTAATTTATTATCCTTCTTTTTTTAATTCTGGAGATACCAAAATTAAAGATATGAACCCTTCTGGAATTTGGAGGTCAAGACCAAATGTTTATTATTGCTTTGTTCCAAGGAGTTGAGAATGTTTTACAGAAGGTGATAGCAGTACACATTGCTAACTCTTCATAGCATTATTGATTCCAAGACTTAGAATCCAGTTGATTTCAAGTAGTTAAGTTATCATGACTTTCTTCAACAAGCAATTTTTTTTTAGTAAAAATCCTGTAACAGAGACTAGGCCAAGTGTCAGGGCTGCAGATAATAATTAGACATAACCCCTGCCTTAGTCTAGAGAGGAAATGATGTATTATGATAAATGCTTCATAATAATGTTACAAATGCTCCAGTGGATATATATGCACAGGACAGGGGTGAGCAGAGACAGATAAGACATGTTAAAAGTTAGATGGATTAGGGGTTTGTGAAATAAAGAGAACAAAAAGATTCCTCCAAAAAGTGGGAAGGTATTCTTAAAGGAGCCTGTTTTTTTCTCTCAGTTCTCTGATTTTTATTATTCAATAATACTTCCTTAATTCTCCAAGTAAAAGGAAACCCGTTCTCCATACATATCTTTCTTCTAGCACTACTTAAAAAAATTTAAGTAGATTCCTTATTGTGTTAGCAACTATAGTCTCTGAATATAGGATCTGTGACTGATCTATCATTATATTCTTTTTAAATTTTTTTTTTATTTTTACAGTCTGCATTTTGATTCATTGTACACAAATGGGGTACATCTTTTAATTTCTATGGTGTGCACAATGCAGATTCATACCATTCATGTAATCATACATGTGCATAGGGTAATGATGTCTGTCTCATTCCACCATTTTTCATAACCCCCTCTCATTTCCCTCTACAAATCTAAAGTTCCTCCATTCTTCTCTTACCCCCTACCCCCCCCAATCCCTTTATATCATCATCCACTTATCAGGGAAAATATTCAACCTTTTTTTTTAGGATTGGTTTATTTCACTTAGTATGATATTCTCCAATTCCATACATTTACCTGCAAACGCCATAATATTATTCTTATTTATGGCTGAATAATATTCCACTGTGTATATATACCACAGTTTCTTTACCCATTCATCTGTTGAAAGGCATGTAGGTTGGTCCCACAGTCTAGCTATTGTGAATTGAGCTGCTATAAAAGACCTCTACAATGAAAACTACAGAGCACTAAAGAAAGAATTTGAAGAAAACCTTAGAAGATAGAAAGATCTACCATGTTCTTGGATAGGCAAAAATAATTGTCAAAATGGTCATTCTACCAAAGGCACTATACAGATTCAATGCAATTCCAATTAAAATCCCAATGACATTCCTCATAGAAAGAGAAAGCAATGATGAACTTTCATCTGGAAGAACAAGAGACCTTGAATAGCCAAACAATCCTGAGCAGAAAAAGTGAAGTAGGAGGTATCATGATACCAGAACTTAAACTGTACTACAGAGCAGTAGAAACAAAAACAGCATGGTATTGGCACCAAAATAGACAGGCAGATCAATGATACAGAATAGAAGACACAGAGATGAACCCACATAAATACAGTTACCTCATACTAGACAAAGGAGCCCAAAAACATACAATGGAGAAAAGATAACTTGTTCAACAAATGATGCTGGGAAAACTGGAAATCCATATGCAGTAAAATGAAATTAAACCTCTATCTATCTCCCTGAACAAAACTCAACTCAGAATGGATCAAGGACTTAGGAATTAGACAAGAGACTCTGCACCAAATAAAAAACAAAGTAGGCCTGAATCTTCATTATGTTGGTTTAGGATCAGACTTCCTTAACAAGACTCCAAAAGCACAAGAAATCAAAGCAAGAATCAATAAATGGGATGGATTCAAACTAAAAAGCTTTTTTTCAGCAAAGGATACAATCAATAATGTGAAAGGAGAGCCTACAGAGTGGGAGAAAATCTTTTCCACATGCACTTCAGATAGAGCACTAATCTCCAAAATTTATAAAGAACTTATAAAACTTTCCACCAAAAATACAAAGAACTGAATCAATAAATGGGCCAAGGAACTAGACAGACACTTTACAGAAGAAGACACACAGGCGATTAATAAATATATGAAAAAGTGTTCAACATCTCTAGTAATTAGAGAAACGCAAATTAAAACAACTCAAGATTTCATCGTACTCCAATTAGAATGGCTATTATCAAGAACACAAACAATAATAGATGTTGGCATGGATGTGGGGAAAAAGGCACACTTTTACATTGCTGGTGGAGTTGCAAATTGGTGCATCCACTCTGGAAAGCAGTGTGGAGATTCCTCAGAAAACTTGGAATGAACACACCTTTTGACCCAGTTATCCCACTCCTCAGCTTATACTCAAGGGACCTGTCTTTGAGAGGCACTGTAAGATCAGGTTAGGAACATGGGCTTTAGAATCAGGGTTCAAGTGTGGCTATGTTACTTACTGACTGTTAGATTTCAAAAAGAAGCCAACACTTCTTCCATTCTCCTTTATATTTTAATTTTGCATTTCCTCCGGTCAAGACGTAGAGTCTGTTTCTTTACCCTTTGCATGTAATTTTTGCCATGTCACTTGCTTTGTGACAAGCAGAAGCTTGGCAAGAACTTGAACACTCATTAGGGTTTGCCCTTTCTTTGCACTCTTGGAAACTTGAGACCACGATGTGAATAAGCTTGAGTTAACCTGCTGGAGGAAAAGGGACTGTGGGACCTGACAGATGACCTCCAACATGTAAGTGAACCTGTCAAGACTAACAATGGAATTGCCTAGCTATTCTCATCCCAATGACCAGACTTCTGAGCTGAATAAATGATTATTGTTTTAAGCCCTAAATTTTGAGATATTTTGTTATGGAACAAAAGCTAGCTGATGCATTCAGTGACTTCAGATAATTTTTTTTTCACCTCTTTAAACTTGGGTCTCCTCATCTATGGCATAGAAATAATAATAGTAATTTCCTCTTAGGTTGCTAGGAATATTAAATAAATCATGCATATATAATACTTAACATAGTGCCTAGCACACTGGAAACCTGCAAAATAGTGACTAATAATGTGATTATGTTCTTACACACAGAATTTAGTTAAGCCAAAGGTCAGGAGTGAGCCTATGGGACACTAAATGCTTTGTAGTTACTACAGCCACAGGATTGCCTGGGACAGGTTTTAAAAGTAAATAGTGGGATTTTGTCGCCTGATAGTCAAGCTTTTCTAGGTGTTTACTACATCAGCTAATAAGTTTCAAAAGTTGATAAATTTTATTTGGTACTGTGTTGTGTTTTTTAAGTCCCCCCCTCCCCAAATGCAGCTTGTTTTTTGTTTTCTTTTTAACCATTGCTTCTACTCGGCAAAGTCTTAGCAGCAGAATTTTCTGTTTTCTGTGCTTTCAGTGGTGTGTACATGTTCCTAATGCATCTCTCGTGGGAGAAGCATGGGAAAATAGCAGTTAACTAGATCACAGGAAGGATGTGTGGGCTTGCTAATGGTCTTTGAAAAAAAAAATAAGTGCTAAGTGGTTCAATTCTTTCCACTTCTCTATCTTTGAACATCATGTCTAACCGAATTAATTTTCTAAAAATTAAAACTCTGTCCTAATGGAACACAATTAGGGAAACATGTAAACCTTCTCTTTTCAATAGTGTAGATTAAACTTCTTTTAAGTAACTCCAAGTAATATCTAATAGCTGTGAGTGTTCATATTCCAGTCAATGTCAGAAATTGACATAAGTTTAAAGTAGCAGCAATTATAGTGTAATAATTTAGAAAAAAAATTTCCTTTTTCAAATTATCTATATGCTAACATATTACAAGTACCTTTGAACCAGGTTCCACCTGACCCTCAGGGCTCTCTTCAAGACTGAAACTTTGCTCAGTGCAAAATCTTGCTCAGGATGACATATTTGTACCTCACAATAAAACTATAAAAAGAGTCTTCAGAAATGCATTTCCAAACAATTGTTTCCTGATAGACAACAGCATTATTTTGTCTTCATTCCGAGTGCCATCTGAACCAAAAATAGGACACAGGAACATATGTAAGGGCTACAAAAACCAAACTTCCAGCCACAAAAACAACTGATAAGGGAGCTTTTAGATGAGAACCTTATTTATGTTTGCAACATCCAATTTGTTCCAATTAATTTATACCACAGGCTCTAATTATGTGTGCCTGCAAATGAAAGATAAGGTGCTTAAGTCACAAGAACATCTGATTCTCCCATTTGTATTTTGAACCTTCACAGGGTGCTACTCAATTTGGACGTCACATAACATTCAAGAGCATACCTCTGCAACCACAGTGTCTTCACTCAATAGCTTTATGCTCTTGAGCAAATTGTGTGACTCCTCATAGCCACAGGATCCTCATCTGCAAAGTGGAAATAATATTATTATTTTCTAGATTTAAATGAGATAATGCACTTAGGAGCACTTAAAAGAGCCATTAGCACATCACCAGCACTCAGTATAAGCTTGCCGCTGTTGGTGCTGTGCTTGACCTTGGCTGAATATTCTCTGTGATTAGAATACGATGGTTCACATCACTGTTTAAGGACATAACAGTCACTGTAGTTGGACCCTCATTTAAGACAGAGGTTGATAGTACTGAGGGTCTCTCGTCAGGTTCTAGGTAACCAAACACTATTAAATGATGTCATAGGTAGTATGGGGCTGTGTGATATGGGGCTGTGTGATATGGTGCCGGGGGCCAGTATGTCCCAAAAAGAAAGGGATTGTTGAGGGGAAATGTAGCCTGGAGTGGAGGACAATTGCCAGGGACATGTGGCTAATTCAATTGCTTAAATACACCTGGAAGATACAATAGGCCAATGTCCTCTATCTAGAGTCACTGCAGCTGAGGGAACCAGAGTGTGGCGCTGCCTGTCACAGGCACAGTGTCAGGTTATGAGGAGAGAAATCAGTGAAATACACTGTTCCAACCACTGGCTCTGTTCCAGCCCAGTAGCCTGGACTATTTTTAGATGTGAGAACATTGACTGGAAACTATCGATCAGAAAGATGATTTATTAGAAAGGAGAAGAGACATTAAAGAATCACAGAGCATTCTGGGAAAACACCCTGGTAGGTTGCTATGGTTGTTAATAATCACATGGATTTTTGAACACTGGAGCCCCATCTTTGTTTAACGCATGGTAATTCACAGTATTCTCATATTATGATTTCTAATGAGTGAAGTTTACCAATTTTCCTTTTATTCTGAGGTGTCTGTTTTTATTTTTCAGTTAGATACATATGTGGCTACAGAGATTTCCCATTTGATGAAATATACATTCTCTCCTTTCATAAGGTATATTGCAATTGTAATTTTTTTTTTTGTATGAGCTACTTTTGTCTCTCACTGAGATGTGCATTGATCCTATTTCCAGGGGTTCCCTTTCCAGGAAAGAGGAGCAGCAACAGGATCCTTTTACATCACCACCAGACAACTTCACTGGCACTTGGCCTGCTGAGGACATGCAGGAGGTTTTAGTGTCCTTCTCTTAGAGACTGTGATGAAAAAATCTTTTAAACTTCAAAGTTTGTCGCTGTCTCTTGTCAGTAATTGTTCTATAATTAATCTGATTCTCCCAGTTTGGGAATTGTGATTGGTTCACACTGCAAAAATGTTCAATGAAAATAACTTTATTTTTTAAATAATACATATTTTCTTTAAAAGTTTTTTTTGTAGAATATGAATAAATAACTACTCCTTGATCCTTTTGATTCCCCAGTGTATCTTCCTGATCATATAATAATTCCTCTTTTAGACTCATAATTACAATAACATAAGTCTTTCAATCAGTCACTTACATCTCACCCAAAATAAAATTGTGACTAGCTGAGTACTCCCAATTGTACTTCCCAAGAGGAGCCTGCGTATACGAAGAGAAATAACAATGGTGCCTCTGAGTTGATACTTTATGAAGCGAGATTCACATGTGTTTTAAAGATAAGAAAGTTTCTTCAAAGACTCATGCAAGGCAGTCTTTCTTAATTTTCTCCTTCAAAAGGTGCCAGTTTCATGGTTCTTTTTTTTTTTTTTTTTTTCCCTTACAAAAGGGACCTGGAAAGCAAGGAATTGAGGGTTAGAAGTTGAGATGAAAATGTTGAAAACAGGCAATTTGACATCACTCTGTAGAATGACTGGTGTTAGAAGGTTGGAAAACTTGAATATATTAAATATCATCTGCTCCATTTTCTCAGTGGTGAAAGAGAAAAAAAGGCATTGAACCAACTTTCCAAGGTTTCTTCTAACACCAATGGTCTGGGGCTATTATAGTTTAGATATGAGGTTCCCCTGAAAGCGCATGTGTGAGACAATGCAGGAATATTCAAAAGCGAAATGATTAGATTGTGAGAGCTATAACCTAACCAGTGGGATAATACATTTGATGGATTCACAATTTGAATGGATTAATGGGTGGTAACTGACGGTCATGGCCAAAGGAACTAGGTCACTATGGGCCCTTGGGGATTAAATATTCCTGTCTCCATGCACTTTCTCTTTAGTGTCAGGCTATCATGAACTGACTAACTTTCCTCGGCCATACCCTTCTACCATGAAGTTCTGCCTCACCGTGGACCCAAAGCTGACCATGGACTGAACTATGAAATCCTGAGCCAAAATAAACTTTTCCTACTCTTAGTTATTCTTGTCAGGTCTTTAAGTGACAGGAATGAAAAACTGACTAACATACAAATTGGTACTGGGAAGCATTTGGAACTGGTTTGTAGGAGGTGCTGGGAAAAGTTCATAAATGCAGGCTGAAGAAGTCTTAGCAAGCAGAGTTTAATGAGTGATTCCGAGGGGAGCTCAGAAAATCGAAATGTCGAAAGGACCACAGACAGTAAAGATTGAGCTCATGAGGTTTCATAGAAGGAGGACTCTATGGGAAATTGAGCTGGAGGTCATTCATGTCACCTTCTGGCAAAGAAGTTGTCTACACTTTGCTCAAGTCCCTGACACTTTACTGGAGGCCGAATTTAAAGGTGGTACACTAATAAATCCAATGGAGGAAATTTCAAGAAAGCACAACATTCAGATGGTGGCATGGATGTTGTTGATGGCTTTTAGTCAAGTTTACTGTGATAATCAGAAAGAGAAAGCAGAGCAGAAAGATTTGAAAAACTTACAATTTGGTCACAAAAGTGCATATAAAACTGGGACCAAGGAAGTTGTGGTTGTTGAAGAGATTATAGTCACTACACATGGGCTAAGCCCTTTAAACAGAGACAGTTAGAAAGCTGGCTAAAGGGCCTCTCAAAAATTAGCAAAACCAGATCCATTGTAGGCTCAAGGGTATACAAGTAAAAATTCCTTTGAGAAGAGGTGATGTAGGGCACCCTGCACGAACAGGGGAGCCTAGGAAGTTGTTTCACCATTCTTAGCTCTTCAGGTACTCAGAGGCTATGGCAGCCCTGGTCCAGGAGGCCTGGCTACTGCTCCAGATGGTGGTATACCTTGGCATCATGCACATGATAGTGATTATACAGGAATGTAGGATGCTGGAGTTAGGAGGTCATAGCTTATTGCAAGATTTAAAAGGAAGGCCTGAGAGGCAAAGCAAGGTGTAGTAGCATTGGACTCCCCACAGGCAACCTCTGAGAGGCTGATGTATGAAGATATGGGAAGGAAACTGAAACTGTAGAAGAGACCCCTGAGATTAAGAGATGCTGGTAACATGGAATGTCTGCTGAGGAAAACTGAAGAAATCAAAATAGAAACAAGACAAGATAAAGGCCATATTGGATGAAACCAGAAAGGTCATGTGGTAGGGAAGATGGCCCTTCAGAGAAATCATGATTACATGTTTCCCAGCTACTGAGCATGAAGCTCTAGGACATATTGCCCAGCTGGATTCCTGCTTTATATGCCCCTATTTCTTCCTTTTTGGAAGGAAAATGTTAACTCTATACCATTATATATTAGACTTATGTAACTTGTTTTTTATCTTTAGAGGGACTCACAGCTAAGAGTTTGCCTCGAGTCTCAAATGAGATTTTTGGACTTGGACTTTGGGGCAATGCTGGAACTATTCAGGCTAAGGGGACTCTTGGAAATGGACTAAATGCATTTTGTATTGTGAGATGGGCATGAGCTTTATAAGGGTAGGGGTTTAGTATGAGAGTTGAAATGACTGAATTACAAGAGCTGTAATCTGCTTGGTCAATTAATTCATTTGATGGATTAATAAATTTGAATTGATTGACTAGTGGTAACTGTAGGCAAGGAGGGCATGTCTAGAGGAAGTAGATCATGTCTTTGGGGATTTAATATATCCCTAGTTAGTTTTATTCCCTCTTTCTGCTTCCTGGTTGTCACAAACTATTCATGGGTTTTTTTCTGGGTTCTTTACTCTTCTCCATTTTCTAGGCATTGGTATTTGCCAATACCATGCTGTTTTGATCACTATGTTTCAATTGTTGTATCAGGTTTATTTTATGTTGTTGAATTAGGTAGTATCATTCCTCCAATTTTGTTCTTCTTCAGTGTTTTGATGGCTCTTTCAGGTCTTTCTTTTACATCTTCATAAAAAGTTTAGACTCAATTTGGCAATATCCTCAAAATAATTTGTTGGAATTTTGACAAGAATTATGTTGAAGTTGTATACCAAGTTGGAAAGGATTGACATTTTTGACAATATTGAGTATCCCTATCCATGTACATAGAAGATCTCTCCATTATTGGAGATCTTCTATGATTCCTTTCATCAGAGTTTTGTAAATTTCCTTATGTACATGTTGTATATATTTTGTTAGATTTTTATCTAAGCCCATCTTCCATTCTATTGTTCAAGTGTGGGTGCGGCTCTGATTTGGATATAGTTTGTCAAGAATATGTGCAGGACAAATTCATAAATCTGGTTCATGCTTTGGAAGCTTGGTCGCTAATAAAGCTTTGAGAGGTAGTGGAACCTTTAGGGCATGTGGCTTAGAGAGAGGTGATTGGATCATGGTAATGCTACCCTAATGAATTGTATTCATGTCCTTCTTGAGAGACAAGGTTAATTCTCTGAAAACTTGATTAGGTCTTGCAGAGCTGAAAAGCAGGTCAACCTCTCCCTCCTCCCCCTCCCTCTCCCTCGCCTTTAATTGCTTCTCCTTCCAGTTCTTCACCAAGAGTTGATCAGCATGTGGACCTCAGTAAAAGCTGAACAGGTGCTAGGAACATGCTGTTGGACCTCTAGAACTCTGAACCAAAATAAAACTCTTTTTAAACAAATATCCCCTGTCTCAGATATTTTGATACAGCAACACACACACACACACACACACACACACACACACACACACACAAAAACCATAAGGAACAATGTAAATCATATTGTGTGTTCTAATTTCAATTGTTCATTGTTAATTAATTGTTAATTGTATATTAACCCTATATCATATAATCTTACATTAATCATTTACAGGAATTATTTTGCTCTTTATTCTTTGGAACATTTCACAGACAATCATCTCATCTGCAAACAAAGTGCCTTATTTCTTCCTTCCTAATATGAATACCTTTTATTTATTTTTATTGCTTCATTGCATTAGTTAGGATACCCATTACAATATTGAAAGGTCATGGTAAGAGGGTAAATCCTTGTTTGTTTCCAAACTTAGGAGAAAGCATCATTTTCTCAGCATTAAGTATAACATAACTATTGGTTTTGTAAATGTTCTTTGCCAAGGTTTCCCTATCACTAATTTACTGAGAGGAATTTTTGCTTTTATCATGAATAATTGTTGGATTTTGTCAAATACTTTCTCTGCATATATTGATATGATCATATGATTTTTTTGTTCTTTAACCTGTTGATATTGCTGATTGAATGGATTGAATTTAAATGTTGAACCAGCCTTGCTCAACTGGAAAAGATCCTACTTGATTGCAGTGTATCATTTTTATACAATGTTGAATTCTTTTTGATACTATCGTGCAGAGGATTTTTACATCCATGTTCCTTGCTGATATTGATTCAGAATATTTCCTGTAAAATAATGTTTTCAATTGGCTTTGTTGTTAGGTTAAAACTGACATCATAAAATGAGTTAGAAAGTATTCTCTCTGCTTCCACTTTCTGGAACAGATTATAGAGAATGGGTATCATTCTTCCTTAAATGTTTGATAGAATTTACCAGTGAAGCCATCTGAGCCTGGTGGTTCTTTTCTGGAAAGTTATTAATTATTGATTAAATGTCATACAGATAGGCTGATTCAGATTATCTCTTTCTTCTGCGTGAATTTTGGTAATTCATGTTTTTTTAAGAATTTGCCTATTTCTTTCATCTAGATTGTTAAATCTTTAGAAATAGAGTTTCTGAAGTGATGTTTTAACATCCTCTTGATATCCAGAAAACCCGTGATGACTCCTCTCCCATACCTGACATTAGCATTTGCTGCCTCGGTTAGTCTAACTAGAGCTTTATCATTTGTGCTGATCCTTTCAAAATCTGCCTTTTTGTTGTTGTCGATTCTTCTCTGTTGATTTCCTCCTTTCGATTTCATTAATTTGTGCTTCATTTTCCATCATTTCTTTTCCCCTTTTTGCTTTAGACTTATTAAATTGCTCTTCTTTTTCTTGATTTCTGTACCAGAGGTTTAAGTTAATGATTTTAGATCTTTCTTCTTTAATAGCATATGTATTCAATGCTATAAATGTCCCTCTAAACACTGCTTTCACTGCATCCCACAAAGTTTGATAAAGTTGTGTTTTCACTTTCATTTAGATCAAAATATTTTAAAATTTTCTCTTGAAATTTCTTCTTTGACATAGATTTTACTCAGATGTGTTCTTTAATCTCCAAATATTTTAGAATTTTCTAGAACTCTTTCTGATATGAATTTCTAATTTGATTTCACTGGGGTCTTAATATGTTTTCTATTAATTTAAATTTGTTAAGATGAATTTTACAGTTGAGATCTATCTTGGCAAATACTTCTTATGACCTCAAGAAAACATGTATTTTGCTATTGTTGGATGAAGTTTTCTATAAACGTCAATTCAATCCAGTTGATTGATGGTGGTGTTAAGTTCGACTATATCCTTACTGATTTTCTGCCTGCTGAATCAATCAGTTACTAAATGCAGTGCCCTTCTTTATCCTTGAAGATTTTCTTTATTCTGAAAACTTCTCCATCTCAAATTTGTAGTATTACTATAGCTTTTATTTGATTAGCAGTAGCATGATATATCTTTCTCTCCCCTCTTGTTTTTGATTTATCTCTTTTTATTTAAAGTGGATTTCCTTTGAGCAACAATAACTGAGTCTTGTTTAATTATCAGCCCTACAATTGCTTGTCTTATAATTGCTGTAGTTAGTCCATTTACAATGCATGTGATCATTGATGTAGTTGAACAGTAACTTCCATGTTTGTTACTATTTCTTTGCTGCAATTGTTCTTTGTAGTTATTTTTTTACTTCCACTCTCTTGCCACTTTCTCTAATGTAATGGGACATTTTGCATAATTCCATTGTCTCTCACAACAGCAATCATCCATCTTTAAAAACAGCTAGGATTACTCTAGCGTTCGATATGCATTTACAACTATCAAAGTTCATGTTCAAATGACTCTATACTACTTCATAGGTAGTAAAACTACCTTACAACACAGTATTCATTATTTCTCATTTTCATCCCTTATAGTATTGCTGTCATACATTTCACTTATCCAAATAAGTGATAAGTGCTATAATTCCCCAAATCATTAGTCACTATTATTGCTTTAACAAAATAATCCATCTTGTCAATTAATAATAAAATTAAAAGATGTTATTAACCATCATTTATTCCTTTCCCCATGTTCTTCCTTCAGTTAAGTAGACCCAAATTCCTATCCTTACCATATTCCTTCTCGCCGAAGAACTACTTTTCTCACGTCAGGCAGGGCAAACATAATGGAAACAAATTGCCTAAATTCTTTACAATTCCTTCACTTTTGGAGGATAATTTCATTGGATTGAAGCATTAAACATTTACATAAATGCCTTCTTTATTTCAACAGCTTAAATATTTCATCCATTGTCTCTTTACTTGCAAGTTTTGAGAAGTAATCTTTATCTTTATTCCTCTATAGATAGAGTAATATTTTTCTTCTACCTTCTTACAAGTATTTATCTTTTCTTTGACTTTGTACCTAGGTAGAGAGGTTTAGAAATTTTGTTGCTTGGTATTTTCTGAACCTGCTACAACTTTGATTTGTCATTTATAAAATTTTTTGGAAGCCAATATTTTCAAATATTTTTTCTGCACCTTTCTCTTTCTTCTCAACTGATAGTTGAATTGCACAAATAACTTTTGTAATTTTTCCACAGTTTTGGATATACTTCTTTTTAAAATTTATTATTTTTTTCATTGCATTCTAGTTTGGGAAGTTTCCATTGACTTACCTTCAAGTTCATTGATTCTTTCCTTAGCCCTATTCAAGTTAGTTAATTAAACATAGATTCTAGTTGAACTAAAGGTACTCTTCATTTGTGTTGAAATGCTTCTTATTTCTTATTTACATTTGATCCTTTCTTAGTTTTCTTTCTCTCTACTTACATTACCTATTGCTCTTTGCATGGTGTGTATTTTTGTCTACTAGATCCTTAACACATTCATTAGAGTTATTTTAAATCCCTTGTCTGACCACTCCAACATCTATAGTATATTTGATTCTAGGTCTTAATGCTTTCTTTGTCTTTTCATACTGTGTTTTCTTGACTTTTAGTATACCTTGAAATTTTTTTGTTGAAAACTTAACATAATGCTGTGTGATAGAAACTGAAATATATCAGCCTTTACTGTAAACTTTTAATGTTAATCTGACTGGAAGTTGGATTGTGTTTGATATTCACTGTAGTTATATCTCTTAGCGCGTCAAATTCCTCTAATTTCCTGGTACTCCAGTACTATTATACTAGTCACTCTAGGTCTGGATCCCCAGAAGTTTCTCACTTTCAAGTCGTCTATCCTCAACATCCAGCAATTTGTGAAAATTACTTTTCAATCAGCATTTCTCCAGTTGAGGGCTCCAGTAGCTTCATCTCAACTGTGATTCTCTGTATTCACCTGTCTCTCCAGACTTCAGAGTGGTGGTTTACCCTGTGACTTGAAATCTCAAATGAGTCTCAGAAAAGTGATTGGTTTTCAGTTTGTTCAATTCTTTCCTTGTTTTCAGGACAGAAGTACTGACTTCCTAGCTTTTGGCATCTCAGAACTGAAATCAGAAATCACACTTCTCTTTACCTTTCTCATTGTAATTATTTTCCATATTTTAGCATCAGGATTACATGTGGTATAACTAGATAAAGATTCTATATAAGTATTACAACTATATAAAGATTATAAAGAAAATTTAATTTCTCTCTTACTCTCTCCCTACTCATTTCCTGAGTAGGGAGTGATTAGTCTTCCAAAAATGAGGTAGCAGATACAATTGAATTATTCATTTGAGTATAGTATTGCAACTCGTAATTTTCCAAGAGGTTGGGAGCAATTAACATGTTTGAAAGTGTGGAATTCCTCTTACATTCTTACTGGAGGTAAATGCTATTGCACTTTTCATCTTTTTGTGGAGTTAATGGTTGAAAGTGGTCACATTATTTGCTTTGGTTTTCATTTTTCTAACCAAAAGTAGACTTTTATATTATTTAACTTTTTAGATATATTGATCTATAAATTAGTTATTCAAGTCTTTTACTCAATTTTTTACATTTTTAGTATCCTTTTTGATTTTGAGCATTTATAGATTTATATACAGCTATAAAAATAATACAGTCTCCTTGGGGCTTCCTCCAGTGATAATATTTTCTTAGGATGACAGTACAATATCACGATCAGGTTATTGACCTTTATACACTCAAGATACAAGCATTGCCATCACTACAAGGATTTCTCATTCTGTCCATTTATTACCACACTCTCTTCTCTCTGCTCCCACTTCCTTCTTCACCCTCGCAACTACCAATCACTTCTCCATTTCCATAATTTTATAATTTCAAGAATATTATATAAATGGAATTATGCAGTATGTAACCTTTTGGCACTGGATTTGATGACTCAACAAAATTATTATCAATAATTCATTCATTTTTATTACCGGGTAATATTCTGTAGTGTGGATGTTACAGTTTAAGTATCCAGCTCTTGAAGGACATCCAGATCATTTCAAGTTTTTAGGTACTACAAATAAACATTCATGTAATGTTTGTATGAGAATGTTCATCTTCATTTTTCTGGGATAAATGCCCAGGAATGAAATTGCTAGGTTATATTATAGCTGCAGGTTTAGTATTTAAAGACACTGTTTTCCAGAATAACTACCATTTTACATTCTTTCCAATAGTGTATGAGTGATCCAGTTTCTCCGTAGCCTCACCAGTATTGAGTGTAGTCCAGAAATTTTAGTGAAATCCTTGCCATTGGTGTGTGGTAATATCTCACTGTGGTTTTGTTTATCATTTCTCTAATGTTTGATGATGTTGACCATCTATTCATGATCTCATCTGCCATACATATATCTACTTCAGGGAAATGTCTCTTCATGTCTTTTACCCTTGTTTTAGTTAGATTGGTTTTTTAACTGTTGGGTTTTGAGAGATTTTTGTCAACTGTAGATAGTCCTTTGTTACACATCTGGCTTGTAAATATTTTATTTGTAGCTTTTTTTTTCTCTCTCTCTTAGCAGGGTCTTTAGCAAAGTAAAAAATTTTAATTTTGATGAAGTCAGCCTTAACGGTTTTCCATTTTATGTTTCATGGTTTTGATATCAACATTTTTAAAATAGTTGAACAAATTTTTTAAATCCCATTTTGATTCAGCTACAGAGAATTTTTTTTTTTTCCAGTACTGGGGATTGAACTCAGGATTGCTCTACACTGAGCTACACTGCCAGCATTTCCAGCACTATTTTTTTTTTTTTTAAGCAGTATCTCTCGAAGTTGCCCAGGCTGGCCTAGAACTTGCAATTCTTCTGCCTTCTGCTTCAGTGTCCTAAGTCACTGGGATTATAGGCATAACACCATGTCCCCAACTGATTTAGCAACAGAAGTTTTATGTATATTTCTTTGTATGACATTTTCAGTGGTAGTGCTAAGAATTATGTATGTTATATATACATAACATAAAGTATGTGGTATTGTCATTTTAACAATTCAAGTGAAATATTTAAAACTTCACTTCTTTCATACTTCACCATTCACAATATATTTGTCTAAGGTATTTCCTCTAAATACATTTAAAACAGCATCACATAGTGTTATAATATTTGCTCCCACAAACATAATTTAGAAAACTCAAGAAGAGAAGGAAAGTCTATACATGGATCCATAATGTTCTTAATGCATTTTTCTTCTTTGCTCATGCACCAAGGTTTCTCACCATTGTCTTTGTGTAAGAACTTCTATTGACTACTTTTTTTTTTTTTTTTTTTTTTTTTTTTTTTTTTTTTGGTTCCAGGGATTGAACTTGGGCACTTGACCACTGAGCCGCATTCCCAGCCTTATTTTGTATTTTATTTAGAGACAGGGTCTTCCTGAGTTGCTTAGCGCCTTGCTTTTGCTGAGACTGGCTTTGAACTCACCATCCTCCTGCCTCAGCCTCCCAAACTGCTGGGATAACAGGCGTGCACCACTGTGCCTGGCCCATTGGCCATTTTTCATGATAATTTTCTGGTGGCACAATCTCACAGTTTCCCTTCACCTGACAATGTCTTGAATTTCCTCTACAAGTTGAAGGATGTTTTCACTCAGCACAGGATTCTGGGTTGATAGTTCTATTATTTCAATGTTTAAAATAAGTACCACTATCTTCTGGTGTTCATGGTTTCTGATGAGAAATCCTGTCTTTGTTTTTGTTTTTCCTATGGGTAAACATCATTTTTCCCTCTGACTTCTTTCAAGACTTTCTTTTCTTTCTCTTTACTTTTCATAAATTTCATTATATCTTGGCATGGATTTTGCTGGAATTTGTGGTTCTCTCAGCTTCTTAAATCTGTAGGCTTATACCTCCAGTTCAATTTAGTACAATTTCAGCTTCCTTGAATACTCTTTAGATCTGTTATGTTTAGATACTAGATATCCCACAAAAGCTCATGTGTGAAACAATGCAGGAGGGTTTAGAGGTGAAATGATTAGGTTAGGAGATCCTTAACCTAATCAGTGCATTGATCCCCTGACAGGGATTAACTGAGTAGTAACTGCAGGCAGGTAGGGTCTGGCTGGAGGACCTGAATCACTGGGTCATGCCTTTGGGATATGTATTTTGTCCTTGTTGAGTGGAGGTCTCTTTCTGCTTCCTGGTGCCATGTTCCCAGCTGCTTCCCTCTGCCACCACTTCCACCATGATGTTCCACCTTATCTCAGTCCCCAGTGAATGAAGTCTCCTGCCTGTGGACTGAAACCCCTGAAACCACCAGCCAGAAAACAAACTTTTCCTCCTCTAATTGGAGGAAAAGATCTGGTCAGGTTTTTTGGGTGACAGTGGCAGAAAGCTGACTAAAATAAGCTCCATCCTGTTCCTCCTAACCTTCCAGGATTCTGATGATGTGATTGCTCATCTTTTGTTACAGACCCACAGACTTAGTTCTGACAATTTTTTCCATCTCTTTTCTGCTTTCTGTTCAGACTAGGTTAATTTTAATTGTTACAATTTCCTGGTCACTGATTTTTCCTTCTGTCATTTTCCTGAGATTGAAATCATCCATGGAAATTTTAATTTCAACTTTTGTATTTTCCTCTTCAAAAATGTCCCTTTGGCTCTTCTATATGTCTTCTATTTGTTTGCTGAGACCTTCTATTTCAATGTTCATGATTTTGCCTTTTCATTTGTTTTAATTATGTTTATAATGAAGCATTTTTATCACTCTGTCTTGAAACCTTTATCAGGTAATTCTAACTTTTCTTTCATTTCAGTGTTAATATTTATTGATTACTTTTGTGCATTTCATTTGTTAGCTTCTATTTTTTGGTGTACAGAGTAATTTTTATTGAAGTCTTGACATTTTATATCACATCATGAGAGCATGAATCTGTTTTTCCCCCCTTTTCTTCTTAGTTTAAAAAAGTAGGGATTTTTCAAGTGAGAAGATAAGAAGCAGAGATTTTCCCAGGCAAGAGAGGACCTGATAGCGGGTTGCCACCTAAGTATCCTAGTCTAGGGGTTAATAGAGTTACCAGGTAGAATCACTATCTGTGTTAATGAGGTATTGGAGAAGTGCCAAGGCTATTGATTCAGTCTGCAGCATTTTGATTGACTGTGACCTTATAATTCTTGAGTTTGAATTTTCCTGTAGCCTACATTCAGGTCTTCCTGCCTCCCTTTCCCCACCACTCAGGGGCAAAGGAGTTGAGTGGAATGGTGCTACAGGTTAATATCATGCAGTGGCCTTCCCCAAATGTAATGAATCTTATGAAAAAAATCTCTTTTAGCTGACTTTCTCTGACACTGATTTTGCAGAAGGGGAGCAAGTACCACCTTGTTTCTTCCAGGATGTGACTAAAGTCCAGATTCTCCAGGTTGGGGAGAGGATCTTCATTACTGCAGAGTGACGATGAAATTCCCACTCCCTACATGGTCTCTGCTGATGGCATGGGTGGGTCCTCTTAAGGGCTTATGGGAATTATAGTGCTGGCTCCCTACTCTCTGAGGCATCTCTTTTCTCCCTAATGAGTGTGGAAATATGGGCTCCCCATTCAACCTATGCTGGCTTGGGTCTGGATAGAGCCACAGTTTTTTGTTTGTTTGTTTGTTTGTTTGTTTGTTTCCTAAAATTTGCTTAGAAGAAAGCAGAGAGCCATTATTATCTAAAACTTTCTGTCTTGCTAAGATGCCCCTTTTCTAGGTTTTGTGTTTTTGTTTGTTTGTTTGCTTGCTTGCTTGGGTAAGAGAGAAAGATTTTGTTGGGACATTTTGTCTGTTTCCATTGGCATTTCTGGGTTGCAAATTTCTTTAGCTACAAGTCTGAGAAATATGAGGGAAAAATAAAATCTAGGCAACTCAGCACTGTGTCATTTCTTGGGTCCCAAAAGCTCAAATCAGCCCACTTTCTTCTAACTTTCAGAGTTTTGTTACATCTGTTTTATGTATAAGATCTAAGGACTCAAGCTTTCCTTCATAGAAGAAATAGAAAAACATTATTCCATCTTCTCACCAGTCTAAATCTCTTCATTTTTGGGTTGTTTTTTTGTACATCATACCAAAATTTAGGCAAATGTTTTATTGAAATATGTCTTCAGAAAAGTTTGCAAATTATTATTGTACAGTTTAGTGAATTATCGCCATCAAAGTGAGGCCATGTACTCTACTAACACTCTAGAAAGCTTAGCACTTCTTCCCATGTATGAAATAGTTCTCTTCCCCAAAGATAACCATTGTCATGACATTCAACTCTAGGAATTTAGTGGGGAAAGTTAGACTTTATATATATTTTATAATATAGGAAGTACTATACTGGGTCTACTTCTTTTACAGTTTGCAAGAATATATGAATGACCAATGATCATATGGCAAGGTGCTAAGTTTTATTTGTCAACAATAAAATACAAATAAAAGTCACTCTTATAAAATTAAAAATAATGATCATATCCAGTATCAAAGAAAACAACTGGAGCCCTTAACTCATGCTTACATGTTAGCATCAAAAGTTATGTAACAGAATGTTCACAGTAGCATTATTCATGATAGGCAAAGTGGGAAATAATTTAACATTCTATTAACATAAGGGATTATTTGAGGATTAAATACTGATGGCAGATTCATACAATAGAATTGTATACAACAATGAAAGGAAATATATTTGATAACATGGGTCTTCATCAATTTTAAATAATCTTTGCATATTTTATTTAAATGTAGTTTTAGAAAACAAAATGATTCCCCAAATAAGTTAGAAAGAGGAAATATGCTGGGGTACAAATGTTTTACACAATTTAAAATGCATACACACCAATTAACTGACGTATTTTTCAAATATGCATACATGACTAAGATACATTTTTTTAAAAACATTATGGTAGGTATGATGGATGGGAAGAAATTGTGAATGAGGATTGAATAACTTTGAGACAGTTAATTAAATAAGTTAAAATGAGAAGGGGATTTTCAAGAATTGACGATGACAATGAGCTATGAATAGTCCCTTCACTACCTCCAAAGCAATAGTTACTAATATAAGTAAACACCTGTCACAACACAACACAAGAAAACACAAGCACAGATGTATATCAATCTTCAATGCCAAGAAAGACCTGCTGCTGCTGGAGGGGTGCTACTTACCTTTCACTCTTTCCTTTGATGAAACCTCCCCCTGGGTTTCTCAGCACACTTAATCTTCCTCCTACAGCTTCCCACAGCTCTCTCTACATCTGTGTGGTTATAATTTGTCCCCAGTTCAACTTTGCGGGAAGCTGGATTTTCCTTGGGTCAGGGAATATGAATATGCCTTTCTATACTCCAGGAAGTCATAAAGTGCCTGGTGTGTGGCAGCTCTCAGCAACTTTTGAAAAGAGATCAGTGAACAAAATACGGATTGCATTCATGGAAACACCTGTACCTTCTTCTTGAAGGATCTTAACTATCTTAAGCTGAATGTTAGTTCCTTGCTCCATGACCGGACAAAAGGTAGAAACAGAACCAAATGGCAATTGATGTTGAAGAACAACAAGTGAAAAAATAGGACAGACTTATTAAAAGCCTGGATATTTATCTCATGTCAGACATTGATAGCTCTGATTGTATTTCAGGGAACTCAGTAAATCTGTGCAATACAAAGTCACTACCTCAGCTGGGTTCCCTTAAAGTACTGGACCATTTGGTTGGTAGACTTTGGCATTTTTGCAGCTTCCATTTGGGGGAGGAAATGAGACAAAGATGCAATCACCAAACACCTATGCAGATCAACCTGAATGACACCCCATTGGCACTGCATCCTGCTATATTCTGCACTATGGTATAGGTTATCATTATTAATTATCATTCACTATCATTAATGAACTTGAGGAGAATTTTTTTTTTTTTTTTTTTTTTTTTCCAACTCTGCAAGAACCAAGGCAGATGAACATAGGTATGCTCTTTAAGTTCAGGCATCCTAGTTCACTTCAGCTATAGAAGGAAGAAAGTTGGCATTTAAGGCTTATGTCCTGAGTCATCTTTTCCAGGCTAATTGTCAAATGCCTGATGGATGGCTCATGGCTGCCAAGTGAGCAGTTGAGGGAACATAGAGGCATATAGGAAGAACAACTACACAGCAGTCATGTAATCTCTATCCTGGAAAGCTTAGTACCCAGAATTTTTGACCCTTACTTGCTCCCAGCACGGTTCTACAAGTGCTTGGGACATAATTCAAATGAAAGGCAAAGCTTTATGGATAAAGAGCAGCAACTATTATTTGTTTTGTTGGAATTACTGTTCTTTATTTTTAAAGTCAGTCTTACTGCTCACTTCTAGAGACATCATTTAAGATACATAATGATTCAGTTGAATATTTATAATCCTTTAGATGTTATACATGTGCCATTTACATGTGTGTTTATATCCTAGGGTCCCTTATTTCCACCTGAGGTAGGGTGACCAGAGCTCCCTGTGTCTGGCTAGTAGGAATAAAGATTCTATGTGTGCCTCTTAGAACTTTCTGAATTCTGGCCCTTTCTTACTCTGTGACCCAGTTAACCTTCCAGTAATATTTTTTACTGCTTTTCTTCCCCCATCTCTATCACTAGTTACAAACAATCATGTTCCTCTCAACCTGACTGAGATCAGAGTTTCCTCTTGGGCCACTTGTAAAAAGCACATAAAACTATTATTTGAAGAGTTTCTCCAACTCCAACCTTTCCCTTTTTTTCAAACATCTCCTATGTTTTAAGTAAATATTACTCCCAAAGAAAATACACCTTGGCTTTCTAAGTATCCAGCTGGATCGCCCTTGCTCAAACACACTTCCACATCTGTATTGACTCTGTGTGTTCTGCTCAAGATTCTTGTCTTTCCCTTATCCTTCCAGAAAAAATTATATTCTCTATTCGAATTCTACCAAAGCCTTACCCAGCCTCCTTTCCACATGGTAGAACTTATCCTTCTCCGAAGTAAATATAAATTTAAAATATATCCATATATGCATGGGCTTCTAGAAGGAGACTTACCAACATGCTGACTTACCGACATGCACCACCCATTGGTTACTACCAATGGGTGGTGCAATTTTAGATTTTTTTTTTTTATTTCTCCAGTATTCTTTGTGAATACTGCTTGAATAATAACAAGGCTATTGTTTGGGAAAGAATATTTAGAATGTTATGCATAATACCACAACAAATCTGAAAACTTGGAAAAGGAACTTGTGAACCTGAGAGATTTCTCAAATATTTCAAAACTGAACAGAGCAACCATATTTGGGGTTGGAGAGCAAGTAAACAGACATTGGTTAATTATGTCCCATATAAATTGACCTTGGGTAAGGACTTAATGTATTTGGTTTGGGTTTTTCCCTCTATAAAAATAGATTTTTGTTAGATCTACAAGTTCCTCTCCAACATTGAACTTTGCCATTGTATCATTTATTCGTGGTACTGGATGAGCACTGAAGCATGGGATACATGCTGCAGAGAATAGAGGAGACCCTTGACTTTATGGGGAACATATTCCAGGGGACATTAAAATAGAAAGGAAACATGGTATTTTCCAATGATGGGTGCAGAGGCCCGTGAAGGGTGCAGAGGCCCACAACATGAGGAAAGCTAGCCATGAGGAATGAAGAGAGACTCCCAGTGCAGGGAACTGCAAGCACTAAAGTTTGGACAGGGAATACACCAAGAATTTTTCAGGAGCAAAAAGGTCTGAGTGAGCTGCTTCGTACATTTCTTAAACCATGACTCCGAATTCATAGAACAGCATATGTAAAATTAAATGCTAATTACCAGAGGATAAAAATCTAAAAGATGGATTTACTTGACATGCATTCCCAAGAAATTTTAGATGTTCACTACTTCTAAACTCTCCAGACAGAAGCTATTAACAATTTTAGAAATGCAGAATAGATGTGCTTTGGATATTGTATATGCATTTGGCTATAATGAATAGTAAATCCAAATACATTTGCACAAAATCATATAGTGGCTGCTGCTGCTGATGGTGATGAAGATGATGATGATGATGATGACAATAACAACAATAACAATGACAATACCAAGCCCTGTTTTGACCAGGCATTAAATCCTTACAGAAACTCTGTGAAGAATGGAGTCTTCTCCTATTCTAGACTGAAGGAAGTCAAAGCTGAGAGATATTATATCACTGTAGAAGATCTCACTGCTTTTAAGTAGAAGAACCGGAATGTTTGGATTTTAAGTTCATGGCCTTTCCACTAAATATAGAATAAAGATTCAAACATCCCTTTATCTCATAGAAATCACAACTAACTAGATGCATTCAGCCATGCACAGTAGAGTCAGACTTTAACCCAGAAAGTAAGCAACCATACAAGATTTGGATGTTACTACCTGCTATGGTTTAAATATTATTTGATGTGTTGGGAAGCTTGGTCCTCAGGGTGGCAATGTGACAGGTGATGGGACCTTTAAGAGGTGGATCCTAGTGGGAGGTCCTTACATCACTAGAGGCATGCTGTTAGAACATATTGAGGTCGTTCCTGTGGGACCCCCATTAGCTCCCAGTTGCTCTCTGGCTTCCTGTCTCACCATGTGATTTCTCCTTCTTGCACGGGCTCCCACCATGATGCCATCTGTCACAGGGGAATGCAGGAAGCATAGGGGGGCAGTATTCACCAGAGCCAGCACCATGTTGTTTGGACTATCAACCTCCAAAACTGTGAGCTAAATAAACCTGTTTTCTCTCTAAGTTTCCCAGCCTCAGGTATTTTGCTATAGTAACAAAAATAGACACACATGCTAATTAAATTCTGGGAATTTCCAGCAGGGATAATTCTAACTAACATAGTTAAACAGTGCTATACAAGGTGGTCTATTCTTATTCTTGTATTATTATTATTAATTGGCTCTTAAAAAAACAAGTTAAAGATGCTTAAGCTGGATTTCATTTGCCCTGAAAATGTGAGTCACAAATTTAAATTATTAGCTTTTATTCTGAAGAAAGGTCAATCATGCGTTGCTAAAAAAAAATTGAAGTCTGGCATTAATGGTTGCTCAGAGTAGCAGGTGTTGTTAGCTGTAAGTCATTTGGTTTCTCTGAGCTTGGCAGCAGGTGCATCCAGCAAAGAGGATGAAGTGGTGCTAATGCCTGCTGCCTCCTAACTACATGTGTCTTAATTTCTTGATCACTACCTTCCAAATGTAGATATGCTTATTATTTCCTTTTTTTTTTTTTTTTTTTTTTGGTACTGGGGATTGTACCTAGGGGCATTTAATCACTGAACCACACCAGCATCCCTTTTTATTTTTTTATTAATTTTGAGATAGGGTCTCACTAAGTTGCTTAGGGCCTCACTAAGTTACTGAGTCTGGCTTCAAATTCTCCTGCCTCAGCCTCCCAAGTTGCTGCGATTGCAGGCGTGTGCAACCACACCAGACTTATTATTTATTCTTAAGAAAATAAAGAATTGGATAACCCTTCATATTTGGGGATTCTCTTTCTAGGCTACTTCTGGCTCTCAGTTTGCATTACCCCTTCCCTTTAAATCACACTGCCTTTTCAGCAGGTGATTCTGCTGTTGTCTAGAGAGCAGTAGAGAAGAATACCTAAATTTGGTCAAGGAGAAAAATGTATCTGAGTTCAAGTCCTTGTTCCCATATTTAATGTACAACCTAGAAAATTTTCTTTACTTTGCTAAATGTTTGTAGGGATTAAATAAAATAACATATACCAAATGTCTATAATATATTGGAAGCCCTATACATGTCTGCTATTTTATGATCAGTAATCTAACTGCCAAACCCTCTACCCTTCTTATATCTCATTGTCTATGATGATGCAGACTCACTGGGTGTCTGGATCTTAAGCCCCCTTGCTCTTCTCGACCAGCGACAAGGGAAGAGGACACTCCCCAACAAGGTCAGACCGGGATAGGTAAGGCTGACTGACCACCCGCACCCAGCCCTCCGGGCGGAGGACAATCAGACGCATCAGGGAGACCAGTCTCAGCAGGAACTCATTTATTGAGGGAGTCACACAGCTTTTATGTAGGGTGGGGGCTAGGCAGGAACCAATCAGCTTAAAGGTCAGCAAGGCATGGGGTTCACGCGGGTGAGAGTCCCATAGGACTATATGGCAAGCACGAGCTGATCACGTTCCCTGAACTGTTGTTAACCAATCCCTGATGGTGGTCCGATTTATCGTCATTGACTATTGAAACTGCCTTTGAGGCCTTGATCTTGCTCACTCGCCAGAAAGTAAGGAGTCAGCCTGAGTTAGTTAACGTGTCATTAGTCCCAACAACTGGGTATGGAGAACCATCCCTCCCTTGAGACTCTCTCTCCTTTTAGCCTTCTCAGTTCTCCATTCTCTAGATCCTGTGTATCTTCCACGTTCCTTGCTGTTCTTTTTCATACCTTTTTTATAAATATGGCTCTTTTATTAGTCTTACAAATGTATTTTTACCAAATAGCTCTGGAAGAAATCACAGTCCATAGAATGAATATCCAGTGTCTTCATGCAAATTCACAGCCCAGCAATGGGAGAAGACTGAAAGCATTATACACCCTTCTGCTCAGCCGAGTTTACTGCAAAAGGCAGTTGCATGTGATTGGGAGGAGGGCTTTGCTCTCATTACAAATTAATGAATCAGTAAATGAACCAGGAGTGAGAGCTTCCAGTTCAAGTTTGCGGAAACAAATTTCTGCACACTTCTGCTGACTTGGTATTTATCCAGCAGCCAGAATGAAACAGACCATGAAGGGAATCTACAGAAATCACAGACTCCTGTTACGGACTTGAGACTTCGAATAATTATTTGCAATCTTTTCTTCCAGGTTTTACTAGCCTGTAGTAGAAAGGAGGTCCCTTTGACAGCCACCACTTAAATGTCATCACAGTTTCTAAGGTCGGACCCCCAGTCTTCTGTGAGATCTCGCCCCAGGGTTCCTGGTTGAAAGCAAATGAAAGGGGATTATGGGGAGAGGTAAAGAGCCCTGAAACTCCTGTTCCAGGGTTTTGGCACCAAATGAAAGCAGATGAACGAGTATAGAAAAGAAAAGAATAGGAAGAAAAAGAAAATGGAGTCAACCCTCAACAGATCAGTGATGCTTTATTAAGCAATGGAGGGACACATTTTCAAGGGGAAAATGGTGGTGAACTGCAACAAGGGTCTGGGTTTGTGGGGTTTAGCAGGCCCAGGTCATGGGAGGAGTTTTGGTGGTGGGCTCATTTAGGGTGGGGCAGGATGGCAGGTAGGGGAACAACAAGAGAAGTTCCCTGAGGCCTATTTTCCATATCCTTCACTGGTCGTCTGAGGAGTTATCTCTCATATGGTCACAAAAAGATGCATTTCTGTCATGTGTCTCTGATAATCAAGTTATAATATGAAGTGAGCACCCGCACATGGAGACTATCAGTCCTCTCCACTGTCCTCTGGGCATTGCCATCAATATGTCAATTTCCCTTCGGTTCCAAGTTTGGACTGGCTTCTGTCTCAAATAAGAGGTCTCCCACCACTCTAGGGCTTGGAATAAGACATGGTCATCTAGGTTCCAAAATAGCAGTGCCTGGGCCTCTTGCCTCAAAGATAGTTCCTTCTATTTCTACCCGTAGCCCTCTCCCCACAGACACAGATGAAGCATTCTGTCCACCTCTGTGCCTGCTAACAGAGACGAGCTGTGAACCTAATTTCCCTCTTGCAGATCCTTCACATCCATGCAAGCCACTGAGCTCCATTCTCAAACAGCCCTGATTCTCAGTTTACCTCTTTGAAGCCAATTAAGACAAAACCCCCAATACTGTGGAGCTTATTTAAGTTTAAATCCCAGTGTTTTCTAGAAGCATTCAGGGGCTTCATTCAGTGTGGGGAGGACACTTGGAGTAACTAATGCCCAGGCCATCGTAGAGCTCAGGGTTACGAGGGCAGCCTGCTTTCAAATCTCGTTAACAAACTCAGTGACTAGAAACCAGAGGAACAAGATAAACTTGATATTGCCACTCCGAGCTCAGCAGAAGGTCAGACAATGTGGTCATTAATGACTTAGGAAAGGATACCACAGAAACATGGCATTGATTGGAAAATTTAAAAGAGATAAATGGGCCAAGGAAAGTGATTACAAGAATAATAAATGCTTGAAGGGGAGGTGTGTTTTGAAGAATAAGAAAAGTTAGCTAGACAACAAAAGATTGAGTGGAAAGAAATGGTTTGAAAGAAATAAATGAATGAAGGTTTGATTTAGTTTAAGAAACCACAGTTAATTCCGCAATTTCTCAGGAAAAGTAGCTATTATCTGAGGGATGTCTATAAACAGAACAAGGGTGGGGTGATAAGAAGGGAGGTACCAGCTTCTTTAAGATTGCATGCTAGAAGCAGTGTCAGACACCTATAGATGCAGCTACCTAGGAACAGAGGCAGGAGGATCTCTTGAGTCCAGGAATTCAAGGCCAGTCTGAGCAATTTGGCAAGATTTCATCTCAAAATAAAATTAAAAAAAAAAAAAGTGGAAAGTGGTGGGGGGCAGGCTGGAGGGTTAGCTCAATGGTAGAGTGTGTGCTTATTATGTGTGAGAAACTGGGTTTGATCCCTAGCACCATAAGATGAATGCATGTAGGGCACAATATTTAAACTTAAACTATGGGCTAATACTACAGCTAATTGGAGCTGAGCACTTGCTAAACTGAGACGTGACATCTTTAAATTAAAAAACAATCAAATCCAAAGAATTTGAAAAAATCTTTACAGTAAGTCATGGTGTACTTGCTCACCAAGACCGGAGTTACTTGGGTGTTTTCCTTTCAGAGAAAATCCTTCTCTGACCCTACTTCAAGCCTCACAATATACACACTCACTAGAGTCTTGCACTTAATCCTTATCTCAGTTTATTGAAAGTACATTTGTGTGTGTGTGTGTAAGTGTGTGTAATCTGATCAATACATCTCTTTCTCCAAACTCAAGATCAGGGAGTTTTCTCCCTGGCATATTAGTTTCTAGCACAATTTCTGGTACAGAATAGATGCTTGATAAAGATGTGCTGATACAGATGTTCCTGTCATTGTGAGTTCCGCTTGCTGCTGTTGTGGCTTTGGGCTGTTAGAATTTTGTCTCTACTGGGCAATCAAGAATTGTGTTTTAAGAGGAGGAGAAGCAGTGGCTACTTGGGTTAATTTGGCCTGACAAAAGGAGAGGTTGAGAGTCACTAGGGAATTTAAAGCACTGTGTGAGCCAAATGTTGAACGAGAAGCTGACACTTAGAACAGGAGCTTTCAACTGATGTTTGGGATGGAAAGAGTGGTAATCTCTTTCCAAAGGCATGAGGTCTGGCAAGCGTGCAGGACTAGATACATAAGGGTCCAGTGCAAAATCAAAGTGCAGCCCCTGGTTATTTATTATTTTAAGAATTTCAAGATGGCAACATCAAAGCACTAAACTCAATGCAGGGCCCTGTGTGACTACACAAGTGACCTGTTCACAAATTGGTCTTGGGAACATCCACAGTCCATCAACCTTACCTTTACAATTTTTAGTTCAAAATTTGAGAAAAGTGTTTTGTATTAATGGGGGCAAGGCTTTTAAATGTTTTGGTGTATTTCCTTTTCCTGCACACTCAGGTTGTGTCTTCAAAAGAAACTGAACCTTTCCTAACCCAACGATGTTATCTTTATGTTTCCAAAAGACAGGATAAGGCAGGCTTTGCACCCTATGAACAGTCTTAAACTTGCTATACTGCAGTATCTAATTGCTCTCCAGCTTCTGAGACCTGGTTTAGATTTGAAACTTCACACTCCAAAAACCATGGATTTTGAAGTCAAAGTGGATCCAAATCCCAGTTCTACCATTTATAGTTTAGTGACTTAAAGCGAATTACGAACACCTCAACTTCCTCATCTATAAAATGGAAGTGACAGTGACTAGCCCCACAGGGTGCCTGTGAGAACTCAATGAGGTAGCAAGTGGCAAGGGGGTTAGCTCAACAAATGCATCACAAAGTGAGCAGCAGGTGTCCATATGCTGCACTATCAGCAATAGATCAAAGTGGAACAGGGGGAATTGTAGTGTCCACTAGTCAGAGGACCACCTGCTGTGATCTCTGGTCTCTGTCACTGAACCCTATAAATAGCTAAATTCCTGTACCTCTGAGAGTCACTAAATTCTTGGGGTGAGGAATGGGGAACCTTGCAGGTGGTCACTCCTGGCCATATTATTCATGGTCTTCTATTCATTCAGGCTTTGGTCTGAATTTTCACTACCCCGCTGAAGGAACCAGCCCCCGACCCAGAGCAGATGGAAGCCCAGCCGCCCGCAGAGCTCCAGTGGGCACTGCCAGCCCGCCTGCCCTCACTAGTTCCTACTCCGGGAGCTGGCCGCGCAGCCCCGCCCAGAGCTGCTCGCGCCTCCCTCCTCCTGCCGCGGGCAATCCCGAGCCCGCTCGCCCGCGGCCGGGTGGGTTGGGTGGCAGTCACGACTGTGCGGTCGCCGACGAGGTGGCCGCGGGCGCGGCGGGCGCGGCGGGGCGGGGCGCTTTCTGCCCCCCGCCCGCGGAAGTGCCGGGGAGGTGGGCAGGGCCGGGGCAGGGGCGAGGCCAGAGGAGGGCAAGTCGGCGGCTGGGCGAGGATGGGAGTCCCGGGGACCCGGAGCTGAGCGACCGAGCGCCCGGCGGGCAGGGCGCGCCGGAGGAAGGCGAGCCTCGCTGTTCCTCCGGGAGCCCAACACCGTTCCCGCCTGGCCACTATGATCCCTCCGAGCGGCGCCCGCGAGGACGGCGTAGATGGGCTGCCCAAAAAGGCGGCGAGCGCGGAGCAGCCGCCCTCTCCTGCATCCACCAGCAGCCAGGAATCCAAGGTACCGCGCACACTTGCCCCAAGAGAACACAAACTCACTCTGCCCTCCTCTCCCTGCCCACCTTTTCCCCTGCTATCTGGCGCTTGCGCCGCGGGAGCTGAGATGTGTCCCTAGTTCGGCCAGGGCTCACGGACTGGCCCTCCCTTGAGACTTGAACCTCTTGTAGGACCCGCTGCTGAGGATGCTGGACCTCCTCCCTGTGGACCCAGCTTCCTCGCCCACACAGACCCGAGCCTTTGCGCAGGGCTCCGACCCCGGGAGTTCACGCAATTCGTGTTGACTCCGGATTCAGAGATCGATTTCTTGGGGCGGGTGGAAGAGGCTTGGTTGTTCAGTGTTTTGAACCTGCTTGTGACCAAGCGCATATAGGTTTTAGGAGGCTTTTGAAGACTGAGGGATAGAGGCAGCCAAGGGATACTCCCTCCGAAAACCCTGGGCACAGAGCCAGCAAAGGGTGTCTTATTCCAAGAGTCTCAGAGACAAGACTGTTTGCTTAACAGGGCTCATCCCTAACTTCAGGAACCAATAGTTTGTGTGTGTGTGTGTGTGTGTGTGTGTGTGTGTGTGTGTGTGTGTGTTTTAAGGTAATAAATAAATAAACAAATAAACTGGGCAAAGGGAAATAACTGCGTTGGCGAGAAAGTTGGTGCTCCTTCTGTGGAAGTTAATACTCTAAGAACTTACACTTGTCTTTATAACAGTCACTAACACATATATACAAAACCAACCCCGCAGCACTTCTCCTGTCACTATTACACTTCCTCTGAAACTTGCGTGGGTGCCAGGCACATGTTTGGAAATCTTGGAAGAGGATCAAGTAAAATGTGGTTGCTAGCAGTGTGTGCCAAATGGCAACTCAGCTGGGAGTGAAAATCGTAAGATGGAGTTTGTAGTTATATGGATTCTTTTAAGTTCAGGGATCCTGGCTCTTTGTACAGATTTTTGTGTGTGTGAGTACCCCAGGCATTTTTGGAATGTGAGACTAGCAAAGGAAAGGAGGATGTCAGTGTAGAGTGTAGGTGGGATGGGGCAAGGAAAATTACAGTCCTGTTTCCATGCACACACGTCCCTGGAGCCACTGATGAAACCAGCAACATCAGAATCACAACCTAAGTGACTCTGGTTTGGTGGGATGCTGGACACTGCACATTTCCCATCCTTCCAGAGTAAATCATCAAGAATGGTGATCTAAGACAGAATCTTTGCTTTTTTATTTTTTTTTTTCTGTTAATTAGTTAATTACTTGGCTGAAACAGGGCATGTGTTAGCTTTCCTAAGTGTCAGTTGGAAATGAGGGTAAAAGCCTCTCTTCCAGGATCATAGCGAGGCATACGTGAGATGGTCTAGTTTCCATTCTTGTACAGTGTCAGGACTCTGTGTTTTTCCTTTCCCTTTCTGAGGTGGAGGTGGAGTCCATCACACCACAGCTGATCCACTCCAAAAGAGGCTCACAAACCACATACGCACTACCTCTCTTCCATCTGGATGTGTAGGGGGTCTCGTGGTTAACCATCAGTTCTAGAACCATATGGGTTAGGGGCCATTTCAAAGGTGATCTAGAATTCTGTAAATGAATGTACCTCAAAGAAAGAGTGACACCTCAAAGAAAGTGTGAAACTTTCTGAACTGGGCCTGTTGCTGTGCTGTTGGCGTGTGCTGCGAAGGGCTTAGCATTTGGGTAAACAGCAGCATGGTTCAAACACACTGTATGGGTTTGCTATTTATAGATGTTCTAATGTAAATTATTTGGCAAAGCAAAAACCTCATATGTAATGCCCATAATTATCCACCAATTTATCTGGCTTACAGTTTCAGATTTATAAATCTGAAATATAAGTCGGTTTCAGTGCAGTCTACACACCTGATGTGTGTGTTTGTACATTCCCAAGTGTGCTATCAGGGCTTAGTCATCTTAGTCAGTGGAGTTGAGTATGGAGGGATCCAAGAGTCCCAGAAAATGGAATACAAAATAGTGTGCCTGCATCTGAATTTTTCTTAGCATAGCATTCATATTTTCGGAGGGCTCCAGGTCCCTCAAAAGAGGCTAAACTGCTGGAATAGAGGAGTGTGTGGCAAGGGAGTAGGGTGGTATGAAACAAACAGAGAAACTGTCTATGCCTTCCATACCCACAAGGCCAAATTGTAAAGTTCATTGTCATTGGTGAGGACCGTCCACCCTGAAGATGCCAGCCCCGTGGGAAAAATGGGAAAAATGTGAGCCAGGCAGTTGTAATCATTCCATCTTACTCTCCTGTGAAGTGGACTCATTTGTCAAAGATAAACGAGAAAATAAATTTCAAATGTATCACTGCAAAAAATGTCATATAAATCGGGTGATAGATATGTTAATTAGCTTGATTTCATCGTCCCACATTGCATACAAATACCGAAAAATCACACCCTATGTCATGAATGGAAGACAACTGTGATCTGTCCATTAAAAATATTAATCCTAATTTTTATAAAATAAATTCATGGAACAAGCATGATTCAGGTCCCTCTGTGCATTAAACTTTCTCAAGGAAGACTTTGAAAACTACTTTTTCTAAAAAAATTTTTCTCTGGTTATAAAAATAACAAATATTCTATAGATATGTGAAAAGTTCATATAAAAACAAAGAAAAATGATCAACCTCACTATCCAGAGATAACAACTGATAGCACTTTGATCTATATCTTACATATTTTTCATCTATTTTTATATTTGCATAGTTGAGAGAACAATAGAAAGCATTTACTAAATGCTTGCTATAAGTCAGGCACAACCTTAATCTTCAAAATAGAAGATTCTGTTATTATTTCTATTTTATGGATAGGAAAGTGGGAGCTCAGAAAGGTTAGGGGACTTGCCTAAGATGATGTGGTTAATTGAGTGACACAGGCAAGACCAGGACCATGATGCAGGCATTGTGGCTTTCAACCTTTCTGCCACAGTCACTCATGCATGTGCCATGTTTTGCCTCAGTTCTCTTTCACCTGATATCCTAAAGATTCTACACTGCCATTAAAAGTCATATGCAACATTGTGTCTTCTTACTTTGGCAATAAATTGAACTGCAGTACCATGTTAAATGATCAATGGCCAATTCTTGTCCAGCCTCTGCATTGGCTTTTGCTACTCATTCCCCAAAAGAGTATTTATGGAAGTAATTAAATGGAGCATCACAGGATCATCTGGAAAATGGGACCATGAAAGACCTTGCAGTCCACAGGGTCCATAAAATGTCATAAAATACCTAAAATATCCTAGTACATAAAAATACATAGACCATCTCCAGACATAAAGTGAGTGCATAAAATATCTTCAGAAGTTCATTTGCTTTGCAGAGTCTTTGAAATACTAAATCATAGAATATTAAAATTGAAAACATTGGAGATCATCTACTCCAGGCATTTTAAAAATTTTTGGATCATTTTATTGTGTAAATTTATGTTATTTTAGTAAATTTCAATATACACAAATGAAGAAAAAGCAACTATAAAGAAAAACATCATGGATCTGAATGCCCAGCTTCAGTAATTATCCATTCCTGGACAGCATTGCTTTTCTTATCTACCGTCACCACCAGCACCCATTCCCCCAACACTGGATCATTTGAAAGCAAATTCTAGCCATGTAGTCTTTTTGCTGGCAAATATTTCAGGTTGTATCTGTAAAATGGGCTCTTTTTGTAAATATGACTATGATCCTTTTAGCACATATTCCAGGTATCTCTATTCAAGGGTCATATATTTTTTGGAGGTCCATGAATGGTCTTTGGAAAAGTCGTGAGTAAACAGAACCAGCATTCAAAGTTGTGCATGTGCTTGCATTTGTGCATTGTCCGGGAAAGATTTTATAGCTTATATCAGATCCATAAAGGTATATAGCCTTCGTGTTTCTTTCTCTCCCTCTCCCGCCTCTGACCTCTCTCTGCCTCCCTCTCTCTCCAGCCCTCTCTCCCTCCCTTCCTTCCTCCATCCCTCTCCTCTTCTCAGAAATTGGGAAAGAGAGGAAATGACTTGTTTGAGATAGTTACTGGCAATACTTCTGTCTAAAATCCCTGTCTTGGATTTTGGATATCCCAACACAATTCCTCAGAGAAAATTCCTGTAAGCACATGTAGTAAGGCAGTTTAATGTAATTGTGGTTTTCTTTTTTTATTTGTTGAGTTGAAAAAGTTTGAAAACCACTAATGTATCCCACTCTACTATCTTTCCATTAACTATTCCAAAAAGACCGTGGTCTAATTTATTTTTTAATTGCTGGACAGAGATCATTGAAAACCAAAGAAAAATTTCAGGTTTCTGTGACTATGGACAAGTTCCTTACATCTCCAAGCCTTGGCTTTCTCATCTGTAAAATGGGGATGGTAATACCCAACTGGTGTGTGGTTATTTTGTAAAGCCTAAGAAAGTATATGATATACGTCAAATATATATAAGCAGGAAGCAGTCTTTATTTTCTCTTCTAGTTTCAAATTGGAAGACTCCTACCACTAGCCAACCCCAAATGTCATCAGTGAAATAATTTCAGTAGCTGCAATTGGCATTCCAATTGTGTATATGAGTTTCTTCTCTTTGGCCTCTTAGTTATGCTGTTAAGTACAGTGAAATCTCAGCTATTCTGCATCCCCAAGACCTGTAACATGTGACTTCGTTTTTGAAACTATGAACCCACTGTCCCAATGGAGCCATGAACCAAGGTGCCTGCTCACCCCCAAGTGATCCTCTCTGAACTTACATTATCATCCAGCCTAAGGAAGAAAGTTCCTAAGCATGAGGAAAAGTCCTGAATCTCTCAGGAAGCTTTCTGCGTCCATCAGCAAGTATTTCTGAATACCTACTTTGTGTCCCACATGTACCACATATAGACATGAAGCTATTATTCATAGGAATTTAACTTTACTCAGGGGAGAAGGTCAAATAAAAATGGAATCTTGACTCTGCATCCAGATCGCCTAGGGAACCCAGACCAAAGACTAGACCTCCTAAATTGTAATCTGTGGGAGAGGGTTCCAGGCATCAGTATTTCTTAAAGCTTCCTTGATTTCTTATGCAGATAAGTTTGAAAAATACTGATCTAGACTCTAAGAACTGTAAAATGTCCACGAAAAGAAAAGTTAATGTCTTCTTACCACCTTCTTCCTGTTCCATCCAGGGTACTTGAAATATTCACTCTATCTTCTTCACTTCCCATTCACACTTCACTCCAAAGAAGTGGCTTTGGCAAAGGTTGCCTGCTTGTTGTCCCCAATTTGGCCAAATAATGCTAAACATTACTCAGAAACAGCTGGATTTAGAAGGTTGACTGTGCCCTTAATGAAGCTATTTCCATGCTTATAAAAGTACAACGTACTCAATGTAGACAACCAGAAAACAGAAAAATATGAAATGGAAAAAAATTCATTGATCAACAACCACCCTGAGATAGAGATTGTTAAAATTTTTACTGTATTTCTTTCACATACATTTCCTTTTGTATGCAGATCCCACTGCAAGTAAAATTGGAACAGTGAATTCATAAGTGCCCATTATGCTTTTTCTTCTGCAGAATGGTTTACATATAGTTTTCCCTTATTTTTAAAGAATGAATAACATGAATATTAAAGATGGCATAATATTATATTTCATTGTTCTACCACATCAATTGCATCAGCTCCATCTGATTTCACAGTTAATTTCTTTCCTAGCTTTCACACATTTAAAAAATATTAAAATGTATATCCTGATGCAAAAACATTGTATTTCTGATTAGCTTCATGAGAAATTATATTGTAGGTCTGGGTATGAACATGCCTAAGGTATTGTGTTCTCATTATCACTTTCTCATGGGAAGTTCTGTTATATTCTTACTTTTTCTTAGTAAACTTTTCATTGAAATCTAACACCATAACTAAAAGTGCATACACAGTGAGATTACAACTTCATGAGTTTTTTTGTTTTTTTTTTTCATCTGTGTGGAACTACCACAAAAATCAGAAAATAGAATGTTGCCAGCATCCCAGAATCTCCTCATGCCCCGTATTAGTCACTTCCCTCCCCAAATTAAAAATATCTTCATATGTTCTCATTTCTTTTTTTCTTTTTTTTTTTTTTTTTTTTTTTTTTTTGATACTGGGGATTGAACTCAGGGGCACTTGACCACTGAGCTACGTCTCCAGCCCAGTTTTGTATTTTATTTAGACACAAAAGCCGAGTTGCTTAGGACCTCACTGTTACTGGAGGCTGGCTTTGAACTCATGATCCTCCTGCCTCAGCCTCCCAAGCTGCTGGGATTACAGGCATGCGCCACTGCACCTAGCTCCTCATTTCTAACAACATAAATTTTGCTTTGCTTATGAGCTTTGATAAATGGAACATAAAGTGTACACCTTTTGTGCCTGCCTTCTTCCGTGCAACATTTTGTCATGAGGTTCATCTGTGCCACTGCATGCAGAACTAGCTTTCCTTTTCAATGATATAGAACACAGATTATTAACTGTTGATGGACATTTGGATTGTTTATTTTCCTTTTTTTTTTTTTTTTTTTTTTTTTTTGCTGCCATAAGCAGTACTGCTATGAACATTCTTATACATATCCTTTGTGACACATAGGTCACATAGGTAATACCACTGGGCATATGCCCAGGAGAGGCATTGCTAAATTATAAGATGCATATGTTCAATTTAATAGATACTGTCAACTTCCCAAAGTGACAGTGCCAATTTACATTCCACCATCAATGTATAACAGCTCAATCTGCTCTTCATGCTTCCAATGCTTGGTATTTTCTTTCTCTGTTTAGCTCTCTCATAGGTGATAATAGTATTTCAATGCGATTTTAACTTGTATTTCTTTAATGACTGAGTTTAGCAGTTTTTCACAGAGCTAATGCACAAAGGTTCTGGTTTCTCCACATCTTTGCCAACACCTGTTATATTCTGCAGTTTTTGTGTTTTTATCTGAATGGACATAGGGGAGTATTTTCGTGTGGATTTGATTTGCATACCCCTAATGTTTACTAATGTTAAACATCTTTCCATGTGTTTATAAGTCATTTCAGTGTCTTTTTTTAGAGATAGATCTATTCAAGGTTTTTGACCATTTCTTAGTTGGGTTGTTTGTTTTTTGTTGTTTTTTGAAGGACAAAGAAGTATTGAATTTTATTATTGTCTTAATTAACATTTGTTCACTAAGGAAGGTTATTTTCATACCGACTGTCATTTTCCTTTTCTGAATTATAAATTCATCTCTGTTTTAATCATTTTCATGCAGTTCCTATTGATTTTTAAAAATTCTTTGTGCATATTAAAATAACAGTCTTTCATATGAGCTGCAAATATTTTCCCAGATTGCAATTTGCTTTTCAGTTTTGTTTATTACACTTTTAACTCAGTTTTCTTTTCTTACCATGTTCACTGTCTCAAATGTAGTTAGCTGTGGTTTCTTCTTTTCATTTATATTTAGAAACATGTTCCTGACCCCCAGAGCTGAAAGATATTAATCTATATTTTTCTCTAGATCCCTAATATATACTTTTTATTTTTGTCACTTTAATCCATCTGGTATTTATGTCATTATGAGGTATGCAGGAAATCTAATTTTTCCCAAATGATTAATCAGTATTTTTAAACCATTTGTTGAATAATTTATTCTTTTTTCACTGATTTGAAATGTTACATTTATTATGTAATAAATGGTAATCTGTACTAGGTTCTCTTTCAGAGTCATCTGTTATATTCTAATGACTTGTAACTTTATTTTTGGACTTAGCACTCTACTGTACTTTTGCATTGCTATTAGATTTTTAACTATCGTAGCTTTGTAATAGACCTTGATCATTGATAATGCAAGTACATTTTGGGGATTTTTATTTATTTATCTATCCATACTTGCCTTTTGTTTTTTTTCTATCAAGTTGTAAGAATAATATTTTGGTGAAAACATTCTTTATGATAAAGATATTCAAAACCCTTTCTTCTAGCTTTTTAAAGCATACAGTGCAAAATTGCTGTTCATAGTCAGCCTACTGTGCAGCAGCATACCAGAACTTCTTATTCCTACCTAACTAAAATGTAGTACATTAAGAAATGATAAATAGTTGAGGTGATAGACAAATTTACCCTGATTTAAATAGTACACAATGTATACATGTATTGAAATATCACACATGCACAATTTTTTTCTTTTATGTATCAGTTAAAAACAAATTTAAATTCTAAAAATTAAAACTTTATTTGATGCACTAGCTGTACCTTTATTATTTTTACCTTGTTCACTAATAGTTCTGTAATGTAGGTTACCATACACAGTTAGATAATGTCTACATTGCAAATCTAAGGCTATGCAGCAAAAGAATCAAAATTAGTACAAATACAAGAACTGTATTTACGTTCTGCATACTCAAGCTCCAAAATCAGATAATATTTACAAAATAAAATGTGAAAGTGAAAATGAAAATCCAAAATTAATAATGTACATTGTTGCTAATGTGCTCAGCTCCTTCACTGGGGGAGAACTAAAACATTTTTTAAATGAATCAAAATAATATGTTCAAAACAATCGCTTGGAACTTTCAGGATAATTTTAGTACAATCTTTGCAATCCTGAGATTCTTCATCCAGGAATATATCTCTTTCACTTTGAAATGTCTTTTACACCTGGCGTAAATGCTGGAAAATTTTCTCTAAATATTTTCTGCCCAATTCTCTGTTGGCTTCCTCCTGGGCATCTTAGTGTGTTTGGGTTCTATAACAAAATATCCTAAACAGGGTGTTTCGTTTGCAAACAACAGAAATGTATTACTCATAGTCCTGGAGGCTGGGAAGTTCAAGACGAAGGCACTGACAGATTTGGCGTCTGCGAGGGCCTGGGTCCTGGTTTGTAGATGATGCCTTCTGTTTATGTCTTCTCGTGGAAGGGTCAGGTGAGCTCTGTGGGGCCTCTTGAGAGGGCACCAATCCACATGGGGCTCCATCCTTATGACCTACTCAGCTCCCAAAGGCCCCACCTCTTAATATTATCTCACTGATGATTCAGTTTCAATAAATTAATTTAAAGAGGAGGCAAACATTGAGAGCATGGCACTGGGTATTTCATGCTCTGAAACTATGAAGCATCCCTTTCATAGTTTCTTACTGGTGTTAGTTGGCACATAGGAAGTGCTACATTAATTAGTAATATAAGATCTTAAAGATTTCATTTCTTATCCATTAATAAAGAGATAACACCAAAAAAGATGTAAAAATGGCCATTAAGTATATGAAAAAATGCTCCATATTGCTATTCATTGGGGATATCCCAATTAGGAGATACCACCTCACACCCTTAAGGATGGCAATTATTATCCAAAAGACAAGAGCTAACAAATGTTCTTAAAGGAGTAAGAAAAGAAAATCCTAGTTCATCACTGATGGGAATGTGGATATGTGGAGCCAGTATGGAAAACTGTACAAAGTTTCCTAAAGAAATAAAAATAGAACTACCATACAATCCAGCAATCTATTCTGGGAATATGCCCAAAGGAAATGAAGTCATTACCTTGGGAAGGTATCTGTGTTCCCCTGATTATTGCAGCAAGCCAAGACATGGACACAGCCAAAGTGCTATTGAGGATGAATGGAGAGAAACTGTGATATACATATATACGTACACACACATATATGCATATATATACTTATATATCTCCAATCTGTATACATATGTATTTGTGTATTATGTATGTATACACATACAAATATATATATGGGAATATTATTCAAGTTTTTAAATGTAGGAGATCTGTCATTTGCCACAACATTGTGCTAAGTAAAAAAAGAAACATAACTGTATGATTGCATCATTTAAATGTAGAATACAAAGACTGACAGAGAGAGACATGGCGAAGGAAACAGTGGTCACCATCAGGCTGGGAGAGGAAGAAATGGGGAGATGTAAGTCAAAGGATATAAAATAGCAGATACGTAGGATGACGAAGTTTAGAGATGTTATGTGCAACATGAGAAATAAAGTTAATGAAGATGTATTTTATTAGGAATTTTTCTTAAATAAGATTTTAGCTGCTTTTGTCACACACAAAAACATAACTTTGTGAGCTAATAGATAAAGAGATCATTTCCTTCTGGGTATCAGTTTACTATCTGTATGTATCATAACGTCATGTGGTAAACCCCAAACACACAGCAGAAATTTCATAATAAGATAAAATATAGTGTAGCTTCCAGGTTCCAAGAACTGGTCCCTGGAGTCAGACACAACATGCTCAAGCCCCACTGTGCCTCTTCTGGGTGCTATTTAACAAGTTTCTCTGTCCTTCACTTCCCAGAGTCTCACTGTGCTTTTCCATGGAAGGAGCATAATAAAGCCCTCTGCAGCAGTGTCGTTACAGAGTTAAGATAATTAGCATGTGCTAAGTGCTTAATATGGTGGCTAGACCATCATAAGTAAGTGGCAGCTATTATTATTCAATTATTATCATATCTACAGTAATAATCTTCCTGTGTAACTGTAATTCCTTTAATTGGGAGTGGGTAGTGCAGTGGGTAGGGAAAGGGACTTACTATATTAGAACTCCCCAGTACAATATTAGTGGAAGTGTCAGACTGGTACCTGACTTCTTTTAAAGGCCACTAATGTTTTAAGTGTAACATAGCACGATGTTGGTTAAGGCATGAGCAGTCTGTTGGTGTACAGGACACTTAATTATTCAGCCTGAGAAAAATTGGGTGGTTCACTGCAAGTTCAACTTCAAGACAACTAACTCATTTCCAACTAACTCATCCCAGAAGATCCCCTTCTCCACAGTTTCCAGCCTCCCCAGACTAGTGTGCAGTTAAACTGTGACAGTCTTTCTTGGTTAAAGATAGGTAATGTTCCTAGCATAATGAGAATCTCCATCAGGAATAGATGGGGAATGATTTCAAATGGCTTTTGGGCAAGTACTGAAATAATCATGTGATTATTTTTTGTCCTTTGGCCTCTTTATCTGATGGATTATATTAATAGATATCCTAAAATTAAACTCCTCTTACATTCCTGGAACAAGTCCTACTTGGCCATGGGGATTTTAATAAACTTCTGGGTTTTTATTGCCAATGTTTTATTATTTTTACATCTACATACATAAGGGAGATGATTCTATATCTGTCATTTTTGTGTTATTGGTTGGATTTTATTTTTGAGAATATGCCAAATTTTTTAAAGCAAATTATTTGGAAAACTATCTGTACATGGGTTTGGGTTTTATCTGTGGAACAGTTTATAGAACCCAAAATTAATCTCCTACTTGAATGTTTCGAGGTTGGGAGTGAACTGCCTGTAATATCTAAACCTAGCACCTATCTTAAAACAAAAAATTGAAAATATTTTTTCTATTTTTTATTCTGTTCTTTTTTTTCCAAATTAAATTGAGTCAAATTTGTTAATTTGAGTTTTGCCACAAAATTGTCCATTTCCTTTGAATTTTCATCACACCTCTATATGAGGTCATAGAAGGACAGCCCGGGGAACTTCCCTCAGTCTCCATCCCATCTTAACTCTAGCAGACATCCTATAAGTCTCCATCCTATGAACCCCTATTTTGTAACTCTATTTGTAACCCTCAGATATGGATTTAGAATCAGGAGCATTAAACACCAGTTCTCAGATCTCTACTTTACCAGAATAAGGACTCCTTGCTCATTCCCCAAATCTCTCTCACCCTTTTGGTAACCTGCCTAGTGTTCTTATAGTTCCTCTCTGGTCCTAATAGCTATCTCTTGCTCCACCACCCAACTTTCAAATGTCAGGCTTTCTAACATTCTATTTTCAAACCTCATCCCTTCTCACTGTCCTTAATCTCTTTTGTTCTTCATGAGGCTAGAGCATATCTATTCTTATGATTTCATCCCTTAATTGGTAACTCCCAAATATGAATCCACCCTGGATATCTCTCTTCTGAGCTCTAAACCAATATATTCACCTGCCCTTTGGACAATCTCTTTTTATGCTTAAATTTTAAATTTAACCCACCTTTAGCTAAACTCATTATTCTTCAATCAGATGTCACCTCACTTCTTCTTGTGTGCTCTTATTCTTTGTGCTGACCCAGAGATATGCATCATCCATGGAGTCAACCAAACGGGAAAACCAGAAAGCATCCTTAATACGACCCTGAAGAGGCCTGAGCATGGAGGAGATTGGCATCTCCTCCAGGAGATGGACAGGAAATAGAATGTCTCTTGGCTCTGGGAGGGTGTTTCATTTGTTCAGAAATGAAACTCATACATGGTACCTGTTTTTAATGTCCTCCATAGCCAAAGTTTGGGTCAGCATGCTTTCCCAAGGTCTGAGAGCAACTGTGTTAGCTTTGTGTCACAGTGAACAAAATACCTAACACGAACAACTTAGAGGAGGAAATGTTTATTTTGGCTCACAGTTTCAAAAATATTAGGGCATGGTCAGCTTGTTCTGGGTCTGAGGTGAGACAGAACATCATGGTGGAAAGGAATGGTGGAGGAAACTTGTTGAGCTCATGGCACCTTGAAAGCAGAGAAAGAGAGAGGAGCTAGTGAGAAGATAAACTTTTTCAGGGCAAACCTCCAGTGACCTACTTACTCCAACTCCATTCAGCTATCAATGGATTAATCCACTAAATGGATTAATGATGTCAGTTAAGGTCAGAGCCCTATGATCCAGTCATTGCCTCAAAGTCCCACTTATGAACCTTTGCTGCATGGGGGACCATACTTTCAACACATGAGCTTTTGGGGGACAATCCATTTCCAAACCATAACACCTAAGTATGACAGATTGAGCTCAGGCACAGACATTATGGCAAGAAGAGACTCAAAACACCCAGTGCTCCCAGACACTACTCCCTTTGTCCTCCAAATTGACATCAGAGAGATAAAAAGAGGCATCAGAGTTCTCTGTGCCCCCAACAAGATCTCACATTCCCTCACCCCACACAACACTCTGTTTTATCAGAATGAAGTGACTTGTAGATCTCGGAAGAGAATCTCATCACATCCTTTTGCCTAGAGATTTCAGTCACCAGAGGCAGCACAAAGCTGCAAGGCCTCTTCCTCTCCCACAGTTCATCTCCACACAGGTCGTCTTATCTACTAATCCTCCCATTGCCCAACCTCCCAAGAGGTCATTTCCCTCTGCTCTACCCTCTGGAATCCACCCTTCAGCAACATCCTCTTTATCCTCAACTTCTTCTCTATGTGTCATTTACTTCTTATCCTGTAGGGTTTTCAAGTGGTCACTCTTTTCTCCTTCTTTGAGCCTGGTGGCTTCAGAAACAGACTTCTGCTTCCAGAGTATTGTACTCCCTACCCTACAGCTCACATATCTCAAAATCTATGGCTTCAGGCTCCTCCACCCACTGCTGTCATCAGCAGCCATCTCCCAACCCCAAGGTGGTCTCCCCTTCTCCATGGGGTAGAGCCAGGTTCCTACTAATTCACTCTCTCACTACCCTTGTCATAATCCTTGGTGATTTTCACACACTGATGATGACTCTTCCAAATATCCTGACTTCTGTGTTCTTAAACTTTTCTCCTATGATTTTGGTCCTCCACCCTTTTCCATGTCAGCCACGCATTTCTGTGGGCTTTCCTAAGACTTTGCCTGCATAGGGATTGTGTCCTTTCCAGAAACTCTCTTTGAAGCTTCCTACTCTGACTTACCACCTCATATCTTTCCATAGAATTCCGTTTAGCACTTTTTTCCAAAATATTTCACCCCACTGGAGCATAAAATTCATTAAACCTGCAACCCTGCCCTCTTTTCATTGATCTTTACCCATTTTATCTTCTCAGATTTTACTTTTTAATCATTGTAGAGAATCAAAGCCAGTTAGAAAACTATAATAGTCTACATTAGGAAGAATTCTTACACCCAGTACTAGTTAGTATAAGACTTAAGGAGAGATCAATTTTAAGACATATTTTGAAGTAAAATTAACAAAACTTGCTATGAATATGGTATGTGTGGAGGAGTAAGAGAACCCAAGGATGACTCTTAAATGGTTAACAGGAGAATCAAAAGGTGTATGTCTATCAAAACTTTTGTGATCTGAGAAGTCCTGTGAAAATGTGTTGGTAGTGATCTCAGTAAACTTAAGAAGATGGGTAAATTAATATCATGGATAACCTTGCAAACATGGAACCACTATAACTGACTTGGGTGAAATTACGTACCTGGAAGAAATAGACAAGAAATCTGAAGAGGTCAGATGAAGGTCTTAGAAGCTGGGCAGAGGGATTTAGATTTGAAAGGTGAGGATAAGAGTTGCCATTAACGTTGTAGTAGTGAAGTGAAAGATGGATCGGCATGGAGAGCACTTACAACAGGAAGGGGAGCAATCCAGTCTTAAAAAGATTACAGAGAGGAAATGGAAAGCAAGAGAAAAGAGCAGACATGAGAGGAATTTTGAAGACAAGTACAAGTGTCTGGTTCCTCATCAGGGAGTTATCTTCTCAGAATCTGCACAAGGGGCACAGGTTGGGTTCAACCAAGAGAATTCTTATCTGGATAGAGACTGCTTAGAATAAATGGACAGAATAATTGAATAGAGATTCTAAGCTGAGCCAGAAACGTGGAGGCTGGGAAAATTCCAAGGGGTGGGGTAAGATGCCAGAGAGTCAAAGAGCTAATGTTTACAGTGAAGATAAGCAGCAGGATGAAATGAGGTGCAAAGTCATCAAGAATGAAGATTGTTAATCTCACTGCTTACTGAAGTTCTTCTCTTCCAGGTAAATTATCTATGTCAATTATCAGATGACCTTTAGTCATCAGGATTGATTGTCAGTTCTAGTAATAATCTACATTAAAATCTTCTCGTGTGGCAAGAAAATGGAAGCAAGGACCTGAATCATCCAACAAGAAAGCTCTTTGACTTTTGGCCTCTATAGCATAAAGCCATCTCTCCACAAAATTAAAAAAATAGGGGAGAGTCAAGTAGAAAGACTGGAATAATTCATAAGTTTAATGATATTGAGTGATTGGTTTTCCATCTTTTTTTTTTTAGCAGATACCAAACCAAAGTTCAATCAAGCAGAGCATACATGACTTAGATATAAATGCAAAAGTAAACAGAGGGGTTTTGTCCTAGATGTTTTTTATTGGTATTTAGTGATTGGATCTCTGTTAAATAATATTTTCTTACTGATTTGCATTAAGAAATATGAGATTAGTTCCCTGGAAAAAATAATATTAGAAAAATAACAATTAAAAAAAATCACATGGTACAAATGCAACAGTCTTTAAATCAGCTTTTGCTTGAAAAATGCTAGGAATAATTTTCTGATAATATATCAATAGTATGTAAAATTAATTACTGGTAACTTTTTTTCTAGGAACATTTTCTTAGAGTTCCATATTTTGGGGAAAATAAGCTTTTTCAACCTCAAAGAAGTACAGGGAAACTTTATCCCACAAGAATGCTCAGGAAAGAAACCTTACTGGTAACAAAGGATGTGAACATGGTCCAAGTATATTCCTGTTAAGAATATTGCTTGTGAATCTTTCTATCTGGTTTGCACTTACCTACTTCCAAAAGCAGAGTAAACAAAATGGAATTTCATTCACATATAATGTGATGCATTGAAAACACTTTTATTGTTTTTATAACTACTCAGGATTACCATTTTAAATCCAGTTGTTGAACTTTTTGAGTATAGGACAATTTCCCCCCTGCACTAACAAGTCCATATTGCTCTGCTGCCCAGGCTCTTGTGTCTGATTCTGACATCTTTCTATCTCCTCCCAGAGACCATCCCTCTCTCTGGTCTGCCTTGAGGCTCTGACTTGCTTCTGCTACTGTGCTTTTGTCTTGGAAAATAAATCACCAAATTCATTGGCATTTTGTGTTCCTTAGACATTGACTCTAACAAGCTCTCAGAGAAGTAAACAGAGGGGTTTTGTCCTTAGATGTTTTTTATTGGTATTTAGTGATTAGTCTAGTAGCTCATCAGACGTTTTGTTCATGATTTTTTGGTTCTTGGCTGTGTTTTGCATAAGTCATTTTGTCAGATGCTGTGTTTCTTAAATCTTGTCAAAAAGGCAAATTGATTAAGTAGAATTACTGGTATCCATTTGTTTAATTAATATATTTTTGCTGGATGAGTAATGCATTGCTTTGTTTATTGGTAATCGTTCTCAATGGACCTGACTTTTTAATTAACCATGAAAAGGTAAATTCCTAAATATAAAGTTTTGTTTTTGTCAACTTCTATAAAGTGTATTTTTAACTGCTATATTAGGCTCTATATCTTCTACTACATATCTTAAAAGTTAAAATGATCAAAATAAATGTTCCATGAATAAGTTGCATGAGGCAAAAAAAAGAGAGAGAGAGAGAGAGAAAGGGGAAAATTCCAGTTTACAAAATTAAAATATAATTCTTATGCTTCTTTCCATGAATACAAGAAAAAATATGATGATAAATCAAGCAACCTCATGTCAGACCTACACTCAGCCCACTGAAGCTCCTCAAATGTGCAGATTTTTAATCACTGTAAAAGGTCTTCAATCTAGATCACCCAAGTGGTCAAAAATTTCATGGATTTTATGAACCTATCTGAGAAAGTAATATGTATTCTCTTTCATATGTTATTTGTTTGTTCTTGTGATTGGAGTTCTTTTGGCAGTTTCTTTCATAATCCGATTAACTGGCAACTTCTACATACAGCAAGCAAAATAAATGAATAAATATGTCCTTACACCCAATTTGTAGTAAATCATGTTGTTGATGATGGAATATATTTTAAACTCACATATCAGGGGTCAAGAGTAAAATGCCAAGCTGTCTAGTTTTCTGTTAAGACCCTCCCTGGCTCTAGACTGGACCTTCACTTGTAAGCTTGTTCACAACCTGGTCGGACAGCTGCACAGAGGGCCTGAATCCAGCTTTCTGAGCCCATGCACCTGGTTTCCAGACTCCAGACAGCAGTTGTGAGATGGAAGGGGATTGATGATCAGCAGCTCTGACCTTGCCACCCATTGGTCAGGCTAAAATGTCACCTGCCAGTTTATGAACTTTGTACTAAGACTATTCTAGATGCAGACTATTCTAGAAAACAAAGGAAACTAAAGAAAGAAGACAGGAAAGGAAATAAAATAATCAAATCATATAGTTGTGACCTGGAAGAGGCATTCTTCTGACATATAAGTGGTCATCACTGCAGAAAGTATGGAATTTAGATTGTTTTATTTTCTTATCCTTTCCCTTAATTGGGGTCTCTGAAAATAGAACCTGAAGTTCCACAGCATGTGATTTATTAAGGGTGTGCTCTCTGGGAGAACCTACAGGGGAGGAAAAGAAGCAGGGTGAACCAGAATGTGGTGTCACATCAAGTCTCACCTTGGTCTGACCTCACAGTGGACACTGAAGCACAAAATGCACCACAGGGTTGACACCGACAGCAGAGAACTGAGAGCAAGGGCACTGCAAGAGGACCTGGGCAGGGCACCACAGCACCTTCTGTGGAAGGTCCTACCTGCACTGCGTAGGTAAAGCAATCTTTTCCCCTTTGCATGCTCTAATATTGGAAATTTTATTAAAATATTTACTTCAAAACCAGGTTGATAGACACCTGATTTAAGGATGTCAGGGCTGTTGGCCATGGGAACAGGCTACTTACCACCTAACATGTCACTGAGTCACAGAGCAGAAATTAAGTGGTAGGAATCTTTGGGGGATGCCCCAACCCCCAGGATATAACATTTGGAGGTGAAAAATGGTACTTAGCAAGATTTCATTTGGCCAGTTTAAAGTGGTACAGTGGCCAGAGGTCAGGGGACTCTGCTGCTTGTTCTTCTAGACAAGCTGAGTGATCTAGTCCCCTAATAAAACCCTCCTTTCATATAGAATAATTTGATTCATAAGAAGCTCATGGCTGTGGATAACCTACTCAAGGCTCTTGGAAATATCTTAATTGACTCACATACATTCACAGCTTTTATAGAAAGGTTCTCCTGATTGACTCTGAAGTCATGAACAAACCAGACCCCAGACCTGGAGTCCCTCTGGATTTGTACCTGAAGGCTTAGAGGCATAAACACCTATGCCTCAAACAGCCCCTTGCAAAACAAAGGCACTTATGCTCGATTGCTTGGAAAACATAGGGGAGTAGATGAGAGAAAGGAGAGGACTAATGTGCTTAAGAGTGGATGCAGGTGAGGCTCAGGTCTAAGGTGGTGAAGTAGTAAAATAATAGTGACTGCCTTTAGGACGCTCTCCTGCTCCGGACCCAGTAGCAAACACTTTATTTTCATTGATTCATCTCCTGGGAGAGATGCAGTTTCTCAAAGTGACTCATGATACATTTCGAATTCAGGTCATCTGACTCCCAAACCTAGACCACTGTGTCCCAGAGTCAGAGAGAGTATAGATAGAGACATAAATTCACAGAGAAGTAATGTACCATAGGCACACAGTAATAACTTTTCTTCTTAAATGATTGCTAAGTGTTTGAATGTGAAATGATGTTAAATGATTGTCCATGTGGCATGTAACTATTTAAGAGTGTTAAGGGGTGGTTCTTAATCCTAATTCATCAAGTATATAATGTAAAAGAAACATTAAATATTATCACAGACAACCCCTTGATTTTAGAGTTTAGGAAACTAAGACCCAATTACACAATTACACACTACAACCCAAAGCCACGGTACAGACCATTTAGACATATAAGCTAGGTTAGGAAGCCTTATAATAACCTTCAAAATATGCCACAGAACATTTTCAGTCTACGAACTTAATTGTTCATCAAAATTGCCTATTAAAATGCAGATTGCAGGGCCCGGTTCCCAGAGTTTCTGATCTGGTAGATCTTGGTGAGGGCCTGAGATTTTGTTGTTATTCAAAGGTTCTGGTGATCATACAGCCACTCTAGACACCAGATTTGTTAGTCAGCTTGTCATCTGTGACCAAAGTACCTGACAAGAACATCTAAGAGGCAGAAAAGTTTAGAATGAGTTCAAGGTTTCAAAGGTCTCAGTTCATGGTTGGCCAGCCCCATGGCTCTGGGCCCCAGTGAGGCAGAATATCATGGAAAAGGGATGTGGCAGGAGATAGCTGTTCCTCTTGTGGCAACCAGGAAGCAGAGAGGACCAAGGCACATCCCTAGTGACCTACTTCCTCCAACCATGCCCTGTCTGCTTATAGTTATCACCACTTAGTCCATTCAAGTTATTAATCCATCAAATGGGTTAATCAATTGATAAGGTTACAGCTCTCACAATCTAATCATTTTACCTATTGTTACATTGTCTCATGAACTTTTGAGGGACACCTCACATCCAAACCAATACCACACTTTGAGAACCCCTGCCATGGAAGTAAATATCTACTCCGCATGCACATACCTGGTGCTCATTCTATTAATTGAGTCCTTTGGCCACAATTACATACAGGTGTTCCCTTGACCCAAACTTGTCTTCAGACATTCCCTGATATATAAGAGCTCTAGCTATAGCCTCTGTCACCCATAGATGGCCAGAATTGATTTAACTGGCAAGGTTCATGCTAGGTTGGCCTAGCCTCCCATGCCCTATGCTTCCTTCCCCAGCTGTGGGTTTGATTAAAGAAGGTAAAGCAGATCAGCTTCATTGACTGAGACCAACTCACTCAAACTCCATGAAACATTTTGTGTTCATTTTGAAACTATTAAGGAGTTGAACCTCTAACTTTCCCTACATTTTGAAGTCAAATTGGCTTATAGAAACCCATATCCATCCTTTTTGGAGATAGAGGAACAGATGCCCAATGGAAGGGTCACAAGAAGACAAAAGGAACCTCCCAGCCATGCATTTCCTTGGCAGGGATCTCACACTGAAAGACACACTCAGGTCCATCCACAGCATGCATCAGCCTTGCAGCACATTCCTAGAGGTTTTCTTATCCTCAGAGAAGTGCTCATTCTTTTCAAAGTCATTAACAAAAAGGCCAGAAGGAGGGGCTGAGGTTGAAACTCAGTGGTAGAGCACTCACCTAGCATATGTGAGGCAGCGGGTTAGATTCTCAGCACCACATACAAATAAATGAATAAAATAAAGGTCCATCAACAACTAAAAAAATTAAAATAAAAAATAAATTTAAGGACCTGCATTTAAAAAAAAAAAAAAAAAAAGTGTGTCAAATTGCAGCTGTGGTTCGAAAAGCTTCAGGAAGCCCAAAGAAGCCTGCACCAGCTGTTTAAGGAGCTCAAGCAAGAATGATGCTGGGAGAATTCCAGCCAGGAATGGTCTTAGAATCCCCCCGGAGCTGCTTCAGACACCTGGGAATCCATTTCCTTCCCGTCCACTGAGAAGACAGAAACGTGAATTCTTTAGGGAAGTGGACAACAGCTTGCAGAACCAGCTACATAATTTGTGAGACCCCATGGAAAAGGAAATAAGAACTTCTTGTTCAAATTTTTTTTCATGTTTTTATTAGTACCTTATAGTTACACATAATTTAGGGTTCATTTTGATGTAATCATACAAGCATGGAATATAAATTGCTCTACTTTGGTCTCCAGTCCTTCCCCTTTCCCTCCACTGTTCCCCTGCCTCTACTCTACTGGTCTTCCTTCTATTATTTATAGTTTTTTTTTTATTGTGCTTTATAAATATACCTAAAGGTGAAATTCACTGTGATATATTCATATATGTACAAAGCACAATTTGGTCAATTTCATTCCACCATTCCTCTTTTGTCCCCATCTGTTCAAACATTTTTAAGAATTTCAAGACACGAAAGCAATAGGCATTAAACTGCATTCATCTGAGTGCAGGGCCCTGTGTGACAGCCCTGTGATATGATTCCCACGGCAGGGCGGGCAGAGCTAGAGAAACGGGAAAGCGAGAGGGGTTGGACATTTCATTAGACATGCTATGGAAGGTGATTTAGGCCCATCCATTCATTTACTCCTCTTACAGACAAGCAAACTACTGAGGCAGAGGCTCAGGAAGTTAAACCAGGTTGCCCACAGTGTAGATCATGGGGCTGCTCTGTGTCTACACTGAGATTCATTTCTGACTGTTAGTCCCTGTTTCTTTGCTGGTTTTTTAACTCTTCCACAACCACATTCCTGAAGCAGTGCCAACTGATGGGGAAAGTGTTCTGATCTGTTCTCTAATTTTATTCCCTACAAGGTCAAGGAAAGAGTAAACAGTCAATAAAAAGAATTAGTAAATGATCCAGATCCTGAGATAATAATAATTATAATAATAGTAAAAGGCAAACACCAGACAAGAGCCAGAGAGAGAAAGAAAAAGGAAGGGGAAAGGGGAAAAGAAGAGAGAGTAAGAAGACAGGGCAGGAAGAAGGAAAGATGACACACACTGCCATTTCACTGTGCAAGCTTATTTTCTTTAATTCTCATAATCCTCCTAAGCAGGTCTTGTTCTTATACCCACTTCATAGATACACAGCAAGATGCTAACAGCAGTCATGGACTTGCCCACAACTAAAGACAGAATTTCTGCCTAAAGAACCTATATATAACATTAGCCTAGGTGCCACCCAGAACAGATTCAGGGTGCAGACAGAGGAGCAGAGTCCAAGATAATTCCAAACTTCATGAATCAATACAGCAAGATAATAATAATAATAATAATAATAATAATAATAATAATAGATAGAACACAGCTCTACTCACGAATAACAGTGAGAATGAATGAAAGCATCCAAACCCCAGAGTACATCCACCCATGCATTAGCATTTGTGGGGAATCTTCAATCTGCTTGCTCCATCCCAACCATACATACATCATAAAGCAAAGTCTGCTTGTTGGCTTTTCCAACTTGGATGGATCCTACTTAGAGCCTTGTCTGCAAAGAAACCTGGCTCCGGCTACTTACATGATCAAGCCAGTTCTTCACCTTAAATATGAACAAATAATTGAAGTCTGGACAAAAAGGGGGCTAGTGTGCACACACCAAGCAACCTAGAGAAATGAGAGGTAACACAAGGATTTATGACAAACCTCAAAGACATTCTAGTTGGTATCTTCGCAGATTCAAGCATAGTGACCATTTCAAAATAATTTTTGAATAATTTTTTAGCAAAAAGAGCAATCTTCCTATGAATGAATTTTCAGAAAAAGATTTTCATGTGTCAGTTAAAATAGATAAGTAAACCAACTAGTAAATATTGTTTTAGAAAATTAGTACAGTGTCTGAAAAATAGACAATAGAATTGGGAAAATCCAAAGACTGAATCAGTGAAAAAGCTGGTCAAATAGGGATATCTCCTGAAAAATAGTGAAAACTTCAGGTAATTTGTAAGAAAAGTCCAGAGATATTGAGATGACAGGTCAACCAGCCAACTCGAATAGGAGAGAATGACTGAAATGGAGGGGAAAAGATATTAATGAAAAAAAAAGAAGAAGAAGAAGAAGAAAGATAAGGAAAAAAAGACAAAAGAAAATAGAAGAAATTTGGATTAATATGTTTAAATTATAGGGACCCAATGAGTACTGAGCAATAAAAATAAAACAGAAGTCAGTACCAAGAAGTAGAAAGCAAAAATGTAAACACAATATATGAAAAATAAAAGAGAAAATTGAAAGGACTATGCATGCAGAATTAGCAGAATTGTAGTGACTTTTGTAAGCTACAAGGACAAAGAAAAAAATTCCCTAAATGTTTCTATGAAAGAAATGACCTTCTCATAACATGAAGTAGGAGGCATCAGACTGAGAGTCAAAGTCAAGGGCATCAGGGTTTCAAATCCTAAGAAGAAAGTATATTCAGCCTGGAATCCAATATCAAGTCATTGGGATGACTGAAAAAAGACAGTCATCAGTATGTCTCCCAAAAGAACACGGGTACAAATTAAACCCTGGAAAAAGCATTCAGTAGTCCCCAGTATATTAAAAAAAATGTCTCTCCTTGGTCTCAAAACCAAGGAGACTGCACCCTAAAAAAAAAAAAAAAAAAAAAAAAAAACAAGGACAGTTCAGCTCTACATTTTTTTAAAAATGTGTGCAATCCCCCACTTTGATTTAAAAAAATAGGAGAAAATTACCTTGCTGGCACTGGTGCAGATTGATTGGAATTCTTGATTATCAAAAATGCTCCCGATAAACTAGGATTTATTTACTCATAGACAAATATTCACCAGAAAACTGCAGCAGTCACCTCATTTAGCAGTAAATCATAAGAAAGGACACAAAGAAGGACATGCTTGCCAGTGTTGTTCGACATTGTTCTCGAAAATCCCAGGAAAGGAAAAGGAAGCAAGAAATTGCATTGAAAACAGAGACAAAATTGCTATAATTAGCAGATGATATGAAAGCCTGTTTAAAATAAATTTTAACTTTTATAAGTAATAAGACAATTCAGTATGCTGTAAGTTGAAAATGCAGAACAGAAACTCCATTAATGTTCCTCACACCAACAAAAAGTACTATACACCTGAGATCTTTGACAAGAAATATGTAGGCCCAAGAGAAAACACAGGCAAACATTATGGAAATACAAATAAAAATATCTAAACAAACAGAAAGACATGACATTTTTTTTAAATGAGAAGACTCAGTTTGGCAAAGGTGCTAATCTACTATAATAAATGTGTAAACTCCAGTTGATTCCAATCATAAACCAATGGGGCTTTTATTAAAAATTAGTAAGTCGATTCCACCATCCTTCTGAGGGAATTAATGGCAGGTTTCTGAAACCTTCTGTGAAATGTTATTGTGAGAAATAAATGAGATGACACGTGTAAAGCAGTTGGCGTAAGGCCCAGACCACAGTAGCACCCACAAATATTAGTTTTAATCATAATACTCTCATTAAATGCACCTCAATATGAATATGTGTAGGATAGTGTTCATTGCAGCAGTGCAAAAATTAGGCAGCTTCACATTTTTATCAATATTATAGTGATTAAGTGTAATTCATTGTATCCATAGCATAGGAAAATATTACCAAACTCTTTAGGTCTATACTTGTAAGCTGCCATATGTAAAGCAAGTCACAGGATAAAATGTGTATAATCATTTCTGTCAAAGTATGTAAGTGATAGGTATATAGATAGAGCAACTGATCTATAGATACATTAAAAAAAATTTAAATGAAGAAATGTAAGGAAATTTACAGAAATCATTCTTAAATCGTACACACCAAAGTGGTACCAATTGTTGTGTGTGTTGAGTACAAAGATTGGCAACCTTCAGTTATTTCCTTTCTTCATTCCAAATGCATCTGTTACCCGAAATTTGTAGGATATATGTTACTTGTTTATTTTTCAAACCATGAAATAGAAAAGGATATCAGTGTGCTAAGGTGCTAATTGGGTTCAGGAGGTTGTGGGACCAACAGAGTGGCTAACAGAAGTCCCTTCCTTTCTTATATGGCCCCGTCCACAGTCTCAAACCCCAACCCTCCTCCCTCTTAGCTCTTAAAGTACAGGTACATTTAACTATGACTGGTTTGGTGAAGTCACTCTGTCACATGGGAGGCCACCAGTAGAGATAATTGCCAGGTTCCCAACTTTAACTGAGGCCCCATCAGGGTCCTCCCCCACTGGAGAAGCACCCCACTCCAAGTTGTTGATCTCATCTCAGTGTCACCCTTTTCTAACCCCAAGAGCAAGACCCCAGACCCACTGAACCTCTCCCAGCTCCATCTTCCTGTAGTAGTTTGCTACCTATCTTGCTGTGCCAGACTCCCTAGTCCCCCAGCCTCCTGAGGTATGACAACCATGCTTCTTTACATTCTGTGGTCTTCTCGTTCCTCTGCCTGGTGAGTCACTGAGGCCAGATGCTCCCCAGAACACAGCTCCTTATGACCCTCTGCAGCGGAAGCTGCTACAGGTACTAACCTCCTACTTTATGGTCACAAAGTGAAGAAGGCTCCCACCACCACCAGGGCTGCCTCCAGGCTGTTACTCCACCCCTCAGATGTAAAATTGCTTGTTCTTTGAAGATCACATGATCTAGCCCTCACCTTCCCATCAACCTCATATCTAGCTACTTCTCAATCATGGACTGAGTGTCATGGATTCCGAATCATAGATTGAGGATCCTGGATTGAGGATCATGGATTGAGGATCATGGATTGAGAATCCTGGATTGAGGATCATGGATTGAGAATTCTGGATTGAGAATCCTGGATTGAGGATCCTGATTGAGGAACCTTGATTGAGGATCCTGGATTGAGGATCCTGGATTGAGGATCCTGGATTGAGGATCATGGATTAAGGATCCTGGATTGAGAATTCTGGATTGAGGATCCTGATTGAGGAAACTTGATTGAGGATCCTGAATTGAGGATCATGGATTGAGGATCCTGGATTGAGAATCCTGGATTGAGGATCATGGATTGAGAATCCTGGATTGAGGATCCTGATTGAGGAACCTTGATTGAGGATCCTGAATTGAGGATCATGGATTGAGAATCTCCAGCAACTGTGAACTACACATGGTCCCCAGAGACCATCGTGTGCTCTCACTTCCCTATCTCCGCACTGACTCTTCCTTCTGAACAGAAGACTCCTCCCAACATCTACTATTACTTCTCACCTCCACTGGCGTGGTCCTCCTGGTGCTTTTAAAGCACAGCTTTGTTTCAAAAACCTTCTTCCTCAACCACCAGCCTTAAATCCTGCTTAGGTCATCCGGCAGACTCTGAGATGGAGAATGGCATGCAAGGAGTTTACTGAGAGGCACCCTGAGGAACGAGCCCTGGAAGGGGCTTGAGGAAAGCCAGAGTGAGCAGAGGGAGATGTGAACTGCAGTGTGGCTACAGCAGTGGCCTCGGCTGAGTGACAATGGGAGCTCAGAAGCTGGAGTGGCCCATCAGATATGCTTCACATTGGGAAAGAACAAGGGTTCAATGCCCTCGCATTCACCAGCCATGCTCCAAGAGAGGACATGATTGAGACACCTTCCTTCATTGTGAGCCTGAAGCCCCCAAGTCTCCAGTAGAAGGGGAATGAGGCAGGTATTTTGGAATGTTCACAACAATGTTTGCTGTGTGATTCTTCTCTGTGCTCCTGTGTGCAGATCCCATCTCACCAGGGTGTCAGTCTCTCTTTTAATTTAATTATTTAATTTAATTTATTTCATTTTATTTTGTCTTATTTTATTTTTGGTACTGTGGATTGAACTCAGGGCACTTAACTACTGAACCACATCTCTGGCCCTTTTTATTTCTTATTTTGAGACAGGCTCTTGCTAAGTTGCTTAGGACCTCACTAAGTAACTCACTGAGGCTGGTCTCAAACTTGTGATCCTCCTGCCTCAGCCTCCCAAGTTGTTGGGATTATAAACATGTGCCACCATGCCCGGTGTAAATAAAGTTTTATTGCCACACAACCATGCTCATTCATTTACTTATTGTCTATGGCCATTTTCATATTATAATGCGCATTTGAGTAATTTTTACAGAGACCATATAGCCATCAAAGCTTAAAATAGTTCTTATCTGACTCTTTACAGAAAGTTTACCAACCTCTGGTTTATTATATTTACATCATTCTATACCTGATACCTGGAAATTGAATTTTGAATGGATGACCAAAGAATTCATGTATGAATAAATAAGTCACATAGAGTTGGACTTGATTCTTGGCTCTGCTCGTCAGAAGTTGCGATCTTAAGCATATTGTTTAACCTCATTATCTAAGCTCAGGTACCTTATTAGTAAAATGGGATTTATATTACTTCCTTTTCAGGGTTGTAGTAAAATTAATTGAGAAAGCACATATGGACTGCTAGCACAGTACCTTACACATACTATTTGTTCACTTAAACAGGAGTCATTAGGTCTATTCAGTTACATAACATTTTCAGGCTGAAAAAGGCTGAATTATGTCCCACTAGATGTTAGTGGGCCTGTTTTACTTTAAAAAATAATGAAACCCCTAAGCATCTGCCAGAAGTGCCAGGCCTTACCTGCTGCATAAATGTAACAGTCCTTATGGTTCTCAAAGGTATCATGTTGTGTGTATCTGGCCCAGATTCTAATTAATTGGAATAGACCAGATACCGCAAATGAGAAGTGCTACAATTTGGGGGTGATGACTAATCTGTCAGAGTTGTTCAGAATCCATTTTATTAGCAGGTGCAGTGGAATGCGGGCCAGTCCCAGGACACCATCTCCACAGCAAGGTATCCAGATTGGGTAGTCTCTGCACATTTTTGGAACCCAAAGTCCTTTTTATGTGAGCCACCTTGTTAATGCCACTCTATTTAGTTTTGGTAATACTAGAAGCTATAAAACCCCAAAGTTCAGTGGTTTAACACAAAGAAATCTATTTCTCACTCATCCCACAATCCAAAATGGGTGTATTACAATGTCACAAATTTATCCACTTAAAATAACATTTATTTATTATTTTACAGTTTCTATGAGCCAGGAATCTGGACAAAAGTTAGATGGCTCCTCAGCTTAGCATTTCACTAAGACAAAAATCAAGATGTCCACCAGAGTTTAAATCTCCTTTTTTCTTTTTTTCATTTGTTCTTTTTAGATATACATGACTGTGGAGTGTATTTTGACATATTGTACATACATGGAGTGTAACTTATTCTGATTAAGATACCGTTCTTATGGTTGTACACGATGTGGAGTTTCATTGGTTGGATATTCATGTATGAACATAGGAAAGTTATGTCTGATTCATTCTACTGTCCTCCCTAATCCCATCCCCCACTTCCCTTCATTTCTCTTTGTCTAATCTAATGAACTTCTGCCTCTCCCCCCACTTTATTGTGTGTTAGATCCACATATCAGAGATAACATTTGGTCTTTGGTTTTGGGGGGAAATGAGGTCCCCATTTGCATGCTACTGAGCCCCAGGATGCTCCCAGTAACTACAGGCCACATCAGGTCCTTGCCACATGTCCCCCCTGCTTTCACAACATGCAAGTTTACTGCCCCCAGGCTAATAGGACAGTCCCAACCTCGTCAGTGAGAATGGAATCTTACACGATGTAAGGTAGTAATCATCAGCGTGACTATCCACTTACCTTTTTCATACACGTTACATAAGCAGTAAAGTCACTTGTCCATCAAATTCACAGGTCCTGTCCACATTCTGGAGGAGAGGATTATGTACCTCTTTTCCCCTCAGTCCTTGTTATCTTCTCCTCTTGTCTTTCTCCCTCATCTCCCATCCTTCTCTTACCATTAGTCTAATCATTGTTATTCTCCACCAGGGGTCTCTGTATGCTTAGAAGACCCTATAGTTTATCCTATAGTTTATCTACCCCATAGCCATTTACTCCTTTCTCTTTCTAATAAAATGCTATTATTGTTCTCATACATATCCTTTCCCTGTAAAACCAGCCCAAGCATCAAAGAGGCAAATTCTGATTGGTCTGAGCCAAACATGGTGATTTCATTCTCTTTGCCAGTGACTGGTTTAGGAAGGATATTTGTTACACTTCTTGCTAATGAGACCTGAGAAAATTCAAATGGTGAGTCCCCAGGAAAGGTTTCCCAGGATAACAACCTATACAATGGAAGTTGCTTTCTGCTGCTGAATATTTATTTTTGCATACAGCCTTTGTTTGTTTGTTTGTTTACCATGAGTTGAATCAGCCAGCTGGGTTGGAGAAGGAAAAGGGAAATGATGGAAAGAACCTGAGTCCTTAGTGAATGAACCATCCCTAGCGTCTTGTTGCATTAGGATCTCCCATTTTATGGGACAGTAGTCTTATTGCTTGAGCCAGGTTGAATCTGGGTTTCCTAATGCTTGCAATTATAGGTACCTAAATGATTGTGTGTGTGTATATCAATCTTTAATTGTGTCAACCACCACAGTCCACAATAAAGCTATGCAAAATATGGTGGTTCTTTTAACTCAAATACTATAGTTGGAGACAGTAGTAGTAGTGATGATGATGATGATAACAACAGGGAGAGGAGCTACCTCTGGCCAAAGAATAATGTCAAGGTTTTCAGCATGAAACTTGATAAATCCCATTACCCCTGATTTTATTAAGGAGCATCTAGAAGTAGAAAAATAGGTTTCATAAGTTTCTGGAGTCTTCCAAAGATGTTCTCCAGTTTGAATATTCAGAGTAAGTATCTCATGACAGACTTTAGATAAGCTCTCTGTGATTTGATATTAGGATCTTGATTAAAAGACCCTTATCAATCCAAATCAGTGGAACAGAGTAGTCCAAATAAGGATTGAGTTGAGTGATGCATATCAAGGTTATTAGGAGGTAAATAGAACTTGTGCTTAGTCACCATTAGCACTGGACCAACAATGTTGAGGTTTTTAGTATAAAAGGCATCCTCAGTGTCATTGTCTGTTTTTGTTTTTTTGTTTTGTTTTGTGTCCATAAACATGCATCCCAGCAGTAGGGATGATATGAACTGAATGGTCCTTGACCCAGAAAGCCAAGTGGTCTTTAGGGGAATCATGTCCATCAAAGTTTTAATTGGCTTATAGAGATAAGAACAGTTCATCTAATTCTACAGAGTGACTACGACTTTAAAGTTATCCTGCACCCACTAAATCTATCCATGTGCGTCTTGGGGAAGGAATGGGAAAGGCAGGTCATGCATTAAATTACCCAGACAAAATACTCCAGGTAAATGGCTCCATAAAACCCAACAGAAAGCACAGCCAACTAGCAGTGTTTGAAGAAATCTGTCAGTCTTATGTCTCTATTTTATATAAGTCCAATAAACAGATGAAGTGAAACTAGGCCATTTTGCAGAGCTTGAGAGGAGATTTGTTCATGTTCATTGAGTCACACTGCTTGTGATAGCTTAGCAGTAAGTCTCTAAGAGAAATAATTTTTTTTCTTTCCTTTCAAAGGTGTATGGAAATGAGAATTGAAGCTGGAGATCATCTGGGGTGGTCTATTTTTAGAGAAAGTGATTTTCTGAGGATATTTGTCACTCATTCAAGAGAACAGCCAGCTGTGAGCATGGCAGACATCAGTAGTAACAGCCAGTGCTTGGAAGAAAGAGAAAATAATCCTTCCATTCTTAAAAAGCACTTAAAGGGAATATTATCAAGTGCAAAGGCAGGAGATAGGCAATAAGGGAATGGGAAATTTTGAGACAATTTCTGTATGTACATGTCGTGTACTGTATGCAGATTGACCAGTATCTGTTTACTCAGAAGCTTCTCAGTGCATAGGTATAAAGACATGTGCTCAGTGGGTTGTATATCTGCATTGCACGCTTCTGTGAAAGTAAGGTTTTTCAAATAGCTAACTTACACTTATTTGAATTGATACTGAGTTACAGACTCTGTGCTAAGAGCTTTATGGGGATTATCTTTTTGAAATACCTCAAAAACCTACATTTTCCATTCACAAAGAGGTTAATAGAGCTATTAGGAATCAAAACTAAGATTCAGACCCAGACAGCTGGACATCTGGGGCGATCAGCTCCCCAGAGCTCTTTGCCCCTCTTACATTGCTATGCTGCACGGACACCATGTTTATATGTGTGTTTGTCTATTTTTGGTTTGTTTTGGAGAAAATTTTAAAGGAGATCTGTTCTCTTTATTGTCTGTGTTAAATGAGTACATTACTCAGCCTGAGACAATTAAGCAAACAAACACACCCATCTTCTGGGTAACACACTGATGTGTGTGGCAGCAAATTGGAATTGAAAAGCTGAAATCACGGGGTGTGTGTTTGTCATTCCTGACAGATCTTCATCTTCAAATATGGCTCTTAACCTACATAGTTCACTCTGATGCCTTGCCATCTGGCCTCAGGCTCATAAAAACAGTTTAGTGTGATGCTTGGGATTACAAATTTAGAATATTTGAACTCTCTTTACACCACATTGTCATATGAATGTCTAATAGTCATCTCAGAATTAACCCATGGAAAACAATTGCCTAATATCCATCCTCTCCCCATATCAGATGAGCTTCTTCACACTTCTTGGTCACCCCTGCAATGACAAAACATAATTAAAAAATTTGGACTCATCCTTGATTACTCTCTTTTCCTCAACCTTCCCTCCCATCACTAGAAGTTCTATGGACTCTGACTTCAAAATATGTCAGGAACCCATCACTTCTTACCACTTCTACCACCATAGCCCTGGATCAAGCCATCGTCTGTCTATAGAAATACTGGTTCTTTCTCCACATATAAATCAGTACACTTTTTTAGTACCCAGATTACTCAAAGCTGAGTAGAGACTAAACTGAGAATAAATCCAAAGGATTTACCGAGGTCTCTGAGGTCTTAAAGGATCTGGACTCTAAATACCAACGTATCCTTTTCTTCTTCCTCTCCTTCTCAGTCTGCTCCAGTCATCAACGCCTAAGCTCCTTGATGCTTCTCAAACACACAGAGCATATTCTTATCTCAGGTTATGAGAATGACCAGGATCAATGGTGGGAGATGTTCCCAAGTGTCTCATAAAAAAATGTACCTAGCAAAGGCAGAGAGTATTTTGCCAATGACTTGCACTTCCAACATAGGAAGTAAAACCACAGCAACTGAGCTCAGGAGAAAGTGTTCCTCCAGGATGCGGTCTTCAAGGGACAGTGATGAGAGGTCCCCCAAAACCCATTTAACCAAGGGACGTGGTCACTGAAGGCAGCACACATGCTCTGTCATGAGGCTACTTTGGCAAGTCACAAGCATGGGTTTTGGAGAGATCTGGATTTGATTCTTGACTCCACCACTTACTATCAGTAAGGGGTAACCATGGGCAATCATGTAGTCTCTTTGAATCCCAATCTACTCAATATTTTAAAATTTGCATTGATTACTTTCTACAATGGCATTTTGAGTTTATTAAAAAATCCACATATACCCATGTAAGTATAGCACGCATGTACTAAATAGTTAAATATATCAGCTGTACAAATGATAGCTAATTTTGGCTAAAAAGTAACAAGATGATCCCAACTTATGTTAATTAAAGCAAGTATGGGTATGTTTTTCTCACATAGCAAGAATTCTCGAGGTAGGAAATTGTTGGTTTAGCTCAGCTGCTCAGCGAAGCCATCAAGTTTTTCCTTTCCTCTGCCATGTTGGGCTTTTGGCTTATGTCCTCTTGCCTATTGCCTGTCATGGGCTGTTGTAGCTTTGGACATTATGCCTGTGTTCAAGATAAGAAGAAAAGAGAGAAAGGAAGGACCAACTAAGTCTTTTCCCTGGTATCAGGAAGCAAAATTCTCTGGAGAAATCTATATCGGGTTTACAATTCATTGGCCAGAACTGGGTCAGATGACCTTTCCTTGCTGTAAGCAAAGCTGGACACATTGCTATTCCAAGCAAAATGGAGGTTTTGTAAGGACAATAGAAGTAGGTACTGGAAGGGGCACCCCGAGGGCTCCAACATTGAATGTATGGATGGAGGAGCATGAGCAGATGAGACTGGCCACAAAGGTCTGGTTTGGTTAGATGGAGCAGAACTGGTTCCTGGGATCACTGCTTACTTGCAGCAAGACCTTACCACTCTGACCTTCAGTGTATAAAGTGAAATAATAATTCTTTTTGGAGTGGTAGGCTACATGTGATGTGAGTACATTTACAACACTTGCCACACAGTGATTACTCCATAAGTGAAATCTGTTTTCAAAGTAGAGTACTGTTGAGTGTTCCTCACCCTTTTCTAATTTAGCCCTTACCCCTGAAGCAACACTTTTTCCTCAGTGGCTTGACTATGTTCTTATATGTAATAATGTAAGTCTGAACCATCAATGTAAAAGATGAATCACTTCCTGGTTAAAAATGAATTTGAACGGATTGAAAAAACCATTCAAAGTTGAACTGAATTTGAGCTAATACACTCAATATTCATTCTTTTGCTCAAATCTTTAAGCACCTACAATATGTCAGTCATTGCTCTGGACAAGCATTTGGTGTTCAAAAAAAAAAAAAAAACACATGTAGTTTAAACATTTCTAGTCACTATATTAATAAAAATAAAAAAGAAGAAATTAATTTTAATAATCAATGTAAAAATATGATTTGTGTGTGTGCATGCACCAATTCTCCTAAATTGGGGGTATACGACACACTTCATTTCAGACCAGCCACATTCTAAGGGCTCAACAGCTGCAGGTGGTAAATGGCTTCACACAGGTGCTGAACACCTGGGTGACAAGTGACAACAGAGACAAGATTCTGTTCTCAAGGGCTTTACATTCAGTGACAATGACTGAACTGGACTCTGGTTTTATTTTGTCCCCAGATCTTGGTATGGTTACACTAAAGCAACAAAGAACCTGTTCATGATCTCCTAGTATTTTTAGGAGAGTAAACTACTCAGTTTTAATTAAAATCCTAAACATTGACCCACCACTTTACTATCAGAAATTTACATTTCTCTTATGCAAACAGAAGACCCGTATCTCTTGCCAACTCCCATTCAATTAATAACAGATGTACACCATACCCACCCTTTTCCATTTTGATCTGACTTTTACTGATCAGTTAATGAACTGCTGAAACACACACCCATGAATCGCAGGGGATTTTCACAACTCTAGCACTTTTCCCTCACATCACAGATCAGTATCACATACTTGCCAGGTATTTGTATTTTAATGTTGTAAAATCTGCCAGTATTTTCCCTTATGGTTTGTTATTACTGGGTCTAAGAAATGTTGCTTACCCTAGGTGTCAAAGATATTCTACTACATTTTCACTTCTTGGTGTTATTTTTGATATTCAGATTTTGATTTCAGCTGGAAATTTATGGAACAGGGAGAGGAAGGAATCCAACTTGTATGTCTCAAGTAATTCTTATATTCACAGTTTTACACATATCCATACACTTGTTTTGGGGGTTCTGTGTTTGATTTGATTCCACTGATATATATAGTTCTGCATAAATGTCATGAGTTTTTTTTTTTTTTAATTCCTGTGACATTCTTTGTATACTTCTTTTTTTTAAATTTTTTTATTTTTTTATTTTTTTATTTTTATTTTTATTTTTTTTTTGTTTGATTCATTCTGTTATTTTTTCCCCTTCCCCCCACCCCTCCCATCCCTCTTTACCCTCTATACAGTACTTTCTTCCTCCATACTTGCCCCCCTCCCTAACCCTAACTCTAACCCTAACACTAACCCTTCCCTCCCCCCCCATTATGTGTCATCCTCCACTTATTAGCGATATCATTCGTCCCTTGTCTTTTTGAGATTGGCTTATCTCACTTAGCATGATATTCTCCAATTTCATCCATTTGCCTGCAAATGCCATAATTTTGTCATTCTTTATGGCTGAGTAATATTCCATTGTGTATATATACCACAGTTTCTTTATCCACTCGTCAATTGAAGGGCATCTAGGTTGGTTCCATAGTCTGGCTATTGTGAATTGAGCAGCTATGAACATTGATGTGGCTGTATCTCTGTAGTATGCTGATTTTAGATCCTTTGGGTATAGGCCAAGGAGTGGGATAGCTGGGTCAAATGGAGGGTCCATTCCAAGTTTTCTAAGGAATCTCCACACTGCTTTCCAGAGTGGCTGCACTAATTTGCAGCCCCACCAGCAATGTATGAGTGTACCTTTCTCCCCACATCCTCGCCAACACCTGTTGCTTGTATTTTTGATAATCGCCATTCTAATTGGGGTGAGATGGAATCTTAGGGTGGTTTTGATTTGCATTTCTCTTATTACTAGAGATGTTGAACATTTTTTCATATGTTTATTGATTGCTTGTACATCTTCTTCTGTGAAGTGTCTGTTCATTTCCTTAGCCCATTTGTCGATTGGATTATTTGTATTCTTGGTGTAGAGTTTTTTGAGTTCTTTATAGATTCTGGAGATTAGTGCTCTATCTGAAGTATGATTGGCAAAGATATTCTCCCACTCTGTAGGCTCTTTCTTCACATTACTGATAGTTTCCTTTGCTGAGAGAAAGCTTTTTAGTTTGAATCTATCCCAGTTATTGATTCTTGCTTTTATTTCTTGTGCTATGGGAGTCCTGTTGAGGAAGTCTGGTCCTAGGCCGACATGTTGAAGATCGGGACCTACATTTTCTTCTATAATCTGCAGAGTCTCTGGTCTGATTCCAAGGTCCTTAATCCATTTTGAATTGAGTTTTGTGCAGGGTGAGAGATATGGGTTTAGTTTCATTCTGTTGCATATGGATTTCCAATTCTCCCAGCACCATTTGTTGAAGAGGCTATCTTTTCTCCATTGCATATTTTTGGCACCTTTGTCTAGTATTAGAAAGTTGTATTTATTTGGGTTTGTGTCCGTGTCCTCTATTCTGTACCATTGATCTACCTGTCTATTTTGGTACCAGTACCATGCCGTCTTTGTTACTATTGCTTTGTAATAAAGTTGAAGTTCGGGTATTGCGATACCCCCTGCTTCATTTTTCCTGCGGAGGATTGCTTTAGCTATTCTGGGTTTCTTATTCTTCCAGATGAATTTCATGATTGCTTGCTCTATTTCTGTAAGGTACGTCATTGGGATTTTAATTGGGATTGCATTGAATCTGTATAGCACTTTTGGAAGTATGGCCATTTTGACAATATTAATTCGGCCTATCCAAGAACATGGGAGATCTTTCCATCTTCTAAGGTTTTCTTCGATTTCTTTCTTTAGTGTTCTGTAGTTCTCATTGTAGAGGTCTTTTACCTCTTTTGTGAGATTGATTCCCAAGTATTTTATTTTTTTCGATGCCATGGTGAATGGGGTGGTTTTCATAATTTCTCTTTCTGAGGATTCCTCACTTATGTATAAAAATGCATTGGATTTATGAGCATTGATCTTGTAACCTGCCACTTTACTGAATTCACTTATGAGTTCTAACAGTTTTCTGGTGGAATTTCCTGGTTCCTCTAAGTATATAATCATATCATCCGCAAATAGGGATAGTTTGAGTTCTTCTTTTCCTATTCGTATTCCTTTAATTTCCTTGGTCTGTCTAATTGCTCTGGCTAGAGTCTCAAGAACGATATTGAATAGGAGTGGTGAAAGAGGGCATCCCTGTCTTGTTCCAGTTTTTAGGGGGAATGCTTTCAGTTTTCACCATTTAGAATGATATTAGCCATGGGCTTAGCATAGATGGCCTTTATAATGTTAAGGAATGTTCCCACTATCCCTATTTTTTCTAGTGTTTTGAGCATGAAGGGGTGTTGTATTTTATCAAATGCTTTTTCTGCATCTATTGAAATAATCATGTGGTTCTTGACTTTAAGTCTATTGATATGGTGAATTACATTTATTGATTTCCGGATGTTGAACCAACCTTGCATCCCTGGGATAAAACCCACTTGATCGTGGTGCACTATCTTTTTAATATATTTTTGTATGCGATTTGCTAAAATTTTATTGAGAATTTTTGCGTCAATGTTCATTAATGATATTGGTCTGAAATTTTCTTTCCTCGATTTATCTCTGTCTGGCTTGGGTATCAAGGTAATATTGGTTTCATAGAATGAGTTTGGGAGGGTACCCTCCTCTTCTATTTCATGGAATACTTTGAGAAGTATTGGAATGAGCTCTTCTTTAAAGATTTTGTAGAACTCAGCTGAGAACCCGTCTGGTCCTGGACTTTTCTTTGTTGGTAGGCTTTTGATGACCTCTTCTACTTCATTACTTGAAATTGATCTGTTTAAATTTTGTATGTCCTCCTCACTCAATTTAGGCAATTCATATGTCTCTAGAAACCTGTTGATGTCTTCGAAATTTTCTATTTGGTTAGAATATAGATTTTCAAAATAGCTTCTAATTATGTTTTGTATTTCAATCGTGTCTGTTGTGATATTTCCTTGTTCATTCCGAATTTTGGTGATTTGGGTTTTCTCTCGTCTTCTCTTTGTTAGAGTGGCTAAGGGTTTATCAATTTTGTTTATTTTTTCAAAGAACCAACTATTTATTTTGTCAATTTTTTGTATTGTTTCTTTTGTTTCAATTTCGTTGATTTCAGCTCTGAGTTTAACTATTTCCTGTCTTCTACTACTTTTGGTGTTGGTCTGTTCTTCTTTTACTAGGGCTTTGAGCTGAAGTGTTAGGTTGTTTATTTGTTGATTTTTACTTCTTTTATTGAATGCGCTCCATGAAATAAATTTTCCTCTAAGTACTGCTTTCATAGTGTCCCAAAGATTTTGATATGATGTTTCTTTGTTCTCATTTACCTCTAGGAATTTTTTAATTTCCTTCCTAATATCTTCTGTTATCCATTCATCATGTAATAGCATATTGTTTAATCTCCAGGTGTTGGAGTAGCTTCTGTTTTTTACTCTTTCATTTATTTCTAACTTCAAACCATTATGATCTGATAGAATACAAGGTAGTGTCTCTATCTTCTTGTATTTGCTTACATTAGCTTTGTGGCATAATATATGGTCTATTTTAGAGAAGGATCCATGTGCTGCTGAGAAGAAAGTGTATTCGCTCTTGGTTGGATGGTATATTCTATAAATGTCCGTTAAGTCTAAATTATTGATTGTGTTATTGAGATCTATGGTTTCTTTGTTCAATTTTTGTTTGGAAGATCTGTCCAGTGGTGAGAGAGGCGTGTTAAAATCACCTAGTATTATTGTGTTATGGTCTATTTGGTTTCTGAAATTGAGAAGGATTTGTTTGACATACATGGATGAGCCACTGTTTGGGGCATAGATGTTTATGATTGTTATGTCTTGCTGATTTATGGTTCCCTTAAGCAGTATGTAATGTCCTTCTTTATCCCTTTTGACTAGTTTTGACTTGAAGTCCACCTTATCTGTAATGAGGATGGATACCCCAGCTTTTTTGCTGAGTCCATGTGCATGATATGTTTTCCCCCATCCTTTCACCTTTAGTCTATGTGTATCTCTTTCTACGAGGTGAGTCTCTTGCAGGCAACATATTGTTGGATCTTTCTTTTTGATCCAATCTGCCAGTCTATGTCTTTTGATTGATGAGTTCAGGCCATTAATATTCAGGGTTATTATTGAGATATGATTAGTATTCCCGGTCATTTGGTTCATTTTATTTATTTATTTATTTATTTATTTATTTTGAGACGACTTGGTTCTTCCTTTATTTGACAATTCCTTTAGGATGGTTCCTCCCATTGCTGATTTGTTTCTTTGTTTTTCATCTCTTCCTCATGGAATATTTTGCTGAGAATGTTCTGTAATGCTGGCTTTCTTTTTGTAAATTCTTTTAGCTTTTGTTTATCATGGAAGGATTTTATTTCATCATCAAATTTGAAGGTAAGTTTTGCTGGGTATAAGATTCTTGGTTGGCATCCATTTTCTTTCAGGGCTTGAAAAATGTTGTTCCAGGCCCTTCTAGCTTTTAGGGTCTGGATTGAAAAATCTGCTCATAATGATCGAGCTAGGGGCTGACGGCACAGACTCGACCGGCTAGGTGAGCGCCGCCTCCCGTGGATCCCGGGTCTTCTACAGCTCCCACCTCCGACTCCTTTAAAACCAGCCTTACCCAACGCTGCCCAACCGCCGGAGCTGTATACTTCTTAAAATCTAACTGGGATATCACCACATTGCTCCTCTCTTTGCTATGCCTTTATTTTCATCCCTTTTCCTGTAAGTACTTTCTCTATTCAAATGGTAATTTCTTTAATATTTTGTTAATTTCTACATTCATTTGGAAATTTGACAGTTAAAAATGTTAGAGCATACCATCCATAAACATGGTATACCTTTTTATTATTCAGGTCTCTGTCTGTGACCTTTAATAAAACATTTGAATTGTCTGCACCGGAGTATTCTTGCTGTTCTTCAAAGCTTCTCTTCAAAGCTTCATATTAACTTACATTTTTTATACTCACCATCTCTAGTTGGTTCTCTGTGACAACTTGCCTATTCTTGTATTATGCTTGCAACATTATGCCTTAATTATTTAGGAAATTCATTGTGCCTATGTTAAATTTACATTCAATTCTGGTCCATTCATTGCCTTCTGTATGTGATGTTCTTTTTCCCACGGGCAAAGATTCTCTTAGGAATATTTGCTGCCTTGCATGGTGATTTGTACCTAATGAAGGAAGAAAAAAACTTAAGCCATAGAGCAAGTCCCTGCTACAATTTAAGGAGTAGGGAAGGAGCCACTCTCAGACAGCCTCTTGTATTAGTATCAGATCAACCAGTTCTGTTTACAACTTCTACCATATAACCCTTCTCTTCAGGAAGCTCCCCTGAACCTCCATTTTGGGCACTTCTCTTTTTCCAAGAGTTACCATACATCTACATGTAAAAGAGGCTAGGAAGAACTTTGGATAAGTCTTTGACTTAATAATCTGTCCCCCATACCACCAGGCATTCACAAATTCCCTGCTGCTATTCTGCAGCCTCCAGATTGCCCTAAACTAGGACTGTTGCTTAAATGTACCGATTAGACAAAAGCATTACGGGTATGGGCTTCCTAAAGCCCTGTAACAGGTGAAAGAGGTCCAGGAAAAAAGTGTTTCCCTATGTGTGACATGATGATCAGCTCTCTCATAAGTTTAAACTGTTTTTCCCACATAATGCAACCCCAAAGCACATTGGTTTTTCTATTTTCTTATGTTCTTAGAGCCTTCAATCTCTTTCCTGTGGATGTGACCTATCCAGGAATAAAATCAGGGAATCAGTTAGCATGACTGTGTGTGTTCTTCTTTCAGTCAGGAATATATGCTCATACACACAAAGCCACATATAGACACAGACACATCCACACATATGTAAAACTTTCTATTGTTTGAGTTGCTGTTTATAGTTAGAACTTTCAGAACATTGTAAATAATAGTTTCTTTTTCTAGAATAAACCTTTTTGGCTCCAGTATGTAATTCTTTCCATGTATATATTTATTTGATTTCCTAACATTTTACTTAGAACACTTCTCTCTGTATTCAGAAAGGAAAGTGGCCTGTAGTTCCAGGAGAAGTATTTATACTAGATTTAAAAAAAGAAGAAGAATGAATGAATTTGCATCTACACTATGGAACTACTATGTAGTACAGAATTTATGTGTTCCTAGATTTTTGGAGGCACTTTCCTGTAAAATATCAGGCCCATGCACCTTACCACAGCTAATTGTTAAGAAGCAATTTTCCACGGGACATGGTGGCACATGCCTGTAATCCCAGAGACTCAGGAGGCTGAGGCAGGAGGATCACAAGTTCAAAGTCAGTCTCAGCAATTCAGCGAGGCCCTAAGCAACTTAGCAAGACCCTATCCCAAAATAAAAATTAAAAAATGAGAAGGGCTGGGGATGTAGCTGAGTGGTTAAGCATCCCCACATTCAATCCCTAATACCAAAAGAAAAAGAAGCAATTTTCCATAATTTCCATGGTAATTGAACTAATTTACTATGTTACCATTTCTAAATTAATCTTAGCAAGTTATATTTCCCTAGAGAGTTATCTTTTTAGACTAGTTTTTCAAGAACACTAGTAGGACCTCAAATCACTTGCATTTGTGATTATACCTTCTTTCTTATTTTAATTATTGTGATGTAGTAGAGATATTTTCTTTTCCTCTTCATTAGACTAAGTAAATTGTTCCTATTATAATATTTTTCAATATTTCTTGGATTTGTCTATTCTCTGACTTTTGGTTAATTTCTACTTTCATCTGTTAAATGCTATTTCTCCCAATGTCCTTGGAATTGCTTCGTTGTTCTTTATATAGTTTTTTCCCCCCACAAAAATTTTATATCCAAATACAGACAAAACAAAAGAGATAAACAGAGCAAAGCAGTACAATATTTATTTACCATGTCCAGCAGCAAAGTTCTGGAACCAAGACGCCCTGTTTTTACAAAGCAATCTCCCTCCCGCCCTCAACCATTTATTGTTTGCAAATACAAAGTACATAGAACATCTGCTTTACATGAACAGAGTGAAAGACATACATACGGATGTACCCCAGTCTGTACAGTACTTTATTCAGTTAAGAAAACTGAAATGTGTGAAGTAAGATCCCCGTATTCTGATAAAACTGCCATTATCTTTCTGTAAGAAAATGACTTTGATCCTCCATCAGTTTCAACAACAACCCAAAAAGTACAACTCTGGAACTTCAGAGAATTTTTAAAGATCTCTGAATCTGACACTGTGACAAAGGACTTTTTAACCCTGATCACCACTGTACGGCATTGCCTCCTGCACAGGGGGGGTAAAAAGGAAAGAAAAAAATAACGATAAATATAAGGAGAAGGAAACATGGAAGTGGTAACAGCAGCAGGGAGAAATGAGAAAACAAACAAACAAAAAAGAGTCGGCAAAATGTGTTGGGAGTGAAAGAATGGACATTTTTTTTTAAGCTGTCTGTTTTATCTCAACTCCCTAAGGTTTCCCTCCCAGTAATGGGAACAAAGCCCTTAAAGCTGTTCCAGGAAACAGCCCCAAACAGAGAGTAAAAGAGTAAATGGAGCCTGACAGCCAGGTAGTGCTCAAACAGTAGGATTACCAGAGACTATTGACCAGAATCTACACCTGTTGTAAAACATTGTGAAACATGTTGTCAGCAAACCCAGACCCCCTTTGAAATTTCCTGGCGGCTTTGTTCCCCCTTTTCCCCCTTTCATGTGTGACCCCTCCCGATGTGTGGTTTCTGCCTTTATAAACCTACAAGATTTTCTGCTAGGGACTCCACTCCTCGAGTTGGGTCCCAGCGCGCTGGAATAAACACCTCTTGCGGTTTGCATCAAGTGACGCCTCCTGCGGTTGATTGGGGTTGCCGTCCATCCATGGGACAGAGTTGGGGTTTCCTTTTTGGGGGCCTTACAGGAGCTCCTGGAGAGAATCACGGGCACAAGGTTCAAGGTGCGACAACTCAGCTCCTACAAATGTCAATGCCATACCCTTCTTATAAAGATCTTCATTTTTCCTGAGTTCACCCAGTAATTATCCACATACCAACACAGAGAGAAACTGGCCACATTTGAGGGAGATGCTGCCAGCTGACCCTGAGATATTTACCTGTATTCACTCCACTTACAGGGAGTATCCTGTTCATCTTCAGAGTTAGTCTCTACCAAGGCCTCCATTCTCTCTCATTATTTATAACTGCCCCAGGGCCAGACGCGCACTAGTAAGAGTTCTCCTTGGTTCAATTCAGGAAATAAAAGGAGTAAGCTCTTCTGTCAATATATTGGTTCCTGCATATTCAAAGGACACTGTTTGTATAGCCATTACTTGCAAGCTTATAGAAGTCCTTTGTCTAGAAATTGGTTAATACCATAGTCATTTATATAGTTTTTAGTTGCATTATTTTTTCAGGTTTTTTTATGGTTTTGAAATCACTCTTGAGTAAACTGCAATTACATCACTTACTTTTTTTTATTTTTTAGTTATTATTCTTACTGCTCTTGTCTTAGTACTCTAAAACAGAAGCAGGTTTTTAGGTATGTGATGGTAAATGTTCAGTCGGTTAGATATTTCATTGTTATTTCTTTTTCTTATTTGTGGTTATTAAATTATCTGTCCATAGAATATGGCATTTTTGCTCATGTAGTTTGAAAAACTCATTGAGAATTCCTCTATGGTTGCTCATGAGGTAATTTTTGGTGGGTATTTCTTAGGCACTTGAAAAGAAAATCTGTTTACTGAAGTCTAAAGAGCTTAATACTCTGAATTAAATCAACATTATTAATTCAATTGTTCAGATATACTTCACAATGTGAGATTTATAATTGATGGAAAGAAATCAGAGTATTTCACTACTGCTTTGTTTGTTTGTTTTCATAGTCTTAAAACTGTTATCTTTTAGTTCTGATGCCATGTCACTTTGTAGATAGCCATCCATCTAGACCATGCCACTCGCCACTGACTGACTTCCCACTTTTTCTCACTAACTTACTGTAAATTTACCTCCAATATAAATACTGCAAAGCCCCCTCCTTTGTCAGCATTTAGCATTTTCTTTACTATTTTATTATGTAATCTTTAGGAGTTATTTTGGTTTATAATGACTCCTTCAAACTACTTTTTTTTAATTGTCAGTTTATTAGTAGATTTTCATTTATTTTTTGATTTGTTGTGCACAAATAGGGTACAACTTTTCATTTCTCTGAGTGTACCCGAAGTAGCGTCACACCATTTGTGTAATCATACAGGGTAATGATGTTTGTCTCATTTCATTATCTTTCCTTCCCCCCACTCCCTCCCAACCCTCATTTCCTTCTATGCAGTCCATCCTTCCTCCATTCCTCCCTTACCACCTCCCGGCCCCCATTATGTATCATCATCCACTTATCAGAGAAAACATTCAGCCTTGGGTTTTTTGGGATTGGCTTATCTCATTTAGCACGATATTCTCCAACTCCATCCATTTACCAGCAAATGCCATAATTTTATTCTTCTTTATGGCTAAATAAGATGCCCTTCAATAGATGAATGGATAAAGAAACTGTGGCATATAAACTACGTTTTAAATTTACTCAGTGGGGAACTTTAACATGTACTGTCCTCTGTCTTATTTTACCTCTGTCACCTTCTTTTCTTTCTCTGGAGGTTTTCATTCTCTTTGCTAATTCCTTTCTCTTTAAATTATTCTTTGTGTGCTGTACGGACCTTTTTTCCTGACAAATTTGGGACAGTTCAATGTTTAAAATGCCCTTGTGTCTACTTTGAAATTTTTATGTATCATTCATTGCAACTCGGTACCTCTGTTAACACTGAGAATGGACTGGCACATGCACTTTCTCTCCTATCCTAAAGGACAGTAGCATGACTCACATGATCAGGCAATCAGAGGACTAAAAGAGATGATGCACTTAAAGTCTCATGCACAGTGTCTGCCACATAGGTCTCAATGCTGGCTGTACCTGATGCCACTGGTCACTGTCACTTCCCCCACATAAAACAAGGAAATCAGCACAGCCTGCTTCCTTCTCCACCCAACTAACCACTTTCTTTTTTGTACATGTCATGGTATTTCCATTACCATTAAAACACTTCTAAATTACGTGTCGTCTTTTTCATTAAGTTCTTGCAACAGGTGAGCTTTCCTTATGATTCTTTTTATATCAGTCAGTCTAACACAACCATGATTAAATTGTCCCGAGCACAAATCTTTTCATGCTTCCTATTGTCCATATTCCCAACACTTTTGTTTTCTCTGCTTATCTGTGGTTATTTGTCTGCATTCAGCATGCTTAAATCACACCTTTGTCTTATGTTTTTCACATTGTGAAAGAGAAATCTGATATCCTTTCCTTTTGGTATCTGTTGCTTTTTTTAATTTTTAATTTTTTAATTTTATTTGTTTTAATTAGTTGTACATGAGAGTAGAATGCATTTATGCCTTTTGATAGATCGTACATAAATGGAGTGTAATCTCTCAATTTTCTGATTGTACATACCATAGGATCACATCGGCCATGCAGTCATACATGTACATGAGGTAATAATGTCTGTTTCACTCTACTATCATTCCTTCCCCCATACCCCTTCCCTCCCTTTACTCTCCTCTACCTAATATAAAGTAACTCTATTCTTCCCTATCCCCTCCCCGCCTTATTGTGAATTAGCTTCTGCATATCAGAAAAAATATTCAATCTTTGGTTTTTTGGGTTTGACTTATTTCACTTAACATGATATTCTCTAACTCCATCCATTTGCCAGCAAATGCCAGAATTTCATTCTTCTTTAGAGCTGAGTAATATTCCTTTGCTTTTGATGCTGTAACATCTGACAGTATACTTTAGTATGCTGGCAGAAGAAACAACACCACCTTTCACTACCTGACCAGACACATGGTGGTTGCCCACAGACAGCTTTGGGTCTTCTTTCCTTATTTAGCAGAGGAACCCTTTCTTATCTTATTCTGGAATAATGCTTCCACTCTAGTCATTATGAAATCTTCTTCAGGATCTAATTATTTCTGTATATCTCCTCTAATATTACCAATTTAGTGATTTCCAAATTATTGAGTTTTTATTTTGCATTGCATGATATTTTCTCAAACATGCCCCATACATCCTGGCCCCCTTTCTACAGCTCCAATGTATCCCCTTTATCTTTCTTACTGCTTTAAGTTTTACTGTGGTCTTCCTGCTGGGTATAAATCATTTCCTTAACTCTTCCAGACCCCTCCCTTTCTCATCTAGTTTGATCATCAGTTTTCATATCTTATTTTGAAGACTGTATTTCTTCAAATTTATTAAGAGTAGAGAGTATATAAAATTGACTTTTTATTCCAGTAGTAAACATTTTCATGATTATGTTCTTCCTTTACTTACCTGAGTGTTATAATCCTTATTCATTTTATGTGTTAAAAGGTTTTATAGGCACTAGAGCACTGTTTTGTGTTTTATGTTCATTCATTTCCAAAAGAAAAAGTTTCTAAAGATCTAGAATTTGTGCCCAAACATACTGAGAAAAGCCCCCTGTGATCGCTTTAGTATTCATGTAGATAGTGTTAGAGACCTCATATTGTATTTTAAGCTTGAAGGCAGTCAGTGTAAGCATATATCACTAGTTGAGTGATGCACAACCTCAGGGATCACATAGAATAAGCAAATAATAAGTCTTCATCAATGTTGGCTATTTGTCAGCATTAGCATCATCATTGATAAATCTGATTCCACAAAATATTCTAAATTCATCCACTGTAAAAAATTCAGTGAAAAAGTTAAAGATGAATGACAGAAAAACACTTCCCACACAAATGGTACTCCAATTCCTTTACAAATCTGTAAAACATTTGCTGATCAATTAAAAGAGCTAAAACCTACGAGAAGAAAGGTTGAGTTTTGAGCAGTATGTTTTGGCCTATATAAACCATATTAATTGGTCTATAAGCACATGAAAGATATTTAGCCCTCCTAATAAATAACAAGTAGTAGGTTTTTAAGTTGCATGCTATTTTTTTAACCTATGAAATTGACAAATATTTTTCAAATTAATTACAACAATATTAGACAAACTGTGAAGCAAAAGACATTCTCTCATAACAACCAGCGGGACTATGAATTTAAACATGCAAATTTAGAAATGAGCAAATGAACTCAACTAATATTTTTCAATGGAAGAAGTACAAATGGCCAATATATATGTGAAAATTGGTCAACATCATAGCCATCAGGAATAATGCAAATCAAAACCACACTAAGATTTCTTCTCATTTCATTTAGAATGTCAATCATCAAGAACACAAATAATAAATGCTAGCAAGGAAGGATGTGGGGAAAAGAAAACTCTTGTACACTGTGGGTGGGAATGTAAATTAGTACAGCCACTATGGAAATCAGTATGGACTTTCCTCAAAAGACTAAGAATGGAGCCATCGTATGACCCAGCTCTCCCACTCCTTGATATTTACCCCCAGAGAACTAAAATCAGCAACTGTAGAAATACATACATACCCATTCACAATAGCCAAGTTATGGAACCAGCCTAGGTATCCATGAACAGATGAATGGATAAAGATAATGTGATTCATTCTTTCTCTCTCTCTCTCTCTCTCTCTCTCTCTCTCTCTCTCTCTCTCTCTCTCTCTCTCTCTCTCATACACACACAGGAGTTTTATTCAATCATAAAGAAGAATGAAAGTATGTCATTTGCAAGAAAATAGATTGAACTGAAGAGCATCATGTTAAGGGAGATCTTAACCAGGGAGATTAATAGTACAGAGAGACCAGTAGGATAGAGAAGGAGATCAGGGGGACTGAGGAGAGGGCAAGAGGAAGTACCATGGAATGAAATTCATCAAGTTATGTTACAGTGCACATACAAATTTGAAATCCACAATGAAACCCACTATCCTGTATAATTATCATGCACCAATAAATATTTAAAATAAAGATAACATATTTGGCCAAGAAAATAACCTTCCAGCACTATAGCTCTTAGATATCTTTGTGTATGTGTGTGTGTGTGTGTGTGTGTGTGTGTGTGTGTGTGTGTGTGTGTGTATATAGATATATTCAGCTACATAGGTAGCAAATGTTCATTTTAGTATTGATTATACTAGAAAATATACTAGCAAGTGTAAGAATGAACTCCTGTATCAGACACCCAATAAATATTTCCTGGATCAAAAAAGTATAGATCTTTATCCATCTCTCACGTAAGTTTCAAGGTCAGCTGTTCAAATAGACAGGACAACTTCACTCCTTGTGGTCATTTGAGCACCCATTTTTCTTCCAAGATATTACTCTGCTATTCCCTAAGACATTGTCATACTCTCCACGGGTGAACAGAGTCTCCACCACATGCACATGGCAGCTGGTGTGAAGGCATGGAGTAGGCATACACATGGCTTTAATGCTTAGTTTCAAAAATGATACATACCATTCATTACATTCCCTTAGCAAGAACACAGTCCCATTTCTACATTTATCCCCCAGAAGCTTTGAGAAAAGTAATCAAATATACCCAGGAAAAAAATAAAATAGATTTTGGTAAACTACAGGTCTCTACCCCAAGAAAATACTAGAAGCAAAAAGGTGTCCGTCAAAAGAATAATTAATCTGATATTTCCATTCAATATAAAAGTACCAATAGAAATAGAGTATCATCACTAGATAAACACCAGGTAATACATTTTGTGGGCAAGATTCATCTGTGGATATTAAAATGAGAGGGCAAATATATGGTGAGAAACAGGACATTCAGTCTCATGGTCACATGATTCTCATTCATTACAAAGGGAGAAGTAATATCTCTTGGTGAAATAACCTGGCAAACATCACCTCAGCACAGTGACCAAAGTTAATCACTGGCAATGGGATATGCCAATCTACTAATAATAAGAGAACATCAGATAAACCCACATTGAAGGACACTGTACAAAATAACTGGCAGATAGAATTCACAAGGGTCAAAGTTATAAGAGACAAAGACAGACCAAGGACCTGATACAGACTAACTAAGGAAACCAACAAACAGAAAAACGAAATTCAATGTAGAATCTTGGATTGGATCCTGGACCAGAAAAAGGTCATTAATTTTAATTAATTCTAGGTCAACTAATTCTAATAAGGTGAAATTCTAACAAGGTCTGTAGATGAGTCGAGTTTTATATCAGTGTTCATTTCAGCGTTCACTAACTTTCGCCATTGTACACAATTGTTTAAAATGTTAACTAGGGGAAGCTGGGTGAAAGGTACATCAAACTCCACCATTTTGCAACTTTTAGGATGAAAATTATTTTTAAATAAGATTTTTTTTTTTTTAAATAAGCCATACAGTTTATCAGAGTTTCTCTTTCATAGATGGTGGATGGTGGAATTCAGAACCCTGCTAAATTGAAAAGTTCAAAGTAATTCTTCAACAGCTAATAGCTAATGTTTAAAATCAGTAGTTTTTGCTGTTGTTTTCCCCCAACTCCCTCACTTGGTGTGATCCAACTCTTTTTTTTTTTTTTTTTTTCTTAATTTCAGGAAGAAGTAAAGTCTCTGTTGTTCTTTCAGCAAAGGAAACTTCCCTAATCTTAATCCCTCCCTATATTGATTGTTGAAAGTCAGGGAAGGCACCCAGGGAGGCAAAAAAGGAAATTCAAGATGAGAAAAAGGGGAAACTCAAAGAGTCTTCTAGACCAAAAGAATGAAAGAATGATTCTTTGGCCATTTTCCTCCCACTAATATATATAGGGAATTCAAATCTGTAAGGCCGGCAATCCATACATCCAATCACTCATTCAACACAGAATGCTTATCCCATGCCAAAACCTATACCTGTGTATCAGAGATACAATGATGAACAGCATAGCCTCTGACCTTTTATACAAAATAAGAGTGCCCAGGCCTGGCACAGTGACACACACGTGCAATCCCAGTGGCTCAGGAGGCTGAGGCAAGATTATCACAAGTTCAAAGCCAGCCTCAGCAACTTAGTGAGGCCCTGAGCAACTTAGCAAGATCCAGTCTCAAAATTTAAAAAATAATAAAAAATGGACTGGGGTGTGGCTCAGTGGGTAAGCGCTCCTGGGTTCAGTCCCTGGTACAAAGAGAAAGAAAAAGAAAGTAAAGAGAGCATGCAGAATGTTAATCATGCTACTTATCAACAGAGCTGTAAAACTTATCATAAGGAGCTGGAAGGACTTTGAGAGTATGGACTTGCCTAAATTCTGATTTGTACATTAAGTCGTTCTGCTGATTAAGTGGTGAGCTATAGAACAAAAATATTTACACTTAAGTATAACACCAGGTTTCATTTATTAAGGATGCCTTCCATATTGCCTTGCAAATGGCGGGTGCTGGTCGCTGGGTGGACTGCTTCCTCCCCCAATTAACATAGTATTGAAATCTATGTTACAAGATCAGGGAAGGCTGGAGCAGCACAAGGGACGCAAGACAGGAGCTTAGATGATGACCTCAGTCTTAGATGATGACCCTCAGGGCTCCAGGAACTTATGTGAGGAAAGATGTCCCACGCAGTACAGCATGGACACGACAGCCTACCCTTGTTCCCTTTCTTATTACCCAGAGGAACACGTGCTAGGATATTCGTCATGGGCAACAGTAGCAACATAGAAACGTCCGCAGTGCAACTCCTTTGTGACTTTCGTCCATGGCTCTCGGTGCATGATGCTATTTTACCTCATCAAACTCCTATTGAATACTGATACTGTATTAGTTTGCTAGAGCTGGCACAACAAAATACCACAGACTGGGTGGCATAAGTTACAGAGGTTTATTGTCTTTCTGTTCTGGAGGCGGGATGTCTAAGATCAAGGCACTAATTTCTTTGGAGGTCTCTCTCTTTGCCTTGTAGAGGGTCACCTTCTCACCGTATCCACACGTGTGTTAATCAGTTTTATTCACTGCTGTGACTAAAAGACCTGACCAGAACAAATTATACAGGACGAAAAGTTTATTTAGGGGCTCATGGTTTCAGAGATTTCAGTTCATAGGAGGTTGGCTCTGTTCCTCTGGGCTTGAGGTAAAGCAGAAAGAACATCATGGCAGAAGAGTGTGGCAGAGGGAAGCAACTTACATGATGGTCAGGAAACAGAGAGACTGCTTATCAGATACAAAATATATACCCCAAAGCCATGCCCCTAATGACCCACCTCCTCCAGCCACACTTTACCTGCCTCAGTAACCACTCAGTTAATCCCTATCAGGGGATTAATTCACTAATTCAGTTAAGAATCTCACAACACAATAATTCCACCTCTGGATGTTCTTGTGTCACACATGAGCTTTCGGGGGACACCTCACATCCAAACCATAACTCAGGGTCATTCCTTTGTGTGCCTCACTGGGTATCCAAATTTCCTCTTCTTGTAAGGGCTACACACACTAGGTTAGAGCAGCCTAATGTTTCCATGCTAATTTAACTACCCTGGCAAAAGCCCTGCCTCCAAATACAGTCACATTCTGAGGTACAGGGTGTGAAGGCTTCAAGACAAGAATTGGGGGAGGAAGCAGTCCACCCAACAACCAGCACCCGCTATTTGCAAGGCAATATGGAAGGCATCCTTAATAAATGAAACCTGGTGTTATACTTAAGTGTAAATATTTTTGTTCCGTAGCTCACCACTTAATCAGCAGAACGACTTAATGTACAAATCAGAATCTAGGCAGGACCATACTCTCAAAGTCCTCGTTTGCCCTTGAAACAGTTTTTCCACCTCTTAGACAGACATCGTTTTCTATTTTCTGTTTTTCATCCACCTTCATAGGGCCCAGCCCTCTCTTTGCTCTTGGGAAGAAACAATGATGGGACTGAATCCCTCCTCCTCTCTGCTCCATGGCAACAGCAGCCACACATTCAAAGCAGAGAAGGGCCTGGTCGCCGAGGCAGGAGCTGAAGCTTGGTGGCTCCAGTGTCAGCCATCCTGGTGGGATTCCTACCCGATGGGCTGGAGGGCTCAGGACCTGTGCTTTCAGTTCCAACTTCTGTGCCTGACAGGGTTCCAAGACTGAGGAGTTTGCTCAAAATACTGCCACATAATCCATGACACTCGGTGCTGGCTTCCTAAAGCTTCCTCTCCATTCTTTAACCCAAACTTCTGTGAACAATGTAGATTTTGCTGAAGATTAGGAAGAGAAGAAAAAAGAGAAGGGCTTATGATGTACACTCCATTCAGTAGTTCTCTTATCAGACTTCCTTCCTCCGTACCACCCCTAAATTCATTTCCCTCTATCCTTTCTGGCACAGCCTGCTGGGGGCAGACCGCTCCTCCACCCACCTCCCTAAGCAGCTTGATCCTTAAACCTGCAGAACTCACTCTTCTCAGTACTCAGTGGAACAATGCCCTGTGCTTATTTCTTTTCATGGGGATTGGTCCTTGTGGTACCATCTTCCCTTCTCAGGTGGCTTCTCAAGGTATTTCTTCTGAGCACATCAAGTTCTTTTTCCCAGGAGGAATCTTTGACCCAGCTCTGAGGTGGTATGACTGCCCTGTGTGGTTACACTGGCCTCCCCCTGCAGGGACAAGGTGGCAGTAGTGCTTCTTTACCTCATGCTAACTGGAAACAGCAGGGCAGGGTGGTGGGGGGGCCTTTGAGAAGTTAAAAGTGAATGAAGTTGCTCTTGAGCATCAGACACTTTGCCAGGGACATTAGCTGCTTTATCTTACTCAGTTCTCTCAACAAACCTGCAGAAGAGGTTGTCATCACCCCTATCTGGGGGTAACGTACTGGGTATTGAATCAGGGGCACTCAACCACTGAGCCACCTCCCCAGCCCTATTTCGTGTTTTGTTTAGAGAAAGGTCTCACTGAGTTGCTTAGCGCCTTACTTTTGCTGAGGCTGGCTTTGAACTCTTGATCCTCCTGTCTCAGCATCACCCCCATTTTATAGATAGAAAGGTTGGGATTCAGAAAGGTTTAGTAACTTTCCTATGCAAAGCTTGAAAGGACAGCAGAGCCAGTCCAACCTCAAAGCCTTGAGCTCCCCACTATGTCTTATCCTGATATATAAACCCCCGTCTCTGCACATAAGATGGTCCTTAATACTCTTCCTCCTTGTTAAGCATCTTACCTTCTGTGGACCTCGGGCATGTCACTTAATCCCTTTCTGTCCCATTTTCTTTATCTGTAAAGTGGGGATAATGTTTGCTGTGCTACACTCACAGGCATGTTTCATGGAAAAACACATTAAATAAAATGTGTGTGTGCGTACGTGCACATGTGTATGCATTAAAAAGTGAGACATTATCATCTTCACTGTGAAATATTATCTTTACATTTGCTGTTGAATAAGATTTAACCAGTGCCACCACTCAGGGCTTAAATAATATTAGGTAAAGACTGTTTACAGGACAAGACAAAAAACAAATATATCTAGGACATTCAGAAAGGAAGGCGACAATATCTGAGAAATTGACGGTCTTCTCTTTTCTAGTGGGGAGGAATAGTCGAGAGGTGGTCAGATCTCTGTGGTACTATATTCTTTCTATCCTAGCAACTGTGAACTTGAGACCTCCACAGACACTTCCTTGGAGAGAACATGGTAGCCAACCTCAGGGCACAGAGGAGGCAACCTGCAGATTTTCCCAGTGGGTCTCTCTGATTTACACTCTACCCTCTAATGCATTCAGATCCTACTTGATCTGATCCTCTGATGCACTGCTTTCTCCAAGGCCAGCTTCTGCCTTGTGGAGAACCTGCAGGGGGTCATTATGGATTACCATTACTCTCCTAGCTGGCCATCTTCGCTACCTTCTATGGACCCACCCACATATGCCTGCCTACATCCTTCTTAATCACTGTGGCTTCCCACTCCAGCCAACACACAGAGTACCAGTCAGGTCAGGCTCTTTGGAGAAGTTTTACTGGAGAACTATGTTTGCAATCCTATTGTAAGAACTGCCTGAATCCTGTCAAGATCCCAGAATGCTGGTTCATGGTATGCTCATTCCTGCTTCCTTGTCCGAATCTTCAGTCTTCCTGTGTCTGCTCCTGTTCATTCATTCAGTGCATCAGTTTGTACTTCAGTACAAATGTATACATAGGTTAAGAACAGCTTAGACCCTGAAATCAAACTGCTGCTTGGTTCTAATATCAGCTCTAGCAAACTCGCTGGGTTTATTTGAGCACACTACTTAACTTCTCTCTACCATCACCTCTTATTCATGAAATAGTGATGGTACCTGCTTGGAGGATTAGAGTGTGTGAAGATCAAAAGATAATCCATTTAAAACACTTACAATGATGTCCTGAGTATCACTGATGTCATTACTATGTGCCAGATGCTGTATGTGTTGAAATTAGCCTCATGGTCTGCAGGGGAACCCAAGAGCCAGAAGCAGAAAGGGCAATGAGACACCTCCAAGCTGCATACTGGGGTCACACAGAAGACAGCATCCAGAGCCACCTGAAGGGAGGTCAGGCAAGGCTCCAGAGAGAACCTAAGCAGTCCACATCTTCTCCAAGTACCTTGACATAGACATGAACCCTCTAGGCAGAACACAGGCACTGACGGTTATACATCACTGAAAACCTGGGGACTGTCCTTTGGCTGTCTGTGTGCCTGAGGCAGAGGAGAGGGTGATTAGAGAAAATGCTAGACAAATGGATGGCCCTGTCTATCAAGAAGGGTCTTGTATACCACAGTAAGGAACCTGGGCATAAGGTAGAACTGAGGGGGTCATCAAAGCACTTAAACTGTTCCATTATATGTTGTAAAGTTGATTCATTCTTCGAGATTTAAAAGACAGTCTTGACTATTCCAGCCCCTGTTGATAGTATCTTTCTCTGCCATATTGGAGTAGGCAGCAATCAAAACACTCTACTTATTACTTGATAACATAAATATAGGGTCTTGTGTCACCCTCGGATAGTGAAGCATTGCTGCGTATCTCCAGAATTAGATTTTAGGCTTCCTAAAAGTAGACTATTCAAAGTCTTTTGCATTCCCCAAGTATGCCTAATTGTCAGAACTGGAAAGGGATTTAACAGCCTCTGAGCTCTGCTCTCCATCCCCTATGGAAGCCAGCCCAAGAGCATACAGCTTATTTATGGCAAAGCCTGCAATCAATTGTATTCAATAAATGTTGCTTTACCAACACGTTCACTAAGAAAGCGTTTTTGTAGTTGTCTCTGAGAGCTAGATAAATGTTAGAAGAACATTTCTGACTTTAAAGTCATCATCCAAACTAAAGTGAATCAGGACCTGTAATGTATTGTGCTTACTATAAAAGGAATTAGACTATGGGTGGGTAAATATTTCCCATCATAGGCATGACATTTCTCAAAACCCCAGAGCACCCTCTCTACCCATCCAGCCATGGGTAAAACATCAGGGATAAGTGCGGGAAGTGCTCTGACAAGTCACATCAGCCACACTTGGAGGAGATGAAGTGAATCTGTGAGTGATGGGATGCGGAGGAAGTTGGATCTCAGGGACAGTGCAAGAGAGTCGTTATGCTACAACATGACAAATAACTATTTCCTTAATTCTTAGATGCCATCAATTGACTTAATAGTGCCTTTTCAAAGAAAGAAAACAATGCATATTCCAATTAAAGATATAACTCTATTGTAGAAGAGTTAAAATGTGAAAAGGAAAAGGCATATTCACCTTAAAATCAAAGATGTAGATCACATACGAGTATCAAGGACGAGACATTTGCTTGTCAAAGCTTCCCTGATGACCTCATTTGAATTCAGAAGTAAAAGCCTGTGTGTTATTGGCATCTCTGAAATAGCGAGGGAGAGGTCTGTAGGGAGGCGACTGGCTTTTATGGTTAGATGGCAACAGGCAAGAACCTGAGCGGCTGCCGAGCTGAGGGGTGACTCTGTCTCTTGATTTACTGCCTGTGTGGGTAGAGACTCATTTACACCACCCCTTTCCCACCCGGCATGGACTTTAGATCCTGGCTGAAATGATCAAGCGCATGCTGGCTAATTAACTTTATGTGCTACTGCAGAACAGACGGGTTAATCAATACGCCTGCCATTACAGTCACCTTCAGGCTGAATCCTCTGTGTTCCGCTGCTCTCATGACGCCCAATTTCTGCATTCCCTAATTAATTGGCATAGAAGCGTTGCTCAACATGGCAACCACATGGATTATTGCTGAAATTCCAGCTGGCACCAGGTAGATAAAACACACAGAGCCGAGGAATTTTGCTAAGAGGAGGTCAAGGGTGGGATACCTTCCCATCAAAGTTCATTTGGTATAAGGGGCTTTGGAGTCAGAGAGACCTATCTGTGGATTTTCATTCTGCAACTTACTAGCCATTTAACTTTGGGGACAATGCCAGATCTGTGTTCTCATCTGTAAAATGAGGTAATAACCTGAAATGAATCCTCTGTGCCTCCCCACTGGGCATTGCTCTCATTTGTTCACTCTGCCCTTTCTCTGAAATGACTATTGCCCATTTCTTTTCCAACTTCCACAATCTCCTCCCTCTACCTCCCATTTCTTCTCTTCACTGAGCAAATAGGACCAATCAAAAGAGAAGAGCCACATCCAACCTGCACCAATGCTACCAACTTGTTGGCCTCTTTCTCTTCCTGGGTGAACTCCCTCATTCCAATTCAAAGTCAACCTTTTCTCTGTGCTCTGTATCCCACAAATCACTCAGCTTTAAAGAAGAATGAAATGTTGGCATTTGCTGGTAAATCGATGGAGTTAGAGAATATCTTGCTAAGTGGAAGAAGCCAAACCCAAAAAACCAAAGGTTGAATGTTTTCTCTGATATGCGGATGCTAATTCACAATAAGGGAAGGGACTGGGAAAGAATGGAGTTACTTTATATTAGGCAGAGGGGAGTGAAGAGAGGGGAAGGGGTGTGGGGGAAGGAATGATAGTAGCGCAAAACAGACATTATTGCCTCATGTACCTGTATGACTGCATGACTGATGTGATCCTGCAATATATATAATCAGAAAATGAGAGTTTATACTCCATTTACGTTTGAGCTACCAAAATGCATAAATGTATTCTACCGTCACGTCCAACTAATTAGAACAAATGTAAAAAAAAATTTTAAAAAGATATCACTCCAGAATTTCCCCCCTTTTATGCTTCATCAGATTCAAAGCATACTGAAAAATTAACCATACTTACATACCATAAACCCTCCTGAGATGCTGTATCCCCCAGCAGCTTTATTAGTCCCCTTCACAGCAAAACTCTTCAAATAAACCGTCCCTGCTCACTCTACCACTCACTTCCCCTCCAGACCTTCCTTCTTGAAACCTTGTCAGTTAGGTTCTCACACTCACCCTGTCCCTGAATCTGCCTCCTGTTGAGGTTCCCAAAGACATTCCTTTGGCCTAACACAATGGCCAATCATTACTTCACATTACCATTAGGATTCACTTGATGCTATTGGCTACTCACTCTTCTCTGGTTCATTTTCTTCCCTTAACTTCTAAAGCACACCTCTCTTTAAGTTTTCTCTTTACTCACCCTTTTCTTCCTTCCTCTTGCTTACTTTTATTAATGTTAGTGTCCTCTAAATGTTAGGGTATTCTGGTGCTCTCTCCTCAGATCACTTCATCCACTATCTGCAGTCACTGCCGACAGGATGATTTCATCTAGTACCATGGCTCCAAATACCATCTATATGCTAATGATCCCCAAGTTTTTACTCCAGCTTGGACTTTTATCCTTCATCCCAGAATTCAACTGCCAACTTGGTGACTCCACCTGAATTCCAAATAATCATGTCAAACAAACCCACTTCCCAGGCCAGCTTCTTTCTTCTCCAATGTTCTTCCATCCAGTCAAGGGCACCTCCATTCATTGAGTTGCTCCTATCATAACCCTTGAAATCACTCATCCTCCACACCAATCCCCCCAAAAAACCCCATTTCTTTCTTTTCAAATTCAGCCACATCGTACTATAGCCATGCTAAACAAAGCCAGAATTACGTCTCCTCAGGATTATTGCAAGAGTCTCCCAACTGGGCTTCCTGTTTCCATTTTGCTTTCTTGCTGTGTTTTCCACTGGAGTGGCCCTTTCTAAATAAAAGTCAGACCCTGTCACTTCCCTGTTCAGAACCATTATCCTTAGGATAAGTTCCAAAGCCCTAAAAGGCCTGGAATGATGTTGTCCTTGGTATCTGTGCCTTACCACTCCCTCATTATCATTCTTCAGACACCGACCTGCTGGTGTTCCTCACATACACTAACTTTGCTCCCTTGTTGGGGCCTTGGCTCTTGGTTTTACCACCACCCACAATGCACACACTCACAACTTCCTTCATATCTCTGCCCAAATGCCACCTGTCAGAGAATCCTTCCTTATCACCTTCTAAGGCTGAATCTGCTATTACTTTCCTTCATCCAGATTTTTAGTATATATCTCTTTATTTTCTGTCTCTACCCATAACACCTTAAATCTTTAAAGGGAAAGACATTGTCTTTTCTCACTGCTATACCACCAAATTCACGGACTATCGTTCATAGTAGTACCACAATATATATTTGTTGAATGAATTATTTAATGAATGAATGAATGTATGATGCTAAGGAGTATAAGGAGTAGTTTCTAATGCATGGTAAGGCACTCAAGAATATCTGTTAATTTTACTATGATTATAAATCAAGTGGAAATGGACTGTGGCACTGGTGCATGGAAGCTAGTTATTTTGTGACACAGGCAATTCTCAGAGTTTGCTTCGATTTATGGATTTTATATGTTCCTATTGCCCCTGCTCTTTTAGGGATAATTAGGCAAAGTGTGTTCCTTTGAGTTCATATGTGAGACTCTGTTTAATTGTTTTTTAAACTGTCCATTTCAATGAGAAATAGTACATTTGCTTCCAAGGAAATTCTCAGGATGTAGAGGCAGGCAGATCCCAACGCCATGACTCAATTTCAGGCCCCATAGTATAAGGCAAGGAAAGCCTGAAGGATTCCCAGGATCACACTTAAATATCAGACATGAACTTCCAGGGAACACAGATACCAGAAAGTAGATTTTTCTTTCCCATTCCATATCCCTTCTCACCATCACTGACCAAAATGGTTTCTTCTCCCTGGGAGTGAGGAGTGACTCTCCTTCATCCCCCCATCCATCCCCAGAAGATTCACAGGCATTGGAGGGCACATAGGGGCCAGAGGAAGGCAATTTAACATTGAACCCTGGTCTTGATTCACATAAGCTCTGTGACCTTAACAAGTTACTTAAACTCTGTCAGCCTCCATTTCTCCAAAGGTACAACCACATCTGGCTGGAAGGGTATGGAGGATTGGGATGGCTGGCCTTGTGAAGCTTTTGGCCCAGATCCCTGCTGCCTTGTTCTGCCTGCCATTTATATCCGTTCTCAGAGAGCTCTCCCATGCATTATCCTCTGTGACTCTCACCACTGTGTCCTGGTATAATCAGGGCAGGTGTTATTATTCTATTTTGAGATTTGGGTAGCCAATTTATTGAACTATTTGAACATAGTGGGAAGCAAACAGAAAATGATTTTCATTTTTCTCTGAAATGGTATTTGCTTTGATAAGCCTCCCTCTCTCTGAGTTACACATCCTTGGCAAAAATCTTAGCAGATTCCTAAACTTCCTGGTTACTTTAATGTATCAAAAGGCTGTCTAAAATAAGACTACAGTCTCTCCTCCTATTTAATTCATCCTTCTTCCAGTACCAGTTCAGTTTATAGCCTGAAGGACTTGAAGTAAAGAGGGTCTATTTTGCTCCTTTGCTGCTTCCAGGTCTTCACCTTGGTTTGACTTGATCTCAGAGAATGATTGTTTTGTAGTTTTCTCTCACTTAACTTTTCCATAGATGGAGGGCCCTCTTCAAAATAAATGCAATGCTATCAAGGACTCACAACCTCACTCCCCTGTATCAGGATATGCGAGGTTATGCTACAGAAACAAACAGATCCAGGTTAGCTCAAGGTCCCTACTTCCTCCTCTTTCTTTGGCAAGTCTATCTCCTATGGTAGGTTTGATCTGTAGAATAGAGAAAAAGAGACAAAAACAAGAGTTCCAAGGTCACTGTTTCTGACTCTTTGTGTAGGTCGTTAAAGCCTCTTCTGGTTGGTCCTTTCTGACTGATGATTCCTCATCGCTGACCCTGGTGGGACTTTTCTAGATGGCTTTACAGAACCTTCCCACTGTGTGGGCTCCAAAAAGTGGAGAACTGGTTTCACACAACCATACCAACCTCAGGGGGGCCAAGAAGTACCACCCCTCCACATGCTTTGAGGGTGGGGAGAAGAGCATTGTGTCAGTTAGCTATGACTGTGCACAAAGTAGATCTACGCCTAAGGCTTAAAACTGCAGTCAATGCTTCAGTTGATGAGTGTGTGGGTTGATAATATGGGTGAGACTTAGCTGGATAGCTCTTCTGGTTCCAGCTAGATTCCCTTATGGCTGCAGGGCAGCAGGGTGGTTCTGTGTCCAGGTTCTCCCTGGAGGGATGGGGGCTGGACTAGACCCTATGTCTCTCATAATCCTTAAGGCTACTTTAGGTTTGTTTAGATGGCAGGTTTCCAAAGGGAGGCCAGAAGCATGCATGGCATACTGAGGTCGCCACTTAGAACTGGCTTCAAATTGCTTCTGTTACCTTCTCAGTCAAATTCCCAAAACGAACAAGATGAAAAGAGTTGGGAAATGGTGGTCCCTTTTGAGGGGGGTAGCTGCAAAGCCACGCTGCAAGGCAGATTGGATAGGAGTGTGATGGGAAGGGAATTGTGGCACTTTTTAGCTTACTCCAGGTACCAACGTCCACCACACCTCCTTGGTCTTCTGAGGTAGAAGTTGGGGAGTTGAGGAGGAGGTGGCTGACTTGGCAATGCCACATCAGATCATCTTAGATATTATGTAGGGGAGCCTGTCCACATTTGGTGGAGACCCTTATTAGAATAGAGCCCCATGTTGTCTGCAGCTCTGAGCCATAGATGTTAATTCCAGGCCACAGAACAACTGCCATAGATATACACTTACAAAAGGAAGCCACTTTTGAGGTGAAGTGACCCATTGAAAGTCATGCAGCTAGTACTGGTTCATTTTTTTTTTTTCCTCTGAGGGGTTACTTGGTAGTAAGAGCTGATGATGAAAAAGCATAGTAAATACAAGAAACTTTGAAAAGGGATGAAGAGCAAGGCAGGAGTTGGGCCGCTATCATCAGGTCCAGATCTACTAGTCCCTGGAGCCCAAGGCAAGGAACTTTACCTTAAACCTAAGAAAAAAGGAAACATCTTGAAGGATTTTAAACAGGGTCTCACACATTCAGATCTGTGTTTCCGAAAGATCCCTCCAGCGTTGATGAGACGCTGTGTGAGGACAAAAGGCGAGGGCTGGGTTAGAACGGCAGCCTTCCACCTAAACCCAGAAAGAAAGGCAGAAGCCACGACTTTTCTAAATTCATGTTGGTGCCTCTTCATAAATCCCAAAGGCAAAGGGGAAATGGTCTAGTTTGTCATGGGCAAAAACCAGGGACAGTGCCACAGCAAGGACAACAAAAGCCAAATGTGTAATCGGAACACTATGTCAGACAAATGTGTGCACATTCACAGACACACACAGAGAGACTCCTTAGCCACGTGCTGCAGATCCAAGTGAACTTGAGAGTTTCTGGTTTGCGTTCTGTGCATAATTTAGCCCGATTGATGTTGAGTCGTACAGTGGCCCCTTCTGCTTGGCTGTGTGCAGAGACAGGTGGCTGCTAAGTGATCATAGGAGAGAGAAGCCAGCATTGCATGCACAGCTTTTGAGCCCATGAATTCATACATCATTTCCAATTAGTCACATTCTAAAGGCAAATGGTGTTGCCAGTAGGGGCACAGCTTAGTGGTAGAGCCCCTGTGTAGTAATCATGAGGTCCTGGGTTCAATCCCTAACTTTGAAAGAATTAAAAGAGCAAAGGGTGACAAAAGCGCCGTTTGGTGGGCCGTTCCACATTGGTGGAACTTGAAGGAGGCAGGGAGAGAAGAGCAGAGGCTCAACAGCACCTTTTCCGGCTATCTTGGCTTGGGCACAAGGGAAAGGGGTGCTGCTGAATTCCATCCTAACTGGGCACTGACATCATCCTCACCCACACAAGGACATAGAGGCGCTTCCTCCGGGCTGAGGGTGTCAGTGGGAACCGAACAGTGCATGGAGCTGACCCCACCACCCCCAGCATGAGTCTGCATGATAGATCGTAAGAGAGACTGTTCTGTCATTGCATTGCAGCTCCAGAAACTAAAACGATCACTTTCTTTCAAGACCAAGAGTTTACGGAGCAAAAGTGCTGACAACTTCTTCCAGCGAACCAACAGCGATGCGAAGCTGCAAGCGGACATGCAGGCTGAAGTCAGCCCCAGCTCCAGCCCTCTGCCGGCTCCCGGAAGCCTCACGTCCACGCCCACCAGGGCGGGCCTGCACCCAGGCAGCGGCAAGGCCCATGCCTTTCAGGAACACATTTTCAAGAAGCCCACTTTCTGTGACGTCTGCAACCACATGATCGTGGGTAAGGTCTTCCCCTGCCCCTTCCTCCAGATTCAGCACCCCCTGGAAAGCTGAGATAAAGGGGTTACCATGGGTCCATGTACCCAAAGATGGACTCTGAGACTCAGAAATATACATGCAGGATTGTTCAGGCGTGCTTTGGAGAACAGTATTTGTGGAGAGGTAAGGGAAGCAGGGCTGGGCAGGGGGAAAAGTTGGGTTGTGATATGGTTTTCAACCAACTTCAGTTGATCCTCCCGGGAGCACTAAAGCCCTTTAGAGTGATCCCCCAGTGAGTCTTTGTCCATCTATATCAGCCTGTCATTGCATAGAGGCAATAAGTGAGCCCTTGGAATGTGTGTTTCCCAAAGAGGCCAGTGTCTGCCATCACTGAAATTAGACATATCCACGACTTCCAGTATGACCAGGAACACAGACTTCTGCAATGCCTGCCACCCTTTGCCAAGGCCCAGTTAAGGAGTAGGATTTTCCAAATAGGGAGCAATGTTATGCCCTGTTAGAATCACACAGATAAGGCCAGTCCTCATTTTCAGAAAAGGATTATCTACTGACACTTTTACTTTCTAGTAATATTACTCATGTTCTTCCTTCAAACAAGCCATGTTTAGAAAGAGTGCTTTTATCAGTCAAGGATTCCCACCACGGTGTTTCTCAATAACTACCCTCAAACTCCAGCACTTAAAATAGAGGCAGCTTTTATTCTCACTTGGGCGTCTTCAGCACAGCTGGGGTTTGGCTGATCCAGACTCCACTCATTTCTCGCATCTTCTCTAGTCCTTAAACCAGTGGCCCAGCTGCTCCATGTTCTTCTGGCAAGAACAGGTGGAAGAACTCAAAATTTCTTCAGGCCTTGGGTTGAAGGTGGTACACCCCAGCTTCTGTTGGCATTACTTTAGTTCAAAGTAAGTTACAGGAGCAAGCCAGAGTCAAGGGATGGAGATGTCTACTCTCCCTCTAGAAGCAGGGACTATAAGCCACCTGGAGAAGGACATGAATGCAGGGTCAGTAATCTAAACGACTGCTTAGGCCATCTCTGGATTACAGATCCTTTTTTGTTTGGTAAATTCTGCCAAGTCTTGGAGCTCCTGGGCTCCCACTTCATGTCGCCATCTAGAACTGGTGTCTGGAGTGTGTCGGTCAGCATGGGGGCGCAGGTGGTCTCAGCAAGCCCCATGCTCAGAATACTTAGGCGATCCAGCCTAACTTCTGGATCCGAATGCCTGACTTCTGGATCTGAGGCCTCACTTTGAATTTCCACACAAATTTCCACCAAGCTTTTTCAGGCAGTGCTATTCATAACCCTTAAATAAGTGATGATGAGTATCTATTTTAAATCTCATTGTGATGAGTGTGAAAAGACAAATGAACATGTGTTTTTTTTTGTTTGTTTTTGTTTTTTTTATTTTATTTTTTATTTTTTTTTATTGTAAACAAATGGGATACATGTTGTTTCTCTGTTTGTACATGGCGTAAAGGCATACCATTTGTGTAATCATAAATTTACATAGAGTAATGTTGTTTGATTCATTCTGTTATTTTTTCCCTTCCCCCCACCCCCTCCCACCCCTCTTTACCCTCTATACAGTACTTCCTTCCTCCATACTTGCCCCCCTCCCTAACCCTAACTCTAACCCTAACACTAACCCTTCCCTCCCCCCCATTATGTGTCATCCTCCACTTATTAGCAATATCATTCGTCCTTTGGTTTTTTGAGATTGACTTATCTCACTTAGCATGATATTCTCCAATTTCATCCATTTGCCTGCAAATGCCATAATTTTATCATTCTTTATGGCTGAGTAATATTCCATTGTATATATATACCACAGTTTCTTTATCCACTCATCAATTGAAGGGCATCTAGGTTGGTTCCACAGTCTGGCTATTGTGAATTGAGCAGCTATGAACGTGTGTTTTTGAAACGAGTAATGGGAATGAGTTCACCTCTGAGGAATGTCACAGTCATCAGCCTACAGGGAACTCTAGGCACACCTCAAGAACAACAAAAAATTTGAAAGACACTATTCTAAATATTAAAAAAAACAAAGCCCTGTGCTAAAGAGAATTGCATTATGCTTTTCCTTTTATCAGAATTACACTTATATTACAGCTGCCTTTTTATCTTAAAATGAAAGAAGAAATAGTCAACAAGTCATAATGCTCTTATCAAGGATTAAATAAAGGAAACCAATAGTAGGCTTCTTCTAGGAATGAAGGAAGGGGTTTAGAGAGGTAATGTGAGGTAACACAGAAAGGAGGAGAGTAAACAGGAGAAAGAAAGTGAGAGGAGGAAAAGTAGAGATGACCAATGTCCTAACTTCCTGAAAAATGAGTAGTATTTTAAATTCACTGATACTGGAGCACCAGTGATCTGTCCTCTTCCTCTTTCTTTACCCCTCAAATCTTGCCTCCTGCCTCCCCAGATGAGGCCATCTTCATATTCTTGATTTTAGGGAAAAGATGAGATGCTGTTAGCCTTTAAGAATGACATTTCAGAAAGATAGTAAAGCTGTTTTCCCCTTCAACTTAGATCTAATGATTGTATAATAGTGGATAAGAAAAATCAAATCTGATTTATTCACTTTCCAGCTGATGGATACTGCCTTGGAAAATGAAACTGATATCCTCCCCATCTGGGATTTCTGAAATGGAGTGGACACACAGAGTTGGTTTTGCAAGACTCCCCATTTGTGCCTGGCTGATGCCTATGCCTTAAAGCTAGAAAGGTCACACAATAACTGCAAGACCACTGACCAATAAAATCAGAACAGGACCTCGGGCTCATTCATTGCCCATCTGTTTCTAAGTTCCTTAGCTCTGTATTGCTAACTTTACCCTTGCCCTTCCACTTGATAGCTGAAACTTCTCCTCCCCTGTTTACCTGTTTCCCAGACCCTTTGGGCTAAACAGCTACTGGGCATGCCCTCTGGCTAATCTCATCTTGCCTCCAGGACTTTGCTAACTTTATGATCAATTCTTTTGGCTAACTCTTTCTAGAAAAATTGGTCACCTAGGCAAGGCAAAGATAGCCAATCCTATCTTTCATGGAGATGTAGAGAAATAGGCAGTCAGGTATACCTGTCAGCCCCAGGGTTGAATGTCCCAGCCTTTGAGACAGGAGGAACATGCCTGCCTTTGTCAGGAGGGTTCATGTCTTAGACTAAGAGAATTTGAAGCTGACTCTAGTACTTGGCTAGATGAACATTTTTCCTTCACCAAGAATTTCCACTCTTTTGATCCTCCAGCTTAGAGAATGCGTATAAAAGGTAGGAGTACTAATCTCTACTGTGTATCACCTAAGTGTATTCCACTAATAGTATTATATTTTTATATTAAATTAACTGTCTGCAGTGGCTCAATTTAGGGGAGCTTGAATCTCTGTGGTAATCTGCATCTCACTGAAATTTCAAAGACTTCAACACGTCATCATGTGATATTAACATGACTAACTCCAGGCATGTGTCTACTCCATCAATTAAGTTTTTTTCCAAAAGACTCCCTTCTTTTGTTTATGACCAGATACCTTGTTTTAAATTACATGTTTTTTAGTTGGAGTCCACTTAGAAGACACAATATATTAAATGAAGTTGGATTTTCTAAACTGATACTTAGCAAAATGGTTGGATTTCATTGCTTAAAATTTCAACTTTTCTTATACAGTTTCTGTACAAAGTATCATTCACCTTCATAACTTTTCCATAACTTGGAAAATTAATAATAGCATTGTCTTATGTAGGAATCTCCAGAAGCAGGACCCGAGTCAGGTATTCTTATGAAGATGGTTTATGGCATAGAATGCCCTCGAGAGAGTCAAAGAAGCAAGAGGGACACGAGAAGGCTTTAGGCAGTGATTTGGCCTTAGCTGGAGTCCACTATAGGCTAATCCAACTAAGCACACCCACCTTGAGGCAAGGGGCCAGCCTTGTACATGGCTGTGGCCACCCAGTCACTAACCATGGCTGTCCCGGGAAGGAATAGGGATATGGCATCTCAGCAAGGAGGATCCCATTTGGCTGAGGACGATTCTCCTGGTTGAGGGGAGGGGGGTGACATCTGTAAGTCATTAGCAGCCAACCCTCAAGACACAGCACAGTAATGAGATCTGAACAAGGCACCAGCAGTACCCAGTACATCTATCGACATATTTTAATGCTTCAAGATGCAGTACAAAGGCAGCAAGTTTAAAATGCAGAGGGACCTTGGCACTAATGTGCCTATAACATTGCATTAAAATTATAATGAGTCACATAGCATGAGAAATACTACCTTACACTGAGTCCTGGATCTTTCTGCTGTCCTTTTGTTTGAACATTAGTTGAATTGTTTCCTGACCTATTCTGACCACACCCCATTGCTATAGCCACTAACCAAAACTTGAGTGGAACGAAATACTTATACACACGTATAAACACAAAGATACAGAACTAAAAAGAAAAAGCAGTGTTTGCTCACCAATGAAGTCGTCTGTTGGTGAGAGAGGCCAAACCAGAGATCGAGGACGAGATTGAAAAGCAAATTTCAAATCTGTGTATTCTCAGAATGGAATGAAATCTCTGAGTTCATTTAACTGGACAGCTGTTTTAGGGGCTATATAGGTTGTAAATACAGCACAAGTGCACTCTAAAACTTTTTTTCAAATATTTCAAACAGAAACGCCCCTTTAGGCTATAATATGCTTTCATATTAAATTGCAGTGCTCAGAGCCCATTAGTTTGTCCCAGGGGATTATTAAGCTCTGCTTTCTATACTTAATGGCTGCTTTTCTCCTTGAAGATTAAAAACCCAATGCAGTGCCCTGTTCAACAGAGGCAAATAGACCCTTTCTGTTCTTTGCTCATTTGGGCCTCCTTCAGAGAATCATGTTGATTCTGGGAACAGAATTTTAAGTAAAAGTAAGTGAAACTGGGAACAGTCACAGTAAGGATTTGGTGACCCTGCCACATAAGGAATGTTTGCAGGAGATGGGACTGTTTGGTCTGGAAATGTCTTGGAAGAGTATGATCACTGTGCTCAAAGAGCTGAAGAGATCTCATCTGGAAGAGAGTTTAAACTCACTTGGGGTCCTAGGTGCACAGTAATGAATGGTGCCGTAAGGCAGAGTTCAGACACTAAAGGAAAAGCTGCTCTATGTAACTCCAGAAGAAGGCTCGTGGATTTAGGGAGAGAATAAAATATGTGTTCAAAAACTTCTATATACTGTACTCCCTTTGGATATTCATAGCACACATGAGCATTTTTAAGTCTTGCCATCCTGAAAGCAACCCACGTATTATCAGTGGAGAACAGAGGCAGTAATTTAATGGATTATACCTAAGGAATTCTCCCTCCTAACATCTACATTTCCCTAATTCCAATGGGCTGCTATTGAATGCTGTTTGGCCTGTATCTCTTTAATGTACATAATTCCGAGGGATTTTTCTAATGCTTGCAAAGGCAAATTCATTAAAGAGTTATTAAGGCTCGTGATATCAGGTCCAATGTTCTCATAGAGATTCTCAAATGTATGGCTTGTGTCCAGCACCTTTCCACTAAAAGAGCACCGGATACTTTTAAAGCTGCGTCTGCTATTATTTTTTCAGAAATTTTATCCCCACTGACAAGTCTTGTGTATCTTAAGAAGGCTGTCATTGAAAATCATTTAAATCAAAAAGAATAAACTTCAATAAAATTCCTTCCAACAATGATTGAGCAGAAAGCAATGTTAGTAGACTTCCAGGAAGGAGGCAACTTCACACAAAAGTGGAAGCAACCCCTGTTGGGGACTAGAATTGCACCGTAGGGTCACATGGGCATGTCATCATTTTGAAAATGTAAAAATCCTCATGCTGTTGCCAGAAGAGGAGGTGGGACTCTCCTTGGAAAGCCTTAAATGCTATTTCTGGGTCCTTGACCTTGCCTGGGCATTTTATTCTTCCTTCTGAAACTTCTGCAAAGCCTGTCCTTCTGGTTCTGTCTCTCCATCTAGCAAATCCTAGATCTCTCCAAACCCAATGCTTTCTCCAGTTCCAAGGCAATCTCTAATTTTCTCAGAATTTTTACATCTTTTCTCTAAAACTCGGACTTTAGTAAGCTCTCTTGTAGACATGATGAGCTCAGATTTGTGCACCTGTTCCCAAGTGACTGCACAGCACACACCAGGCATATAGTGAGCATTTTAAATACAGTAGCAAATGAACAGAATAAAACAGTCCAACTTCAAATACCAACAACAGAAATAAAAGCAATTTTTAATGGAAGAATATGGAAAAAAATCACCATTTGTGTACAATGAATCAAAATAATAATAATTTTTTTTAAAAATGCATTTGATAATTAAAAAGAAAAATCACTAAATGCTCCGAAATTCACTCCTGGATATATCAAGACTGCAATCTACCAAAAAGTAGCTTGACACAGGGACCCAGTTTCCTCATCTGTCAGGTTTTCTCCATTTCTCCTTTGTGTTATATAGTTTAAAACAAAGTTACATAGTGCACAAAGGTCATAAGAAGGATGTCTTCGTTGTTGATTATATCCTTACCCAAATAAATGTCATCCTATCCTATTTAAAGCTTTTGTCTTGAATACCACCATATAATATTTCCACTTTTTAAAATATTTGCTTGATATGCCCTCATCTACATTTACTTTTCAACTTTGTCATGTAATCTAAGTGCTTCTGAAAATAAACATAATTGGATTTTAGACTTCTTTTTTGCCCAACCTGAATATTTTACTCTTACACAGAAGAGGATTATGAATTTGCATTATTATGAGTGAAATGTTTGGCTTTCTTTCTGCCTGTCTACCATATGCTTTTTATTTTGTGTTTCCTTCTTCCTTCCATTGTGTGTTGTGTTTGTGTGTGTGTACATGTGTGGTTTGTGTTCTTTCCTTTTAATAACCTCTCATGTTTTGGGAAATGCATACATTTTTCTACTTATAATTACATATGAGGTTTTCAAAAAACTCTTTCTTCTACACTTCTCAAGTTATTGAAAAATGAAAATCAAATCCGGGTTATGGTGACACATACCTGTAATCCCAGCATCTTGGGAGGCTGAGGCAGGAGGATCACAAGTTTAAAGCCAGCCTAGCAATTTAGTGAGGACTTAAACAACTTAGTGAGATCCTGTCTCAAAATAAAAAAATAAATGAAAAAAGGGCTGGGGATGTGACTCAGTGGTGAAGCACCCCTGGGTTCCATCTCCAGTATGGAATAATAAAAATATACAAATTAAAATAAAAAAACAAACTGGGACGTAACACAGTGGTAGAGTGGTTGCCTAGCATGTGCAAAGCACTGGGTTCAATACCCAGCATAAATAAAGTTAATTAATCAAGTAAATAAAAAGAGGTTTGATTTCTCTATTACTCTAGATAAACTTACCAAACTTTTAATCCCAACTCTCATCTAACAATAGTCTTTTCACTTCATGGTTTTGAAAATCAAGTATGGCACTCTTTTCATTCCAGATTTTTGTAGTTATTGCAGTGTTTTACAATTTATACCTCTGAGAATAAATCTTAAGGTACACATGCCTTTATAACAAGATCTGGGCATGCATCTACTCGGTCATTTCAAGTTTTAACTTGTTGCCGTATTAACTGCCAATTCTATTACTGCATAACTTCCTTATGGCTAAGCTCTTGTTTTTGTTTCTCAGTGGTTCAGAGAACATTTTCAATAACATTGTCCAGGAAAAGAACATGGGTACCAAATGAATAAGGGAGTGAACTGCCAAGGATCCCACTTGCTCAGCTAATGAACCTCTTGCAGCAGGGCATGTTGGTGAGCAGGGTCCAACTCAGACTTCCGGTGGCTTTTCCTTGCTGCCCCTCAGCTCCGGCCTTGCCCACTTGGCTTTCCCTGAAGCTAGTAGCACAGTCTCTCCTTTTATATTTGCCTATAAAGTCCAAAGATTTTAGAACCGCTTTTTTTAGTAATGAAATCTCCTTCAATGTCAGTTCCGTCCTTCTCTGCCTCTCATAAAGATTTCGATTGGGAAAATTTAATTTTTTGTTTCTCTTTATTCCCCAAACAATTTTCCAGATTGTTTTTAATTTCCACGTTTGACTCTTTTATTGGCATCTGATTCACTTGTATTTTATTGTCAATCAAAACCAGATGTTGTCTATAATTGTGTTTTTGTTTAATATAGTATAGCCCTTTAAAGTATTCCTTGCTTATAGTATTGTTGAAAAGAGTAGAGGAGATAAGTTGCCCAATGCAGTCACACAGAATCAGCTGATGGCAAATGTGACACGTTAAATTTCAGAGTGTACAGGTCATGGCTTGTTGCATTCTCTGGAGCTTCGCTAGTGCTGGCCTGTCACCTATCCTATAATAATAGCTGTCCACAATGAATTTGCAAAGTGATCAAATGAATGCATAAATTCATTGTTCAACCAATGAGAAATATGATTGTCAAAATTGTGGCTATGATTGTCTTTATTATACATAAAGTATTCAGAATTAAGGAGTAGGACTGCAGATAACCTCAATAACTGTATTTCCAACAAAGATTCACTGAGCGCTAACTATGTGTGGGGGCCCTTTGCTGACATTTGGGGACACACAGTCTAATATTCTCATACATTCAAGGAAAGGGACTGAGAGGTAGCAAAGGAAAAAGGAACAGACGTTATCTAGAAACTTGAATGCAAAGGAGCCCTTTTCACTACAAGCTGCAGACCTTCAGGCCCTCTCTCCATGACAGACTCTGGACAGGCAGCAGACATGGTGTGTTCAACAGGCCTTGTAATTCTCTCCTTGTCCTTCCAAGGCAATTCCCCACATCTCCATTAGACTGGGATATCCTGCTGCCACATCCCTGATGGGAGGATATCTGAACCCCAATTTGGGGAAGTCAAGAAACCAAAAGAACCTTTAGAATCTAGCTCATCTCAGTAATATTGGTAATACTTCTACATATTTTCCTTTTTTCTTAATATGCATACATGCTGATATTAGAAAGGCAAAGAAACTGTTCTTGACCATGACCTTAAACATCTCATGATCATTAAGCATAAGAACGGTCTGCCAGATGCGGTAATCCCAGCAACTTGGGAGGCTGAGGCAAGAGGATTGCAAGTTCAAAGCCAGCCTCATCAATATAGCAAGGCCCTACAAAAATGAGCAAAACCCTGTCTCAAAATAAAAAATAAAAAGGGCTGGGGTTTTGGTTCAGTGGTTAAGCATCCTGGGGTTCAATCCCTTGTACCAAAAAAATTTTAAAAAGAATAAGAAAGGTCTGTGTGCAGTGGCGCGCACTTCGAGGCAAGCACTCTACCAACTGAGCTATATCCCCAGCCAGTGGCGCACACTTTGAATCCCACCAATTTGGGAGGCTGAGGCCGGAGAATCCCAAGTTTGAGGCCAACAATATTGGCAACTTAGATTTTTTTCTCAAAATTAAAAATAAGAAAGGGATATGGGGTGTGGGGATGTGGTTCAGTAGCCCAGCACCCCTGGGTCAATCCCTAGGGTGCAAAAAAGAGGGATCAAAAGATGAGAGGAGAGTCTTTATATATATGCAGCTCTACAGAAAATGAATATTGCCAAATACTATTATCACCGTAGTTTAAAAATGTGGACTTTCCTTACTATAAACTGTTTATTTTACAAGTAATTGGCTGGAGTTTTGAATGGTCAGAGTCAAGGGAAAATTATAGAAAAGAAAATCAGCCAAAGGAAAGAAACTGTCTCTCTTAAATTACAAATCATGATGTTTGCAAGTGCTTTGCAGCACTTCTTGAATCGCAGCATAGAGATGATCTTTCAGGAAAGAAATGTTTTTCCCACCCCAGAAAAGAAATTTGTATTTTAGGAGACTTTTAAGATCATACCTAAGAGGAAATAAATGACATATAAAATGGTGTTTTCAGTGCATAAATAACACACCCAAGAGGTGAGAGTGTCTGATCCGTGGTGTTAAATTCTGTCATTTCCTGTGTTTCACTACGATATGCTCTTCGGTAATGTTACAGCTTAGATATTCTTAATACATGTTCTTTTGAGACCCACTGCATTGCGTATATTTTCTTCCTCTTCTATGCTGGAAAAATGAAACATTTCACAGGGCAGTAGGAAAGAAGGAGAAATCAGTCAAGATGGAGTTTAGCTGGGGCAGGGACACAGGTATGAATGCACTTTGAGAGCCCAAACTTTTTTCTGCTTGTGATATTGACATCAAAAGCAGAGTCCTCATCTCCACTGCCAATAACGAGAATAAGATTTTGAAAAAAAAAAAAAAGGAGAAATAAATTTTATCGCTTTACTTGCAAAGAAATAAAGGGGATCCTGTCCCAGAGGCTGTGACTCTCCCTGCAGTGGTAATATAAGGCTTTTAAAAGAGGAATACAAGGGCTGGAATCCAGATATTATCATTAGGGAATATTAATTATTATATCAAATATCCTTGAGAGACATATTGCTCCATTTCCCCAGTTTTGGAGTTTCTTTATTCTTGTGGACAGTTGTACTACTTTTCCTTTTAATGACACAATAGCTTAGCCTGGAACAGGAAAAAAAAAAAATATTATGTTTTCCTCGAGTGTTAGAGAGGGAGAGAAAAGGAAAAGAAGGAAAGAAAAGAATGTCAGTTTTTAAAATAAGCCACTTTCAGTCAAGCAGCAAGATTTATACTCAAATCATAAAGTGGACTCTGTTATAATATTACTGATTCCTGCTGCCTGCTTAAGGCTCCAACGAAGCCATGACGGACAAATGTGGAGAGGCTGATTGCCTTTGACCCATGACTATTCCAGGTTTGGAGGCTAACGATCCGTAGAAACAGGTCATCACCTACCTGTGGGGAGACAGAGACCTGCCAGAAAACGTGTACCCTGTCCCACCATTCAGCTGTCATAACAGGGAACGCTCCACTGACCTACTTTAGAAAGTTCCCCTGGGTTGTGCAACCATAGTAGATAGGATATCATGAGATGACATGTCTGGGTCAGTGTTCTAAAATAGAACAGCCCTGTGTGTGCACCTGGGTCTCGGAACATCATGAAGTAGTATGAGTGAGGTGTGTGCATGTGTATACCTGTGCACATGGAGGTGCCCACGGTATAAACCAACTATCCAGAACAGAAGATGGGGGAAGCAAGGATAAATCCTATTCAAGTGTTTTCTCCATAGCTCGTCAAACACTGCCTGGTTACCCAAGCACCAAAGCAAATCAGAGATCTTTCCATCACATGTTAAGCTTACATGGAAAAAAGATGCAGAAGACTATTGCTGCCTGCATGCCCTACCCCACAACAGGATAGCAAGCAATCATGAGAGCATACATTTTTACAGGTGCATGTGTGTACACACCACGTGAGTGTGCATGCACACACTCAGGACTTGGGAAATGTGTTTCTATTGACATATAAAGAACATTGTTCAGCCGGGCAGGGTGGCACATGCCTGTAATTCTAGCAGATTGGGAGACTGAGGCAGGAGGATCATAAGTTCAAAGCCAGCCTCAGCAAAAGTGAGGCGCTAAGCAACTCAGTGAGACCCTTACTCTAAATAAAATACAAAATAGGACCAGGGGTGTGACTCAGTGGTCAAGTGCCCCTGAGTTCAGTCCCCAGTAACAAAACCCAAAAAAGAACGTTGTTCAGAGAGTTCCCATCCATGTTCACCTGTACCTGATCCCTTGCACTCTATGGGCCAATCACCATCTTTACCCCATTTATAATGCCATGATTAAAACCGAAGGAGGATGATGAGCCAGCTTGACTCAGTTTGACTATATCATTTTGCCTCATACCCCTGTTTGTAAAAGAATTCAACATTTTATGGGCACCAATTTTCTCATCTTAAAAATAGATATCATAGCTGGGTGCAGTGGCAGCCACTCAGGAGGTTCACAAGTTCAAAACCAGCCTCAGCAACTTAGCAAGACCATCTCAAAAAATAAAAATAAAAAGAAACAACTACCTGATAGGTTTGTTGTAGAGTTTGTACCCAAGATGCAATAGTGCTTTACTAATATCTTTCAAGGAGCTTTGCTTCTACCTTATCATCCTGCCCTGCTTTCCCCTGCAGGGGGCACATGCTGCTCCCACGGGCTGCCAGTGTCCCCAAGTCTAATCATGCATGTAGACCACCACAAGTTTTGCTGCTCAGATGCCTTATTGTTGCCAAAATGCTTCATTGTGTCTACAGTGGAACAAAACATCTCCCTCCTCCAAAATCCTGCTACTACTTGGATGTCCTCTCTCCTGGTGGGACAGAGGGCACCTCATCATCTTAGCTACCTGACCAGAATCTCCAGGTCCCTGCTTCGTTTATCCAGAAACACCACCCAGGATCACACTATCAGTTCTACTTCTGAGGCTTCTCTGCCATCAAGCCCCACCTCTCTCCCATGTTGTCCCTGCCCTGACCCAGCCTTCAGTCCATCTCACATGAACTGGTTCAATAATTTTCCAAATTATGTGACTTCCTCTCATCTCCATTTCCTCATTCACTTTACATGCTGCTGCCAAACCTCTTCTGGAAGTAAGCTGATATCACATCATGGCTGTTCTCAAGAATTCTTGCCCTACCTCCTTGCCTAAACAATTATGCTCAAGCTTCTGAGTTTGACTTGCTTCTAAAATCTCCAGTGATTTAGCAAAAGTGAAGAAAGGGCATCGGTCCAGCAGACTGAAAGTGAAACTCTGTTCACTACCCCAGACAGTCTTTATCAATGCCCCTGGTGATCATCAATAAGTGGATCATCACAAAGAAACTTGAATACAAACCTGCAAGAAAAAGTCGGGAGAGAGGTGCAGAGGAATCTGAGGGTGAATGAATGGAGTAACTTTTGACAACTGACTTCGCTTCTCTCAATCCCAGCATCTTCAAAATGAGATAGAAATAACAATACTACTTTATGGAATTTACTGGCAACTAAGATGATACCTGAAAAGGCTGTAAGACCCCCCAAATCGCTGTTATTAAAGCAACCTTTGCAACAAACAGGTTGACAATAATTGAAAACCAAATTCTCAGAGAGTACGTCAAGAGATGGAGGAGAGAAATTGACCAGTCCACTCTTTGGAGACTTGAATAAAGACATATTCTCTAACCTTGAGATAGAGTACCAGTTTTGAAGAAAGCATTTGAGACTGCCCACACTGCAGACTTCAGGGAAGAGGAGAAAGCAGAATAGCAGAGATTATTCATACTGGGCCAGTGGTGTCAACTCCAGATGTTTCCCAGACGGTCATGAGAAAGTGATTGTAGAGAAAGGCACCTTCCAAAAACGTTAAGCCAAGCACGTGCGTGCGGCAGGAGAAGAGCTTACAAGCCATGGTATTACAATGTGAACTGATGGCCCCGGGGGGCGAAGGCCGTGGACTCCAAACACCAAGGCCCTGAGCCAACCCAACGCCCACTGCTATTTTTAAAGCCAAGTGCGGGTGAGGGGCGGGGAAGTAGAGAGTTTTTCCACTAGTCGTCAGGAACCGAAATAGGAAAGATCAACAGAGGCATTTATAAACAATGAATGCCATTAATTTTTTTTTTTTTAAAGCTTAAGACCAGGCTGGAAATAAAGCAGTATAGCAAGGAGTGGGGAACATGGGCAGGAAAAGATGACCCTGGGGTCTCCACATTCCTAACAGACTCTTTTCTGCTCACTGGAGGGCATTTCAGAAGTCACGGGTGAGTTACTGTATTGTTGAATTTCCCGGAAAACTTGCAAACCATCTTATTAATCGAAGTCAGGGAAGGGGAGAGATGGGATGGGTTATTTTTAATCAAGTTCCCAGGACTAGAGTTCAACTGCGCTGGAAAATATGTCCCCTTTCTTCCCTTTCTAACTATTGAGTGGTATCTAGAGCTTAGGGGCAGTCTAAAATGTATTGCTCCAACTCCAAACTCAGGCTCCTCTAGAACTCTGTGAGGACAGTGACTGGAAGCAAGGGCTTCTTTGGAGAAGATGAGAAAGAGAATCTAATTATGAGTCCTGGTTTGAGCTGTGTCTTAACTTCTCAGTGTGACAAGAAAACCTGTAGACCAGGAGGCTGGAGAGGATCACCATGATGTTAAAAGTCAAAAGACTTTGCTTCTCTGAGCTTAGTTTCTGTGTGTGTAAACTGAGAGAATTGGTTGTATCTGAGAGGAAAAAATGGTTTCCGTACTAATTGATTGGTAGTGACTCCCCAGGAAAGCTTTTAAAGCTGCATCACAACTCAGTCAGAAAAGTATAGTAATAAGTGACATCTGTCATGCGCCCCAGTTGAAGGGCTTCAGCACATACGCTATGTATTTGCTATATGTAAGGCAGGACTTCCTAAAAATTTAATGTGCAATCATCAGGAAGTCTTATTAAGAGACCTATCCTGATTTAGTGGGTCTGAACTGGGTCCTGAGATTCTGTATTTCTGCATTCCTAACAGGGTCTCAGATGATGTGGGTGATGCTGGTCCATGGGCTACACCTTGGATGACATCTTTATGACTAAATTTATAACACTAAAACTCAGCAAGTCACTAAGAGCTATGCAGAAGTCCTTTGGTACTTAGGAAAAGGAAAAGAAAACATATAAATATTGAGAAAATAACTTTTTCAGAATCATTTCTAACTTCGTTACATAGATCTTCAGCTCATTCTTTTTTCTCCATAGATAATAATAAATACAGGGTACTCTGGTAGATAATTGGGAATGTATGTAGAGACACTTGAACAAAGGCATATATAAAATCATAGTGGAAAACTGGTAAGGAAATAGTAGCTCTACCTGAGGAGGAAGCAGTCAGTCAAAGTTCCATGATGAATATGGCATTTGAGTTGGACACTGAGAGAGGACCATTAATTAACCACTGCCTAACAAAGTCATCTACAACCTGAAGCATCACCTTCCTGCTGAGGACACAGTACCCAAACACACCTATTACCCTTCGAAGCGTAACAAAGTCAATTCTTAACTCCTCAGAAGCTGTGGGTAGTCTAACGATTAACCTAGCTTAGGCACCACTCTGTTCTTTTGGGCAGACTCATCTGAGAGGCACCCTATCCCAGATGCCAATCAGGTGGTGCCAGTACTTGTGCTTGGTCCAGAAATGGTATTTAAAAGGGTTCTAGAGCACTTCATCTTGTTATTCCTGATTTCCAAATTATGATAGATCCAAGATCTGGTACCTTGATGAAAATAGAAAATGTAACTAGAAGGTGTCAGTCAAACCTAGATGATGGAGGAGGAGAAATGAGTCAGCAAAGGACACCAGCCAGAGACCCAGTGTCCAGTTTGCATCAAGTCACACCCACTTGGGAACTCAAGCACCACCACCTATTAGCAAGGTAATCTTGGGACAATGTTTAAAGCTCTCTGATTCTCAAGTTTCCATCTAAGTGATAAATAAGAGCTAACGTCAAGGAGTCATTGTGTTAGAGAAAACATAGGCCAAGTCCCTGATTATTGGCAATCATCAGCACAGTCCCCATGCCAAGTCACTCTGATTCTGATTGTCTCTCAGTTTTCAACTTTTCAGAAATAAAGATGGGTAGTTTTTCTGTGCATAAGGAGAAAGAGGGAATTTGTAATAAGAATATCTGGGTTCAAGTCTCTTCTCAGCAGGTTTTTCACCCTGTGACTGTGGACCAAGGGCTTCCCTTTCTAAACCCCAGTTTCCTCGTCTATAAAAGGGCTGAAAACAACTCTTGCTATGCACCAGGGATTCTTGACTGGAAATGATTTTGCCTCTTTCTTAGGGTTTCAAGATCTATTAAATAAAGAAACACCCAGTTAAATTTGAATTTCAGGTAAACAACAAATGCATTTTTTTAAGTAGGTATGTCCCAGGCAATATTTGAGACATACTTGTCCTGTGCAATATTTATGATATATATTTATACGGAAAAAAAAAAACTTTATCAGAAAGTAAAATTTAACTGGACTTCCTTATTTTATCAGTAACCCTATCCCCAGGGACCATTTGATAATGTTTGGAGATGGTTGGGGTGGTTACAATTGGGGGAAGAAGTGCTATTGGCATCAAGTGAGTATAGGCCAGGGCTGTTGCTAGGTCAGCCCGGGACGGTCACACACACACAATAAGGAATTATCACATCCCAGATGTCATCAACACAGAGTGTAAGAAGTCCTGTTCAGGAGCCATAAATTTCAAAAACATGTTTTCAAAATTAAATTTTTAAAGCATGTTTTTAAAATTAAATTTTTAAGGGAAAATAAAGGGAGGTGGATGCTTTCCCCATATCGAGAAGGAGGCAACTAACTGGAAAGATCTTTGAGAGCTGCAGCCGGATGTTCTACTGCAGAATGTGCCCTGATGAGCCCAGGGAGAGGCCCTGCCTTCAGGGGTGTTGATTTAGGATGAAAATGAAGGCCTGCCACCCACTGGTCCTCTGAGCACGTCCGGTGCCTGCGGCATGTGAGTAGCTGCAGAACCTGGGCCTTGCTCAGTTGTGTCAAGACTCCTGCCAGAGACCTCAGCATGGCCAGCGGAGATAGGGGAGATGCTGCTGCCACTTCATTCCAAAGCTGCTGGACGACTCCCTCGTTATAGAAAATGAGCAAATACGAATAAGCAAAAACACAAACAAAAAAGCATTTATAATTCCACCACCCACACAGAAATAAGATTAATATCTTTCCGTATGCTCCGCCACACTTTGTTCCATGCAAGTAATGCCTACTTTAAATGTTTTTTAATTTTTTGTCTTTTACCCTGATGTTGACGTGTTGACATTATATTAGGAACACATATGATGTCAATCATCGTTAGATGAAAACTTAGCTCAGTAGCCAAAACAGAATTTTGCTTATGAATATACCAGACTTTCATTAACTAATACTCAATTTTTGTTTTCCACTTTTCAATATTACTTGCTAAGTTGCAGTAGGCATTTTTTGCAGTTCAATCATTGCAAATATAACTATTTTCTGAAGAGCCAATTCTGAAGTTCAAATTGCAACACTGATGAGTTGTGCACCTACTGTGATTTGGGTTAGTGTCCCCCAAAGGGTACTGTGTTAAAGGCTTGGTCCCCAGGTTGATGCTATTGGGAGATGGAACCTTTAGGAGTTAAGATCTAGTGGAAGGTCCTTAGGTCATTGGGAATATGCCCTTAAATGTGACCCCAGATGCTTCCTCTTGTCTTTGCTCCCTGATCATAAGGCAAGCAAATCGCTGTGCCACGTGCTGCAGCCACAATGTGCTGTCTCGTCAGAGGCCCAAAGTGATGGGCACCCCACTGCTTCACCAATCTGGACTGAAAACTCCAGAACCATGACCAAAAACATTTTTTATTAGTAAATTATCTCAGTTATCTTGTTACAGTAATGGGAAGCTGGCTACTACAACACAGGTTTAAAACTTTTGATGATTGAAACAGAGTTGGATAGAGGAGACAATCTGTCCCAAAATGAGCCTGACAGTAGTGATCAACAGTGATACCATTTCCTCCCCCACAGGAGGGTGTGAGAGCGATCACAGCTCTACCCGCAGTCAGTGATGGCACCTCTTGTTTTTGGTTTTGTTTTGCTTTATCTTTGCCCATTTGATAGGGAAAGATGGATATCTTGATGTTCTTATTTCAGTCCTCTGATTACTAAATTATTTATTAGATGCTTAATTTTCTATTCCATATTTTTTGCAAGTTTTCAGTTTATGGCCTTGGCCAGTACTGTATGTCTTTTGGCTTGTTCATCTTTTCCTATTAATTTTTAAAACCTGCTTATAAATATTTTATAATGCTGTATTAGACCTTTAATTATGAAGTTGAATAATTCCCCCAATTTATCTGCCTTTAGGTTTTGTACTAATGTCTATAGTTTTATGTAACTAAATTTATCAATCTTTTGGTATATGTTGCTTCCCTCATAATAATATGCTTAGAGTCTCTTTATTTAAGAATAAATAACCCCAGGGCAGTGGCACATGCCTGCAATCCCAGTGGCTCCTGAGTCTGAGGCAGGAGGATCACCAGTTCAAAGCCAGCCTTGGCAAAAGCGAGGCACTAAGCAACTCAGTGAGACCCCATCTCTAAATAAAATACAAAATAGGGCTGGGGATGTGGCTCAGTGGTCGAGTGCCCCTGAGTTCAATCCCAGTACTCTCCCTACTCCCCCAAAAAAGAATAAGTAAGCTAGTCTTTCTCTTTCCTTCAACTAATTTAATATTCTCAAATTTTATGTAAATTCCTTACCCCATCCAAACTTTATTTCAGAATATGCTGACAATTAAGCATCTGGTGTTTTCATCAAATAATTAACCAAGTGACTCACCCATATTTGTTGACTAATTCTTTCTTTCACTGATGATTTGAGAGATCACTTCTATCAGACAATAAATTCATAAAGATGCTTATTTTAGGCTTTCAGTTCACTTCATTAATGGTGGTGTTCAGTTATTCCAGTAGCTCTATGATTTGTGGTTTGCAAAGGTTTTTTTTTTTTTTCATAAATGTTTTACTATTCTCAGGTATATACTCTTCAAGATTTATTTTAGAAAGATTTTGTGAAGTCCTCCACTCAAATCCCATTGAGATTTCAACCAGAATCCTGGTACATTTGCAGAACTATTTGGAGAAAAGTGGCATCTATTCAATAAATGTTTTTCTTTTCTTATTTAATATGCATGCCAAGCATTACTAATATGAAGCATCTTTGCTTTATTTCAAGCTTAAATAGGAATTCATTTGACAAATATTTCTGTAGTAGCTCTGCTGTGCCAGGTTCTGTTCTAAGCACTTGGGATGTATCAGTGAACAAACCCAATGAAGATATCTGTCCTCATAGAATTAAAATTTTATTTAGGAAGGCAATGGATATGTAGGTAAGTAAATGATAATAAAAGTAAAAGATGATAGATCTATCTTCAGGTGATGAGTCATATAGAAAAAAGGAAAATGTAAAGCAGAGTGCGAAAGATCACAAGTACAGAGGAAGTGTGAGTAGCGGTATCACATGAGATGTTCATGGTAAGCATGGACTATGGCAGTTTCTCAAAAAGCTAAGTGTAATATAACCCAGCAATTCCACTCCCCAGGTGTACCCTCAAAAGATCTGAAAACTGCTACAAAAATAAATACAGGTACATGCATGCTCTTAGCAGCACAGTTCACAGTAGGTAAACAAAATATAAACTTATTTTATAGTGTATGTAGACATAAATCCATATGTGATGGAATATTATACACCCATTAAAAAGAATGAAATACTGATAAGTGCTTTGATGGTGATGAACCTTAAAAACATTTTGCTAATTGAAAGTAGCCAGACATAAAAGGTCACACATTGTATGATTCCATTTACATGGAATATTCAGAAGAAGAAAATTCATAGAGATAGAAAACAGTTCATTGGTTGCCGGGAACTGCTGGTAAAGAGTGAAATAGAACAGCTATTTAATGGAGCAGGGTTTCCTTTAGGGGTGTTAAAAATGTCTTAGAACTAGGTGTAGGTAGCGGAGGGGGCAAAACAGGGTGAACATACTAAATGCATTTAATCTTTGGTTTTAGATGGTTTCTTTTGTTATGTGAATTTCACCTCAAGTTTTTAAAAAACCTAGGAGAACATTTCTATACTCATGATCAAATCTGGCCCATTGCCTATATTTGAACAGCCCACAAACTAAAAAAGACTTACATTTTTAATTGAGAAAAATAATTCCAAAAAGTTTTTAAAGAATAATACTTAATAATACTTAATACAAAGTCAAACTCAACATTTATAAGTGTTAAGGACACACAGCCATGCTCATTTGCTTACTTATCATCACTACTCGCTGTTTTTACCATTATAATGGCAGTCTTGAAGAGGTGCAACAAAAACTGTCATCTTCAAAGTCTAAAACATTTACCTTCTTGCCCTTTAAAAAGAAACTGATCCCGGATATAACTCCCCAGAAGTTAAAAACAAAAAAGTCATCGTAAACTTATGCAAAACTTGAAGTTATTGTTGAAGGGTTTTCTTCCGGAAAGATCCTTCACTCGCTCCAGATTCTTGAAATAGGTGTTTTTCGAGGGACCTGGAAGCCATCAGCTTCCTCCTGATTGGCCCCCAAACCACATATTAAAAATACCACACTAAATAGCAACAACAGGGTTCTAACATGGTTGTGAATGTCGTAAAAACATCGCTGGTGGCTTGTTCCACTTGGGAAAGATCGCCACCCAAGAGGCTTCAAAGTGGCAAATGAGGCCCCGGGAGGCATGTGCCCCTGTGGATAAAGCTGCCCTTCTCAGTACCGACAGCCACCTTGCCATTCTCCCAGGGCTTCCCAGACACCAGCCGGCTCTGAAACAGGAAGTCTGCCGACTCAGATGTCCAGTGACTGGGAACACACACCTCTTCAACTTGCTTTGCTCTTTTATTTTTCTTTTGAATATTTTCTCTCCTTTCCCAAACTTTTTCCAGTGCAGAGCTTTGATGCTACTCCCTAGAGGATCTCTCCAGAAGAATGCCCTGCTCTGCCCCATGAGCAATCCCTAGAAAGCTGTGGGATCAATTCCATTTACACAGCAGTTGGCACGTGCTTTAACAAGTTGTTCTGATTTTCCTTGTTCAATCATGAGCCTTCAAACTTTTAAGTAATGTAGTCTGCCTCAGCGTTTAGAGGTCCCTTAACCATAGATGTATCCCATTAATACATAAATAGACATTTTTTATGTAAATGTTTAACTCTTATTTAAAGAATATTTATATATTTCACCAGTATGAATTATATTTATAAAATAGCTATTGAGTGAATTCTTCTATAAATGATGTACTTCTCCAATATTTTGTATCATATTTGTGTTCAAAAGACACAACTTGTATAAAGCAAGGATCAGTTTAGTTGTTTGTAGATATAAGAGAGATAAAGAAACAGAACACACAGGAGAGTAAAGGGGTATAAGGAGACCCATGCTTTCATCAAGATCATGCCTTGTCAAATCCTGAGTATGGTATATCCAGTTCAGCTTTAAAGAATTAGAATTCCAGGGAAAGTCACCAGAGCTGCAGATGACCCAGTGTGTAGCCATCTTACCATTTCTTTTGCATAGCTCAGAAACCAAGCGCCTTGACCAAGGTCTCAGAACTAAGGACTATTATCCAAACCTTTTGGTACCGTAGGCCTGAATTTTTCCACCTCCTGGGCTGTCTTCATAAATGATATGTATATTTACATAAGCACATATCCAAACATCCAAATATAATTCATGCATAAACACTGTAATGATTTGTAAAACATCAGCCCTACTTTTGTATTCTTGCTTTCATACTTCATCCTGGATCTAGGCTTCCTTTAAAAAAAAAAAAAATCAACCCAGATAAGAACATTATTAATGAAAATAATTATTTTCATTATTTTTGTGAACATTTCACAAATGTTGGTGTCATTTTTAAAATTTAAAATAAGTTGTTGAATAGATGCATAACAGAACTAGAAATAGCAGTGTATGCTTACATTGGCTAAAGCATTTACAGTCTTGCCTCCTAACATGTTACTGATCGGGTAAGTAATCACCTCCTTAGAGGGTTTGGTAATAGTAAGTGCATTGGGAAGAACTCTATTTTCCACACTCTAACGCTGCATGTTTTCAAGCGCTTGCACTGGGCTACAGGTCACTAGAACCTATATAATCCCTTATTCAAATTCGTTAAGGGGACCTGCATCTCTATAGTGGAAAATGCCAGTTCACATTTGTTGCCTCCAAGAACCTCTTTTATGTAATCCACCACAAGTGTGATCAGAATGCTTCTTTCAAAGAGTGTGTTGGAACAGGATAGTCACTGCTCCAGAATATTCTCAGGAAAACTTTTAAGTACCGGGAAATTCTTACTACTTCTTATCAAACTCATCTTCATTGACTATGTGGTTACATATCTGTTATTTTTATTTTATCATTATTAAAGACTGAAGAGGGTCATAAATACCTCCTTTCAATTTCAGTAGAAGAAATCTGGAGCAGATCTGCTGATATGCAGAAGGCTGGGGGAGAAGGGAAGAGAGCGGGCTTCAGAATCGATAGACCTGGACCCTAGTCCTCTGTCTTTCCTCACTAGCTGCAAGTCCTTGGGCTTCAGTCCACTCTTTATTAAAATGAAGGAATGAAAATTCTTATCTCACAGGATGTTGAAATTCTAAGAGAATAAGTCCCAATATTGAGCTCCACAGCTAACAATTTCCATACTCAACATTTGTTAATTCTTTCCAGTGAAGTTGCCAGTTACAGTTATCCTTCCCTACCTGAGTTAAATGTTAAAAATAACATTTTACATACAAAATGTAATGTTCACTTATTAATAAAACGAGGCTACATCCAGGAAATTGTTTAACACAGTGCACAAGAGCTTGATAATTTTTAATTCCTTTCTGCAGAATCAGGAATTCAGGTTTCTAACTTCCAGTACCATATTCTTTCAGACAAGTGTGTGTGTGCTTATATATCCACTGACAAACCCCCTCAAAAATATTAGTTCTATCCCTTCTCTCCATTTTTTTTTCTTTCACATTATTATTTTTTCCATATAGGGAAGGACAGAATCATTCCCCATTTGGCTTAGTTGACTTATGTGACTTTAGAATCTTTGTATCAGTATATCAAAGAGAAACAGCGTGTGAAAGAAATGGAAATACATCCCGTGTTCTGTACATATTTTTTAAATCCCACTGTGAAGCACTGGCTTCTTGAAATCATTCTGGGATTAGATTTCTGAAGCCACAAGTTTTTAAGAGTTGACACTAAATATGTAATATTATGATTTCTTTGTGACCATTCAAGCCATCATTTATATAGGTTAAGCCAACTGCTTTTTCTTTGAGTTTATGCATGAAACTATGTCAAACTTGTTATGCTTAACTCTCCTATAGTTAGGTATGTTTACGTCTAGAGTAGCAGGCACTTCTGAGTTCTATAGATGATGCAATGATGAATATTTGAGGCATCTTTCAGGCATAACAAAGCATATCGTAGGACACGTGGGGGACCTGACCCTTGGTCACAACTCATACCATAAAGAGGAAGCAGAGGCCAGTGTGAACTGTTACCAGGGAGAAGACCTCAAGCAAACTCACAGATGTTGAGAAGTGCAGCTAACTTGATCCTGCCAGATGTCGACATCTGCTTTGAGAAAGGTGTGAAGAGCTAATAGCAGAGAGGATGGAGTGGTTCCCAGAACCAGCCTTCAGCTGGCTTCTTAACAAATCAGGTTAAGTCAGGTGGGCATCTTAGTGAATAGTACCAAGCCTGGATTGGAGAGTGCCCCGGAGCTTGGAGAGTTCTGGGTCCCAACAAACCAGGATGCAGTCACATTGGAACATCAGTATGAAAATCAAGACAGCCATGTAGGAGCCCACACAGTGAAGATCTGCAGGCAATTCAAACCTGGTGGTCACACAGACCTCAGGAGTCAGGGGGCATGAGAAGTTTAGCTCTTTTCATAGTATCCATTGGGCAAAGCCCCAATATTCTCTTAACCTGGATATTTGTGTGGCCCGGGCCTGGGTAGAAAAGAATGTAGGTTGTGCCAGGCATTTTACTGGTCACAACAGACCCAGAGGTGAATAAACCAGTGTTTCATGTTAGATCCACCATAGTAGAGGAGGAGACGGCCTGTTGTGATAGGTGCTCTGGCAACAGAGAGGGCCAGAGGAAGGCGTGTGTTCTGCAGTTGAAGAGGGAGTGAGGGTACTGTGCAGGATTGTACTTAAAGACAGTTCATGATTAGAAGCTATTTACCCTCTCAACAAAGCAGGCTGAGGAGGAAGTGTGAGCAGCACCCGAGAGCTGATCCAAACACCCTAACAGGAACCAGAAATGATCTGATAGAGCAGAGAAGGGACCCAAGGTTTCATGTTGAAAACGAGGCAGGAAAATTAGGCAAAGACTCTATCATGGAGGCCTTCTTCGGCTGATTGTCACATAATTCTGTTGCATTCATTGTAATGGTGTACATTCAAGGACAATAGGCTCATGAACAATGCTGGCTGCATTATTATCTGTTTTTGCAACCCAGCAGCAGTTACATTCCTGTCTTTAGTTTTAAAACACTCACTCTATCATTTTTACTATTGTTTGTATAGATTCCGGCCTTTAAATACCAAGGGTCTACCCAGACACCAAAAGCTTACCTATTGCTTTCACTTTCGTATCTCCAGCTTTGAGACCCTTCTGCCACTTCGCTCTCTCTGGGCTCTGTATACTCTTGATACAGGCATTCCTGGTAGGCTCCTTTACTAGAATCCAGTAGTTAAACCAATAAGATCAGGGTCCTGGAAGATCTTTGGACTACCTTGCTTATATTTACCTTTGAATCATTTATAGATATTGTATGCAACCTAAGAAATATTTTTGGCCATACAATAGTCTCCTCTTAACCCATAGTTTTCCACAGTTTTAATTACCTATGATTGACTATAGTCTGAAAATATAAAGTGGAACATTCCATGAATAAACAATTCAAAAGTTTCAAATGTGCACACCTTTCTAAGTAGTGTGATGAGATCTCATGCTGTCGACTCTGTCCCGCCCAGGGTGTGACTTATCCCTTCATCCAGTATCTCAGTGCTGTATGTGCTGCCTGCCCATCAATCACTTAGTAGCCATCTCCATTATCAGACCAACCGTCAGTGTTTCATAGTACTTGTGTTCAAGTTAGAAGGTCAGTAGTAGCCAAAGGCTACAGCACCATGCTTGAGTCATTCACCTCACTTCATCTCATCACATGGTATCATCTCACATCCTCACGTGAAGGATAGGTTCAGCCCAGAAGATATTTTGAGAAAGAAAGACCCCATTCACATAACTTTTGTTACAGTATATTGTTCTAATTCTTCTATTTTATTATTAGTTGTGGCTATTAAATTTCTACTGTACCTTATTTGTGGATGAAAATTATCATATGTATATATAGTGAAAAGCATCATCTACATAGGGTTTGGTACTATCCAAGATCCCACTGAGGGTCTTTAACATATTGTCCACTGAGGAAAGAGAGGACTATTGTACTTATAGATAGACATATACCCACATACACACACATACATGAAATACATATGTGTGTGTGTGTAGGTGAGAGAGATTTTCCCAACTCATAGTAAAGACTGTTTTGATTATCTAAGCTACATTAATTTTCATCAAATATATTATATGAGTAATTCTATGATTGTACAAACTGCAAATATACTAGATATTAGTTTGCTGTTCATTAAATACTTTCTTACACAATTTTTTTTTCATTCTCCAAATTGCTTCTGTAGTTAAGAGATCTAAATTGTAAAGCATTGTTTTATCTTTAACTTTGACATTAAATGAAATTTGACTGAGGGCTAAGCAATGTCCAAATGGCAAAATCTTATCAAAATTAGTCTGGTCAATTGTTTAAAATACATATGTAATAAATTCCATTTAACAAGAAAACAGGAGTATGTCATCTAATGTAGTAGAGTCACCAGCCTTGAGAAAAATTCTTCAAATTTTTCTCCCAGCATATGTGTTGACTTAATGTTCTAGGGCTTCAATATTTGGTTTTTTTATGGACAGCTCACTTATTCAACATGGTGAAAGATACCATGTTCACGAAGCAGCCCAGAACCTGACACCTAATGGGTGCTGTGTTGACTTGCATTGGTCCATTCCAAACTCCATTTGAACATTGTGACTAACATTCTTAATTTTCAACTGTAATTCACAAAACTCTCAGATTTGTCCCAGAACTTCAAAGGTCCAGGGAAAAATTGATGATGATGTAATAACTGGCCCCACACTTTGCCTCCATCACCACGTGCCAGGAGTCACATCATTCCAGGGGACCAACTTGACCCTGTTTCCACAGACTTCCTTTTTATTTATTTTGCTTGTTTGTTTCACAGTGCTGTATGAGAATAGTTTGAAGACAGGTCGTACTGAAAGCACTACAATGGAGCCTGTCCCTTTCCAGATTCCCTTCTAAAAGGCAGCCACTTTCACCTCAATTGTTTCCCCTTGAATTTATGTCAATAGTTCTAAATGTTGTGCTCTGCTGCTATTTATTGATTAATCAAACATTTATTGTCTTCCTGCCATAAAAGATAAGGATTCAGCTCTCAGACCAACAGCACCACCTATTATTCTTCCCTTCCTTGTGGCCTTTCCAGAAGAGTTATATCACAATCTTTGCTCCCTTGCTCCCTCTCACCAAGTAGTTTTATCACAATTTTGTGTTAACTAGATGGTCAATTTATGCACTATGTATGACGACTGTTAATTTCTAACTCAAGTGCTACAGTATGATTGTCTTTCCTTACATTTTACTTTCCTCATATTGATGTTGCCTTTTTACCTACTTAATTTTTCATGCATCTATCCTCTTTTCAAATACTTCCCCAGATTTCTCAAATGCCAAATCTCTTATAATATTCAAACCTCAAAATAATCAATAAACTTTTAAGTCCCCCCCCCCTTTTTTTATTTCAGTGTACTGCCTTCTTGCAGCTCCACTTGAGGGCAATTGCAGAGTTATCATATGGGCATATAATTAATTTACCTCTCCTCTTTGTCAGTTCTGTTGTACACTAGATCTGATATTCTCTTTTCTGATTTATTCCCTCACTTTTTTTTTTTTTTTTTTTTTTTTTTTTTTGTGGTGCTGGGGATTGAACCCAGGGTCTTGTGCTTGCAAGGCAAGCACTCTACCAACTGAGCTATCTCCCCAGCCCCATTCCCTCACTCTTCTAAGGAACATTCTCCAGCAATTTTTTTAAGATCATGTGGAAAGTAAGCATTTTAAAACCCTAAATATGTATTTATTCAACCTTTGCATGTGTTTGATTATTTGGCTGGGTATAAAATTCTGGGGTGAAAAACATTTTCTCTCAGAACCTGGAAATTTGACAGTTTTCAAAGTTCCCTGGGCTTCTAGTTTCCAAGTTGCTTTGGGAAAGCTAATGTTATCTTCTATTACAGTGCTTACCATACTGTCACTTGCTTTCTATCTCCGAAATATATGTTCAACTCTCTTCTACTCTGCCCACTCTTCTAAGTAAACTCATTCTTTGGAGTCTGTGCCATTTTTTTCTTTTAATACCTTGACTGTAACTTTAGTGAGGTTTTGTTATGAATAAATGGGAAATGATCAGTCCACCATTTTTTTACCCAAAATCCAGTGACATCTTTATTTCTAAGCATTTAAACCTACTCAATTTGTTATATATATATATATATATATATATATATATATATATATATACAGTCCCTGACTTCAAATCTTCAAATAGCTCAACTTATGAGTTCTTAATTTTGTGATGTGAAAGCCTCATGTATTCAATAGAAACCGTAGTTCAAAATCTGATCTTTTGCCTGGTTAATAATAGACTATGTATTACTCTTGTGATTCTGGCAGCAGTAGTAAGGCATAGCTCCCTGTCTGCCACATGGTCACAACCAATACTCTTCAGTGTACTGTGCTACTGAACTGTGTTTTCTGGTAGGTCAAGTGCACCACACACACTTTTTACTTAATATTTTCAACTTATAATGAGTTTCTTAGGATATAACCCCATCATAAGTGAAGGAGCATCTGTAGTATGAGAGTATTCTATTAGCAGCCTGAGGTAGGTAGACTGTTCCCATTTGGTGATGAGATAGCTGATCCGGAAATATTGCAATTCTTTTAAATTTAAAGAACCAGTACTAGACATATTCAAATTTAAAACTGAGGGTTGTTCTCCCCCTCAGGCCTAAGGCACACATAATACAATGTACTTTTGATGAAAGTCACAAGTAACAAAATAAGTCAGACCATGGCTTCTCTGTGTCTTGCTAGAGTAAACTAATGTCACTGCTGTGATGTGAATCATTCCTTTGAACTATTCTCTGAACTTCAGAACATGAGCTCTCCTCTTCAATCACTTTTGTTATTCCACAGTGGAAATTGAAATACCTAAAACAAAATAATTGCTGGTGGTCTGACTCACACAAAACAGTGGAGTGTATGACAACAGACATGGAAAACTGAAATCATTGCTTTTGGGTTTAAAGGAAAATTTACCTTAATATATAATGATACTCTTCCAGAGTCCAGCACACAATGAAACAACTTTCATCTTTGAAGTTTCTACTTACCTTTCCACATAGAGCACAAATAGCATTCTCTAATTTGAAAATAAAAAATAAGTCATTACTTTTCACATCTAGTCTTATGAAAACATGGCAGTCTTTCAGCTAAGTGATTAGTCTCAAAAAGAAAAGGGACTTTCCAACCAATATTTATGAACAAGTACACCTACCCAGTAATTTATGGTGTGTGTATATGTCACCTCAGCTTTCCATCAGCAGACACGCTTTGTATTAAACAGTGCCTTCCCAAAGGGAGAATTCGGGTAACACCGCAAAAGGGTTTCTAGTTCAAAGATTTGCCCATTGACGTTTCCCAGGTGAATTTCAGGCTTTGCACTCCCCCCTTTTTTTTAAAATCATTGAACTAACCCCAACTTCATCTCCATGTAGGTTAAACAACCTAAAAGAATGGGAGGAAATATTAGGGTCAAGCAGTGCAAGAGTGAAAATAGGGAAGACCTAATCCGACCTGTGGCAAATCATTCAAAAATACCCTCGAGGCTTCTGGTCCTTAGAATTACATCTGTATTTAGAAATGCAGATGGAGCTCTAGCTCTTGAATATTTTTTCTATGTTGTTGATGAATCAGTTTCAATAACTACCTCAGATCATTGTTTCGCTGCATAAGTGAGGATGAAAGAATGTTTTCGTTAATTTACTTAATGCATGTTTATCGGGCATCATGCTCAATGGCAAATGAACAGGCACGGTTCTTAGCCTCACCGAGTTTGCAGTCCAGAGGAAGACAGAGACAAATTCTCAAACAAATAGTGATAGTGATGAATGTTATAAAAGATAACCACAGCATCCTGGGAGGAAGGATAATAGGAAAAATCCAATTTAGACTGGAGAGACAAAAAATGTTTTTCAGGAATCCTGACTGAAGAAAGACAAGAGATGCAAATATAAGGCATCGCTTAGCCCTAAGAAGAATAGTAGAAACAGCATTCCAAACATATGAAGGCCTAGGTGTAAAGGCCCTGAGGAATTAAAGAACTTATGCCTTCAAGGAACTAAAAGTAGGCCACGTGGCTAAAACCTAGTGAACGAGAGGGGTTGGCCTGAGACAAAGTCAAAGGTGGGCACCCACCCAATCATGCTTGGCCTCCTTGGTCAACATTTTGAATGACATCAGAAAGACAGGAAGAACCTGCTCAAAGATGTCTCAGCAAAAGAAAGAAGTGATTAAATTATAAAAAGACTACTTTGGCCACTGTATATACACTGGGTTATAAAAGGTAAAACAACAGAGGAAGGGGACGAGGGCGCATTGGTGGAGAAGGTGGTGGGTTTTAAAGTGATCTTGGGATATCCTCATTGTGGACCTGTGGTCAGTTGCCATACTTGGGTGCCTGTGGACCCAGATCTCTCATTCTGTGATCATATTCATTCTGCTATTTCCACCCTAGAGACTACATTTTTAGAGACCCACTGCCACTCCAGGTGGTCTTCTTGGCCACCATCTGCATAATCCACATCTGTCCTATCATGCCATTTTACCTCACACAAGCGTTCAGAGTGCCAGCCTTGTCTAAAAGGACATCTTGTCACCCATGTCTTCTACCTTAAGACTTCCCCAGGCCTGGGTATGGCCATGGCCTCATGTCACACCAACTCCAAAGGACACAGGCCAAGTTTTTAAAATGGTCTCCTTGAAGATTTCTTTTGGAAACCACAAGGCAGTACCTCTCTTCTCATTCTGGTAGAGGAGGAGGGATGAGATTAGTAGTGCCTCAGTAGCTCCACAGAGAGAGCCTCTCTCCACTGTCCCACCTTCTGTCCTCTTTTCTAATATACTTGAGGTGCTTGGTCATTTAAGAGTAGTAGAATCTATTTTGGCACCTCATTTTGAGGCCTGCACAAGGGCCTGCCACCTCATTTTGGTATGTCAGAGCAGATGGCACCTCTTGTTCTGCATATCCTTGTCCTGGAATATGTGGAAGCAGAACACATTCCATTTTAACACCTCCTGGTCTCATCCAGCCCATTCTGAACCATGACTGCAGGTGCCCAGCACTACTGCCATCTTTCTACGGCTCCTATACTCCACACCTTTGTCTGGCCTTCCATTGCCTCTCATTGCCTCAGCCTGGGGCCTTGGTACAGCACTAAAATTGCCAAGATGGCTTCTGCCTCTCCTCCTCAGCCTTCCTTCTTGTGGCCCCATAATGGCACCCTGTTCCAGGAAGTTAAGTGGCTCACTGCAGCAGTGATTTTGTTGCCACCCACCTCCTCTTCCTCTCTTCCCAGGCAGGGGTTGGTATCTGATGGAGTCCTCTGTCCCCTACTGCAGGAGACCATCAACACCCCTTTCACACAGACTATGCCATTTCCCCTGTATCAGTCCTTTTCCTGAGTTTTTCCAAGACCTCAGACCTTGTGATAGGAAGGTAAGCAAGAATGGGTAAAATGTCAGGACCTGTCCTACTCAGTAAGACACAGGAAAGTAAAAACGGGTGACCTACCTGAAGAGTACCAAAAGTGGATTTTGCTCATTTGGATTAAGAGAAAAAAGAAGTGGAGGGACACCAGAGCAGATACCTTAGGTAGAAAATGTGGGAGACGGTCTTTTTTTCATTTTGGAAGTTACATGAAAAAGTCATAAGAAAGAACATCCTGGTTTTAGGAATAACATCTTTCTCAGTGATTTAGACTGGTAGGGTAGGAAAGGGTAGGTTGCATCCTAACCAAAGTTTGCCCTGTGCCTGACAGGAACAAACGCTAAGCACGGACTGCGCTGCAAAGCCTGTAAGATGAGCATCCACCACAGGTGCACAGATGGCCTAGCACCCCAGCGGTGCATGGGCAAGCTGGTAAGGGCTCATGCCAGCAGGGAGCCCCAGAACTCCCTGCCCCAACTCCAACTCTTCCACAGCCCTGAAGTCACCCCAGAATCACTTCCCTGCCACGTGGCTCCCTAATTAGCATAAAGAAGAGGTGGAGCTGTGTCAACCCTCTAGACAAATGCTATACATTGGAAAGGAGTCAGGGTCTTTAATAGTGTGACTAACTTTTCCCAGGTTGGGGCTTTCTCAGTGTTAGCACTGCAAATCCTTTATCCTGGGACTGTCCAGGTTTTCAAAGTAGAAGTCATGCACCCCAGGTACCCCCTTTGTCTCAAGCAACTAATTGTCATTTGTTAAGTTATCCTAGTGCCTAATTGGCTGTCGACTCTGTGTCAAAAGAGAACTAAAGCCAGTTCTCCACAAAAGGGAAACAGAGTAATAACTCTTTAACTGCCATATTGGCCAAATGAAGAAATATCGGATGGTCTTGGCATTCTGGGCTGATCATACCAGGAGTGCGGGCTTCAGTCCTGGTGCTCCACACTGATAGAAAGCAACCCAGAGCATGCCTGAGGGTATTTGAAACTAGGATGGCCAAAGAATTGTACCGATGGTGTCTACTATAGAGGATAAATCAATGGAACATAACAACTGTCTTCAAAAAATGTAAGACCATCACATAGAAGAGTAGTGCCATCATCTTTTCTGGCTCTGTGGAAAAGACTTAGGATCAGTAGGCTTGACACTCAGATATAATGTCACCAAAGACCTGCCTTCAGGGCTAAGGAATGTTCCTGTCACCTTCCTGCCATCGACAGTATTCAAAGGAGAACACCTCTTGCCAGGAACATTGGAGAGGATCTTGGGATTTAGTAGAAACCAGGCCACCAAGTTCCCTTCTAACAATGGGAATTCTAAGTCCAGGTTCTTACAAAGTGTATCCATTTGCTCTGACTGACAGTGTCCTCTTTTCTCAAATCCCTTCCATTTTCATCTGTTCCCCTCCTCCTTCTCCAACGGTGGTTCCTACAAACCAAGGCAAAGATCATGGATGAGAGATCAGAAAAACAGAACAGAATGCAGAAAGAAAGGAAACAATTCTGAGGAAAACTCTTCAGATACGCCTTTAGGTCTTTGGGTCTACCTTCTCATGCCCAGGATTTTATGAATTTAATAAAGCACAATAATAAACTGTGGTGAAAGAATGCAAGGCAATCCCTTTGTCCTGGGAGATAATGAGGACACTGCACACAGCAGAAGCTGCAGTGCTCAGCAGGCAGAGAAGAAGAAGGACACGAAGTCTAGGGCAGGAACTTGCTGTCTGGATGTAGCATAACTTGCTTATTGCCATCTCTTTCCTCCTCCCCACTCCCCTTTTTAGTGGTGAAGAATTAATAGGATAAGTCAGCATCTTAAAGGGAGGAACCAACTTGTTTTATTTTGGGAATGCAGGTGATTTTCTCCATTTCTTTGATGACATTAAGACCCTCCTTTTTCTTATTCTCTCTCCAGCCAAAGGGGTTTCGGCGTTACTACAGCTCCCCCTTGCTCATACATGAACAGTTTGGATGCATTAAAGAAGTTATGCCCATTGGTGAGTTGGACATTGACCAGTTGAGTTGGGTTTTGAGCAGCAAAGTCAGTAATGGCTGCTGTCCTCCAAGGGCTGCAAATGGATGGAAATGGAGAATATCATGTTAAGTGAAATAAGCCAGTCTCTCAAAAAATCAAAGGCAGAATGTTCTCTCTGACATGTGGATGCGAACCCACAACAAGAGAAGGGAAGATTAGCAGTTCATTGGACTAGACAAAGGGGAATGAAGGGAAGGGAGAGGAGATGGGAATAGAAAAGAATAGAATTAATTGGACACCTTTCCCATCCTTATATGTGAATAGGCGACCAATGTAACTCCACATGGTACACAATCACAATAATGGGATCCTAACTAGAAAGAGTGATACTTGGTCTATATAAGTATAATGGGTTAAAATACACTCTACTGCGTATCTAGAAAGAACAAATTAAATTAAAAAAAAAAAAAACAGTGGCTGTCTTTGTTTGGTGGATGCTTGGGTTCTAATTCTTTTGCTGGAGGGGAAACAGGTGGTAGACCAAATTCTCCAGAAAACTTTCATCCACTCCCTGATGAAGTTTGAAAAACACCCAAGTCCCAAAGGCCACTGATATGCTTTCATCAGCAGCATGGAAGAGTGCCAAGAGCATGGGACACAGCTTCCCAAAGACCTGTGCTGAGCTGGTGGCCCACTGTTCTCTGCACAAATAACTGGAACTGTCAGATCCTACAAAGTTAGACGGGCAGTCACTGTTTTCATAGATGTTGTGAGGTAGGTAGATAGATGGATAGGTAGGTAGATAAGAATAGATACGTAGTAAGTATATTATAAACCAATAAGTATAAAGTAGGAAATCAGGGAATATCAATTATTCTTTAATAAGGACCTAAATAATGCCCTATATGTATAGATATTCTGGCTTACATTTCTTCTTTTATAATCTTTCAGTTTTCTTCTTTTTTTTTTTTTTTTCTGTCTCTAAAATTCTTGATGCCTATTTTCACCCCTTTTGGCAGAACAGGTTTTATAGTAGAAAGTTATAAACTGGAAACCTTTTAATTAGAAATTCATGAAGCCTGGTAATTTCAAATCCCTTTGAAAACACTTGCCTCCTGCTGCAAACACTGTGTCTCAAGAATTTGTACCCAGCGAGCAGAGCCTCCCACTAGAGCGAACTGGTCTCTGGAGCTCTGGGGATGGATCATGAAAGAGGAAAACCCATCACTCAGGAAAAGTTGCAAAAGAGTCCTAGCTGGAAGTTCTGGGTGCCATGGGGAATGTGTACATAGTGGTGTGGCCGTCACATCTCTGAGGGAAGCTCGATCTTCCCAGGGACTGGCAGGTCTGCTGCAAAGAACCTACTTCTTGGAGAAGTGGTGTGTGATTGGCAGGGTGGGTGCTCTCAGGTGAGCTTTCTCAGATGAGCTTTCTCTTCTGTTGCAGCCTGTGGCAATAAGGTGGACCCTGTCTACGAGACCCTTCGCTTTGGCACTTCCCTGGCCCAGAGAACGAAGAAGGGCAGTTCTGGCAGTGGCTCTGATTCACCACACAGGACCTCTGTAATTGTCCTCTTTTCCCCTCAGTTCACCCATGGTGTCTTGGGCAGGGCCAGCCTCAGGCACGGCAGTGTGAGGTGTGAGGGATTTCATCTGAATGAGCCATGAGAGTGGGTCTTCTGGGAGTCAGGTCACCTCCAAAGGGTAACCCAAAGTGCTCTGGGCCACTAAGGGCTAACTTTCTCTTGTCAACACCCGGAGCACATTTTACTTTTCTGCTCAAAGAACATTCTCTTGGTCTCACGACTTTTCCCATTCACCTGCTATTTTTTTTATCCTCTCACCAATATTAGAAGGTCTTTCAGCCAACACTTAAGAATATTTGGCTGAACCTAATGTGGTAGGATACACCTATAAACTGGGGAGGCTAAGGCAGGAGGATACCAAGGTCAAGGCTAACCTCAGCAGCTTAATGAGGCCCTAAGCAACTTAGTAAGATCCTGTCTCAAAATAAAAAGTGGGGTGGTACTGCTGGGCATGGACCTCAGTGGTAAAGCACCCCTAGGTTCAATCCCTAGTACCAAAAAAATAAAATAAAAAAATAAAAAAAGGAAAGAAAAAGAAAAGAAATATTTGACTCAAACAGAAAAGGTCTGGATATTTGAAGTTCTCCTTCCAGCTTCATAAGATAGCTGTTTCTCACATTTCCCCACTCCCTTCTAAGACAGGGTATGTCCCTCGATTTCACAGAAAAACAGTCCTCCCAGAAGTACTCAACCTGTGACTCTGGAACCTCACTCCAAGGCACACTCACCCTCCTAAAGACCTCTTCTGTTTTATCTGATCTAAACCAACTGTTCAATGTTTTTCTGTGCCCACCCTGTTTCTGGTTGTCCCATTCATGACTTCTATAAATGGTCTAAGATGCCACACCACTCTGCAGCCCTTGCGGAAAGCCACCATCCCTCCTAAAAAGAGGCAAGGACCTTCCAGTGCACGCAGCCATTCAGGAGGGCCTGCATAAGTTTACCAGTCTCATTGTTGCAGCCCCTGCAGGATGGAGACATTAGGGCAAGACACAGATGAGTCTCCAAATGGTCTGCTTGACTGGGTCATCATCAGGTGACTAGAGGAGGAGAGGAAGAAGCAGACCACACCACTGGGGGCATTCCCAGGGGCTAAGTTAAGGCAGCTCCCTCACTGGCTGCAGGTCTATTCATAAGATAGCCTGAAACTCCAGGCAGTGCAGGAATGTAGATCAGGCCTGCAGGTAGGTGGGTTTACGGGTCCTCTGATGACACATGTCATTCTAGAAGCCATCTTTAAACTCACTGAAAGCTCTGTTCTTCAGGAACTCCACTGATTTCTCTCACTCAAATTATTATAAAATAATCGTTAATTTTTTTCCTGGCTCATGCCTAAAATTTATGCTAATTAGGGTTTTGTTTTGTTTTTTTCCTATTCAACACACACAAATGAAAAGCCTGAGTTTACTAACACTGTCAGGGACACAAAAGGAGAGGAGGACATGGCTCCACACCCTTAGAATTCACAACTCATTTTGAAAAACCAACAAAGAAGAAAGTTAAAGTTCTCTTTGAAGTTAAAGGTATATTTAACATAAAATATACCTTTATATGCCTTATGCCATTTTATTAAGAATAAGAACATGGGATATATATGTGTCCTATGTTAACAATAACCGTGTCACATGAAAGCTGAAGGATTTTATAGTAAGTTGGAAATGTTTAGTTTCAGTAGACACTGCCTCAAAGCAGTGAGGATACAATTTGTGACAGTTTAAGATACCTGAATCCTTATGATCTTCACAAGAGGAGATCATTATCATTTGGTAGTTCAGAAGATAAGTTTAATTCATGTATTGAAAGAATAATAAAAATGGTGCTAAATGTGATTTTGGGGAAAAAATAAATGTATAGGGATAGAATTTATATTCATGCATCATATAAGAGCATTTGAATCAATGACAGACAACATATATGATGGTGGTCTTATAAGATTATAGCAAAGCTAAAAAGATATTCTTATTGCCTAGTATTTTTACTGTGCATCTTCTCTGTTTAGATAAACAAATACTTATCATTGTATCAAAATTGACTAAAGTATTTAGTACAGTGACATCCTGGTCAGGTTTATTACCTAGAAGCAATAAGCTACACTATATTGCCTAGGCATATGGGCTATACCACCTAGCTTTGTGGAAGTATACTCAATAATCTTCGTACAATGACAAAATGAATTTTTCAGAACATATCCCTGTCACTAAGTGATGCATGGCTCTATATAAATTTGTTATGGTTACATGGGTGAGATAATAATAATAGAATAATAGTAACAATAATAATAATAACACCATAAAGTATTTGCTATTATATAATAATATACATAATGTGTCTAGCATAGAGCTTGGAATAATTTGCACTGAATAAATGGAAGTTGTTACTGCTTTATGTTCACTGAACATGTAAGTCTTAGCTGGATTTCCTTTAAACCTGAGTTATGAATTTAAACAAGGGTGTAATTCACAAGGATTTGAAGAGAGCATTTTCCAAAGCCCCTCTTTGACAGGGCCCATGCCCGGGCTCTGTTGGAAACCCATGATTTCCCCAAGGTTCTGCTGTGTTCTTCTGCTCAGCTCTTCTTCTCTGACCCATCTTCCACTTGCTCTTTAATTTGGACTTTTCCCAGGGATCTGCTTTCACTTGGTCTTCTTATTCTACCTGCTCTTCCTGGTTGATCTTCACATTTCTCTTTTCCAACCATCATCCTTAAGCTTAGCTATTTCGAGTCCTAACTTCTTACCCAAGCACCATGCCAGTCCTACAGATACCACAACATGAGCACATCCAGACTACACTCATGCTCCATTGGTGATTAGATCCCATAAAGCAGAACTCAGAAATATGTATTCTAAGTGCCCTTCTTCTCTGTCACCAATTCTCAGGATTTGAAACTTATCTCTCACCCAGATTGTTATCAAGAAATATGTATGCTACTTTATTCATTTTGAGTCTACTTTTAGCAGCATCTCAAGCTTTATCAACCCTTAAAAACATGTGTAGTTTTTCTAATTAAAACATTCTATTGAGTCACTTCTGCTAGAAGGACAAAGCCCAGACTCCTCAGCATGACTGATATACATGAGCACTTGAAAAATGGTCAAAGAATGAGAAAGAATCAGGAAGAGACTCTTGATGGCCCCAGGATCCTCCGGGGTCCACATCACACTTAACTTCTCACATGCAAGTTCCCATGCTACTGGGCTTATCCATACCCTAAAAATCCACTTTGCTCTTGACAGCACATCTTAGAATGTGTTGCTCCCCACAGTTGCCATTCTTTAAGATATAACTTGATTTCTATCAAATAAAGTCTCCAGACCCCTGCAAGCATGAAAAGTCATTCCTTCCACAAGCCTTCAAGAGCTCCCTTCTTATTGGACATACTTAATTGCACGGTAATTATCTTCTTTTGCATCAATTTCCTTAACTAGATACTGAGTAGCTATACATCAGGGCCTTCTTCCTTATTTACTTCATTACACCAGGGCCTGACAGGGTCTCTGGCACATAGTGGGCGCTTGAGAAATGGTTGAAGAATTGGGAAGAATTAGTAAGGGACTCCTGAAGACAGACCTCAGGGTCCTCCCGGGTTCACATAACACTTTGTTTTTCACAGCCAAGCTCCAGGAACAGTTCTCTGGAGAGCCACGCTCTGCCTACTCACCCACGTGTGTTCTCTAACTCTGCAGATAACATCCCCCTGAGTTTCCTGCTTTGGCCGGTCACCTCTTCCCTGTTCTCCCATAGCTGTCAGTTTGTTAATCTCTGACTTATATAATACTTAGTAATTTTTACTTTCTTGTTTAATTGTTCTCTCCCTTTTCCAGTCACCTCTTCCACTAAGACTAAGCTGCTTAAATACAAGGGCTCTGTTGGTATTTTATTTCCAATGCCTTATAGCAGTGATTCTCAAACTTTGGTGGGCATCAGAACTCACTGGGGAACTTTATAACAATGCAGAGGGATAGGTGTGGGCCTATGTGAGTTTCATCAGCAATCTAGAGAAACCACTGATCTATGCAGTGACTGTCCATTGTAATTTCTTACTAAATATGTGGTGCATGAACAAGTGAACGAGCACCCTCACCAAACTCTCTAAACTTCTGAGAAGGACTTAAAGCTGGCAGTAAATCTGAATTAAGTACTTAAGTTTGCTTCCAAGGAAATCAGCCCTGCCAGCTCCTTCGTCTTTCCTTGTCATATTTGCAGTTGCTCTCTGTGTGGACAACTTTGGAATCACACTCTTACAGCAACCAGAAGACTGGATCTAAGGCTTGGAAAAGAGATCAAAGGATGATAGCTATCTGCCAAACCCAACCACTTACACCTTTCTCAAGGGAGTGAGAAGGACCAGTGCTGCCAATGAGTGGCTTCCCCCAAAGTCCCCCAGAGCTGGCTTGCAGCCTGCACCCCATTGTACATGTGAGGGACCCATTGTCCCTCTACCAGTCAAGAATTTTTGTAGCTACCACCCAGCTAGCCAAAAGAAAAGTACAAATAACACTGACCAGAGCAGAGAGACCTCTGTCCACTTTGACATGCATTCTGAGCAGACTTGCATTCTCTCCCGTCTCTGGTGAGAGTCAATATATCCTCATTCCACTCCAGCATAAGCATTTCCCACCCTTATAAGAGGCCAGCATTGGAGAAAAGGTAAATGGAAAGTCAGTCCAGAGAGGCAAGGTTGAAGAGGAGCCTCCCCAGAGATGACCTAGAACTATCCATATAAGGAGTAGGTGGCTAACAGCTCCTGCGGTTCTGCGTTTTGCTGATCTTAGGACACGGAGACATCCTCAGACACATTCCGTAGTTCGCAATGAACACTTCCACCTCCATCTTTGGCTGACCCTGAGGAGCAGCAAAACCATCAGAGGAGCAACTGAAAGATGCCCAGTGTGCTTTCATCTCTAAAATAGCATTGTTCCTAGCAACATTTGGACCCTATAAACTGATTTCAGGGGCAAAAAGCACTTTCTGGTTGTCAATAGGGTGTCATTCGTCACTGTCCAGTTATTCGGGGACTGATTCCATCAGTAAATATTTGCTGGAGTTTTGCTTATTGAAGGCATTGTTCTGAAAACTGCAGGGAGACAAAGAAAAGTCAAATTGTACTTAAGTATCTGTCACTTCACTCTTTTCCCAGAGTCCAACTTGCCTCAGTAGAAGAAAACAGAGACAATTGATTGGCACATTAAAATGATTTCGCTTCCTTCCTGCAGGATCCACTGATAATGAACTTCAGTCCCTGGCCATTCTTTAATGTTGTTATGTCCTAAAGCTAACACATTCCCACATAGCGAAGCTCTGTTCCACAGGTTTATTTTCTTCCAAGGCTGTAGAGGCATTTGTTCTACATTGTTGAGAAGTCACTGCCTGGCTGTTTCCAAATTGTCATGTTTTCTTTAATACGTTTTCAAATGTTCTAGAATATAAAAAGCTTGATGGTTGGGGGAGGCTTTGTTTTGTTTTTTTCTTTTTTTGTTTTTTTTTTTTTTTTTGAAGTACACTTTAAAAAATATTCTGGTTAGTTTGTGAATAATCTCAGTTTCATAAGATTAAATTAAAATAAATGAAATTCCCTGCAAAGCACTTTTGTGCAGAAATCATGAACTTCAGAAAGAACAGGGTATGAACGATGAGGACCTTGTACTGGGTTGTTGGGTTTTTTTTTTTTTTTTCCTTGTATTTTGTTTTGTTTCCTTCTGATGTATTATGAAAGTAAACTGGAAAAAAAAATCTTCAAGCTAAACTCTAACAAAAATCTGTCTTGGAGGATGGTGCTAAAGTGCTCTAGAGCTGATGAGGAGAGGAGGAAAAGAGGAAGGTGAATTTAACTTGTTCCACACCAATAACATGTAAACAAATTATTTTTTAGAATGTGACTTTTCTCATCCTCTTGGAAGAGGTAGTCAGGAGCTGGGACATCCGACCTTTTGAAAGAGTCCATAAGTGGTGTGCTGGTAAAGATTTAACCACCAGGTTGGAGTAGCACCTGCATAGTCCCATGTTCCAGTTTCCATGGCCATGACCAGTTTCATACCACACACAATGTGATGACCCCAAAGGCTCTCACCAGCCCAGGCAGCCAGCATATCATCGGATGGAGTGCAGTGCTTCAGAGTCAGACTCTGGAGGCACTGCGGGGGCTCACCACCCCACCTCCACTTTTTATTAGTCATGGCATCTCCAGGAGAATCACTGTTTCTGGGCTTCAGATTTCTACCTGAATAATGGATCTGTATTAGCATCATTACAAAGAATAAATGAGATGATACATGCAAAATACTTAAAAACAGCACATGGTTAATAACTATTTGGAATGCCACCACTTCTGTCATTATCATTTCTGAAACCTAGATGGAAGAATGACTATGCCTTCTCTTATTTAAAAAAGACAGAATACATATTACAAAAATAATTTATTTTTGCAGCAACATAAATAGCACTTCACTCTTACCTAAGTAGTCATCCTTCCATAGTGCGTCTGGTTCTCTATAATTAGTATTTAAAGCTCACCCACTCAAAGAGTTATAGTTTCATTGAAATTTTTAAGTGACAGGATATGGGCAGGAATTCTGATTTCTCTCTGTTGTCTCTTCTTGGGAAGAAGCTCATCCAGCATTCACTGGGCACCTAACAAGGTCAAACCTGAGCCTGGAGGGAGGTACATGAGGACCAAGAAGGGACACAAAGCTTCCCTGAAGTTAGCCATTGGAAAATACAGTAATAATTAGATTCCTAGGCTTTGTGCAAATTCCACCTCAGCTCTTTTACTGACATAAAAACCATTGCTCAATTGGCCCACTGATAGAGCGTTGCTCATTCTATGCTGTTTCCTCTTTCCTTCAAGACTTCAGATCTCGTGGAGGTTCCTGAAGAAACTGATGGGCCAGGAGATGGGTATGACCTAAGGAAACGCAGCAACAGCGGTGAGTGAGAGAATTGTCCTGGCACAAATGTGAATGCATTAGTCAGGGTTTAGGTAAAGTCAATTTCCAGCCCCCTCCCTTTCTGTGCTAGCTTTAGCAGCTGTTTCGCTGCTGTGATCTAAATGATCTGACCAGCAGAATTGTAGAGGAGGAAAGGTTTATTTGAGGGCTCATGGTTTAAGAGATCTTAGTCCATAGAAGGCTGGCTTCACTCCTTGGGGCTCGAGGTGAGGCAGAACATCATGGCAGAAGAGTGTGGCAGAGGGAAGCAGCTGGCATCATCAGGAAGCAGAGACTCCACTCTCCAGATACCAAATATATACCCCATAGCCACACCCCAATTCCCACCTCCTCCAGCCACACCCTACCACAATTAATCCCATTAGGGATTAATTCACCGATTGAGCTGAGACTCTTACAACCCAATCATTTCTCCTCTGAACCTTCCTATATTGTCTCACATGTGAGCTTTTGGGGGATACTTCACATCCAAGCCATAACACTCTAGAATCCAATCTGGAAAATCGAATTTCAATATTCTGGAAGGAAACTAGGCATAGTTTCCGGTCAATTGCAATCACTTGATTCTTACATCTCCTCGAGTTCTACCTTATGACTTAGCCATAGTGAGGCTCAGGAGTCACTTCCAGACCTTTCTATGAATGTGTTATTTCCTTCCCTGTCATAGCTTCTATTAGAAAACCATGCTACAGAGCTTTGTGCTACATCCAAAGTACCTGAAACAGGTGAGGGGGTGGTGTCAGCAAGGGGAGCTTGGTCCTCACCCTCAGCTCCCTCCCTAACAGAGACAACTAAAACCAAAAAAACTGGTATAATCCAAACATTCTTAGTTAATATTATATAATCCTCTAATAGCTTAAGCCCTTGATACAGTAATTTCTAAAACATTAACTAAATGCCACATGCATAGTATTGTTCATTAATATCAAGAAAGAACCACCTCTTGAACAGATTAAAGACACACAACCAAGCCCTTACAGATACATTCTCTCCAAGTCATTTTTGACATCCACCATCATTTAAACTTCACTCAGTTATCAAAAAAAAAAAAAAAATGTTTATGAAGCATTTACAATCACCAGCAAAAATATAGCAATCATAAAACCTGTCCTCAGGTTGCTCACAATCTAGCCAGGCCGCAGGTCCTGGCCTGTGTTGAGCTGGGAGCATTCCTGTGGCAGATGTGAGCTCCTCCAGGCTCCAGTCCCTGCCTGCCAAGCATGGAGCTGTGCTGCCTTGGGTAGATGTTCCACTTGACTAGTCACCCTCCTGCAGGCAGAAGTGTTGCAATCAATACTGCCTTGCTGCTTTGGCAGCAGCATCTTATGAAATATCACTTCCACTGCCTAGCTCTGGGAATTCATTTATGTCTCTTCTCTAGTTAGGACTGTGTCTGTGTGGGTCCCATAAAGCACCATGTGTCTAGCTACCCCTGTGACTCTCCTTCCTAAATAAGCATCAGCACTCACCATGGCCCCCCTTGCCAAGCCCACACACATCTGCTAAAGCTCACTGCGAGGGTAAGGATTCTTTAGCATCACACAGGGAAAACAGTACTTTAGATGGATGCAAACATTGGTTGAGCACTTAGCGGTGCCATTAGAGAGACACATTAGAGGGTGTCGGCTGCCAGGGGAGCCTCACAGCAGGCAGTAATACTGAAGGATCCACCTAGACCGAGTCCATCTGACGTTGCAGCAATATAATTTGGTTAGAAACCTCAGCATTCAGTATCTGAGCAACTGAACTCACCAGAGGCTGCTATATAAACCAGACTTGCGTGTTCATGCTTCAAGTCTGGCCAGCCACTCAGTCCAAGTGCCTTCATATTTCCTCTGATGGTGGGAAGACACCAACACCACTGATGGCATCCTCCCCACCAACTGGACATTAGGTCCTTGGTGCATCCCTGCTCTGGAGGCAGACATTGCACTTTACTTACTGATTGTGTGACCTTGAAGTAGTGAGCTAGCCTCTCTCCTCCTCAATCACCCCTCCTCTGACATGAAAATAATAGTAACACCAAGTCCATAGGGTCACTGTGATCTTTGAATGAATTAACAAATGTAAATACCATCTGTACAGTGAAGATACCAAATTTCATCTTTAACATTAGACTTCTTTGCTGCCTCCGGATGCTGATAGCCTACTCAACATGGCCTTCTGGATGTGGAATGGCATCTTAAAGCTAAAGCACGCAAACTTGACTCTTGATGCTCTCTCCCAGCCACCCAAATGTCCCACAACTGTCTCTGCTCAGTAAATGTGAACTCCAGCAAACTGTCCATTGGGCCAGAGTCTTTGGTATTAGCCCTGGCTTCCATTTCCTCCCACACCTCATATCCAGTCTGTCAGGAATCTTCTCTGTGGCTTCTCAGACTCATACCCAGCAAATGCCCATCATTTAAGTCTGCCTCAGCTATCCAGGTCTGGCTCTATCTATGTCACTGCTTACCCATTCACCTAGTAGTTAAGTCCAGTACTTACCCTGAGGATTTTTCTCTAAAGGTGGTCTTAAAAAGATTTTATGGTATGAAGAGCTACACTTAGGAATCATCAATATGAAGCATAGTTGCTATTGACAAAGTCATCATGAGTTCATCAAGGGTCAGAGATGCAGCATAGAGAAAGTATGGCTCCTGGGCCAGCAAACAGGGTACCACTTAGAAGCCTGTTAGAAATGCAGATCTACAGGTCATCTGGACCTGCTGAATCAGAATTTGCATATGGATCTGTGGTTCATACAGTCATTAAAGTTTGAGAAATAGGATTCGAGTTCTTTTAATCTGACTCCCTCCCCTCCAATATCACTCACACACACACACACACACACACACACACACACACACACACCACATACCATACAGACAAGAAAACTAAGCTTCAGAGTAACACTCAAAAACACAAAGTTGATTGTTTTCCATCTCTTCTATGTGAAGGGGCAATTTCATAGCCTTATTCAAAGAGATCAGTTGAAAGAATTTAGCAAGCTACAAAGTTTTTAAAAGCTTTGGAGACCTATTAACAATTCCTTTGATCAGCAATAGCTTTCTTTACAATGTGCCCTTGGAAGCTAGGGGAATTAATTATGCAGCAGTTTGCTTCAAAATATTTTCCTTTGACTGATTTTAATCCCCTATCAATGCAGTCTGAGAAACAACTGGAGAACACCCCCCACTCATGTAGTCCAGTTTCCTCAGGGTCCCATAAGTCATGGCAAGAGGGACTGGCTTTCCAGAAATGGCATCTGGGATGCCAGTGGCAAATGGTTCTGCATCACATATTTCATTTATGTCCTAAAAAAAAAAAAAAAAAGCACTTCACCCAAGTGTTATTTCTTCCAGATCTCTGAAGCCACCTTAGAAACAGATGTAATTCATCCTAACTTCCTTACATCTAAGAGTGCAATCTCTATTTTCCTCTCTTAAAAAATTATCTTGGGAAGGACTGAGTGTTTCCAGTGATTGTTTTTAACACAATTCCTGCATGCATCATAGATATAGAGTGGAAATTTTGTTGGTCTTCACCTTTGGCTTAACCATTAGAAACTTCACTCATAATAAAGTAATAAGCAAAAAAAGAAATATCTGGGCTGCAGGTCTCAGCTGGAAATGTCAAATAATAATGTTACTGACTGCCTTCGATAATTGCATTTCAGTATGACTGTATGTGATCATAGTTTTCCTGGAAGAGAAACAGAGAGAGCAGGATATAAGCAATACAAATTCCTAGAAATTTTCTTCAAAAAGAACTGGGTTAATCACATCCATTTGAGGATATTACAAAACCCAATATTACCTCACTTTGACTTAAGCAAAGAAGTTTTGCCCAGAAAGAAAAAAGGCAAGCTCAGAAGGGGAAATTTATTCTCATTTTTAGCATTCACAGGATCTATATTTCAAATTTAAAGTTGTCGCCCTTCTCCCCTAAAATGATATTTTAACTACTCAGTTGACAGATGCCCCTGGTTCTTATCCTTCTCCAGTGCACAATTCCTAAATTGCAGTTGTAAATATTTATGGTGTATTTTTTCAACACACACTTAGTATCCAGACCAGGTAATGATCTCTTTAAAAGCATAGAAGATTCTCTTTTCAGCAATATGGAGGGTTGGATACTCAGATAATTTTTCCCAGTTTAGCACTCCTAGGAAAAAAATTTTTTAAAGAAATTTCTTGTTAATGCACTGGCAGAACTGACAGCAAAATAAGAATTCCTTAGAGTCTAGAAGTGATGAGAAAACATGAATCCAGATGAACTCAGAGACAGAAGCAGGCGAAGGCCAATGTTTCCTCTGCACACACCTGGAGCCTTCAGTGTGGATAATAATGGACCCCCATAGAACAATGAGGAAGAAACCTGAGTAGTGTGCAGGGTACCAGGATGGAAGAGAAGTCCTTGGGGAAAATGCTGACACAAAGAGAATACCTTCCAGAGGAATGTGTGCATCAGTCTGAGCTCAGGTGGAGTAGAAGAAAAAGGGCAGGGAGTAGAGGAGAGAGACATAAAAAAGGAGGAAGGAGGATGGGAGGGAGAAAGGAAGGAAAAAGGGAAAAAAGAAGAAGAAGTGAGAAAGAGAAGAAGGAAGGAAGGAAGCAAAGAACAAGTCTTCCTACTTGGGTTTTAGGGTCTGAATCTATACTTCCTACATATGCAAAGTAAAACAATATGAAATTCTTTTTTAATTTACTTAAAGTGCCAAATGTAGTCATTTTTCCATGTATTTAGCAGAGGCAAATGTAAGCTCTCTCTGGAGGAAAAAAAAATTTAAACCCAGACTTCAAAAACTTCCCACAGGGGGAAGAAAAGATAATGGAATGAGACAAAAATCATTACCCTATGTACATGTGTGAATACACAAATGATGCGACTCTATATTGTGTTCAGAGAAATGAAAAGTTATACCCCATTTGTGTACAATGAACCAAAAAAATAAAAATTTAAAAATAAACTTCCCACAGTAAACTTACAAAAATAATATCCAATAATAGAATTACACGAATTTTGGTACATCCAAGCAAAAGACTTTTCCTAATGATATACTCTTAACATGGATACCAAATGAGAGGGAGATCTAAATTAACACTGAGGCCATTATATTTATGGTATATATATATACATATATTATTAGGAAAATTAACATCCTTTTTTATAATTAATTTTTTATTCTAATCAGTTATACATGACAATAGAATGCATTTATACATTTTGATAGATCATACATAAATGGTGTGTAATTTCTCATTTTTCTGATTGTACATATTGCAGGATCATGCAGTCATACATGTATATGCGGTAGTAATGTCTGTTTCACTCTACTGTCATTCCTTCCCCCACGCCCCTTCTCCTCCCTTCACTCCCCTCTACCTAATATAAAGTAACTCTATTCTCCCCTATGTGCCCTCCCTTATTGTGAATTAGCATCTGCATATCAGAGGAAACATTCAGCCTTTGGTTTTTTGGGTTTGGCTTATTTCACTTAGCATGATATTCTCTAACTCCATCCAATTACATTCTTATTAGCCAGAATTTTAATGTCTCACTCATTGGCAAGCCAGATAGACAAAAAGACTCTGAATGGATGGAGAGATTTGATGACACATGTGATAAGCCTCATCTAAGGGACTTCAAAAGGACACTCTATCTAATGAATGCAGGAGTCACGTCCTTTTTAAGAACACAGGGGACAGTAATAAAAACACATCACCTGCTAGGCCACAAAACAAGTCTCACAAATTTCAAGTCATTAACATTATATAGAGCACATCTTTTTATCTACAAGACAAACAAGATTAAATCAATACTCAAAGAGATAACCAGGAAAACCAGTCATATTGATAAGTTAAAACACACTTTTTAGAAGTTCATGTGTCCAAAGGAATTCATGAGGAAAACTAGAATGTATTTAAAATTAAGGAATAACCCAAACACTATGCATCATAATTTGTGGGATAGTATAAAGTTGTGACTAAAGTCCTTTACTTTAAAATAATTTTACTAAAAAATAAAGTCTCAAGAATAATACTTAAGAAGTTAGAAAATGAAATAGAATAAACCCAAAGAAGGCAGAATAAAGAAAGGAAATTATTAAACTGCAAACAAACATCAATGAATCCTGAATGATTTTTTAAATAATAAAACCTACTGTGTGGGGCTGGGGATGTCGCTCAGTGGTGGAGAACTTTCCTAGCCCACGTGAGGCCCTGGGTTCCATCCCTGACACCATATAAAAATATATAAATAAAATGAAGGCTTCGTGTCCATCTACAACTAAAAATAATTTTTTTTTAAATCTACCATCTATAGCAATTTTAAGGTAACAGATGAAACAAAGCAACGACGAAAAGGGAGAACATAACAGATGAAAAAAGAAAATCAGAGACTGTCTTCATCAAAATCATACCAATAAAATTCAAAACGTTTCCTAGGGGCTGACCTCAAGAAAGATACCAATGACCGAAGGCTGCTTCGAGAAGGAGTCAAAATAGAAAATGTGTTTCTAATCCTTATAGAAGCAGAATCAATATTTAAAATTTTGTACAATAAAAACACCAGGCCCATGGACAGGAGTGTTGACTGGGGCGTCTTCACCTAACCAAACTATCTTCACCTGTGCCGAGAGCTATAGTCTGGGCACTGGCTACACAGAGGAATTTGTGTGGAAGCAGGATGTAACAGATACACCTTAAAGACATCTTCAAGTCCTAAAAAAGGTCTTACATGCTTGCAATTCCATCTCTATGACTTTATCCTAAGAAAGTAACTATCAGAGATGAAGAAACAAAGATGTGGCCTGGGACCTTGTTTAGTGACTTAAGTATTACAAAAATAATATCCAATAATAGAATTACACGAATTTTGGTACATCCAAGCAAAAGACTTTTCCTAATGATATACTCTTAACATGGATACCAAATGAGAGGGAAATCTAAATTAACACCGAGGCCATTATATCCATGGTATATATATATTTTTTTAATTGTATTTGTTTTAATTAGTTGTACATGACAGTAGAATGTATGTATACATTTTGATAGATCATACATACATAGAGTGTACCCTCATTTTTCTGATTATACATATTGTAGGATCAAAAATATTTATACATGTATGCATGCATAAATATAAACCTGAAAAGCTGCACACCAAGTGTGAACTGGTTTACCTATGAAGAGTGGGACTAAGTGAAATAGTCTTTTTTACTATGTATTTTTTTTGTATAATAAAATGGGCTTAAGTTAAAAGAAAAAAAAAAAAAAAAAAAAAACCAGCCCAGCTAACTTCAGAAGTAAATTCTCCAAACACTTAAGGAATACACAATTTCCAGATTACATAAGCTCTTTCAGAGGACCAAAAAGCAGCAAGGAGAAAGGGCAGCAGCATTCTCTAACTTGGTTTATGAGGCTATTACAATACCGACTTCAAAACTAAACAAGGGTGGAGAAAGGAAAATCACTGGCCAGTTTCCCTCCTGAATATAGATGCAAGAAATCTAAAGCAAAAATCCTAGTAAGCTTAATCCAGTAAAGTTTTTTTTAAAGGGTTTTGCATAATAACAAAGTTGGATTTATTCAAAGGACCCAAATGTGGGTCAATGTCAGATAATTCAACGTCAGATAGTATAACTTGCTGCATTACCCCGTTTAAAAAGAAAAGCAAAATAATCATTGCAGAAAACAGTGGTGGCATGGGCTTCTTGGGCCTAGAAAGTGAAAGAGGAAAACAGAATAAGGAAAAGGAAAAAAAGCCCTTTGGGGATGAAGCCAAAGCTAAAGATTCATTTTGTTTCTGTAACATTAGAAAACATACCTGCATCGTGGACATTGTTCTCTGAATACTCGTCATGGGTGAAATGAACAACCAAGTCATTTTCCATAGAGGAATTTAGAGCACCAAAAATAAAGGGTATATGAATAATTTTCAGCACAGTTCACAAAAATGGTACAAGTTTGAACCAGAGGGCTAGATGGAGATTTAATTAAAAAAATTTTTTTAAAAATTAAAATAACTTGAAATTATAATACTGCAAAATTAATGAACATCATATATGCGCACAATTAGCTCACCGTTTTAGCCCCAGACCAGAATTTTCTAGGAGGATTTTCTTTGCATGTTTCTATATAAATATCTAATATTATTTTAGAAGAATATAGTTTTATATGTATAGAATCAAGTATTTGCACCCAGATTTCAGGTGATCACAGAATTCCAGAAAAAGGTATTGCTGGACTCAGCTCCTTTTTCAACTTTTTAAACTCCAAGCTGAGTGACCTAGTACTGAGGCAGTCAGGGTCCCTGGAATTGGGCTGATCTTCCAGGTACCCACAAACCACAGATCTACCAATGACTGCATATGGGCTTCCTAGGCAGACTGGAATTGCATCCATAAACTCTGGAACTATAAACTGAGCAGAATAGATATTTAATCAACTTCAGGACTTTTACAGGGGCTCTTGTTCTGACGCGCGTTTTCCACCTCACTGTTGTTGGGTTTATTTTAAGAACAGTAGAAATTGTCAACGCACTAATGAAATGGGTTTTAGAACTTTCCATGGTGTGCTTTCCTCTTTCTGCTGATATTTACTTTATAATCTGAAGGAAAATAAAGGGAAGAATAAAGCAGTGATGTGTTATTTTAAACATCATGTCATCCAAGTGGTAGACTTAGCCTACACAATTCTACTATATAAACTTAGAAACATTTGCCACATTTTCGCTTAAGGAAGACACATCTGGCCACAATGTTGGTCTCTGGGGTAGATCTAGCTGATCAAACTAGCTAAGGCAGAAGCCCCTGCCTACATCAGGAATCTCCCATAGCTCTGGATGTGGACAGTGGGAACACCTGCCTGTTTTGAGAAGGCATCATCTCTATCAAAGTACTACATGGTAACTACTTAAATGTAAAAGAAGAGCATTATACATCCCAAGAATACACTAAAGAAAAACCAAAGAATTGTCCCATGTGTTGAAAGTAAGAGATCAAGGAAACAATTTGAAGTTTAAAACTAAAATTTCATCTTCCCTAAACAGACATTATTACCTCATGTACATATATGACTGCATGACTGATGTGATCCTATATTGTGTATAATCAGAAAAATAAGAGATTACACTCCAATTTATGTATGAGCTATCAAAATGTATAAATGCATTCTACTGTCACTAATTAGAACAAGTAAAAAATTTCAAAAAAATAAACAGGAAAAAAACAACTAAAACTTTAATTTGTAAAATAGAATATACATGTCATTAAGGAGCTAGAATAGGGATTTAGTATAAAGATTCTAATATTTAGAAAAGTAGTTAAAATGCAAATAAATTCAACTCTACCTCACCCACCATCCCATTAGGGAGTGATTTGATACATTCAACAAAGTCGAAAGGCATAGTCTTTGCTCCTGAGAAGAACACTACCAAACAGAACCAAGTTTCTTGAAAACTCAGTTGCTCAGCGATGCAAGGAAAAGTGCCAGCCAGGTGTGCACAGAGGTTGTGGGAGTGCAGCAAAGGTGCTGCTGAACGCTGTGTGGGGAGGCAGGGGGTGTCTCATGGAAGAGGACATGAAAGCTGGGTCACTGAGGAGGAAGAAAAGGCAATGAGTAGTGAGACAGAAGCTATGGTGCATGGAATAAAGAAAGCAATATCCATGGTTCCCAAATATGGCAACTGGATTCATAAAGCACCCGCTTTCTCTTGTCTCCTTCAGTGTTTACGTATCCAGAAAATGGCACTGACGATTTCAAAGACCAAGCAAAGAACATAAACCACCAGGTATTTATGGAAGGCACAAAAGACAGATCAGATAAGAGCACTTATATCAAACTGCAGGTCACCACCCAAGTGGATCATGGAATCCATTTAGTGAGTCCCAGGCTAGCATCTTTAAAGTATGAAATAGAACAATGTAGCATAATGTGCCATAGAATAATAATGTGGATTAAACAGAAATATCACAGTAAGAGGAAAAAAGGATAAATGTGCAGTGTCTTTTGTTTCTGTCACATATGTTGGCATATAGTACATGATGTATAAATTATAGAATTGTGACTATATAGTATATAAATATTTTTTATATTTTATATGCTCATTCATTTACATGCATATAATTATAATAAAGTAGAATAATATTATATAAGGAAACTGAGCTTTAAATAGCAAACTAAAATAGACTAAAAAGGGAATATATAGTTGTTTGAAACTTTCATCTATTATATACATGTATAGTACATACTTATTATATATTCAAATGTGGTATGTAGTTATGTAAAATAATATATTGTTTAATATTAATTTGTGTACTATAAAATATAAATGTCTCTATAGTGTCAAAATTTGGTTAGTAATAATAGCCAATATGTATGTGGCACATACAAGTCTCTTATCGTCCAAAAGTTGGGGACTCTAGGAAAATCTACCTAACAACCCTGTGAAGGTTAGTTGTGCTAATGCATGTCCCATTATGTCTGGCACACAGTAAACTATCAAAAATGGTACGTTTATGAGCATTATTGCAAGATTTCATCATCAGTAGATGGTGGTATATGATGTAAACCGAATCAAAATCTATACTTTTTCCTCAGCATCAATGAACTCATAGCCAGATGAACCTAATGCCCTTTGATACACTAGATACTAGCTCTCAACTAACTGAATGCCTGTTTTAGGAAGTGAGAATTGTTTATTACTGTTCACAGTTCCCTCTTTCGTTAGAAAGACTATTCCCATTCCTGGGACCAACCCTCTGACACTTTTCATGAACAACTCTATCAAAGAAGACAATCGTACAACTATATAAAGGAAAACTGTAGTCTTTCTGACAATGAGTTCCAAATAATTGTCTTCAAACTTTTTTATAAAATCTTCCTCAGTTAAAAGTTTTTGAATAAATCTAAGATTGAGAGAAAAATCATTAATAATGGCTACATGTTTTAACATCTAAGATCCATACACTGAAATTACATTGTAAGAACATCTCCATGTCCTGCTTTCTTTCTCTCCTCTCTTGAATTCTTCCTCCTTCCTTCTCTTGCTTTTCTTTCTTTTCTCTTTCAGGGACCTCCTTCCAAAGACCCATTGCAGATGAACACCTACGTTGCCTTGTACAAATTTGTACCACAGGAAAATGAAGACTTGGAAATGAGGTAAAAACATTTTTTTTTTAAAGAAAGAAATCTTTAAAGTCAATGTTTTTCCCTGTGGAAAAAAATAATTCCATCTGTGCTTTGGTGCAGTGATTCTTAAATGTTAGCCTGTATCCAATGATCTACAGGGCTGTGACACATGGATGCTAGGTCCCATTCCCACAAGTTCTGACTCAGCAGGCCTAGGGTGGAGCTGGAGAATTTGCATTGCTAGCTAGTCTGCAGGTGGTGCTGATGCTACTGGTCCAGGGACCAGACTTTGAGAAGCACTGTTTTAGCATGTGGTCAACAGAACCACTAATGAGAGTTTTCAGGAAAGTTAAGCATTAAAAGCATTTGACATCCAGTGAAGTCTAATAGCAAATCAAAACAAATGCATTTAATCCACAAATTAATATTGATGGAAGAATCAAATTGAAAGCTATTAGTCAACTGGGACCCTTACACTTCATGGTCATTGAAACCCTTGGGAGGAAAAGGTGAGTATTGAACCTTTCTCCCCACCAAAGCTTGAGGTTCCTGGTGTTTCAGAGGCAGTCTAGCTAAAGTCAGTAGCAGGTCTTACATCCTACTTGTAATGTGACCTTAAACGATTTACAAACATTTTATTACCTTGATTTCTTTATTTATAAAAAATTAACAATGGCCTCATCCAATTTAGGGATTTGTGAGGCTGAAATAAATAAAGCACATACCATTTTGCCTAATCATGATAAACACCCAGGAGTTACTGCAATTTTTATAATGTGGCATTTTCACTGGCCTATCTCAAGGAAAAGGCATGGATCCTTTCTTCCAATCATGGCCCTAAACCATGAGTCATCTCAGGAGAAGGCTTCTGTGTTCTCCCACCCTACAGCAGGATAGAAGAGGCTGCTTTTCCAGTCAAGTGAGCCCCTAAAGATTCATTCTTCCCTCTTCTCAAAAAAGGGAAAAAAGAAGAAAAGAAAGATCAATTAGTACTTAAAAACTATCCAATTGCCAGAGTTCTGGGGAACACCCTCATTTGGAGGTGGACTTTGCTTGTCCAAATGCCATGCAGACCAGGTTAACACTTACCCATCACTTCCTTGAGATGGCCACGGGAGACCTGGCCTCTCTCCCCTGAGCTAGCTGGCTTTCCACCCCTTCAAGCCTGTCTCCTATGTCTCCTGCCCATCTCCCACTTTCCCCAAAGCCCCTGTAAAGTTAGAAGAGATTCACTGAAGGACAGCAATTAGACCCCGCTTTCTAGGTCCCCTATGCCATCAAGGTCAACCTCTGCAGCTCGGCTGCCCTCATGGTGGTACGGCAACCAGTGAGACTCAATCGCTGATTGGTTTACCCTGCCTCAGTCTGGCAACTTCCCCTGGCTCACACCTCAGGGTCAACTTTGTTTCAGTAATAGATTGAAGTCGGCTTCCAAGTGGTCCTCCAGCCTTTCCAGAACAGAGTACAGGGCCTGAATACTGACTCCTTAGTTTTGTTCAGACTATTAAGTTCTTATGCATTTCTCCATCATTGGGTAAAATTGCCATGTTGAGTTCTGTGGCTGGAGTTGTAAACACTACCCCACCAGTTCTAACATCATCAGGGCAGGAGGAGAAGATGGCATGTATCAAGTGCACCCTATTCATCAGAGAAATGACAAGACCATGATTTGGAGGGAGCCCCCTAGGCATCTCCTGAGGTGATGGTTCAGCCAATGGTCCACCATTAACCACCTGCAGATGGAGACTAGAGTGACATATTATTGCTTTGCAATAAGTAGAACATCTTGAGATTGTCATTTGAGTGTCTAAAATTTAACAACTCCCTGTTGTACAGGTCCCACTGTTGTATAATAGAAAAGTACTCTGAAGTCATCAGATTTGAAAAAGCAATTCCAGAGAAATACAGAAGGTTACTGGGGATACCAAGGAATGTCTGGCTTCCTAGCGGTGGTCATAACTTTGTGTGCTTATTTTAGTTGGTTGCAGGCTGTTAAAAGTCAAGTTGTCTGGTCACGACTCAAACGTTTACAGTCTGCTTCGAGGCAAACAGGACTATTCATTCCCAGGAGTGAAATGTCTGCATTACATGCACTGCAAGATTGGAGTGATAAATCACACTTTATTTATTTATTTATTTATTTTTGCCTCGAGATTATAGGTTCCCATTTTAAAAGCCAGGAACTTGATTTAGAATGTGTAAGGCAATGCTTTGGGGATTTGGTATAATTCCTTGAATGAACTGGGGCTTTGTGAATTATCTTTTTCTCCTCCAACCATATGGGGGAAAAAAATCCTTTCAATAAAATACTATTCTTATCCACCTGCACTCTGATCTGGGGAAGCATGCTGGGTATGGTCCTCAGGAAAAAGAACAAAGGAGATGAGAGTTCAGGGGATGATAGGAGTGTGAACCAAAGGGCAAAAAAGGCCCCAATGCCAAAGCCAACCAGCATAAACCACTCATTATAAATCTCCCAATAATAAGGAAAGTTCTTTCTACCAAAGGCTAAGGGTCCAGACCTCTGCACAGACCTCCAGACTCACCTGTCCACCTGCCTACCCAGCAGTGGATGGAGCAGTGCAGCTCTGCCCTCCCTCCTGCAAACCTGCTTCCTAGGGCAAATGATGTCACCATCTGCCCAGGGCACAAGCCAGTCAGGGAGGTGTTCCTATTCCTCATGCTCCACATGTGTTTGATGTGCAATTTCTATTTGTTTCCTGCCTAAAATCTGTTATATCCATCCCCACCTTCATCTCTTGCCTGGATTGTTGTGGAAGACTCTACCTGGTCTGTTCAGGTCATGTTTCCCCCTCTCATTTCTTACGGGTAGAGAGTACTCTAAGGTGACAGTACACTGTTCTGCATGTCATCTAAACTTTGGACACAGTGAATTCAGACCCCTGCCCCTTCTCTTTCTAAAAATAGGGCATATTATCCAACTTCTGAACTCAGTTTTCTCATTGAAAATAAGGATTATCAGGCCTGTCCTTATAGGATGTGTGTGATTCAGATAATCACCTCTGGTACACTGAAAACCTTAAAATGTTCATTCCAACCAGGTCTATTTAATACTCCATAAGTAGATGCTTTCTTTTCAGAATTAAGAAATTGGGAGGGGGGAGAAAACAGCAGCATGAATTCACTGAATGTTTCAAAGTACAAAAGAGTGGGCATCTCTTTTAGTCAGCTTTTTCACTGCTGTGACTAAAGAACCCAACCAGAACAACTATAAAGGAGGAAAGATTTATTTAGGAGCTCACGGTTTAAGAAATCTTAGTCCATAGAAGGCTGGCTCTATTCCTCAGGGCTCGAGGTGAGACAAAATGTCATGACAGAAGAGTGTGGCCGAGGAAAGCAGCTCACATGATGATCAAGAAGCAGAGAGAGAGACTCCACTGTTCATACACAACATACTAACCCCTTAGCCACACCCCCAATGAACCACTTCCTCCAACCACACTCCACCTGCCTCCTGTTACTGCTTAGTCAATCCCATCAGGGATCAATTCGCTGATTAGGTTAAGGCTATAGCCCAATCATTTCCCCCCACAAAACTTCTTGCATTGTCTCACACACTTGGAGCTTTTGGGGGACACCTGACATCCAAACCTTAATAGCGTCACTTGGCCTGGGTTGAAGTCCTAGCCAAGCCACTTGTTCAGCTGCATGACTCCCATGAGTCCTGGTAAAGTTACACGAGCCATCTGAGTCTCTGCTTCCTAACTTGTAAAAGGAGGTTAACAAGGTGACTTACGCCTATGCAGGACACTCTTATATTTGTTCCAAATTCTCCAGAGTCCTCCCATGGCCCCTGCATAAAAACCAGAATATTTTTGGCACTTCAAGACCTCCAGGCTCATCCCTGGTGACTTCTCTGTTTCATTCACACTCTTTTTTTTTTTTTTTTTTTTTTTTTTTTTTCTTCTTCAAAAGGAGCATACCACTAGCTAAGGGACTTTTCTTCCTCAGTCTCCTCCCTTCCTGCATCTTCCTATCCACCCACCATCTCCTCCATCAAACACACACCTACACACTGTGCCCCCTGACCATTATTCATCCACTCGATCACAGCTCAGAATTCACCTCCTTGGTGCATCCCTTCCTGATACACTCAAGCTGGATTAGTTTCCTCTATAACATACTTTCATGACACTCCTTTTTTTTTTTTCATTCAAAGCACTTACCTCAACTTGTATTTTTATGCTTCTGAAATTATTTGGTTAATCCCTATCTCTCCTATAAACTCCATGGGAACAAGTCTGTAATTACTAACCCTTTTAAACCTGGAGCATGGTCTTGAAACCTAGTTGATGCATAATATATCATAAATATTTGATGACCGAATGAGCTTATGGAAGTGATCTGAACTCATGCTGGACAATTAGTAGGCAAATAAAGTCCATGGTAATAGGATGGAAACAATAAATGAAGATGCAAAGCAAGCTAGAAGCTTTAGTTAGGGTCTGTTTCCTGGAGGAGATGGTCTTTGAGCCTAGTGAATATCATTTGTCAAGAAGAAATTGTGAAAGGGGAGACCAAAAATAGCCCACAGTCCATCCGCAAATATCAAAGGGTTGAAAGCAACCAGGAAGATGCCCTGCTAAGCCTTTGCTGAAGCACTCAGAGTTGGAGTGGGAGCTCAGGGAGGTAGAGCTGGTTGCTACCTGCCAATTCTTAGGGCAGTGAATGCCCCTCTTCAAAATACTGAGGTCCCATACTCAGTCTCCAAGTACTGTACAAAAGCAGAGGCTTCCCACAGTCTGCTTTGCTGCAGTTTCAGTGCAAAATAAAAGTCATAAATTCATTTGCTGTGGGTGCAACATTACCCAACCCAACCTTTAGAGCTGACTATGCTGATTTTCCCTTTCCACCATCACAGGCTACAGTAGGAGACAGCAAGGTGGCGAGGCAGGAAAAGGCAATGCCAGATAGGCTAGGTCTGGTTTCCATTCTGAGGCTTAGTATTTGCATTCATTTGAGCAAATCTTAATCTCTTGGAGCTCTGTTTTCTCCTTCCTCGGAAGACTGAGTATTAAACAAGATAATATAAATAAAATCTGGGATTTCATGGCCAGGATGAAGTGAGGTGCACCATATATTTTAGGTAACTTCTCTTTATAATTTGCGTGTTTTCACTATATCTTTATTTCACAGTCTTCTGAATAAACTCATTTACACTGCCCTGAAGACACAGCAGAAGAAACACAGTGAAACACCCTTTCTGGGCTTCCAAAACAACCAGGGAGACTTTATCTAATTGGTCCAGCAATAAGGAAGCTGTGATCTCTGGTACTATCCTCAGAGTAGGTTTTGCAGTTGCTGACGTGACATGCTGTAGGTATGCAGTTTTACCACTGACACCTACCATGTGGTGCCATTGTTCATAGGGTCTCCCAACCATTGTTGATGAATGGAGTCACCCAACTTCTTCTATTGGGGTTTGAAAAGGTAACCTGTAATTAAGGATCTTAGACAATTTATAATACTTATCGTCAAGTTTTTGAAGAGAAGAAATTACACTTTATAAACTGCCACCTCAATTCATGACCAAAGCTCTTTAAAATGCTACTTGAGGGCAAACCGGAGAAGCCTTTTATAATAATCATGACAGTGGGCACTGGCATCTCTGGCATCATGTTCTGCCTCATGAGTTCACATAGACTGAGTCAAATCATTTTTCTGCCCACCTGGGTGTGTAGGTGTGCAATGCACTCACCTATGCACAAACTCTCCCATCCACACTCACCATCACAGTCAGATTCACACAAATTAAGCTGCATGCTCACATGTGTGCCCACATTTACATACTCATGCATATGCAACACATGTTTATTCATACATGCACACACACAAACACATGAGCATCATTAGATGCAGCTTGATAATCTGTGCTTAGCTTTATGATGAAAGTAAACCCTACCTTCAGCACTTGCAGTGTAACTCATCCCAGTATCCTCGCTGTTTTAGGATTCAGAAGTCTGCAAAACAGAATCATAGAGTTATGATTTCTTATTCTCACCAAGGCACCTTTTCTTTCAATCAACAAGAAAACTTTCTATCCCTTTGCCATGTTGATATTTTATGAAAATAATCAGCAGATGTAAATAACTCCAAGTAAATACAAACCCTTAAAGCATCTTAAAGACTCTGAAATAAAGAATTGAGATCAAATAGAAGACTGAAAGGTTAAAATGCATATTTTAGTACCCTATAATGCCTATTCCTAAGAATTCATTTCATCTTTCCACATCTAAGTCATTTTCATTTTTATTAGTTCTTCCCAAACAGATTTATATGATAACATTTTTCATAAGGGGGAAAAGAGACAAGGAAAAAAAGAACTTATTGAGCTGACAGCAGAAATTGCTTCCCCAATATTAGTAAATTCTAAAAAAGGTACAAATTAATTGCCCCTTCAGTGCAAGTCAGAATACCTAAACTGGGGAAGGGGGTTCAAGGAAAAGCATATCTTCTTTTTAACCCCAAATAAGGATGTAGATTCATGAATCTCCAGCCTCTTGGAAGCAGCATCTCATTTTCCATGAACGAGTCAATGAAAAGCAGGCAATCATGGGTCTCATTAACTAATATTTGCAAGAACCTCTGGAGATGTGATAGCCTGAATTCATCTCTTCCTGCTTTTCTCAAAGCACGACTTGAAATTGAGTTGAAAGTGATTTTAACCTTTGTATGACTGTTTCCAGGATTTGTTCTCAAAGAGCTCAAAGGGGTCACAGGGCTGGGGGCAGCCGAGGACAAGAAGTTATAATTCAGTGTGAGGTGTTGTGTGTGTCCAGGATGCTACAACACACCTCAGAGGGTCATTGAAGCAGCCTTAGGAGCTCAGGCAAGGTTTTGCAAGAAGGCCACATCCTCTCTAAGCTTCCAGAAAGAAGAGAGGTCGTGGGTGTCTGTGAAGCCTGGTTATGAGCAGTCAGTTCCTCTTTCCCTTGGGGAAAGGATAAGGAAAAATGGGTTAAACTTCAGAGCAAGGAACTACTTTAAGAGGTACCATACCGGGATCAAATGCAAACCCCATTCCAGAAAACGTTGGTGATATTAATTGCAGGGGCAGAAGTCTTTTAGATGATTGTTTTCTTTCCACTCTTGATGCTAGAAAGACTGACTTAGAATTTGGTAATGCTTAGTGAATGGACACCTGGCTGTTTAGTTCATCTCCCAGTGAGACAATTTATGGAGAACTGAGTCCCAGATCTCACAGGTAAAAGTAGAGGCTCACAGCTAGAGCCCAGGGAGGCCAACTCCACCATCCACTGGTCTCTCTCTGATCCACAATTTCCATCCTATGTCAATTGTGGTAGGTTTCCTCTCTGAAAATGTTGACAATTTTTTGTAAGGAGTTATACCTATTTTTTAATTGACACATAAATTGTATTTGTGGGGTTCATTGTGATACATCAATAAGTGTATACAATGTCATTGATCAGATCAGGGTAATTGGTATATCACTTCAAACATTCATTTCTTTATGTTGAGAATCTTCAAAATCCTTCCTACTAGCTATTTTGAAATATGAAATTAAATGTTGATAATCAAGGTTACTCTACTGTGCTATAGGACACTGGAAGTTATTTCTCCTATCCAGCTGCATACCTGTACCCTTTATCCCTCCTATCTCAATTCTTCTTTGGTCAGTAGATTTAGTCAGTGTATTGATTTATCCCATGTTGGTCACTCACATTACTTTTTACAGTAGGGTTGTTAAGTCTGACCCATAAAACCAGGAATCTTGTGTTCTATAGAGTGTGTTCATAAAATGTCACTTCTGTTAAAGGACAAGTTCTTGAGATAAAACCACGGTTCTCATGCAAATGTAAAATGAACGTGTCAAAATTTTTATTTGACTAATTAATTAAAGAACCAGTAAGATGGCACACCTGTTCAAAGAAGAATTTAGTGCATCACACATCTGCAGGCAGTGAGGAATACAGATGTGAATTTACAAATGGATGCAAAACTAGTCAGCATTCTCAGGATGGATATGAATGAAATAACTGATGAAATCCTACCAGACACAACTCACTTCCATTTCTATGGACAAGAATGATTTTCATTATTATCAGTTTTCTATAGTTCTCATGAGATGTAATATAGTCCAGAGGCATTGAAAGGGGAGAAAATAACCTGAGAGGGTACACTAAACAGGTCACCAGATCAGTAATTTTTCTGCCTCTTGCAAAGTCTTTCACAATTTCTCCCAGTATCCCCCTTGAGTTCTTTTAGTAAATCTGTGAGGTCACCACAGCAAAGACTAAGACAAAACTCTGCTTATAATGGTAAAGTCTCTTGCTACAAACCATAGTACTCTCCTGAAAAATATTATTAAAATCAAGATTCCTGGGCTCTACCTAGACCTACAGAATTAAATCTCACTCGTATGGTTAAATGCTGTCCTGGATTCTGATTGTCTGCCAGATTTGAGAACAACTGTGACTTATCCAAAGATATACAGTGGGTCAGTGGCAGACACAAAACCAGAAGGCAGGTTTTCTGGTTCTCTGTCGATGCTCCGTGCACAGGTCTGTGTTTGATTTTTGACCAGTGACTTACTACATTCTAATGTCCTTCACCTTGCAAGGTTTTCTAAACTCTCCATAAAATAAGAAAGTAAGGGCCCTTGAGACAGAGTAAGACAGAAAAACACCCCGTTGGTGTCTCGTTCCCATTCTCTAAGTACATTACTGCTTGGCAAATGCATCAACTTAATTAAAGCTAAATGTAATTCTAATGCACCAATTTGATTTAAAAATAATCTTCACAGTCACCAGGACATCAAAATGCAATTAAGGCTATTTGAGGAAAGTCTCTGATGCATATTATGTTCTGATGCTGCTCTATGTCAAGAAACGCAGATCTTCCCGAATGTCACTAATGTAGTTAGCAGCCTCCCTCTCACTCAAATGCCTCTCTCAATTAGGTTCTGGAAAGCGTGATCCATGACAGTTCAGGAACATTTACCAAATTCCTTCCAAATGGTCCTTTAGCTAAATACTCTTGCTCGCCTACAGACTTGGGAAAGTGCAAACAGTCTTACAGATAGTAACTTAAGACAAAATCATACTGCAAAGTTCAGAAGTTCCTGATTACCTACTTGCATGCCAAAACCATGAAAGATTCTGGACCAGGATAATGCAAATTGTGAAATGGGTCTGGTGAAAAATTAAGCGGTAGGTCTAAAATTAATGGAGTCATTTGACTGGTTCCTTTTTCTGCTCCTATTAACTTGGTTTTGCCCTGATGCTTTTTCCCATTAGGACATCTGTTTTGGCTGAGCAATGATGCTTGCCATAAGCTTGATTTGGGATTCTTTTTGTCTAATGAATGTGAAAGGGTATGACATAGTAAAGATGGCCCATAATGCCTGCAGAGTAAATTGGACAGTTCTGATGAGTTTTGACAAGGCATGAGTAGTACAAGAGGCAGCTTGATTTAGTGCAGTTAATCATGGATTCAAACCTTGTGTCTAAGCAGTGGATTCTCTCAGAACCTGCTTATTGTATGAAAATGCACTGGTCTTGCCCACTTCATTCAGTGAACCACGGTCCCCCTTCAGGTTATGTTCTTGTCCCCTTCAATCCTGCTAACATCACCATCATAATCAGCCACTTACAAACTGGAATAGTATGACCAGCTCCCAGTCTCTAATATACCCCTTGTGGTCATTACCTAGAATGGAGGGGTAAGGGGACAGGAGTCAACATGAAGACAGGGAGAAGCTTTTCCAAAGCTCTAATTACACAGCAGAGCAGCGTCTGAAGCCACTGAAGTCAAAGATTCTCATTAACCAACTGGCCCTGCCAAAAACTTACTGGAACACTCACTTAAAAGGTAGTGCAGCCTGGCACAGTGGTACATGTCTGCAATCTCAGCTGAATCCAGCTCAAAGCCAACCTCAGCAACATAGCAAGAGCCTATCTCAAAAAAAAATTTTTTTTGGTAAGGGCAATGCTCACTAGATTTTCTAATTCTCAAGTGAAATATTACAAGCTTAGGAAGAAAATAGCATTTTTATTATATTTCATTCACCGTGCCAAAGACTTCCACATATGCTTTCTCATTTAATCCACATAGCAACATTGCAAAGTAAATATAGATCATAACATATTTATTATGCATAACACATAAGTATAAAAATATAATTGAAATAGCTGAGACTCAAACAGACTTGTGTGTTTGGAGATTTTTTTTTTTTGTTTGGGATCAATTCCATACTTGGTTTTATCCTGCTAATATTTGCTTCTCATTCACGGATGAGACCCACTATAAATTAGCAGCTTATGCATCTTTATCCTTTGAGATTATCAAAATCCTGAGGGCCATAATTATGACTTAACAATAATGGACACCATCTGTTGTGGACTGATCTAAATGTGCTGTGCAAAGTATTACTGCATTTAGTCTTCAAAAAAATTTTGATGATATTGCACTCAGAGTTAAGAAAACTGAGGCTTAGAGAATCTTTTCATCTTTGTACTTCCAGTGCACACTCAAGAACTAAAATATCATAAGCACTGAAAAAATATGAACTTGACTGTGCTATAATCTCCTTTGACTAAATAGGCAGAGATGGAAGAGTAGGGAATGACACACTTCCTCTGAATTCCTAAATAGTCAGTACATCCAAAATGTTGCTGAAAGCAGGATCCTTGTCCCCCAGTGCCAATTCAATAAGGAGGACACGGTTTTGAGAAAAAGGAAAAACAAGTTTTATTGCTTTGCTAGCAAAGGAGAAACACAGGGGAATCCTTTCCCAGAGGCTTTGATTCTGCCCATCAGGAGGAACAGGGGGATTCGAAGGAGGTCCTCAAAGGCTACGTTCCAGGTGTGCCCTGACAGGGGGTCCCAGGGCGCCCTGAAGGTGTGTTAACATTCACTTGTCAACTTGGGAGATATTCACTTCCTAGACCCTCTGGCTGACATCTCCTTCCTGTGGAGCACAGATCTCTCAGGGTGATATTGTTCCCTGCCCCCAGGTTATGGAGGGGGAGAGGGCGAAGAGGAAAAGGAAAACAAGTCCCATTTTAAAATGAACCTCAGAGCTATATTCAAAAGGTGAAGTGAACCACTGTTACAAAATCATTTAGAAAGCAAAAAAGGCCCAGGATCTTGCTGCATTGTGCTTCCCAAAGCAGAGCCAGCCTGAGGTCTTGGGTTGGCTTAGACAGAGGAAAAGGCGTTCACTGGAAGCAGTGACCTGCTCAGGAGGGTGTCAGTGTCTCCACTCCTGGAATCTACATGGGGAATGGAGAAAGGCTGAGCGGTGGGGCCTTAGATCAGCTCTAGGAGCTCCCAGTCATACCACCTCTAATGCTCTTCATGACCCCTGCAGAAGGGATCCACACAGGCAGCCAGGCTCTGCCTGCACTGTTCATACCCTCTGTGTACTCTTGACCTGCTGAGTCCCTAAAGTCAGTCTACCTGGTGATGGAAGAGGTGGGTTCCAATGCCCATGTGGGAAATTGGGAAAGGAGAGGGGCAGAGGAACTGCTGAGAATGAGCCCAGAGAGCAGTCATTAGTCTAGCATATGCCTACAAGTGGTCACACACACTCACAATAAACCAGGTCCTCAGTGTGAAGCTGTAAATCTACAGCTAGATTTAGGTGTTTTATTTCTATTCTTGCTAGTCCACGGTGTAAGAACCCAGAAACCACTCCAGGCGCAGGAACTCACGCAAGAGAGTTTATTAAGCAAACAGGCAGAGTAACTCCCTGCAGGGTAAGAGAGAAAATGAGAGGAAAAGAGAGAGAGAGAGAGTGTGTGTGAAATGGAGGAGAGAGCACGAAAATGAATAGGAGAGAGAGAGAAAATGGCAGGGGAGCTATTCTTAAGCAATGGAATTCCACAGGCTAACAGGGGACCAATAATGGAGAAGGTTACTTGCAAGCTGACTGATGAACCAATAGCTAGCTAAGATGTTCACAGACTGACAAGCTAGGTTGTAACTTGGGAGGCAGGGAAATGACAGCAGTGTAAAGGGCGGGGTAGCAACTTTATATTATATTATACATGGTTCCCTCACCATTTCAACATTTCCCTTTGTTAGGGTAACTGGCACAAATATTCACAAGAGACACAGTTCTGAGTTCAAGCAAAGGTGTATTGACAGAGAGAGTATGCCAGGCTGCCCCTCTGCAAGGAGCAGCAGCCTGCAGAAAAAACTTCTAAACTATATAGTCATGTACAATAGAGTAGTTAAAAAATATCTGGTCTGGCCCTGTGACTGTTACTTGACATCTTTGCTGTGGTTTCAGTAGTTAGGGACTCTTTCAGGGTGGGCCTACTGGGAAGGTCATGCCTGGGGGGCAGGTGCTGATTTTCAAAATGGAGTTACTTTGGCCTAAAGACCTAACATCCATAAATTATGGTATTACCAATCTGAACATTTTCCTCTGGGCCTATGACAAATTTTACTAAGCAAGCTAGAGAAAAGGGCCTGTTGTGGTGCTATGATCTGTTTTCACCAAATAGGAAACCAATGCTTTTATTGTTATGAATTGCATTATACTTTGTGTCATGGTACATAATTCTGACTTTGTGTCGTGGTGTATAATTCTGGGTTACAGTGCAAGCAGAGCTTCGGTCTGTTCTTAGAGGGCTCTGATTGAATTAAGCACAGAGGAAAATTTTTAAGTATTTGAAGTCTCATCAGATTAGTCCTAAGAATCTGAAAATAGTGAAATGATAAAATCTAGACAGAAAGGATTAGGAACAGAAAGGATTAGGAACATAAAATCACCTGAAAGAAAGAGAATAAGTGTTAGGCCAGAGAAGGGCTTTCCTCATACCTAGAATGTGATAATGTGAATAAAGGATCTTTCTGCAGAAAGGGGTTCTGTCAGGCACACAAGCATGAAGTGGCTATAGGAAGAGTCTTGCACTGGCCACATCCATCCTCAGAACAACCAGGCAGAGGACAATGGTAAGCATTAGGTAGGCCTCTGCAACCCAGGGATCAGTGGCAGGGCTCTATGAAAAGCTGCTTAGCACAATGTTTTAATTTAGTTCTTTGATGGCACAACACAGCACACCAGCACCATGGCAGAAGAGAACTAACTTACGGGATTAAGAGGGAAGGGCTGCCAAGAAGAGTCACACAGGGTTTGTGCCTGGGAATCAGGCAAACAGTGGGCAGGAGCTGCAGGGGCAGCTTATGGATGGCAAGCCACGGGGTTTGCTTGGGCTCCCTGTGGACTGACTAATTTGAATAATTTACAGGCTCAAGAGCATAGGCCTTTCCCTCATTGTCTGGCCTGACCCCAGTGTGGGTGGTTAAAGCTGGTGCACAATGAACCAGAGTGGGAGAGCCTTGGGAAGGAAACCAGCTGAGGGTACAGATTAATCAGCAGCTTAAGAAGGGGACCAGCCTGTAGGACCTCAAAACTGACCAACACATTAAAAACAAAACCGTTATTACAGAGTGGTTTTATCTTGCATGCATATCCAGATATGCAACACCAGGAGCCCACGGTGGAAAGAATTCTGAGTGCAGCTAGTGGGAAAGAATGCTGAGATTGTTAGGTGGTTCCTGGATGGGCATGGTGGGTACAAATCCCACAGTCACAGGTTTGCTGATTCACATGTTGAACAGTTGTTGCCCCAGAGCAAGATCCTCCTTGCAGTGAAAAGAGGCATTAACTATCTCTTCCAGAGGCTTAGACTATTTGACTAATCTCAGTAGGAGTCCACTTCTATTCTTTATGGTTATCTCCTATTTATTTCCTTCACAGCCTTGGAGACCACTTAAAATTGTAGATGCATTGATTATGCATATATGGTATGCATTTGTTATCAGTTATATATTTATCAAATGTTTTATTAACCATTTACTTATTTATTACCCATCTTTCCCACTGGAATATTTGTTCCAGTGAGGATTTTATTCACCATAGTTCATGTAGTGCCTAGTAAAATGGCTCTTTCAGAGTCTGCTCTCTGTAAATATTTGTTGAATGATGGGGTAAACAAACAGAAAAATAATAGTAAAGAATACATAGTTGGGGCTGGAGTTGGGGCTCAGTGGCAGAGCACTTGTGATACCACCGTTTACTAGTGACTGAGTTCTGCTTCCTCAGGTGTTGAAGTATAATATCAGAGAAGCACGCCAAGGCAAGCATATTAAGCAGGTTTTATTTAAAAGTAATAATACAGACTTCTCCCTGGAGGGAGAAGGGAACCATGGCTGATGTTCTAAAGTCCCAAGAAGTGAGCACACCCTACATCTTTTGTAGGTTAAGGTCTCTTTTGTTCTCCAGTTCTCGCCCCCATTATCTCTCCTTCCTGCCTACCCTAACTAGGTCAGTTTTGCAAGTGAGATGCAAAAAGTGAGAAGTGGATGGGCAGGGGGAGAGTCAAAGTGATTCAACCAGGCAACCAGGCAAGGGCCCAGGGGGCATTAATTAGCAGCTCTTTGCCTGTAGTCCCTGACAAGAACAGGTAAATTTGGTAATCAATGGACTCCAGAGATCCTTGGCATTCCATCCCAGAGGCAGTCTCCAACTTCCAGAGGCAGATGGCTTTCATGGCCTCCATTTCCTGGATTTGACCCGATCCCCTATTTCTACACCAACTGCCTGTCCCCAATTCTGTCTTCACTTGCCTAGCACCTGCGAGGCACTGGGTTCAATTCTCAGCATCGCATATAAATAAATAAAATAAAGGTCCATTGCCAACTTAAAAGAGAGAGAGAGAGAGAGAGGAGAAGAAGAAGAATATATGGTTGAACTTCACATTTAACTGTCCTCACTCACCAAGCAATTTTCTGATGCTGGTGGAGCTTTTTTATAAGACCAGACAGAAGACACCTCAGGAGTGTTAGGTTGGGAAAAAGAGGGGCGCAGTTATGGTTCGTCGCTAGCTCCCAGAAACGCTCCACAGATACAGGTCTCATACAAGGAACCATTTATTTGCACAGACAGTTCACATTTGCACGGGGAAAGGGGGAAAAGCAAAGAGGGAAGATGGCCTATGGTTAGTCTCAGACATAGGAATTTCGGGAGCTGAGAGGAACCAATCGAGGAGGAGAATTCTTACAGACTGACTGATGGGCCAATGACATAGTGGGACGTAATGCTGGAGACAGGAAGCAACGTAAGCCGGAAATTCCTGTAATGTGAGCGGCGGGCTAACGCAGATTGACAGGTGGTGGGGAGGACGGGAAATTCCTGTAACGGGAGAGGCGGGGAAACACAGATTGACAGGTAGTTGGGAGGTAGGAAATTCCTATCACGGGAGAGAAAGATGGCTTTATATCTTACAAGGAGTATGTCTGGTATTTCTATAAACTTAAAGCCTCTATTCCATATTTTAGCGTATAGTTAACAGAGGCCATGCACTCGGGACCATCCACTTCTGGGCTGTGCAGAGTCTCTACGTAGACTCTAAAATCCGAGGTCCGATTCAGCCATCTCTTTCTTCACCCTCAGGAACAGTACCTCCCCCAGTGTCCAGCTCTATTCTGTACTTGAAATTGCTACCAAACCAGCAGCTAAGTCATTGTGTTTGATACTGACACATGGTTTCTTAGGTCCTTGGGTTAAATAAAATCTGCTGGAGCCTAGAAGATTTTTCCACATTGATTTTCATCCTTGCTGCTTAATTAAATCCCTCACCTGGGAAAGAGTGATTTTCAGCCACCTCACTTTCTGTAGCATCAGCATGCGACTGTGACTGTCAGAACACTGAAATGCCAGTTGTGTTTAATGCTTCAGGTGCTACAAGCCTGTTATATTGGAATCCCCGACGAAGATAGATATTAACTGAGAATTGAAAATGACAGCAGAGGAGATTGAATCAGAGTAGCAAAACGAGCACACAAATCTGCTTTCTCCCTTGCTCCATTTCCTAAGAATGTCCAAAAACATCTTTTTTTTTTCTTTTCTTTTTTTCATTTTTTTTTTTTTTTTTTAAGAATACTTCCTTAACAGTCCTAGAAAAGAGAAAGAAGGCCATAAGAAAACCAGAAATTTCGGGACTCACCTGGCAGATTACAGCAAATGCAATTAGGGTGAGAACAGTGAAGATGTCCAGAAACCAAAGATCACTCAGAAAAAAAGCAGCTTTAGATGTAGGAGCACATTTGAATAGACACAGAAGATCCAGGGAAAACATGGGGGCCATCTGCAGCACTCTGATTACATTCATGGTCCTAATTCTTCACCTCTCCCTATATTCATGCCCTCTGCCCCAAGACTGCAGTTCCTTTCACACAGAAGGGGAACCTGTTACCCCATCCCTGGTGTCTAGACTGGCCTTGTGATGCTTTGGCCAGTAAAATGAGGCAGAGGGACAATGTGTCTATTCTGAGCCAAAGCCTTAGAGGCCCTTGTGTTTGTGTTTCTAATTGCTGTTCCTGAGTCTCTGCCATTTGCCATGAATTCCACAGTCACCCTGGGGTCTGTGAAAACTGGAACAGGGCAAAGTTACCCAGCCAACAACCAGCCAGAACCAGGGCATATGAGTGAGCCATGAGCGTCTGTGTCTGTTTGTTACAGAGCATTTTTGAAGCAGCATTTAACTGATAGAGCCCCAACCTTTCATACCACAACATTACTGCTTATGATGAGCAATTGGCAGCAATGGCATTTGACTCCAGATCTAATGCCTGTACAATACCTGTATTCAAAAGAAAGGGAACCCATACTTAAGGAAAGCTCTCTCATGGGCCCCTGAGAAAGAGAAATTGTGTTGAGATAACACTTCAGAACTTCTAAAGAGCAGAGAGAAAGGAAAGACAGAACTTCTTGGGAGGAGAATAAACAAACTGACTTTTCTCACCAGGGTTAGGTAGCAGAGGAGGCCCCAGACCACTTGATGACTCTATTTTCATGTTTACAGAAATGAGATGCATTGCTTGGCACATCTCACTCCCTTCAACGGGACATGTAGACAGCCCTCATTCTTGGGAGAGAGACCCAGGGCAGGCCTCTGGTCTCAGAGAAGGCCACCCAGCTGGCCATATCCACCTACCTCATTTCAGTCGTTAATATACAGAGACAGCCAAGAAATGCCAGGCATTCAAGAAGTCCTTTGACATGAAGGAGAAGTAATAAGATAAAGGTCAGGCCAACTAATCATAAAGGAAAAACTTCAATAAATGAAAGGAATAGTGTCTTTCAAAATATAATAGTCCCAAAAAGGTTCATTATAACATTGCATTCATCATGGAAAGCAACTGTCAGATATTTTCTCAGAAAATAATAAGGACATACAGCCTCAGCAATGGAGAGAGACCATGTTTCAAAAGAGAAAAGGGGAGGAATGGGGATGTAGCTCAGTGAATGGAGTGCCTGAGTTCAATCTAAATCTCTAATACCAACAAGGAAGGAAGGAAGGGGGGAGGGAGGGAGGGAAGGAAGGAGAAAGAGAGAGAAAGAAAGAAAAGAGAAAGAGAAAAAAGAAAAGAAAGAAGGAGAGAGAGAAAGAAAGTAAGAGTGAGAGAGAAAGAAAGAAAGAGGAAGGGAGGAAGGAAGGAAGGAAGGAAGGAAGGAAGGAAGGAAGGAAGGAAGGAAGGAAGGAAGGAAGGAAGGAAGGAAGGAAGGAAAAAAGGGAGAGAGGAAGGAAGGAAGGAAGGAAGGAAAGAAGGAAGGAAGGAAAGAAGGGGGAAGGAAGGGGGAAGGAAGGGGGAAGGAGGGAGGGAAGGAAGGAGAAAGAGAGAAAGAAAGAAAAGAGAGAGAGAGAAAAGAAAGGAGAGAAAGAAAAGAAAGAAAGAAAAAGGGAGAGAGGAAGGAAGGAAGGAAGGAAGGGGGAGGGATGGAGGGAAGGAAGGAGAAAGAGAAAGAGAAAGAAAGAAGGAGAGAGAGAAAGAAAGAAAGTAAGAGGGAGAGAGAAAGAAAGAGGAAGGAAGGAAGGAAGGAAGGAAGGAAGGAAGGAAGGAAGGAAGGAAGGAAGGAAGGGAGGGAGGGAGGGAGGGAGGGAGGGAGGGAGGGAGGGAGGGAGGAAGGAAGGAGAAAGAAAGAAACTGGCTTCAGGAACTAATAAAAATAACCCTTAAAAATTAATAATTTTTCCCAAAAATACTTACTGAATTTTTTTTTCTTCAAAAATTCTTAGCATTCAGATAAATAATAGAGGAGTACGGACATGAAATAAATGAGAAGGAAGATAAAATTGAGAAGAAAAATTAATAAGGAAGGAGAAAAAACAGATAGGAAACATAAAAGAAAGACAGAAGGTGTGGTGGAGGGATCCAGAAGGTCCAATATGTGTTGACTAGAAGTTTCAGAAGGAAGGATGAGAGAAAGGGATGAGAGAAAACAGTGAAAGATACAGAAGAGAAAGATTTCCAAAGGGGAGAGTAAGTCTTAGGATTATAAACACTCCAGCAAGTGCTGAGAGGAAGGAGTTAAAGCGCACATGCTCTCTCTCTGTCCTCTCTCTCTCTCTTCTCTCTCTCTCTCCAACCCCCACCCCTCCACACACACACCTGGATTAAAAGAAAGAAAAAAGAAAAAGCAAGAAATAGCAAATAACAACCATACCTACAACATAAACACAAACACTCAGTCTTCAGCTAAACCCAAGTCATTCTTATGAATAGCATAAACACACACACACAAGTCTAGAACAAAACTCCAAATTACCCCAATGTCAAAGTGGCAAGAAGGGAAGTAGGACTGAGCAAAATATGCTAGATTTCCAAGACATTATTGATATTGATAGATGATCATAAAGAGAATGACCAATTATAGATGTCAGCACTAAATGAAAAATACCCCAAAACACGCTGAATGTTCTCTCTGATATGGGGATGCTAACACACAAAAAGGGGAGGGAAGAATAGCAGTTCATTGAGCTAGACAAAGGAGGAGGAAGGGAAGTCAGGGAGCGTGGGAATAGGAAAGACAGTGGGATGAATCGGACATAACTTTCCTATGGTCATAAATTAGTACACGGCCAGTGAACTCCACATCATGTACAACCACAAGAATGGGATCCTGGGGTTGGGGAGATAGCTCAGTAGGTAGAGCACTTGCCTTGCATGCACAAGGCCCTGGGTTCAATCCCCAGCACTGCAAAAAAAAAAAAAAAAGTGTGATTTCCAATTAGAATAAGTTATGCTCTGTGTATCTGTAATATGTCAAAATGCATTCTACCATCATATATATATATATAAAGAACAAATAATTTTTTTAAATACATAGACACAGCTACATATTAACTATGTGTGTGGAAAGGGACCTCAAAAGACACACAGTGATGAAGAATTGTGCAACAGACCCTGAAGTGGGGATTGCACCTTGAAACTTCTCAACTTCTAAATTTTGGAGTTTTTTAATGAAAATGTGATCATTTATGTGTGGAAATGAAAATAAGGATTATTTTTTAAATACAGTGGAGAAATTGTGTTTGCTATCTATCTTGGGTAGGAAGAATTGGTAAAAGTCATGTTTCTTTTACTCCTACTTATTGTAGAATTGTTTGCATTAATGAAAAACTTGTGATTTTAAAGTATCATATACTTCTTGTGTTTTTCATTTTTTCTTCCTCCTACTTCCCCACCCAACTCATTCATTCTGCATTTTAGGCCAGGAGACATGATTACACTTCTAGAGGATTCCAATGAAGACTGGTGGAAAGCAAGTATTTTTCTTTCTTTAAAAGGAAAAAAAATTATTTGGTAATTATATAATTATGATAAATGGCACAATTAGAAGTGAATGTCTCCTTTTCCTTTCAGGGAAAAATTCAAGACAGGATCGGCTTCTTTCCAGCCAACTTTGTTCAGAGAGTACAGCAAAACGAGAAGATTTTTAGATGTGTTAGAACCTTCATTGGGTGTAAGGAGCAGGGGCAGATAACGCTGAAAGAGAATCAGGTGAGCAAAGCAGACATACCACATTCCAGGTATGACTGACCAGCATCACATACGAAACATATCAATCTGGATGAATGAATTCAAAGTATTCCATTTGAGAAAAGATAATCTCACTTTAACCTTGTTAGCATCCTTAGGATCTAAAAACACAAAGCCAAAATGTAGGGAGGCTCACCTGATAGAGTCTGTTCACCAGAGAAAACATAACTTCATGGTGGCAGTGAGGAGTCCTGGGCTTTTCCCTGGGGACCACTGCTCACATGTGAGCGACTACTCTAGTTTGGGCTCTGTGTTTGTGCCCTCCAGTGTGCCATCCTTGTCACCTGGGAATACTTTGATGTTACTGTATTCCAAGGTCTGCTGCATTTGTCTCCATCCTAACTACTCCTCTTAGGCCTCTATGTCCAGACTCCAAGCCTCTACCTGTTCCCTGAAGATGATGACACCTTCACATCACAGCATAGGACATAGACAAAAGATAGATGACCAAGGACTATCACAGGTCCACCTGCTGGACATCTCCCTCCCACTAATCTAGACATGTCTGTCACCACCTTGCTCAAGTGCTATTCTTGGATATGGAGTTCTTTAGGAACTGTCAATTTTCCTGAGCCCTCTACATCGATGTCTTTAAGGACCTTGCCTCTGATTTCCCCATCTCATCCCCGGACCTTGCTTCTGACTTCCCCATCTCATCCCCATCACAGAAATCTTTGTTCTATTCTTCCTTTCTTTGTCTTCTTCCAACTGAGAGAGGGCTTTCTTCCACCTCTTCTTGTCCACAGCTCCCCTCACGTCATGCTGGATAGCCTCACTACAGGTTAAAAATATGCTCTGATCTGCAAGACTGTTCTGGATTTAGTAGGAGAGGATTTGGGGAACTGGAAATTAGACATTTCTTTTCTTTCCCAATGAAGTCTCACAGTGGACTTCAGTCTCCAATTTGGAATTCAAAAGCTTGCCTCTCTTCCTGCATCCTTGGCATAATAATTCTATTATTTCCCAAGGCAATGAATGTCACTAGTAGAAAATGATGAGACTGACCCCACAAGACAGTACAAAATGAAAAATGCGTGAATAAGTTTAATGCAACTATATCCAATAGAGTTACCCAAAACATATCTTGAATATGTTTTGGAATTGCCTTCAGAGGTAGTTTATAAATCTCACACACACACACACACACAGTCATTACTTTGTAATATCTAATTTATAGTTTTAAAACATTGTTTATCCAACTTTACCATTTTATATGCCACATGTGACTCCAAATGACATTATCATTTTGACACTAAAGAATACACTCTCAAAGAATAAGGATTTGCCTTTCCTTTGTGGCTATTCAAAAGAATCTCTAAAAGAAAAATTATGAGGAAATGGCTTTTCTAAAAAAGAAACTACACCTCTCCCTATATTTAAGTAAATAAAAGCTATTAAAAATAAGAGACCAATAATTCTGAGTATTATTTTCCCTGCATATTTTAACAAGGTAGGGGAGGGGATCAGTAAAATTTGACTTTTTCATAAATGCTGGGATATAGTAGCACTCTCATTTTGCACAGTGATTTGGTGCCCTGCATTGAGAGATACAAAACTGCTCAACTTCACAAATGCAGTAATTCCAATTTCTATAGTGAAATGGGGAGGGGTGAGGCAAAAAGGTAATCATCTAAGTGCCACTTCACAATGGTGAGAATTAAGAACCATCATCCAATATGCGGGGTGACTGAGCCAAGAGTAATACTTTCTTGGGGGGATGATGTTAGGAAACAAAGCCGTTTTGATGGTATTATGATAATGTGATGGACAGAATATTGGGATTCTGATTCAGATGGACCCCAGTCACTGCCCTCCCAAGGTAAACACAAAAGGAGAGGCCCAAATGCAGATGGGGTCTGAGGCTCTGTTTTCATTCAACCACAGTGAACCTAGAGTACCAATTGTGACCAAGGGACCTAAAGGCTTCCTTATGGTACCCCCAACCCACCTTGCCTCACCATCACCACTGCCAAAGGCTAGGCTGCACCTCAGGAACCCGCGACCATAGGAGAGCACAGAGGATAAGATAAGGTGCAGCAAAAGTGGGAAAGGAGACGAGATGGTGGTGACCTACCAGGAGGAACAAGACAGAAAGAAGCTTTAAGGGACAGTGAAGAACCCCTGGCACATGTGGCCAAATCAGATCTCCTGCCTGTGGAGAAGCAATAGGAGAGAGAACCGAGGTCTTCAAATATGGTATCTCCATCTTAAATGATGTCATTAAGTTAAATATTAATGACACAGTGATACAATGGTATTGAAAATTAATATCAATGTCAGGAAAATATGGAGGTTTTGGTTAGGTGTTTTTTTCTTTCCTATTTAAATTACCTGTACCATATAAATTTACAAAAACAAAATTTTAAAAGAAGAAAATAAAAATATTTGAATCTAATAAGCTAATATTCAAAAAAATAAAAAGAAGAAAATAAAAATATTCGAATCTAATAACATAAAGGTACTCAGGGTCTCTGTGGCTTTCCGGGACCCCACCTTCCAGGTGCACGCTGGCCCACATGCAACACCATATCAACACCCTGCACACCACCCACACACCATGTTTGTCAGATCTAATTGTGGCAGCTGCTATTTATATAAATATATAAATACGAATACCCCCCAGAGGCCTATGCTGTCTAATGGTGTTAGGAAATGTGGTCACTGAGCTCTAGGATTTCACCCTGGCTTTATAGTTTTGCTTGTAATGGACATTCTCCACTTTTATAAAAATTGCTTCTCTGGTAGGCCCAATTTAGGACACGCTGCATTTTGTAAATTAGACCACCTCTCTTTTACCCTGTGACTTTGGACATAATGTATGTTTAAAGAGATCAAAAGCCATGGTTGTGCTGGCATATTTTCTGCCCAGTATTGTTCGTTCTTCCTGAAACTGGTGTTGGCCCAGCATATCACTCCTGCACACTCCCCAAAGAGGTAACAGCAGAAGCCAATGTCTGCCCCTAAGAGCAGAGGCATCTGAGGAACACCTCAGCAAGAGCATACCTAGGGAACACCACCCTCCTTGCACCTCTGGTAGATTGCACAGACCACTCTGCCTCCCATAAAACCATATGCAGACCTTTCTAGGCTACCTCTTTCTGGATTGTAATGACCTGTTTTGGGTCTGACCCTTCAAAGAGAACTTTCCTTGCTAGTCCTGGTTCACCAAAAAGCAAAGAAAAAATTAATACCATCTTCTACTCTGTCTCAATAGTGTCTTAATAATGATATTATCATCTTTCTTAGCCATTATTTCATCATATGTATAAACTACGTAATATTTATAAAGTTTATATACCTACAACATTCTCTTTGAGCTCATACACATGCCCTGTGAATTTTGCAGATCATTCATTATTTCTGATTTATAAAACAGGGAACAAAGGTTCCTCGAGGTAATGTACCTTGTTCATGGAGTAAAAATCAGGTAAGTGGTCAGGCAGGAATATAAACACAGGTCTGCAAACTCCAAGTCACAGCCACCCACTGAGTCAAGTACCCCCAAACCATGTGGGGAAACCCCTGAACAGTAAAAAGCCACATACACACCTTGGTTGCCATGGTTAGCACATGGCATAAAGGCAAATATTTGGGGAGCAGAGAACCCCTTGAAGACAAATTCTTGCTCCCATGGGCCCCCTATTGATCATTCTCTATTCCAGCCAATGGAATCATCATCATGAGATGGAGACCCTGTCTCTGGTGCTATTCATACCTCATGAAGCAAGCAGGCACTTTTCCCAGCCAACACTTGAAACTTCTCTAAGTTTACCCAACTGTATCCTTCCTGTTCCAAAAATTTTGAAAGTCTTTTGAGCAAAACAAATTCAGGAAGGATGTTCACCTTTATTGGCAAAAGTTTTAAATATTCTTGCTAGCATGTTTGATTGTGCTTCCCCATTTGAGATTAAGCATTGTTTTTATGTTATCAAAATATATACAAGTCAGTGAAACCAGAAGGCAAATTAAAATTTGCTCAAGTTGATCAAAGCACAAAGCAGAACATCTGCTGGATGGTTCCTACCAATTCCTTGACATATTCCCCAAAACAGTTTTCCTAAGAGTGGGCTTCACACCTGCATTCTCCACATACTTCATTTTCATGGTTGAACTGACAATCTGTTGGGTGTTAGACAGGGCAGGGGAATGTGAGAGAAACAACCAACCTCTTCGATTAGACATGCTCAAGATTCAACCTAACATGTCAGCCAAATGGGTCTGCCCATATTGTGTTAGCTTTCTGTTGCTATGACAAAATACCTGAGAAAAATCAACTTAAAGGAGGAAAGATGCATTTTGGCTCATGATTTCAGAGGTTTCAGTCCACTGTCACTTGGTTCCATCACTTTGGGCTTTTGGTGAGACAAAATATCAAGGAGGGGACAAGATATACCCTTGAAAGGTATCCCAGTAACCCATTTACTCCAACTAGATGCCATCTTCTAAAGTTTCCACAATCTCCCTATAATGACACAAGCAAGGGACAAAGCCTTCAACCTCTGAGACCTTGGGGGGCATTCCAGATCCTAACTAAAGGTATAATACGTACCTTTAGGAAAATGTCATAATCCTCTACAGTTTAGTCTATCAGGTATTTCTTTTTTTTTTTTAATTTTTAATTTTAATTAAAAATCATAAATTTACATAGGGCAATGTTGTTTGATTCATTTTGTTATTTTTTCCCTTCCCCCCTCCCCTCCCACCCCTCTTTTCCCTCTATACATTCCTTTCTTCCTCATTCTTACCACCCTCCTTATCCCTAACCCTAAACCTAACCCTAACACTAACACTAACCCCTCCTACCCCCCACCCCCATATGTCCTCATCCGCTTATCAGCGAGATCATTCGTCCTTTAGTTTTTTGAGATTGGCTTATCTCACTTAGCATGATACCCTCCAATTTCATCCATTTGCCTGCGAATGCCATAATTTTGTCATTCCTCATGGCGGAGTAATATTCCATTGTATATATATGACACAGTTTCTTTATCCATTCATCAACTGAAGGGCATCTGGGTTGGTTCCACAATCTGGCTATAGTGAATTGAGCAGCTATGAACATTGATGTGGCTGTATCTCTGTAGTATGCTGATTTTAAGTCCTTTGGGTATAGGCCAAGGAGTGGGATAGCTGGGTCAAATGGTGGTTCCATTCCAAGCTTTCTGAGGAATCTCCATACTGCTTTCCAGAGTGGCTGCACTAATTTGCAACCCCACCAGCAATGTATGAGTGTACCTTTTTCCCCACATCCTCGCCAACACCTATTGTTGCTTATGTTCTTGATAATCGCCATTCTAATTGGGGTGAGATGAAATCTTAGGGCAGTTTTGATTTGCATTTCTCTTATTACTAGAGATGTTGTACATTTTTTCATATATCTGTTGATTGCTTGTACATCTTCTTCTGTGAAGTATCTGTTCATTTCCTTAGCCCATTTGTTGATTGGATTATTTGTATTCTTGGTGTAGAGTTTTTTGAGTTCTTAATAGATTCTGGATATTAGCGCTCTATCTGAAGTATGATTGGCAAAGATATTCTCCCACTCTGTAGGCTCTCTCTTCACATTACTGATTGTTTCCTTTGCTGAGAGAAAGCTTTTTAGTTTGAATCTATCCCAGTTGTTGATTCTTGCTTTTATTTCTTGGGCTATGGGAGTCCTGTTAAGGAAGTCTGGTCCTAGACCAACAATTGAAGGTTTGGGCCTACTTTTTCTTCTATAAGATGCAGGGTCTCTGGTCTGATTCCGAGTTCCTTGATCCATTGTGAGTTGAGTTTTGTGCAGGGTGAGAGATAAGGGTTTAATTTCATTCTGTTGCATATGGTTTTCCAGTTTTCCCAGCACCATTTGTTGAAGAGGCTATCTTTTCTCCATTGCATATTTTTGGCCCCTTTGTCTAGTATGAGAAAATTGTATTTATTTGGGTTTGTGTCCGTGTCCTCTATTCTGTACCATTGATCTACCTGTCTATTTTGGTACCAATACCATGCCGTTTTTGTTACTATTGCTTTGTAGTAGAGTTGAAAATCTGGTATTGCGATACCACCTGCTTTGCTCTTTCTACTGAGGATTGCTTTAGCTATTCTGGGTTTCTTATTCTTCCAGATGAATTTCATAATTGCTTGCTCTATTTCTGTAAGGTACATCATTGGGATTTTAATTGGAATTGCATTGAATCTATATAGCACTTTTGGTAGTATGGCCATTTTGACAATATTAATTCTTCCTATCCATGAACATGGGAGATCTTTCCATCTTCTAAGGTTTTCTTTAATTTCTTTCTTTAGTGTTCTGTAGTTCTCATTGTAGAGGTCTTTCACCTCTTTTGTGAGATTGATTCCCAAGTATTTTATTTTTTTTTTGATGCTATTGTGAATGGGGTAGTTTTCCTAATTTCTCTTTCTGAAGATTCATCACTTATGTATAAAAATGCATTGGATTTATGAGCATTGATCTTGTAACCTGCTACTTTACTGAATTCACTTATGAGTTCTAAGAGTTTTCTGGTGGAATTTCCAGGTTCCTCTAAATATATAATCATGTCATCAGCGAACAGGGATAGTTTGAGTTCTTCTTTTCCAATTCGTATCCCTTTAATTTCTTTGGTTTGTCTAATTGCTCTGGCCAGAGTCTCAAGAACGATGTTGAATAGAAGTGGTGAAAGAGGGCATCCCTGCCTTGTTCCAGTTTTTAGGGGGAATGCTTTCAGTTTTCACCATTTAGAATGATATTGGCCATGGGCTTAGCATAGATGACCTTCACAATGTTAAGGAATGATCCCACTACCCCAATTTTTTCTAGTGTTTTGAGCATGAAGGGGTGCTGTATTTTATTGAATGCTTTTTCTGCATCTATTGAAATAATCATGTGATTCTTAACTTTTAGTCTGTTGATATGGTGAATGACATTTATTGACTTCCGGATGTTGAACCAACCTTGCATCCCTGGGATAAAACCCACTTGATCGTGGTGCACTATCTTTTTAATATATTTTTGTATGCGATTTGCTAAAATTTTATTGAGAATTTTTGCGTCAATGTTCATTAAGGATATTGGTCTGAAATTTTCTTTCCTCGATGTATCTCTGTCTGGTTTGGGTATCAGGGTAATATTGGCTTCATAGAATGAGTTTGGGAGGGTTCCCTCCTCTTCTATTTTATGGAATACTTTGAGAAGTATTGGAATGAGCTCTTCTTTAAAGGTTTTGTAGAACTCGGCTGAGAACCCATCTGGTCCTGGACTTTTCTTTGTTGGTAGGCTTTTGATGACCTCTTCTACTTCATTACTTGAAATTGTTCTATTTAAATTGTGTATGTCCTCCTCATTCAATTTAGGCAATTCATATGTCTCTAGAAACCTGTTGATGTCTTCGGAATTTTCTATTTTGTTGGAATATAGATTTTCAAAATAGCTTCTAATTATGTTTTGTATTTCATTCGTGTCTGTTGTGATATTTCCTTGTTCATTCCGAATTTTAGTAATTTGAGTTTTCTCCCTTTTTCTCTTTGTTAGCGTGGCTAAGGGTTTATCAATTTTGTTTATTTTTTCAAAGAACCAACTATTTATTTTGTTAATTTTTCCGATTGTTTCTTTTGTTTCAATTTCGTTGATTTCAGCTCTGATTTTAACTATTTCCTGTCTTCTACTACTTTTGGTGTTGGTCTGCTCTTCTTTTTCTAGGGCTTTGAGCTGTAGTGTTAAGTCATTTATTTGTTGATTTCTACTTCTTTTGTTGAATGCGCCCCATGAAATAAATCTTCCTCTCAGTACTGCTTTCATAGTGTCCCAGAGATTTTGATATGATGTGTCTTTGTTCTCATTTACTTCTAAGAATTTTTTAATTTCCCTCCTGATGTCTTCTGTTATCCATTCATCGTATAATAGTGTATTATTTAATCTCCAAGTATTGGAGAAGTTTCTGTTTTTTATTTTGTCATTTATTTCTAATTTCAGTCCATTATGATCTGATAGAGTACAAGGTAGTATCTCTATCTTCTTGTATTTGCTAACAGTAGCTTTGTGGCATAAGACATGGTCTATTTTAGAGAAGGATCCATGTGCTGCTGAGAAGAAAGTGTATTCGTTCTTTGTTGGATGGTATATTCTATATAAGTCGTTTAAGTCTAAATTGTTGATTGTGTTATTGAGATCTATGGTTTCTTTATTCAATTTTTGTTTGGACGATTTATCCAGCGGTGAGAGAGGTGTGTTAAAATCGCCTAGTATTATTGTGTTGTGGTCTATTTGATTTCTGGAATTGAGAAGGATTTGTTTGACGTACATGCATGAGCCAATGTTCGGGGCATAGATATTTATGATTGTTATGTCTTGCTGATTTATGCTTCCCTTAAACAGTATGTAATGTCCTTCTTTATCCCTTCTGACTAGTTTTGGCTTAAAGTCCACATTATCTGAAATGAGGATGGATACTCCAGCTTTTTTGCTGTGTCCGTGTGCATGGTATGTTTTTTCCCATCCTTTCACCTTTAGTCTATGGGTATCTCTTTCTATTAGATGGGTCTCTTGCAGGCAGCATATTGTTGGATTTTTCTTTTTCATCCAATCTGCCAGTCTATGTCTTTTGATTGATGAGTTCAGGCCATTAATATTCACAGTTATTATTGTGATATGATTTGTATTCCTAGTCATTGGACTCATTTTTGTTTTTTGACATGATTTGGTTCTCCTTTATTTGGCTATTCCTTTAGGCTAGTTCTTCCCGTTGCTGATTTACATCGTTGTTTTTCATCTCTTCCTCATGGAATACTTTGCTGAGAATGTTCTGTAATGCCAGCTTTCTTTTAGTAAATTCCTTTAGCTTTTGTTTATCGTGGAAGGATTTTATCTCATCGTCAAATCTGAAAGCAAGTTTTGCTGGGTATAAAATTCTTGGTTGGCGTCCATTTTCTTTCAGGGCTTGGTAAATGTTGTTCCAGGCCCTTCTAGCTTTTAGGGTCTGGACTGAAAAATCTGCTGATATTCTTATTGGTTTTCCCCTGAATGTAATCTGATTCTTTTCTCTCGCGGCCTTTAAAATTCTGTCTTTATTTTGAATGTTAGGTATTTTCATAATAATGTGCCTTGGTGTAGGTCTGTTGTAATTTTGCATATTTAGAGTCCTATAAGCCTCTTGTACTTGGTTTTCCATTTCATTCTTGAGATTTGGGAAATTTTCTGACATTATTTCATTGAATAGATTGTTCATTCCTTTGGTTTGTTTCTCTAAGCCTTCCTCAATCCCAATTATTCTTAAATTTGGCCTCTTCATGATATCCCATAATTCTTGTAGATTCTGTTCATGATTTCTTACCATCTTCTCTGTTTGGTCAACCTTGTTTTCAAGATTAAATATTTTGTCTTCAATATCTGAAGTTCTGTCTTCCAGGTGATCTATCCTATTGTTTATGCTTTCTATGGCGTTTTTAACTTGGTTTATTGTTTCCTTCATTTCAAGGATTTCCATTTGGTTTTTTTTCAGTATCTCTAGCTCTTTATTGAAATGCTCTTTTGCTTCCGTTATTTGCTCTTTTAACTGTTGATTAGTGCGTTCATTTAATGCCTGCATTTGTTCTTTCATCTCCTCGTTTGCTTCCCTGATTGTTTTAATTATGTACATTCTGAACTCCCTTTCAGACATTTCTTCTGCTGTGCTGTCATTGGGTTTTATTGATATAGTATCTAGGTTTGTTTCGGACATTTTCTTCCCTTGTTTTCTCATATTGGTCAGATGTCAATGGGACTCTGTGATATTGTAGATTTCCTCTATTGGCTTATAGTGACCCTGTAGATTTCCAGTGTATCACCTACCAGCCTTCAGTAGCCAGAAGTCTTGGATTAATTTGATAATGCAGTGCTTCCAAAGAACGCTGCCCCTAGCCCGCTACTGGTTCCAGGGAGAGAGACCTGGAGAGGTCTCTTGTTGCACAGCCCTGGTTCCAGAGACTGGTTGGAGGTTGGAGGTCTCCACTGGCTTGGGGACTTGTGGCTGGCTCTGTGCAGACAGGCTCTCACTGGGTGATTTGCCCCGAGAAGCTAGCCTAGAGAGGCGCTTCCCGCTGGAGGGGGGCTGGGCTGCTTGGGGAAGTCCCTGGCGCCCTGTGCTGTTCACTGAAGCAATCTGTGGGCGGGCTGGAGCTGGCAGTGGGGCGGGCTGGAGCTGGCCGAGGCGGGCCAGAGCTGGCCGCGCTTCTTCTGTGCAGAAGGGCTCTCACTGGGGGGCCTGTTCCGAGAGGCTGGAGGATCTGTCCCTGTGGGCGGAGCCAACCGCCAGACTGCACCGAGCTGCCTGGGGGAGACGCTATCTGCCCTGTCCCACTCTAATAAGCCACTCGAATCCGGGCCTGCCGCCCAGCTGAGCTTTGCTGGGTGGGGGAGACTCACCCCATGGTTCTATTTTAGTCTGAGACTCTCAATGCCTCCCCTTCTTGAATCCTGGGTTCTGGGGCAACTGGAGATGCAGTCACCCTCTAGTCTGCCATCTTGGATCGCCCCGTGGAAAAAGCCTGCAGCTGGAGGGGGACGATGCTGCTTGGAGAGGTCTCTGGCTGCCCAGCCCTCTATCAGGTATTTCTTGAGGAATGGTCTTTGGGCAACCTGGATAAGACTCACCTGGGGATCAGAATCTTTTGTTAAAAATGCAGTGTCCTGGATCTTATCCTAGATCTGCTAAATCAGAATTTCTTCAGTAAAGGCAGAAATCAATCTCTTTTTCCAGACTCCACAGGTGTTCTAATCAAAACTTAAGTTCAAGAATGGCCTGCACTTCTATTACCTCACATTGAGTCATATAGTTAGTTGTTCTGTGACAACTAAAGGCACTTTTATGACTTTAGATATGGGTCATTTCCAGTTAGATATAGATCAACAAAAAGCACTAAAGTCTTGTTATTCTTACACACATTCTCTCTTTTCAATCTTTATCATTAATGTGGAAACTGATTTTTTTAAAATAATAAAAAAAAGAACTAGGGATATAGCTCAGTTTACCAGCATTCCTGGGTTCAATCCCCAGTGCCAAAAAAAAAAAATCTAATATTAAAAACAAATTTCAAAATGTTCCTCCATTCTAGTGTTCTAAGCTATTTTAGGTGAATGATTTCAAAACATGCTCATTAGTTGGGGATATATAATATCGTTGAATGTACAGATTCCAGTGTCACACAGGAATGGATCTCTATTGTGTCATTTTGACAGTCACCTCTGAAGGTCAACATTCTCATCTGTAAAATCAGCATAGTAGCATCTCCCTCTTAATGTGTAAGTAGAGTTAACTGTGGTCACCTGTCTAAAGCCTGGGCAGTGTCTGGACACCTCAGGTGCTTAACAAAGGTCATTTCCCCACCACCATGGTCACTCACACTAAAGCCTGGTGGAGAATTCATCTGCAATGGTTAATGCCCTCCAAAATTACCCCATAAGCACCAGAACATAGTCGTTAGGATACTTATAACTCTAAAAATATAAAGAGACAAATGGACATTTAACAGGAAAATAGAAGAACTTTGATTCAGAAAATAATACAATGCATCTTTTTTATTCAATCACATTTTTGCCTCTGGGGTCAATGTGTCTCATAATTATTGTATTATTTTTCAGAGAGCTCTTATTTCCAAAATAGAATTAAGTTATCCATTTTTATGACCGCAGAGCTTGTATTGATGTGAGTATATTTTCTCATTTTTTAAACTTAAAAATGTCTTAATTAAATCAACTTTAAATACCATGTCTTTAAATTCAGCTATATTTCTAACATACCTATAGAATTACTTTCATTGATACTTTGTGTTCTATAAAAACGTTTTTAAAAAGCAGAGAAAATTTCTAGATTATACAGCTAATTAGAATAAAATTTGTTTTTAATTTTTAAGAAACTAAAATTATGGGGAAATTTTTTAAATAGTATTTTTAAAAGATAGAAGAAAATAGTGAACACAAGTAATTTAACCATCAAGCTACTATGAATATAAACCCTTGGGTATATTTCATAATTAACTTTCCTTTCATTCATATTTTAATTTCACATTCTGTTGAAGGTAATCATTATATGTTCATCAAAACACAATTTTTAACAGTTGCTTATAGATCAGGGGAGCAAACTATGGCCAAATGACCAAATCTGACCTGTGTTTTCTAAATAAAGTTTCACTAGAATGTAGCTTCACTCATTCATATAGATATATATAATACATATGTATATAGATACAGATATAGTCTGTGGCTGTTTTCACTGTGCTGAGCCAAGTCATTGCAACAAAAACCATATGGTCTGCAAAGCCTGAAATGTTTACTATTTGGTTCTTTACAGAGAAAGTTTGTCAGTCCCTCATCTACATACACAAGAATGTATTTCAATGTGCTCTTGGATATTCAGAGTTTTTATATCTTTAAACTATTATCAATAACTGCAGTGAATATATTGAAGCTTAAATCCTTCTCCCCAATTCTGATTATTTCCTCAAGATATACTTTAGAATTTATAAGGAAAAAATATAACTTTTAAATTTTACTTTTACATACTACCAAATTACCTCCAGAAAGATTTTGCCAATTTACACCCACACCAGCTGTTTATGAGAATATTCAGGTCACCACATCCTTGCCAGAACTGAACATGACTATTTGATATCTGTCATTTTGATGGATGAATAGTGTTTTGTTACTCTGCATTTCCTGGATAGAGAGGTTAAAATTTTATTGCATATCTATTCAGCATTTGTGTAATTTGTGTATGTACTTTGCCTATTTTTTCTTTCTTTTTTTTAACCTTTACAAAGTTTTCTATCTTTTAAGAATATGTACACCTGACCTATGTGGCCAACATTTTCCACAATTAATCATTGCCTTTTGATCTTAATGCTTCATTCTTCAGAGGCTTAATAATTCTTTGGTTGGATCATCTCTATTTTACCATATTTCCTTCTTCACTTGTGATCTCTCCCCTCCTCCTAAGAGAATGTTTCAAGATAGTCTTCGCTTTACTTGGATTTTCCAGAGTTTCAGTTCACTCTTCCATTGCTTCTAACCTAGATTTAATGTGGTCTTTATTTCCTTGTGGTCTTCTTAGTCAGCGCCACATCATCCACAGCATATTTCTTTGCTTGTCATTACATCATCTCTTCACCTTAAGAAATTCTTCCCTCATCTCATGGAGGAATTCAATGCACTGCATCAAAGAATGAGTTATCTCTTAAGACACAAATGCTTATTTTCTGCAATATTCTTGGTGCTTTCATCTTATGGTAGACAGAATAACCACTCCCCAAAGTTACCCATCTCCTAATCCTATACGACCAAAAGAACTTTGTAAGTGTGATTAAGTCAAGGATCTTGCAATGGAAAAATTATCCTGGATTATCTGGGTGAGCTCCATATCAGCACAAAGGTTCTTAGAGGAGGAAGACAAAAAGCTCAGATGGGGAAAAGGAGATGTGGTGGTAGAAGCAGAAGTCAGAGGGAGATGTGAAGATGGCTTTGAAGATGGAGAAAGGGGTATGAGTCAAAGAATGCAGGTAGACTCTAGAAGCTGAACAAGACACAGAAACACATTCTCTGAGAGCCTGCAAGGGGAATACAGCTCTGCTAGCAACTTGATTTTAGGACTTCTGACCTCTAGAACTGCAAGAGAATACTTTTTTTTTAAACTACTGAATCTGTGACAGTTTGTTACAGCAGCAATAGAAAACTAAATCTGTAGTTCATGTAAAAGGCACTCTGCAAATGTGATTAAGGTTGTAGACCCTGAGATGAGGAGCTAGCCTAGACTGTGTAAGTAGGCCAAATCTGACCACTTGATCCCTTATAAGCATAGAAGTGTGCCTGGTTGAAGCAGGGAGTTGCAACAGAAGAGAGCAAAGGAGAAGAGAAACAAAAGGGTAGGTGAGAGGGACAACTCACACATCATTACTGGATTTAAAGACAGAAGAAGGGGCCACAAGTCAGGGCATGCAGGCTGCTCCTAGAAACTAAGGATGCATGGCCCCCAGTTGAAGCAGCAAGGAAGCACATTGCATTCCTACAACCACAAGGAGCTGAGCTCAGCAACAACTCCATGGAATTGAATCCTTCCCTAGAGAAATAGGAAAGAAGTATGGAGCCCTGTTGTTTCCTTGATTTTGGCCCTATGAAGCCCAGAGCAGAGTAGCCAAACCCACTTAACATCAGACCTAAAGAACTAATATAATAACCTACATTATTGAATGCAACTAAGTTTGTGGTAACTAGTTATGACACAATTGCAAATGAATCCATATCTCAGATTGCAAAACTCAAATTGATTCACTCTCAATGGAGTCTAATACAGGTGGGTTTGGAGTTAGTAATTCAGTGGCCTAATCACATGGCCAGGGATCTAAATTCTTCAGCCCTTCTGTTCTGTCATCCTTGAGATATTAACTACCTTTGCCACAGGTCACAGATGGTTGCAACTACTCTATGAATCCCTTCAGACAAGGAAAAAAATGTTTTTCTTAATGCACCTCTTTTTAGAGGAATATTTAGTAGATACCCCACTCTGTTTCACTGGCTGGAACAAAGTTACATTAGAACAAACAGTGATCTTCAAAACTAAATTTTTCCAGCTGAAAAGATGTGTGGATTAGTCTGAGTCTAGTTTAGAGTCGATCAAAATGAAAACTCAGAGCAGAGACATGGGTGTTATTAAAGTAATAATAATAATAATAATAATAATAATGACTAAGAGATCAAGATAGAGCACTAACTATTAAAGTTCAACTCCAAAACAGGGACCTCCAATCAAGCAAAGAGTTTATGCTCTTGGAAATGAGACTTAGAAAGAAATGAGGTCTTTGAAAGTCAGAAGACCATGAAGTGTCTCTGTCCCATATTAGGAAAGCAACATCTCTGAAGGATGCTGAGGGGCAAGGCATAGCTGGGCTTGATGGTAGACAAGCACCAGGCTGCCTGGAGATGGTGCATCGTGCAGGGGGTTGCTCTGCTCTGTATGTGCTGCGCCCATCTTGGTACTGAAGTAGACTTCAGGAAGTCTTCTAGCTAGAGATAAAAAGGGAGGGTGGGGAAAGAATAAGAGACAAAAGAAGAAAAGAGGAGAGGAGGAGCAGGAATGGGAGAGAAGGTGAGCAAAAAAAGAAGTGTTTTCAATAAAAGTGACCATTATGAAAAATACAAGCAATAATAAGTGTTGGCGAGGATGAGGGGGAAAAGGTACGCTCATACATTGTTGGTGGGACTGCAGATTGGTGCAACCACTCTGGAAAGCAGTATGGAGGTTCCTAAGAAAACGTGGAATGGAACCACCATTTGACCCAGCTCTCTCACTCCTCAGTTTATACCGAAAAGACTTACAATCAGCATATTACGGTGGTGCAGCCACATCAATGTTTATAGCAGCTCAATTCACGATAGCAAAATTATGGAACCACTCTAGATGCCCTTCAACAGATGAATGGATAAAGAGAATGTGGTACATATACACAATGGAATATTACTCAGCCTTACAGAAGAATGAAATCATGGCATTTGTAGGTAAATGGATGGAACTAGAGAAGATCATGCTAAGTGAAATAAGCCAATTCCAAATAACCAAAGGCCAAATGTTTTCTCTGATAATTAGATGCTGATCCATAATGGGAGGTGGGGTAGGGAAGAATGAAGGAACTTGGGATTGTACAAAGGGGAGTGAGAGAAGGGGTGGGGCAGGTGGGGATGGGAAGGATGATAGATTGAGACAGACATTATTACCCTATATACAAGTATGGAGGAAATTTTTAAATATTTATCACTGTCAAAAAAAGTTAATGAAAAAATAAATCAAAGAAAGGAAGCAATAAATAAGTAAATAAATAAAATAAAATAAAAGTGACCATCTTATTTCTCCACTTCAAACCCTTTAATGCCCTACTGGTTGATACCAACACTCATGTTTGCCCTTTTCCCGTGATGCAGAGCTCTGAGTTTTACTCTGTTGTCCTCCTAAATCTTACACGACTCTGGCAATCCTAACTGAATTGATTGAATGGTCTCCTCCTTGTCAGTGCTTATTTTAGTGGTTGGCTTGTGACCCAGTTCCAGTAGATGAGACGGATCAGAAGATGATCTAAGGAGCTTGGCAGAGCCTAGCATGGCTTGCATATCTGCACATTTGAAGCCCTGACAGTGTTTCTGGCTTCCTCTGACATCTCTCACCCCCTCCATCTCTCTGTTATGGCTACACCGAACTTTTTCAATTACCCCAAAGTTCTAAAAATCTCTCGATACTAGAATTTATCCATGCTGCACTCTCATTTTCTTCCCTCCCACAATACCTCTCTCTTTTTTGCTTGAATGTCCCTTCTTTAAGAAAGTCTTTCTTACTACCTTGGCTAGATCAGGTTGACATGGTTTCCCATTAGAGCCCTTTTCTGCATGAATCCATTCAAAAAAATGTTAATTGTCTTCTACTGTCAGTTTATAAGTGTTCGCCACAGGATGATCAGTGAACAAAGCCAACCTGGCCTTTGCACTCATTACCAGTGAGGTTCTCAGAGAATGTCTGTCTTTTCAGCTGTACCCAAGATGTACAACTAGACCCAATGTTTAAATTGAACATAGTTTCAATAAGCACCTAGAACAGCCTGCACAAGTGGGCAGGTGTTCCAGTTCTCACTGCTGTTGACTGGCTAGACTTATGCTGACTAGAGTTTTGGCACACTTCAGTAAGGAAAAAGACGTACTCTTTGGCAGGAGGAATTAAAGGTAAATCCTTTTCTCAAAGCACGTTTTATAGATTCTTTCAGGACATATGCTCTCTGCCCATCACAGGGGTCTCTGCCCTGCTGTATTTCAGGTACGGGCAATGACGGGTCTCAGCTTTTGAAAATCAGGTGGTACACCTTTTTTGGGGGGGTAACTTACCCAAACAGGCTCTGGCAGGATCCAATATGACCCCTGGACTATTTCTCTCTCAAATGTGACCCACATCTGGTCTTTGTGAAACAGTGAGATATTTTCTGCTCTTACCAATTAGCTCCCTAAATCATTGTCTGATCATTTTTACACAGTAGATTTCCAAAACATGACTCAGGTACCAGCCTATTGTATGTCCTAATCCCCAGAGGTCACAAATCAAGCTCTTTAAGTGTCCTATTCAAGCCCCTTGCTCTTTGTGATAAGAATAGCCTACTCTGGTGGCTTCTGTTGGAGCCCTGCCCATATCCTTTACTAAAGGGGTGCACCCATATCCCAGTTGCTATGTTGGCTGCTAACCACTCAGCTACCTTCTCTACTGAGGCCCCATTGGTAGAACCAGCTGCCTCCCCTGAAAGGCTGTGCCTCTCATGTCCCACATCAGTGTCAGTGACTTACTGACATGGGGCCCAAAAGGCCAGACCCCCTGTTTCAATGTGAGACCAGGGCATGGTGCAACCCATGCTCCAGTGCTCATTTGAGGTCAGGCCAGGCTCATGTTCAGCGGAGTCTACCTCCTTGCCTGGTTCCTTCCCTCTCTTGCCACCTCCTAAGAGGTCTCTCTCAGAAAGTCACAGAATGAGGTTCCCTGTCTTCATCTCTGTTTCTCAGGAATCCAACCTAAGACACACCACCCACAGAAGCAGGTCAGGTGGGAGCAATTCACAACACACTAACAGCTCTCTTCAAAAACTTCTAATTTACATCTGGCTACATCCACCTTTATATGCCCTTCGGGAGACATAAGTGGTATCAAAGGTCCCCAAGTGGATTTTTGCCACCAACTTGTTACATCTAACATAGATGCCTTGCTTTGGAATACAGGAGATGTTACCATCTATTTGCTTGGGGATAGGAATGAAATATTTCCCTGTGACTTCTTGCTATTATAAGAGGAACCCATAAAATTGCAAACACACCATAGGAGACTTCCGAATGACAGCTATTATTTTGGTTCTTCAAAATAATGTATTAAAAACTTGCCAGAGTCTGTGATTAGCATTTTCACATTCTGTCCTGATGGAGACTCTTCAGGGAAACACAGGGTAGTTAAGCTCCATTTTATTGATCCTCATTCATAAAGCTGAAGCCCAGAAAACATTCACTGCCTGGGCATAGGTCCAAAGCCAGGTTTTCACCTAATCTTTGCATGTATGTGTGGAAACTGTGTTAATGTTCTTTCTTTTATTTTATTTTATTTTATTTGTTCTTTTTAGTTATATATGACGGTAGGATCTATTCTGATATAATTATACAAACAGGGAATATATCTTATTCTAATTAGGATCCCAGTCTTATAGATGTACATGATGTTGAGATTCAATGTTCACAATTTTTTTTTAAAACTGACACCCTCACTGGGCCTGAACCCTCTCTCCTGGTTTGGTGTTCTGCAACCTCAGGTGACAGGGATGTAAGTTGCAGGTTCTGGCTTCTCTCCTGATGACCACTGGTCTTTTGTTTCTTCTTCCTGGGACCTCAGATCTGTGTGACTTCTGAAGAAGAACAAGATGGCTTTATCAGAGTGCTCAGTGGCAAGAAGAGAGGCCTCGTCCCCCTCGATGTCCTGGAAAATGTCTGATGCCGACCCCTCCTCCTAGTGCAGCAGGCCAGCTCTGCTGCAGTGCCGTCTGCTCATCTCACTGTGTCCACCCAGAGGAGCTGCCGCACTGACCCGGCCCCCCAGGAAACAGGGAGACAAGACTGGAGGATCTGAGACTGTGGAACAGCAGCCACACAGCAAAAGACCCATCACACAGCACATCCAGGCTGCTCGAGGTGGGAATGAGGCTGAGAATCGGCCAGCAGAGCTGAGTGCACACCCGGGGGACAGCAGGGCTGTACGCCTTAGCTGTCCCAGGACTCAGCTCCTTCCCTGCCCATGTGGTGTGAGTCAACCCACCGGAGGGTGATCCAGTCTGCAGTGTGGCCCCAGTGCGAGGTTCAGTTCTGTGTAGCCGAGTGGTATTCTGGTTCCAGACATTTGTCCCCAGTACTGCCCAATCAGCATCATCACACTTCAGACTCCAAGCAGTTAGTCTCTCTGCGGGAGACCCCAGAAGGCCTGCTTCCCAGCTCCCAGGGTTCCAGCTCCTGCCCACTTTGCAATTGTGCTGTAGGGATTATTCTTTCTCCTCAGTTCTCAGGGCAGCCCTGATGATGTGCATTAGATGTGAGGGTTGAGTTGACCTGGCACCAATGGCAAAGATCTGGGGGTCGCTTACAGGTAGTCGTTGCTGCTCTGGTTACCAAGAGAGTTGACAGAGCCAGATCTGGGCATGGATAGAAGCAGCGAGGAGCGGTGGGGACGAGTTAGACAAAGATCTCTTATTTATTGAGAATGATACAGTCCTTTCAGTTATGAAGTCCCTTCTCAAAAGATAGGGAGCTGGCTGGAGAGAATGTGGGAAAAAGCATCCATTTTCATTTTATATCATCTGTACTGGGGACAGCATGTCCCCCTCATGACATCCTGTAAGACTCTATTTTGGAGACTGAGCTCATTTTGCAGGGAACCAGGAACATGGAGGATAACAAGGAACAGCCTCTTAGAAGAAATGTAGCCAGAGTGGAATGCATTGGAATTGGAGTATATCATACCCCAGCAGGTGTAAAATGGAAAGGAATCCTTAATGCTTCATCCCTCGGAAAGCAGAGGAATTTGGGGCCTATTTAGCATCATCGAGGGGACTCTAGGATCTCTGTTACTCTGTACTTGTACTAATGTTTACAAGAATACAATATACTGTGATGCCTTCCCCCTCAAGTCTCCTGCTAGCATTCACACTTGCATCCTAGTAGTCACTAACACAGTTAAACTGCAATTCACCATGACCTTGGAATCAATGTCAGTTTGATTTATTTTGTTACAGAGCAATAAAATCATTAGAATAATTGGTTTTTAAAAGACTTAAGTGGATGCATCCTGTGCACGTAAGCATTATTTCTCAAACCAAAGCATCATTAGTCTCCATTTATTCCTTTTGCTACTACTCAGCATGAAGTTGGGAACTGAGATGGGGTGGCTGCTGGTTTCACAGTAGTTTGGATGCCTTACTCTCATTTTAAAAAGCCAGCATCCAGAATTTCCTCCCTCTCTGAAACAACATGCAAACCCAGGTGGATAGAGTCATGATGGATGCTTTGAGAGTCCACACAGATAACACAACTGCCTTTCTGTAAAATTGCTAAGTATCAACGCTCTTTGCCTCTAATCGAATTTTCCTTATAATAAAGACAACATAGTGGCTGGAAGGAGCATTAGAAAACATGTTTCCTGATCTCTTCTTTCTGAGCCATATCCAGGGAATATTTTTTAGGACAATGGTGTCCAATTTGCATTTTCAAAGCATCAGTTTGCCTTTTCAAGTTGAATGGAAGGAGACTGTAAGTATCCAGCCTCCAAGGTGGTTCCCAGGATACCTACCTCCTGATGATCTTCCTTTTGTGTAGTCCCTTTCCAGATTGAATCAGGGCTGGTCTCATGTGGCCAACGAAATACAGTATAGGTGATGCTACGTGACTTTGGAGGTGAGGTCAAAACAAAACAAAACAAAAAGATTGTGACTTTTGCCTTGATCTTCTGGAACACTCTCTGTCAAAACTCTGAGACACCATGTAAGTTTACAAACCCTGAGGCCACTATGCAAGAGAGACCCAGAGGAGACAGCACACGTTTCAAAAGCTAAGGTCCCGGACATCATAGAGTAGCTATGAATCATCCCTGTTGAGCCCTGCACACACTACAGAGTTATGAACAAGATAAATATATGGGATTTTTTTTAAAGTCACTAAGTTTTAGAGTTATTTGTTAGAAATAGGGAGAGTGGAATGAATCTAACACAACTTTCCTATGTACATATATGAATACACTACAGTGATTCTCAACATAATGTACATCCACAAGACTGGGATTCTAATTAGAATAAGATGTACTCCATGTTTGTATACATATGTCAACATAGACTCTACTGTCATGTATAAATAAAAAGAACAAATAAAGAGATTTTTTTTTTTTTTAAAAAAGAGGTCACTAGAACAGGATTTTGTAATTTCAGTCAAAGACACAATGAGACCCCAAATCTTTGCAATCACCAAGTATTGGCAAGCAGTTAACTCTCCAAATGTGGGATGTCTAAGTGTTCCCTAAAGATGGCCATGGATGGTTCTCACACACACAGATTTTAGGAGTCAGAATGTTTTCCTCTTCCCCTGTGCATCTACAGAAATGAAAAGAACAAAAATAGCTATGACCTACCAGAGTCTTAAAGAGTTCCGAGACCCCAGAAGTGGCTGGAATGGAGATGAGGTGAGGACCCCAGGAGACAACCTCTGAGGAGAGGATGCGGAAGGTGGGGAAAGAATTTATAAGAAGAAAAAGTGGGTCTGGGGATACTCTGCAGAGTGTGAAGGAGAGCCACGTGCCTCCTCTTCTCCTGCCCCTGTCTCCTGCCAAGGGATGACACATACCTAACTGTACCAGGGCAGCTATGCCCTACAGTCACCACCAAAGCTGTAGGACTTCCTTCTATCCTGGAAAATTTGAAGTGAAAATTAATTGAACGTTCCTCAGTGTTCCAAAAGGTTCAGAATAGAACTACCTTCACTCCATCACTAGCAGATATCTATGACACCCTAACGTGGGTGATAGGGCTGCAAAGAAAGCCCATGTTTAGATTCCAAGTGGCTACCAGAAGGGCTGATTTCTCAGACCACTCTTTCTTCTCAACTACACACCAAATGCATGCACACACACTCCCCCCACCCCCTCTCTGTCATCAAGAGGAAGAATCCAAAATTTGGGTTACATATTTAAAGCTACCAGTGGAATGGTACATGCTAGGAGCTTACTTGAGTTTGACTTTTTGTTATTAAGGGAAAACTATCGATGGGAAGATCATACTTGCAGATAACCTGGTACAAAAAAAAAAAAAAAGAAAGAAAGAAAGAAAGAAAAGAAAACCACCCCTGATGTCCAAAAGTTGGTCCAGGTGACTAGCTGCTTTAAAGAAAAGAGAGGAAGAAAATCTACTGGCCTGCCCCTGACTACAGTATCTCCAGGCAGGCCCAGGCAAAGAAACATCTGTAAACTATGTGCTCTGACATAAGTTTTTATTTAAATTACCTGACTTCGTTACTCAGAACTTCTCAGAGCCTTTCATTTGCTAAGTCTCAAGATGAATATCCAAAAAGGGGATTCAGAATCATGGAGCACTACTTAGCCTCTTCTAGAACAACGTTCCAGGAAATGCAGTTGGGAAAACTCTACAGTAGAGAGTCCTCATATTATATAGAATCATGTAATGATCTCAAGGCTCCTATTAGGCCTCTCTCTTCCTACCTCTCAGTGGGATACTTAGGAAGTACTGAAAAGGACAAATGCGTAAATCATACTGATAATTAAGCCTAAAAGAAAATCTATTTTGGAACCTGAGATTATAGGGGAGTAGCAGAAAGTGGGACTCTATGTATTCCAGAGGTAGAAAACTTGGGAAGAAGAGTAGTTTTGCGTGGTGTGATAGCTTTAGCACAAGCTGACAGGCAGGGACTAGGCTGGTATAGATTGGGGGATAAAAGAAAGTTCAGCATTCCCTAAAATAGCATCCCCAGGAAACTAAGTGAGCAGGTGTGCTTCACAGATTTACCACCAAACAAAAAAGCTTGAAAATAACTTGGATAGGAAATTAAAACGAGTAAATGACATGCTATAACCATCACTGAGATGTTTCTCAGGTGCCGTTCTGTGGTGTGTTTTGTTCAACACCTGGTGTTTTTGACCCTTAGAATGTGTTCTTTCTTAGCTTCCAGTATGTAGTTTCAAATATTCTTCCTTTTTTGTGTGTGTGGTTAATACAAACTTCTAACCTATCTTGAAAGTTTAATAAAATAATAGCTCTTTATTTTAATAGTCCCCTTTTAAAACTGAAAGACTGGCAGAGTTTTTAATCATCCTGTCATCAATTTAAATAGCTATTGAACATCTTCAATGTCCTCATGGAAATCTGGATGTACTGAAGCCTTTAAAATATACCCTGGAAAAGTAAAAGAGCTATTTTCAAGAGCAATGGTGGTTCATGTTTAGAATTGCTCCACTGGTATCATTTACTCAGGTTCTGGGGTCACTCATCTGATTCCATATTCTCCTATACATGGAAAACTTTTTCTTCCTTCTACCACCTTCTCAAAAATTATGTGCTCACTTTATTTATCCTTATTTTCATTGAAGTAAAAAGTAATCATCTAAGGTTATGAATCTTCCTCTGAGTTCAGCTTTGACCCTATTAAGTAGTTATTTTTATTTGCATTCATTTCTAATTACTCTGTAACTACAATTTTAATTTTTCTCTTTGGATTTTTATTTCATGTATGTGTGCATAAATAAGCCATTCATTGTACATTGTGGTCAGAAAATATGGTCTGTGTGGTTTCTGCTTCGAGTAATTAATTGGTTCTTTAATTTGTACTATATGACTTATCTCTATAAATGTTCAATGGATATTGGAGGAAAAGTCATGTCTATAGTGTATAGAGTTCAATATATATATATATATATATATTAAATAAATCCTTAAAGTATTCAGGTTATCTATATTCTTATTTGTTTTTGTTCATGTAGTCTACCAAAGACAAAGAAGTCAAGACCAAGCAACAGTGTGGCTGAAATGAAAGACATTTTGCAAGAACCTGTAATCAATTCCTCCTTGTCAGCCGTGGAGGAAGGAAATAACAACCAATGCTCTCGATCACAGTCTCACCTTCTACTTTTACTTATAGTTGTTTTTTTTGTTTTTTTTTTTTTGTTTTTTTTTTTTTGTGGTGCTGGGGATTGAACCCAGGGCCTTGTGCTTGCAAGGCAAGCACTCTACCAACTGCGCTATATCCCCAGCCCATCTTTCTACTTTTAAACCAAACTCCTTAGACCACTTCCTAAGTAAATATCTTCTTGAACTTCCTGGAGCATATTATAAAGGAACCATTTTTAAATGAGAAGGTTCCAAAGATATTCTCAGAAAACTTCAATATTGAATGTAGAGAATTTGAGCCAGAGCATTTTGACAGAAAAATTACAACAAAAATCCCAAACCACTTTTGAAAAGCTGTTAAGTTTATTCTGAGAAACTTGGGAGGCTTTCCTAATTATAAGATATTGTATTTCTTTTCTTTCCTTCATGTTAGGTAAGAAAGAAATGAAATACTGAGATGTACCTTCCACAGGAAGCACTAAGCCAAAGAGCACATTTCTAAAGTAAGTCTGGGACAATCTTACCCAGATAAGAACACTTGCTGAATGGTAGGAATCCACTTGTTCCTGACAACAATACTAAGAGCCGAGTCTTATTGGCTCCATCTTACAGATGGGGAAACTGACACCCAAAATATTATGTCACTTGCCCCAGATCATATCACTGATAAAAGGTAGAACCAGATTTTGAACCTATAACAAGTATGATGCCTTACTATATAAACCACTGTAATTACTATGATGGTAGCAATAGTTTCAAGGTACTATATTTATAGGTGATTGGGGTAAAAAGCATGCAGTGGTACAGAGGGGCTACCAGAAGAGTTTGCATGATACTTGTGAGTTTCCTGTGATCTACAAAAAGTTCCCTCAGCTTTGCTGACTCAGAAATCTGCAACAGTACACTGAGGAGAATTCATTGCTCAGAGTAGGACTTATATTCAACAATCTTAAAAAGGTTACATCAGCTCAGGATGATACATTATGAACTGATATCAATTGTCACCATGTTGATAGGTAAACTTGACTGGACATGACACATTTACTCTCCTGAGGAAAACTGGATGTAATGTCCTTTGTAATGGGAAAAGCAATCCATGGGAATCAGATGTTGCTTGATGGCATGGTACCAATAAGGCCTGAGAGAACCAATGTCCAGTGGGAATGACCTTTCCAGTGGGACAAACCACATTGGATAGCTATTGGACAAGACTCCTCCTTATCTAGGGCCTAAATGGCTAGTGCTCACTTTTCAACTGGTGACCTCACCTCATTTGTACTTCCATAGCTGACTACTCTCCACTTGGTGGTACATTCTTTACTTTCTAGTAAGTCTTGCCTTAGCCCAGGAGGGTCTCTTTTCAAAGTGAGTTTCAGGATCTCTGATGTGATCCATTTTGTGCTAATTGTACAGTTCAACTTTCAAAGGAAGTACATCCTCATTTCCAGGTTCCAAAAGATCAAGGCTCCAGTGAACACCACCTGAAAGACTATAAGGGTGAAAATCACAGAATGAGCTGGTATGAAGTACTCATGCCTAAGAATCCCTAAATCTGAACATGGCAAATCTTGTGGTGAAGCTACTGGCTTCAAGACATGGATTTTTCCTTGGTCATTACAAGATGCTGTGGTTTGAATGTGTCCCCCAAAGTTCATGTGTTGGAAACTTGGTCTCCAATGTAGTGGTGTTGGAGGCAAAGCTTAAAAGTGTTTGGGTCGTGGGTACTTCACCCTCATGAAAGGAATAATGCCATTATTATAGAGTGTGCTTCTCCTTTCCCTTGCCCTTGCATCTCCTCCTCCATCATGGTATGATACAGCAAGGTACTCCCCAGAAGCTGGCATATTGATACTGAGACTCCAGAATGGTGAGCCAATAAATTTCTGTTCATTATAAATTATCCAGACTGATATTTTATTATAGCAGCACAAAATGAACTAAGACATAACAGTTGTTATTTTTGCAGTGAAATCAACAAAGATTTGTTGGAATCTACTGGAAAAGACCATAATCATACAAATCATAATAAAATTGTATGATTAGTGTTAAAATAGAGAAAGTAGAGTGAACTACAGGAGCGTGCTGGAACTTTGCTAGTTTCACTTGGAACAGGGTTTACAAACATGCAAAGTCCTCATGCTAGAAATATTCTCAATTTCCAAAAAGGCTATTTCAGGTTGAAAGTGATAAGGCAGCTTCTCAGTTCTGTCAATTTTAATTTCCAAACATGTGAAGCACTTTTGTCTCACTAGAATTTATTAATGGTGACAGAGAATATTTTGTGGAGATAAGGTAAAGTTCAATTATTTTGAAGACAAGACAATTTTTAAAACTTTTCAATACAAATATTCCCAATGCTGTGCTTATTTCCTGTTGGAGTGTCAAGAATTTGAGCAATATTAACAATATGAATGAAAAATGGGATGGGGGAATGGGAGATCTAGGGAGGAAAAGGAGATAGGGTTAGGTAAGAGTCTGGTGTGGGGATAGAAGGGAGAGACTGTTCACTGATTCATGCTGCTTCTTAAGCTAAGGAAGGTATAGGCTCAGATCTCAACTCAAGAGAAATGACCCTAGAAGAAAGACCTATCTGGTCTTCCCACATCAATTCTGATGGTTAGAACCTCAGAAAAAAAAAATCATAGAATAATAAAGGTTAGAACATCATCAAAATAGAAACAAATGCACAATCGGGGGGAGCAGGAAAGTTTCAAAAAAGTCATAGACGTCCAGGGGTGTGGTCAGATTCCCATCATGTTCATGGCAGACCTCACAAGAACCTTCCCTTTCAACTAGAGGGACCAGAGAGTTAAAAGCTTATCATAAGTTCAAAGCCAGCCTTACCAAAAATGAGGCACAAAGCAACTCAGAGAGACCCTGTCTCTAAATAAAATACAAAGTAGGACTGGGGATATGGCTCAATGGTCAAATACCCCTGAATTCAGCTCCAGTATCTGTCCCCCCAAAAAGCTTAAATACTAGGAAATAAGTTTATGACTCTTGATGTCATGTGTTAGCAAAACTATAAAACTCTACACAGTGAAGCAGCACAAGGCAAATCTTACTGAGCCAGTGCTGGGAATAAATCTGTGAGTTTTGGGGGCCAAGAAATGTTTCTTGTACTTAGAGGATCAATCGGCCTTCTGAGGAGCATCACATACTCTGTTGGAAAGACCAGTGGAACAATGAGAGGCCAAAGTCTCAGTCAAAGGGACAGAAGCAGGAAGCAGATTTGGACTCAGATGAGGTTCCAGACAGAACACTGTAGAGTGGGGATGGGTGGCACCAGGCTCTAAAGATAATCAACAGCAATGTAGTAAGACTGAGCGAATTATTTCTCAGAATTATTGGGGAGAAAGTTGTGTCTGCTGAAGGAAGAAACATTTTAAGATTTTAACATTTCCTTGGCTTGGAGTGTGAGACTCTCAACTGACAAGATATAGCTACAAGAGATTGCCACTAATCTTACTTCTAGGAAGGGTTGATCCTGCAGGGCTACCTGCACGGCTTTGTTTTTGCCAAGGAGCTTATAAGTGGACGACAGCCAAGTGTCCCAGAACCCTTGAAGACAGCCCCAGTGTTCTAGCCCATGAGCCCATTTAGGACTTCTGGTCTCCATGATTGTAAGATACTAAAGTGGTATCACCCCAAGCTTGTGGCAATCTGTTCCAGCATCAATGGGAAACAGAGTATCATGCTGCCACCTGGGAAGGTGGAAAATGGATGGGAGAGATGTGACCAAATCCCACTGTTTTGCCTTAAGAAAACTGCCAAAGAGGAATCAGCTCTGCAAAAAACAGATTAGGAAGAGGAAGAGCTCACAAGACACTGAAAAAGTCAACCGAAGGAAACAGGAAAAATCCAGTAGCACAGTAGTAATGTGTAACCAGAGTAGGAAAGTCATCTAAGCTTGCCTCTGGACATGAAAAAAGTGGGAAAGATTCCTCGGTCTGGCCAGTATTCAAATGCAACTGTCCCTGCCATCTGGTAGCTTATGCTAAAGATGTGGCTGCAGCCCATGGCCAATCAGAAGGCAAAGGGTTCCAGGATATGTGTGCATGTGCATCTCCTTGCATCTCTTTGTAACCTTTTCCTCCTGTACCATCCCCATCACCAGCACCACCCGGAGACTATACCAACCCCAGAAACAATCCAGCCTCCTTGAGAAAATAGTACCTTTCTCATTTCTTGTAAATTGCATAGCCTCAAGAGAGAGATGAAAAAGTTTTGGGTTTTTTTCCCCCTTCTTCCAATTTCTATTTCTCTCTGAGGAAAAAGATGAATTTTGGCTTTGTGTAATAAGGGACAGCAAAAATGAAGTAAAAAATGAGCTCTGGCTCAATGATAAGGAGATGGTTAGATAATGAGCATCCCTCCTCTGGGCTGCAATTTGTTCACCAAATACACTCTCTGGCCAGGTGCGTGGTGCACGCCTATCATTCCAGCGGCTCAGGAGGCTGAGGCAGGAGAATCTCAAGTTCAAACCCAGCCTCAGCAAAAGCAAGGCACTAAGCAACTCAGTGAGACCCTGTCTCTAAATAAAATACAAAAGAGGGTTGGGAATGTGGCTCAGTGCCCCTGAGTTCAATCCCCAGCAGCCCCCCACCAAAAAATACACTCTCTGTTTCAAGACACAGCAATCATTCTGCAGCAATGAGTAAATGAAAGAGCATGGGAGAAAAGGGAGACTAATCAAGAAAGGATTGTGAGAAACAAGGAGAATATGATGTGCTGAAGGCAATTAAGATCAGAAGAAACCCAGGAAGAGGTTTACGGAACATCCTGAAATATGGGTGAAATCAGAATTCTATAGGGGTCTTAATGGGGGTTGGCACTGGGAGAGCTGCAATAGAAGTGAAGACGCTCTGAGGAACAAGAAAGGGAGCATTCTAGAAATGAGGGAGACCGGGACTGAATGGCCAAGTCTGCAGCCATATAGGGCAGCACAGCGAAGTCAACCAGCCTGCTTGGCAGCATCCGCTGGCACTGTGTGCTCATAGCTCCTCCACCATTGCACAGCCTTTTTTGGCGGTAGTTCTTCAGAGACAACCTGAAAGCCAAAGAAGATTCCAGAGTATCATTTTGATCCTGCTGCCTCCCTGCTCAAAACCTTCCAGTGGCTCCTGCAGGGGCACAGAAGAAGCCTAGCTCCTGCAACAAAGTCTTCTCTGGAGGCCCCAGACCAAGCTCAGTTCCCAAAAACTGCAGAGGCCTGATCAGGACCACTCAATTGCATCTATCACTTCATGACTGACTGGTGTTAACGTTTAAATTTTACAGTGAATAAACTCTAAACTTCTTGAGGGCAGAAGGGTAGATTGGATGGCCTTGGCCAAGAAAAAAAATTTAGAGCACCATTGCATCTTGGAATCATCATAAACATCCCCAGCTTCTTTTGCTGTTGCCAGCATACTCTCCCGCCTGGTGGCATGTCCAGGTCACACCAGGACCTTTGCCGATAGCAGGTTAAGTCAGTCAACAAAGTCCACCATGATAGAGATCAAATTCAAGACCTGAAATAGAGACAAGATTGTGTCCTGTTCCTCAGCAGCAACTGGGATCCAAGTCACAAGGTGAGGATGTGATACTGCAGATCCATCGCCACCTCTGGAATAGCAATTTAAAAAGCACTTGCTGACAAGGCTGCTCCAGGAGACCTCTCTGCACCTACCCCCACCAACTTCTATGGATTTTAAAGGTAGCTCAGGTCGGGAAGGATAAATGAGGGGAATAAAAAGAAAAGAAGGAAAGAAATTGTTCACATTTTATAATTTTTTAAGTCTCAAATTTATGAGCATTTTTAAAAGCAAAGTGTATGGAGTAGATCTGTGTCTGAGATTAATTCTAAGACTTGTATTAGTGCCCAGGAGAAACTGTAAACTTTCCACCGAAGTGTTCCCACAAATTGCAATGTAGCCATTAAGGACACAGACTGTGCAGGTTCCAGTCTGGCTCCACACTCACCAGCTGTGTGCACTTCCAGCCCATTTCCTCTGCCATAAAACATTTCCAAATCTGCTCATTCTTAGACCCCCATGTGCTTCCCTGTTCCAATGCCTCTACAAGCTGTTTGTGAGCTGCACTACCTCAAGCTGGGGGCAAAACTCAGTCTTCTCACTGCTGTTTATAATAAATCCACTCCCATAAATCATGTGCTGAGTTTAGGAGACTTGGCCACATGATGTCAGCAAAGAGGTCCAAGGAGGAGCAATTGGCTTTCCACCAGCTCACAGCCCACTTCCTCCCTGCTCCTCTCTGCTCTCTCCTCTCTTCCCCTAGGAGCTCCAATTCCTTTCATTCTTTTAAGAAGAGCAAAGTTTCTTTCCCCACTCCTTCCTTCACTTTATACATCCCAACAAACCAAAGTGCTCAACAGGAAGAGGAATCTCCCTTTTGACAAGACCTAGTCTCTGTAGAACTTAGAAGGCAAGGACCAAAATGACCAATTATGTAAAGACCATGTTTAGTCCCTCAAAGAAGGCTCCATTCAGAATGATGAATTGGAAGAACTCTAGGGATTCCACCCTTGCCCTGGTGCCAGCCCTGGAGGACACCCCTCCATCCTCAGCATGCCAGCACCCTTCATACATGCTCCACACGCGCAATGTGACCAGTTAACGAGAATCTCCCTCCCTGCTCCATCCTTTTTAACACCTTTCTCTGAAGGTTCACTGTTTTAACCCTCAGCTGATTGTTGGTCTGAGTGCAATACTGAACACCAATTTGTTCATTAATGTTTTCATTTCGTGCTGAACATAAGATGACTTTTATTGGGTTTCCGCATATACAGCAAATACCTTTTGGAAAGTCAATTTTACAACATGTAACAGACAAGACACAATGAGGGATTCTTGGTGATTACTCACTCTTGGAAAAATAGGAGTTATAGCCCCAACCAGGCAAGAAATGGAATGATTTTACTCGAACTCCATGATTTTACTGCACAAGTGAGTGGTTTTTTTTTTGTTTGTTTGTTTTGTTTTTTAATAATGCCTCTGGTTTCTCTTAAACATTTGTATTCTTCAGGGCAATTTCCTTGCACTGAATGCATTTGGCCTTCCATTCTCATGAATGCAGCTGTTATTGGTTTCCTCTTATGCAATCTTTCTTCCAAGGAGGATAATCTACTTCATAAACACTCAAGAGCAGTGACAGCATCGTTCGTGGTTATGTAAGTCTAGGGATACCGAGACTCCAAGTGTGTACCCTAAAATACAACATCAATAAATTAGATAGTGCTTAAAAGCTCATTTTATCTTTATTTTACTTGCATTGCCACTTCATCACAAAAAAAGAACATCAATAGCAAAAGCTAAATAATATAGCTATTTTGACCTAGAATGTAATGATTAGTGTTTGATAATATAGTGAGAAGTGCATGGATTTTATGTTAATATGATTCAAATTCTGATTTAATTCCTTGTTAGTTCATAGCCTTAAACAAAATACTTAGCCTTTCAGAGCCTCAGAGATCATAGTACCTACCTGGAAGGATCATTGACAGGATTACAGGAGAGATTATGTCAAAGGACCTAGCAGAGTGACTTTCACACAGAAAGCTCAAAAGGTGTCCTATTGTTCCTCACAAAGTGGTATCATCCTATTAAAAAGTATTGATTGCCCTATTATAACTTTTGGACCAAAACATTCTATCTTTTTATATGGTAAATATTTTCAGAATACATTTGCTCAGTATGTGAGTGGTTAATAGCTAAGAAAGTAGCACAGTATATGCTGATCCCCTCTGATTCTCTATTTAACTTGTCCAGATACAAGTACACACGCTGAGGGAACAAAGGATTGGCCCATGCCCCTGTTCAGTGACTGCCTTCTCCCTCAAGAGCTATGGGCAAAATTCTTTATGCTTATATGGTCCCTATGTCTGAAATGCTCAAAGCATTTTTCCAGAGATTAAATCAGGGCTTTCATATAACCCTGCTTAATAAACGTCAAGTCTTCTATGTGAAATCTCAGAATATCCTTTTAAAGAAGGTGGCTGACAACCTTATCTTCCATACAAATAAACTGAGGCATGGAGGGATAAATCAGAGGACTGGCTGCAGATTCTTCACTCCTTATGTGTACACTGTAGTTTATATATGAAGACCAGAGTTTCATGGGAGCCACAGTGTCAACAGAGATCCCCAGAGACACAGTTGTGCTTTCTTGAAGACAGCATCTCCCCATGCTCCTAACATGGCTGAAAAAGTTAAGGCATTTGGGAGGGAGGGTGTTGAGGCAGAGGTTGCCATAACTGGGTAAAGAGTCTGAGTCAGTGAGGTCAGCACAAGCAGATAAGCTGGAATGCCCAAGGTACACAGTTATGGCACCCATCAAGGGAAAGTCAAGGTTCCCATTTGGGGTCAAGTTCCTGTGGCCACTGTAAGCCTCTGCTCAGAAGGACAGGAGAGCTTAAGAGGGAGCTGGGAAGGAGGCCTCTGTGCACAGGGAGAGTAGAGAGCCCTGCTCAGCATTGGAGAGAGAAGGGTCCAGCCTGCTGGCTCCAGATGGTATCAGTAACTATGAGAGGAAGAAGCTGAACGAATCCCACGTCACAGAACCCACCTTCATGCCACACACACACACACACACACACACACACACACACACACACTTCCCGTGACACTTGGGGACCATCACCCTTCTTCCTTCCTCTAACTTGTTTTCTCAGACCAGAGACTCTCTTCCTCTTTCTTTTTTTGATTCAAAAATACCAGTAGTTAACATTTATTATCACTTTAAACACCTTATGGTGACTTGGTAGGTTACAACATGGCTGAGCTAGAATCATAACTCCCAGATTCCTTCCCTGAATGATTCCACACCTCCATATGTCACAAGAGAAAACTTGCACAAGATTTGAAAAGTGGAAATGAAGTAGCCTGCATACTTTTTAGGCTCTAAAGGCCAGTGGGAGGCACCAGATACCATAGCCCTTGTTCACATTGTCACTGACAGTTTCCCCTCTTCCCACTCTATCTGCTCCTTCAGCTTCTCCTCCTGCACATGTGGTACCTGATGAAGGGTGCCAGCTTCTGCATGTCAGTCACTGCATTGGACTCCAGCTCATCTTCATGGGTTCTACTTTACTTCTCTCTAAACCCCTTCCAGTTATCTTATCTAGCTGCCAATCTGACTGACCATTGACCCAAGTTACAGGAAGAGACCTCAGCCCAGAATCCTCCACCAATATCTACAATTGCAGAACCATATCTTTATAAAAAAATGTTTTCTAGATTACTTAGAGCACTTCTGCTTCTCTAATCACACCCCAAGTGACAAACACATATTGTCTCATTGACCCTCATAACCGTCCTAGAAGGAAGGCACTATCAGCATCCCCGTTCCACAGGTGAAGAATGAAAAACAAGGAGATTGTCCTCTGCCAATCAGCTAGTCTGTGGTCCTGCTGGAATTTGAACTCAGGCAGGCAGATTCCAGAGCCTGAGTTTCAACTCTTTACTCATTTCTGTCCAAATGCCATGCAGTCTGTCTCCTGTTCTCATCGCTTTTTTTCATAAGAAAAGAGTTTTCTCCACATTTTTAAAACTTATCTTCAGAAAATCTTTTTCCGTCCTTCTTCTGGATTTTTTGAAAACTGCTAACATTCATCTTCATTTCTTCCCTTTTACTACCAAAAACTCTCTCTTCCATTTCTTTGTTTCCTTGACTAGTTTCTCTGCTTCCTATTGTCCAACAACACCCAGACAATCCCATATGCACACTCACAAGCACACAAACACAGTTTGGCCGTGCCACTATGGCTGCAAATCACGTGCTCTTCTCGTTTGACCATCAGCAATGTAGTCTAAAGAGGCTAAGTGATCAAGCAGCCTCTTTTGCTGACTCAGACCTTCTTCCATTGGGAGCTGCCCGAGCCCTACCTCTGCCACCCTCAAATGGTAAAACAGAAGCAATCAAATGTGAAGCACAGAGAAGCACACAGACCAGATGGGAAAGAGATAGAATAGGGAAGGGAAGAGGGGAAGGTGAGAAAACCATCTGAAGCAAGTTTACCAGAGGAGCAGGAACAGAACCCAGTAAAATCTCCTAGAAATAAATTTCCCCCAGGAAAAAATATATACAGGATGTTTTTATAGACTTTATAAAGAGAAAGAGTTCAGGGAGGGATGGGAGGGAAAAAAAATCTATTTCCCAGAGAGGAGAAAGCAGAAGGACCACAGCAGGATTATTGGTGGAGTCAACTAGGCAGGAAGAACAGTTTCAATGTGAAGTTCATTAATGGATATAGGACTGAGAAAAGTTTACTGCTCCTAAAACCAGCATCTGGAGCTGAGGATAGCCAAAAGCCCAAGGATGGATCTACTGTCAAGATCTACAAACTCAAGAGAAGTTGTCCCCTACAAAGGAATTAAGTTCTTTGAAACTTTGTTAAGTCAAAGAAGCATAAAGTGCATGTATAAATGATCTCAATGACATGTGGTTTCTCCCCATGCAGGGAAGAGAGTAAGAGATGAGCAGCCCAGGGATCTGCCTTTTATTAGAGAATCTTTTGAGAATGAGAAACTGCAATTTTCCAAGAATGAGATAGTCCCTTGTGCCTATTTTTTCCACATACTTACTAGCATAAGAATTGTAAGCCCAAGAAGTAAAACAATAAAATTCAAACCAGATCTAGAAATAAAATTTGGCTTTTTGAACTCAGCAAATTTGGTAAACGTTTGCAAAGGAAACCTTAGCTTATGAGCAACTAACAAAAGCATACCCCAAAAGAGTCAAGAATAAAAAAATTAAAAATAAAATTAAACTTAAACCATAAACCCAGTGGTCTTGGACCCAGGAATTCTATTTCTGATTCCTATAAATGGAAAAATACTGAGCAGAGAAATGTTTTTTTGCCCAAAATGATTTAACTAAGGGCTACTTATAATAGCATAAAATTGAAAACAGTCTATATATGGGGCAAAAGGAAATGATTCCATAATAAAATAAATAAGCAAGGCAGTACATCTCTTCTATGAAATATGAGGAAGGAATTTTTTTTAAACTCAAAGTGTGCATGGACACAGCAGAGGCATACACAGAGCATGCTAGAAAAAAATACTGGTGAGTGAAAGAAGAAAGTTGTACAAGGCTATGGTGGAGCTGAACTCATTTTTGTGGGTCTATCTGTGGGGGCTGGTTACCTATGATTGCATGTCAAATGCTTGGGGAAAGTGTGGAAAGAAATAGTACAAACCATTCACAGCAGGGACCTCAAACATTAGGAGAACAGAGCAAGAAAGCCAAAGCGTTTGTGTTCTTCTTGTATACACTCCAAATTGCTTAAATTTTCCTTAAATTTCAAATAGAAACCTGTCCACTAAGATCTGTTCCCCCTGTTCTTCCTTGCATCTCAGAAGCTGCTCCCTCAACAGAGACCACATTTCCCAAGGATCCCTGGAGCCGGGTGGAGCCATCCACAATTGACCCTGAATGAGCGGAAACCGGAGCCATTTCTAGATCCGGGCTTTTCAGAGACAGTAGGCCACCCCCATGCCCTCTTTCTCCTTCCACCAGCGTGGTCCTGGATGTGACAACTCAGCCTCGAGCATTTGCAGCCAGACCCTAGTAGATGTTGAAGCCACAAAAACAAGACAAAACGAATGCACATCTCTCAACTTCCCTGTGGGGAGGTTCCAACTGCCCTCCTGGACACCCACTTGGGATATGAACAAGAAATTAACTTCTGTTGTGTTTGAACCATTACATTTGGGTCTATGTCCTTTCAATTTAGATTAGCCTAGCTAAAATTGACAGTATTTTGAGTGATTTTTTTTTAATTGGACTTTTTATTTTGAGATAATTGTGGATTCACATGTAGTAAATCACATAAGAAATAGTACAGAGAAATCCCCTGTCCACTACGCACTTTCCTCCAATGGTGACTTGTCCAACTATCAATGGTGACTTGCCAACAGGATGTTGACTTTGATAGAGCCAAGACAAGAAACATTTCTGTCACACAAAAATATTTATCGAATTACTCAGCCATAAAGAATGAAAAAATCATGGCATTTGCAGGCAAATGGATGAGATTGGAGAATATCATGCTAAGTGAGATAAACCAATCTCAAAAAACCAAAGGACGAATGATCTCCCTGATAAGTGGATGATGACACATAATGGGGGGTGGGAGGGGTTAGTGTTAGGGTTAGGGTTAGGGAGGGGGTCAATAATGGAGGAAGGAAGGACTGTATAGAGGGAAAAGAGGGGTGGGGGGAAGGGAAAAAATAACAGAATGAATCAAACAACATTACCCTATGTAAATTTATGATTACACAAATGGTATGCCTTTACTCCATGTACAAACAGAGAAACAACATGTATCCCATTTGGGTACAATAAAATATATATATATAAATGTTTATCGACCCTTATAATGCAACTACTTCCCTCTAGCACCAACTCTCACCTTAACTCCTAACATCCACTACTCTGTTTTCCATGTCTAGAACTTGTCATCTAGAAAATGTTACATAAATGGAATAGCACAGTACCTAACTCTCAGTATTGGTTTTTCATTATTTTTTTCTCTCAGCTTAGCCCTCAAGAGATTCGTGAAGATTTTTGCATGTGTTGACAGTTTGTTCTTTTTTATTGGGGGATAGTGTTTTAATGACCTTGATGTACCAGTTTGTTTAGCCATTTGTCCATTGGAAAACATTTGGGTTGTTTCTAGTTTTTGACCATTGTGAATAACAATTCTATAAATGTCCATATAAAGGTTTTATGTGACCACAAGTTTTCTCTAATACAAATGCCAGGAGTGTAATTGTCAACTCATTTGGTAGTTAGGTTTTTAGTTTTTGAAGAAATATTTCTTCCCATTTTTGTCAGTATTTGATATGGTCATTGCTCTCTAGCCATTCTGATAGGTACGTAATGATATCTGATCATGGTTGTTATTGGTATTCTCAAATAGCTAATGATATTGAACATCTATGTGTGTATTTCCCATTAGTATATATTCTTTGATGAAATGTCTGTTTCTGTTGCCCATTTTATTTTTATAGATTGCATTTTGATTCATTTTACACAAATGGGGTACAACTTTCCATTTCTATGGTTGTACACAATGTAGATTCATACTATTCATGTAATCATACATGTACATAGGGTAATGATGTCTGTCTCATTCCACCATTTTTATACCCCCTCCTCCCTCTCATTCCCTCTATATAATCTAAAGTTTCTCCATTCTTCTCTCACCCCCCACCCCCCATCCCCATTATATATCATCATCCACTTATCAGGGAAAACATTCAGCCTTTGGTTTTGTGGGATTGGTTTATTTCACTCAGCATGATATTCTCCAATTTCATCCATTTCTCTGCAAATGCCATAATTTTATTCTTCTTTATGACTGAATAATATTCCATTATGTATATATACCACAGTTTCTTTATCCATTCATCTGCTGAAGGGCATTTAGGTTGGTTCCACAATCTAGCTATTGTGAATTGAGCTGCTATAAACTTCTGATGTGACTGCGTTACTGTGGTATGCTGATTTTAAGTCCTTTGGGTATAAACCGAGGAGTGGGATAATTGGGTCAGAAGGTGGGTCCATTCCAGGTTTTCTGAGGAATCTCCACACTGCTTTCCAGAGTGGCTGCACCAATTTTCAACTCCACCAGCAATGTAAAAGTGTGCCTTTTTCCACACATCCACGCCAACATCTGTTATTGTTTGTGTTCCTAATAGCCATTCTAATTGGAGTAAGATGAAATCAGTAAATGGAATGGATTCAAACTAAAAAGGTTTTGCTCAGCAAAGGATACAGTCAATAATGTGAAGAAAGCCTACAGAGTGGGAGAAAATCTTTTCCATATGTACTTTAGATAAAGCACTGATTTCCAAAATTTATAAAGAACTTACAAAACTTTACACCAAAAATACAAAGAACCCAATCAATAAATGGGTTAAGGGACTTTACAGAAGATATATAGGCGATTAATAAATATATGAAAAAGTGTTCAACATCTCTGGTTATTAGAGAAATTCAAATTAAAACAACTCTAAGATTTCATCTGTTGCTCATTTTCTAATTGAATTTGATTGTTTTTTCACTGTTGAGTTTTAAGAGTTCTTTGTCTATTTTAGATATTAGGACTTTGTTATATTTGTGATTTGCAAATATTTTCTCTCATTTTGTAGCTTATTTTTTACATCTTAACAGGGTCTTTCTCAGAACAAAAGCATTTAAATTTTGGTGACAGTTTATCAGTCTTTTTCTTTTCTGGATCATGATTTTGATGTCAAATGAAGAACTCTTAACCCAGCCTCAGATTTCAAAGATTTTTCTCTTGTGGGTTTCTAAAAATTTTTCTTGTTTAACATTTTACATTTAAATCTAGTTTCCATTTTTAGCTCATTTTTAATCAATTTAAGAGAAAGTTTTTTATTGTCATTTTGATTGTATATTTTGTTTTTGCTAATGGATGTCAAAATGCTCCAGGATCCTTTGTTGTAAAGACTGTGACTCCTCTATTGAGTTGCTTTTATGCCTTTGTTTAAAAAAAAAAAAACAGTTGAGCATAAATGTGAGATTCTATTTCTAGATTCTCTATTCCATTCCACTGATCTTCAGTCAATATTGCACTGACTTGATTACTGTATCTCTAGAGTAAACCTTAGAATTGGGTAGACTGATTCCTCTCATTTTATTCTGCCTTTTCAACATTATTTCAGCTATTCTAGTTCTGTCCTTTATAAATTTTGTAATAGTGTTGTCTACAACTATAAAAAAAAAAATTTGTTCTAGAATTTTGGTAAGAAAGGGATTAAGTCTGTATACCAACTTGGGGAGAATTGGTGTTTTTACTATGTTTCATCTTCCAATTCATGAACATGGTATATATTTCTCCATTCGTTTGGATCTTCCTTGATTGATTTCATCAATACCGTGTCATTTTCAACTTACTCGTCATTTACATGCTTTGTTAGATTTAAACTAAACATTTTATTGAATTGATTTTTAAATAGTGCTGCATTTTTTTATTTCAGTGTCTATATATTGCTTTCTAGTAAATACAAATACAAGATTTGTATGTTTGTTCTGTACCCTGTAACCTTGATGAACTTATTCTTACTAGATTTCTTGTGATTTTCTGTGTAGACAATCTTGTCATCTATAAGTTTTTCTTTCTTCCTTTCTGACCTGTATGCCTTTTCTTTTCTTTTTTTTAACCCTTTTTTGTTGTATTGCATTGGCAAGAACACTCAGCTCTATGCTGAATAAAAATACTGAGAGAGAACATCCTTGCCCAGAGAGAAAACTCCAGCTTTTCATCATTAAGTATAATGTTTGGGTTTTGTTGTTGTTGTTGTTTTATATTTTATTTTATCTTATTTTTATTGTAAATGTTTGGTTTTAAGATTTGTGGATGTTCTTTATTAGGTAGGACATTACCCCACCACCACTCCTACTTTTCTAAATGAATGTCGAATTTTGTCAAGTACTTTTCTACATCAACTGATAGTACTATGTGATTTTTTTTCTTTTTAGCATGTTAATGGTTTTTGATCGGTTTTTAAATATTGTATCATCTTGCATCCCAGAATAAAAGTAAAGTAAAATGTTGTATAATTATTTTTACCTATTACTTAATTCTACGGGCTTGCATCTGAATTTTTATTAGAAATTTTATTAGAATGTTTTATTAGAAATTTGGTAGAGGCCCTGAAGCCCATAAGGTACATTGGCCTGTAGTTTTCTTTCTTTGTATTGCATTTATCTAGTTTTGGTATCAGGATAATACTAACTTTATAAAATGAATTGGAAATTGTTCTCTCTTCTATTCTCTAGAAGAGATTATGTAGTGTTACCTACAATTTTTCTTTAAAGATTTGATAGAATTCTTCAATGAAATTATCTGAGCTGGGAGATTACTTTGGGGAAAGTTTTTAAACTTAAAAACACTATTTTTTTAAATAATTATAGAGTATTCAAGTTATCATTTTTAAATGAGTTTTCACAACGTGCTTTTTTGTATTACAGATACTTTTATTTCTTCAAATTTGTTATTTATCAGGAATGGATAAAACAAAAAATATAATTGAGTTTCATGACCATTGTCATCATAATTATCAACATAAAGAAGGATGAAATTATGGCATTTGCTGGTAAATGGATGGAATTAGAAAATATCATGCTAAGCCAAATAAACTAAACCCAAGGAACCAAAGGCCAAATGTTTTCTCTGATATGTGGTTGCTAATTCACAACTGGGGGGCTAGGGAAGAATAGAGTTACTTTAGGTAGAGGGGAGTAAAGGGAGGGGAAGGAGTCTGGGGGTAGGAATGATATGACCAATGTGAGCCTACAATAGGTATAATCAGAAAAATGAGAGATTACACTCTATTTATGTATGATCTATCAAACTGTATAAATGAATCCTACTGTCATCTACAACTAATTAGAACAAATTTTAAAATGTCAAAAAAAAAGAAGAAGAAGAAGAAAACTGGTCAGATGAATATTATTGCTTCCCATTTTCAATGAGTAAAGACTATTCAAGATATATAATACAACATGACCAATCACAGGGGGAATAAAACTAGGAAATAACTTTCGTGTCTAGATTTTATTTTACAAGTGAAGCACAAAAGCACCACCTATGCCTCTGAGAACAGTGGATCATGCACCCTTGAAAAAAACATAACTTCCTTCATCCCAAGCAACCTTCCACCGGTAGTCAAGAGTGTTTATGTACATACATCAGTTCCTTGTGCCCCAACTGCACCATCATGGGGCAAACAGGAAGTCAGCTCGGCAATGGCAATGATGGACTGTGTGATCATAAAGCTGATATAGATGTAAGTATTCTTGGGATCTGGAAGCATTCTTTTTGCAGCATCCTAGATACCACAGTAGGCAGTTCCATAGATGACAATATACTACACAGACACTTTGAGGCCTTGGTAGAGGCCCTGAAGACCATCAAGTACGTAGATCTTAATCAGGCAATCACTGAGGCCTTTGAATTCCCTCTCACCTTCAGCTTTACCCACATTAGCTGGTAGACAGATACAGGTAAAATCAAGAAGGTACATAAAACATAAGGATTAGATCTCTGTGGCACCACTTAATGTCAGATTCCCTGCAAAGTAGTGCCAACACGGGATCCTCTTGTCCACACCACCAGTAAATATCTACCTATATTTATGTTTAAAAGGAAACCTGAGCACTAGGTAGGGATGTATCTGATGACATTATCTAGGTCACCACATCAGAAGGACAGGACTCCCTATTTCTGGGAATGTGAACCATGTAGTCTATAATGCTCTTGCATTGCTTTTCTTTGGTGATTTGCTTGCTGGGATGCTATACCTGAAAGCAGCAGCTTAACCCACTCCATAGGTACTATCACAGTCTTGGAGATGAAACTTAAAATCATATAGCAAATGTTGAAAATAACATCATATTGATTTTTAAAAAGAACATTCATATCACATTGTCAACTATCTCAACAGTAGTTTTAATTCTTCCAATACCTGTCTTCATGACCCTTCAGACTATCAGACCATTAGGTTACCTAACAACAAAAATCCTTTTGGGCCTTAAAAATAATAATATGGAAGTGTTACTTCAGAAAATTCCTTGACTTATGCTTGTGGAAAAGCAGAATCAACATGTTTCTTTCAATTCCTCCCATTAAATATAACTAAAATCACTTCACATTTTATCTAAAACAAAAAGAAGAAGGTTCTGGAAGCTTGAGGTCTTAGAAATGCAGCAATGTTCAGAGCTCTATTTTCTTAGGTGGCACGAAAGATATTTTCCCAGTTTAATCCTCAGCTTTGTAATTACTGAGCTACTTTGTGCCTATGACTGGATTGGAGACTCAATGCTATGGTCTGAATGTTTGTGTTCCCTATATATTAATATATTAAGACTCTTAGGTATCTTCTAGAACTTGCTCTTTCCCTCAGAATCTTAAATTTCCCATTTCCCTGTACAATTCTACCTGGGAAAATTCTGCCATATTCTCATTTTTTTTTTTTTTCTGTTGGTTTCCTGATTTAACCACATATTTATACTTTTATTTCTTGGGTTTTTAGGTTTGGAAAATATCTATTAGCTTCCATTTACCTTTCCTTCCATCTCTTCTCATATCTCACTATTTTCCTTATTGCTTTCCAATTACATAGTCAGGTTTTACTAAAACTCCTGTCTTTACTCTGGCTAGCATTAGTTCTCCATGATCTTTTATGAATCAAAATTTTAAAACTCAAAGTAGACAGCATTTTAATGTTATGCTCATACATAATTATAAACATAATAAATTATGTTTATGCTCTATTGTAATTAGTAGAACTGAGAACTATGTTTGGAGCTATATAAAAGGAACATAATTCTTGTCACTGAAAATTGGCCTGTAGGGAGCTATTCAAGGAGCCCAAATCCATGAATACACTTTTCATTTCTTTTCAACATCCTTTACCCTTATGTCACATTCAACCTCAGTTATTTTTTTACATCCTGTGGAAGCCTCTGTCCTGGATATCTTTCTTATTTCACTGGCCTGATCTCGCTAATTGTTTCATAGAAGATGGTAGATGTTATGATTTCCTCATGTTCATGTGACAATATCTTAATTTTGCCTTCACAATTGATATTCGTGTTGAAATACAGCATTATGAATTAAAAATTTTTCTTTCACTCAAATTTTTGACTTTTACTTTTTGATAATATTTTAAACTTTCAAAAAATTGCAGTGGAAATACAAAACACTTTTATATATCCTTTATGCATAAGCACCCATTTGTTAATATCTTGCTGTGTTTCCTCTTTTATTTTATCCATTTTTTTTTTTTCCCCCAGCTGAGAGTAAGTTACTGACATGGTGTCCTTCATTCCTAAATACTTGTGTGTATATTCCAAACACAAGGACATTCACTTACATAGCCAATGCATTATTGTCAAGGTTAAGAAATTTAACATTGACATACTCTATTATTTTATCAGACCTCATTCAAGTTTGCCACTTGTACTAATAATGGTTTTGTACAAATGTGTCTTTTAGCACTTGGTGTTCTTAGAGTCTGATGTCAGTCTATTTTTTAATTCCTTTTTAGTTTTCTCCCCTCTGGAAGGATTTAAGATTTTCTCCTTTCCTTTAAAAGTACAAAGTTTCACTGGATTCTGACTAGATTAAATTTATCCTCCTTAATACCAACTAGGAAATTACAGTCTGCAAACTTAGGCCTTTATTCAGCCAGATGCCTGTTTTACTTTCATTTCTTATATTATTTTCTCTCCTACACTTTTTCTATTCTCCTCAAATTCCTGGTCTCTCCCTCAACCAATACTTACTAGGTGCCCTCTGGGTGCTAAACAATGCTCAGTGAAAAATAACTTGGATCCAGTTGAGCCTCTGACTAAGCAACTAGCTGAACTGATCATTCACCAGCCAGGACACAATGCTTGGAAAATTGCAAGGCTGGATGCCCATGCTTCCAGGGAGTCCTGCTCTTAGAACAGAAACAATGTACCCCAAAGACAGAAGAGAGGCCATTCAAATTTTCTTGCAACTAAATGGGGCATTTTGAAACCTGAAGACTGACAATTCAGAACTTTGACTAGAGCTCTACCCGTTGAAAATAAACCCTTATACAGAGAGCCTGACATCAGGAATTTCTCTCCATGATTAGCCTTGGCATTCTTAATGAGAAAAATCTATTATTCTTTCCGGTGCAGACCGTCAAACCTCTGAAAGTAAATACTGGCACTATAAACTTGAAGCTTCTGCGGATTTGAGAAAAATAACATTTTTTTCTTCTTTCAAAATTTCCCTGAAACCGCCCACTACTTGCTGCAGGGGAACTAGTACTCCTATAGTGACTTTATTCCATGCTTTCTGCAGCTCTCCTCTGGAGGTCTGTGATGTTAAAGCTGAAGAGAGGGCGGGGTGGGGGTTGCTTCTGGTAACTATGGCAGCAGGAGCAGGTGAGGAGCTGAGAAGGGTTGACACCTCACATCTCAACTTTGCAGACCCAGAAACTCAGTTTTGTCCTGATCCCCCAAGTTGATCAATCTCATGGGAACTTGGACTAATCAACATAACCTACACCACAGAAAGAAAGTAGGATAATTACTTTCTAGTGAACTGTCAGAATGCCAAGATGTAAAGAATTCAGACTTTGAAGAGAAACAAGACCTGATTTTAACTTTTAGCTCTATCTCTGGCAGAAGTGTGATCCTGAGAAGTGATTTGACCCTTCAGAACCTTTATGTCTTCATCCTGGAAAAATGGGGAACAGTAATAAGATTATGTAATACACAGGAAAGCAGAGAAAGGAGATTTTGGCAGATCCCAATGCCTGGCGGCCCAGCAGACTAGTAACACTTGTGCTTCCATAAAGCTTCCTCCTGGATCCTCTCTCCAGCCCACATCAGTGGATGCTCTTTGGCTGCCCTGGTTATCTCTTTAGATATATTAATATGGGCAGGTAGCCAACACTAAGCCACCTTTGGTGGAGAGGTCATTACATCCATGTCCCAATACTCTGCCTGCTCCCTCAGAGCATCACCATGTTCTGGGCTTGTGAACGTTCCGACTGATGCCTCATTCTTAACCCACAGCTAAGGGGGTTATTTTTGTCCACTGCCATACTCTCATTTTTCTATCTGATAAACACAGTTTCATTAATGCTCCATCTTTAGGGAAAATAAGAGGCATCGAGAATAGGTGTTTTATAACTCAAGGAAATTCCAAGAAGTGTGGGATTTTCCCATCTTTTCTTTCTATATTTCTGAAATAACTTTAACTCTTCTTGGAAAAGATCAATTATCCCCTCCTTTGGAACCCAGGTGCTTTTTAAAAAGCAGGCTGATTTTCTTTAATCTATAACTTATGTTACAAAAGAAAGAAAAGTTGAACTTGTGAACACTTACAATAAAAACTATGTTTTCTTAATTTGGAATCTCAAAATTCTCTCTAAAACCTACAATACAAGTTCAATAAATGTAAATTATTATAATCATAAAACATGAAAAATGAGTCTGCTGTATGCATTTCATCAGGAATTCATATACAATGCTATGCATACACAAAAGAAGTAAAATGATTATTTTTTTAAATAAAGCTTTATGACAATTTTCAGCAAGTCAGATAGAACTCACCCACATGTAAAATGTAAACTTTGTTCCAAAAGGTATAATCATGTGATAATCTGTGTAGTAAAGCCAGAGAAATGTCTGTCCTGCCACTGGCTTTTTTGAAGTTTATTTTTCCAGAACAATGCAGAATTCCATGGAAATTGAAACAGTAAGCAGATCACATTTCTGTTTTCTTTCCTATAGTAAATTGTAATACACAATTTAAGCATTTTGTATGCCATAAATACTATCTCTCACTTGCCTTAAAAATAGCTATATCTACAAATGTAAAAATCACTATTATGTTCCCATTTGCATTTAGCTGCCTTCAGTTGGACTTCCTGTTATAAAAGTTATTTCTATTCCTATAGTTCTATGAATGAAAATATAGAATCGTATGTAACTTTGCTTCAACTTTGACCTAAGGTGATAGACCTCCAAACCAAAAGAGGCACACTCTGGGCTACTGGGAAAAGTGGAGAAAAGGCGATAAAAATGGAGTTCTTTCATTCCAAGAACGAGTGGAGCCACATTGTCCCACAGGTAAATAAAGTTTGACTAGGGTTACTTTCAACCCATTCTAATGTTATAGGATTCTAAATTATTTATTAAAACAATTTCATCCAAAACCAGGACCTTTGCCACAGCATTCTTTGAGGGAAATAATGTCCACAAAAGGAAAAAAAAAAAAAAAAAAAAAAAAAAAAAAAAAAAAAAAACCAGTCCTAATTGATGATTTTCCCACAATCTTCATCTTTAGTACAAATCAGTTTTTTGGACTCTTCTACCTTCAGTTGATACCTTCAGTTGAGAATTTACAATTATGGGAACTCTGAGCTAGAAGACATCATGCCCATCACCTAGGCTATCCACACTGACAACCTTCTATGATGGGCAGATTCTCTTTTATTCCTATTCACGATGTGCCACAACATGAAGGGAACATTGATCTAGATGTTTGATTCCTGTTTCATGTGTGAGCTCATCTCTTGTCAAGAAGCAAGCAAGTCATTATTGAGCCAACTCTTTGAAGTGGAGTGGTTTTCCTAGAACAAAAGGAATAATAAGATTTTCTGTGGTGCCATATTGAACACCTGTATCCTGTTTTGGCTTCACTTCTGTTACCAAGTGATCCTTCACTGAAAGAAGTGGGATGGGTAGAAACACCAGGAGCCCGACTTAGCTCTGGACAGCTTTTAGTAAGTAACTTCTGTTCAAGTAACTTCTTCAATAAGAAAATACTGACTACCTAAGAACCCAAGGTGTTCTAATCAAGAAAGTTCCACTATTTTCATGGGATCACATGATTTACAAGCTAATGAGCTCCTTCAGGCTCTGGGTCCCAATTAGCACAATACCATGTTCTGTTACTTTGATTATTAGATGGAAAAACCAGAACCTACAAACATGTGAATGCTAATTCTTCTCTAGAACACAACCCAGCAAACCTGCCAACTCACAGAAGCAGGTGCCCAATCTGGTGTGTTTCCCACAGAATGGGAGTCTCTTCTTATAATCCACAACAGGATTCTTTTTCAACACTTCCATATGATCTAACTATAATACTGAAGAGAATGTATCAAAACTTGATATTTTAAAAAGACCAGCTTCCTCAAATATGATAAAGTCAAAAATTCTATAGTTGTGATATTTCTTCAGAAAATAAAATTGATACGCCTTAGATGTAGAAGTTATATTCTTAAAGAAATAACCCCTTTTAAATCACTGAGTATGTATGTCAGAGTCCTTCATCTGATAGAGGAATAATTCTCTTTGGACCATTCACCAAAAAGCCCTAATTTAGGTTTACTACCATGGATAAAAAGAGTGCCTAGCAATTTGTCCCACAAGAAAATGGATGTCTTAAAACCTGATATCCATGCATTTTCTAATAACTAAAAAGTATAGCCATTCTACATCAAAAAGGGGTCCATATTCTATTTCATTTTTTGTGTGTCAAATGCCAAAATAAAAGACTCTTGACTTTATGGGAAAGCTATAGACTGACATTTCTTTAAGTTTCTTGCAAAAATGAAACTAGGCTGAACCCAAGGACACTGCTTCTCCTACAGTCTTTATAAGAAGTGGCTATTTTCTCCCACACCTCAAGTTCCTTTTGTGCCAGGAGAAGGAGGTAAGTATCCTTTCGGCTCCTCATTGCTACTACCTGAACTTTTTCCCTCCCTTTACTTGTATAAACCTCAGCTCCTTTGCAATACATACCAAAAACCTATGCCATCTGCTGCTCCTCCTTCCTATACCTGCCTCCTGAGTCATCTACCTTCATTCACTTTCTTCCTCTCCATTCTTGTCATTGATCTTGGTTACTTCAACATCCATGAGAATAATCCAAAGTCATGGTCACACCATTCCTTGCCTACTTTCAATGATATTTTCTTCCATACTGTCTCATGAACTCATCCCTTGTTCCCAAAATGTCAACATCAACCTTCCCAATCTCTACACATTGATCTTATTAAGAATGACCAGCTAAGTTTGCTGTCCTAACAAAGTTACAATACAGAATACTCTCAAGGAGAAGACATGGATTAGAGGACCAGAAGAAAAAATGGATGAAAGATAGTAATAGGGATCCTAACTGAATTCAAGATACAAAGTGAAAATCATAAAAAGAAAAAACAAGATGGCAGATGCTAGCATAAAGAAAAATTGTTTAAATTCTCCTCCCCTGACATGCCATGCTTTCATTTGTGTGAGTCTTGATCAAGAATTGATGAAAGAGAAAAGATTTAAAAAAAAAAAAAAAGAATTGGATAGATAGGAAGATGGCCATAGTGGAACAAGGTGATGATCCCCAACCCCTCCACAGCACAGAAATGAGGCAGTTAAAGAACATCTGACTGGAGACCGGGATGACAAAATAAAAGCTCTAAGATCCCATAGTAGAGAATCTGAGACCTAAAGAAACTTGAAGTTCAGTTACCAGAGCTGAAAATATTGACAGAATTCTTTAACCCTGAACCCACAGCAGGGAGAAGGAAAACAGAGAGAAAGTTGGAGAGGAAAAGCACATAAGCTCACTTCCTTAACAATAGCTGGAAAGAAAAGCAGACCAAAGTAAAACTCAACAGAAAGGGGTCATTGAAAGAGTTCCAGCAGTTTAATCTAAAAGGTGGACAGAAAGTCGTGTCGGACATGGCAACCATTTTGTGGAGTTCACATCTGTCAAACTAAGCTGCTCTAGAAGAAATTAAATCAACACAGCACCTCCCCATCTTCAGAGAGCAACGAATAAAACCAGAGGGGTTACCCTGTGGTGGGATGTCTCAATAATCCATACATAAGGAACTTGTAGAGGGATTGCTACCTGCCAAAAGTTGTTGACATCCCTTCCCCCTCACCATGAGCTGGGGGATCCAGGTGGAACAGACCTAAGAGGAAGTGCTAACCTAACCCAGTGCTCTGCACAGACTTTGCAGGAGCCCAAGCAGAAGTGAGATTGGATGCCCAGGAACACAACAGGCAGCAGGAAGTAAAGTTCAGGAGGAGGTGGGAAGGTCCTCTCTGTCCCAGGCAACAGAGGGGAGCAACACCCATGGTTCATCACCTCAGGTTGCTGGAACTTGAACTCAGGCAAACCAGCTGAGTCTCTTTGCTGGTAGTAAGGACAGTGGCCCAGCAATCTAGATGGTTGAATAGACTTGTATGGAAGGCTGCTCCCTATGGGGAAATAAAAGACTATAAGATGTGGGATGGATTCTTCTTTTGATAAAGGGAAGCTGCATTCGTCAGAGGTTCTACTTTCCCTTCCCTCCTCCCTTCCTCTGTTCCCTTTCTTCTACTCTACTGATCTTTCTTCTATTTATAACTTATTTGAAATTAGTGCATTATGGATATACATAAAGGTGAAATTCACCGTATCAAGAGTCAAATATTTTCTCTTCTATGCAGAAGTACATCAAATAAGTGGGGGAAAGGGGTAGGGGAAAAAACCAAGAAAATAAAGACAAATTGGTAGAGTAGAGAAAGAGGACTGAGAGGAGGGGCAAGAAAAGGGAAGAACAGTGAAATAAATCTGATCAAACTTTCCTATGTACATATATGGATATATCACAGTGAATTCCACCATATATATATATATATATATATATATTCATAATACACTAAAAGGGGACATACTGGGGAGTGAATTGGAGCAAATTATATTCCATGCTTGCATAATTATGTCAAAATGAATCCAATATTATGTATACTATAATGCATTAATAATTTTTTTTTTAAAAGAATTTTAAAAAGAATTGACAGCATCCCCATTGGCCAGATGAGGAAGTGATCCAAAATGGCAGCTCATCTGAAGGGATTCTCCTTTCATCTTTAAGACCAGTGGGCTGGAGACAAGAGCGAGTAAAGGGAAAAGAGGTCCCACATGGGTCCAAGAGGGAAGAGAATTGTAGCAAACTAAAAAGACCCCTGAATGTGAGTCCCTTGCAAGGCATGTCACAGATGCCAGCTAAGGAAGAGGCTGAGCGCCAAGGCTGAGGGTGAGAAGGGGGAAAGGAATATTCCCAGTGTTAGCAGCACCTGCGTGCTGAGGACACTCCTGATATTCATAATAGGTTACCCATAGTCTCTCAAAAATTTTATTATACTTCTGTTATGGTTTGGATGTGAGATGTCCCCAAAAAGCTCACATGTGAGACACTGCAGGAAGGTTCAGGGGAGAAATGATTGGGTTGTAAGAGTCTTAACCCAATCTGTGAATTAGTCCCTGATGGGATTAATTGAAGTATTTGGGTGTGGTTGGAGGAGGTGGGAATTGGGGCGTGGCTATGGGGTATAAATTTTGTATCTGGAGAGTGAAGTCTCTCTCTCTCTGATTCCTGATCACCGTGATGTAAGCCACTTCCTCCACCACCTCTTTCCTGCCATGATGTTCAGCCTCACCTCCAAGTTCCAAGGAATGGAGCCCACCTTCTATGGAGTAAGACCTCTGAAACTGTGAGCCTCAAATAAACTTTTCCTCCTCTACAATTGTGCTGGTCAGATCCTTTAGTCGCAGCAGCAAAAAAGCTGACTAAACACTTCTATTATAAAATAACTTTTAAGATTTTTATTTTTATAATTAAAAATAGTCATTTTAATATAATTTTGTGGCATTTAGAGTCTAATGGTACAACGCTGTGCCACTACCTCCTCTATCAAGTTCCACAACATTTTTATCACTTCAAAATGAAATCTCAAGATGACACATAATGGGGGGAGGGAGGGGTTAGTATTAGGGTTAGAGTTAGGGTTAGGGAGGGGGGCAAGAAGGAGGAAGGAAGGACTGTATAGAGGGAAAAGAGGGGTGGGAGGGGTGGGGGGAAGGGAAAATAACAGAATGAATCAAACAACATACCCTATGTAAATTTATGATTACACAAATGGAATGCCTTTATGCCATGTACAAACAGAGAAACAACATGTATCCCATTTGTTTACAATTAAAAAAAAAAAATTTTAAATGAAATCTCAAGCCCATTAAACAACCACTCCCTCTGCCTCCTCACCCTGCCCCTGGCAACTACCAATCTGATTTTGTCATTAAAGATTTAGTTATCTCAGATATTTCATAAAATCAAATCATGCAAAAATCCTGTGGCCTTCTGTGACTGACTTCTATGGTATAACATAGTTTTCATATAGTTTCATCCACATTACAGTACCTATCAGTAAGTAATTCATTCCTTTTAGGGTAAAAATATTATTTATAAATAAATATACTATATTTATATATGGAGTACTTTTGCAATGTTGTCCCCTAATTACCTAGGGAAGAGGTTAAAAAATGCACGCACTGAATAAATAGGCAATCCACATAAACAGGTCCCAGTATGTAAAACTCAGTGGATGTTTATTCTCCTCATCATTGTTATTATTGGGATGATAGATTTTTTTTGACTTACACACATATCCTTTGGTTCTAAATCTTATTTGCCAAAACCTCTGTGATGGTTATTTTTTTTTTAACACAAAACAAAACTTTATTTGGAAAACCAGCATAGAAAGAGCACTGACTAGAAAATTAAGCCACAATTAAGTAGATAAGCTCTCCGTAAATATTCAAAATTACTTAAGAAGAGTGTATCACCCAATTCTATTTATCACAGATCCTAATTTTCAACTGAAGATTTCCTATGCAATCACTTAATACAAAATTCCAAACTAAAAATCAGCCTGTATGTAAACGAATGATGAGGAAAAGAATAATCTGTAAAACGAACGATATGTTGTTAATAACAGTATTTCATACTATGAATTCAAGTAACTCGAGAAAGGCCCAAATGTGTCAATAATTAATCCCCAAAACCGGATTAGCCAACTTCTGGTTATGTCTTTTCAAAAACCTATGATTGGACACAAGAAAGTTACACTTCATTAGAAATGAAAAATATATACTTCCTGAGCACCATTTGAACAAACATGAATAAAGTAATGTAAAATATATATATCTGTACTTTTCACAACATAAGGGAATTATGGAGTATGATTTATTTATGTATTCCTTTGGCTAAGCTATGGTTGCCCAATAATTTGTCAAAAGCCTGTCCTAACTGTTGCCAGAAAAGGTATTTTTAAAAGAACTCCAAGTAAAGACCAGCATTTAAATCAGCAAATTTTAAGTCCTTTGGCCACCATGTGAGTGGCACTTCATCTAATCCATTGAAGGTCATGAGAGCAGACTGAGGTTTGTGGAAGAAGGAATTCTGCCTCAAGATGGCGATACAAAAACATTGCATTCCAACCTGCTGCCTGCCTTTTGGAGTTCAAACTTGCCAGCCTCCACAGTCACATAAACCAAGTCCTTAACACATACACACATAGATGGAGACACATATATGAATATGTGTGTGTATAGATACTCATCTCCTACTGGTTTGATTTCTCTGCAGAACCCCTAATACATTCTACCCTTTATCAAAAGCGTATCCATCCCACATCTTGTACTTTTTTATCTCCCAACACAGAGCAGCCTCCCACCCAAGTCTATTCCAGCAGTCTTTCTTTCACCCCCAACCTAGTCTAGTCCTGTTTCAATCTCGTCTCCTTCACACAGTGACATTGAAGTCAGCATCATTGGATTATAGATCTGATGGAAAAGGTCATCAACCATTGCAGGGCTCCTACAATTAGTCAGTTAACGGTGGCAGCATGAATCCATGCCCCTACAAGAGTGAGGCCAATACTCTTCCTAAGGACTCTGTATCTTTTCATCTTTGTAAGGCATGCTGTGTGTGGAACAATACCAGACACCTATTAGCCACTTCAATGTGGACATCTGAGGTTATATAAAAACTAGAGCATTAATTTCTTTAGTGTGGAGTGTCACTCAACAACTTATCTTTAGGGAGTTTTGAGCTCCCCAGGCTGAAGAATAAGTTTGAAATTATCCTCTCAGGTAATTTCTATATTTTCCACCAGGTAATCAAATTGCTTATGGCTATTGCACAGTTCTCAAATAGTTTATCAATTATAAACAAAACCCAGCTTTGATAACAGCACTAGCAATGATGATCTACTCTACTTATTTATCGCCAAAGAAATAGCCAAGCATTTGGCACATCAAACCTTCAGAAATTTTTAAAAATTAAACAAATAGGTAGACTCTACATTCATGCATTAACCTTTGTTCTAAGTTATTTAATGAGTTTAGATTTAAATATATTCTGTCTTTCCTCTGAAGTAATGATGCAAACTCTTCTAGGATTACATTTAATGGGAAAATATGTCCCCAAATCTGGTAAGTTTTACATGCTTGTGGGCATGTATTTAATAAAGATATGATTCATAATTGGTTTTCCATGAAGGCATCCAATTTAAATTTTAAGTCCACTTTAATTAGCAGTTTTCTTCTTCAAATCATTGTTTACAATGGAAAATTTTAAGAAACACAATCCCCCCTGGCAAATGAATGTGTATTTAATGTCTGGGTCAAGTGTAGCCTCACCTTCTCTCTTTCTACCTTAATTGCAAAACCATGTTCATACCTCTGATTCTTTTTAAAACTACCTTTATTTTGCTTAGTTTTTTTTTTTTTTTTAATCTGATTCTTTTAATTGGGCCTTTCTACCTGGCTGTAGGTTAAGCACTCAAGAAAGACTCCAGGAGTAGCTCTTCTCTATCTATCTGGAGAAAAAAGAAGCCTCAGGATCTGATAGATACTATTGTCTAAGACTAGTCACTGATGATCCCTTTTAATAAATACCTTATATGTACCAGAAACAAAGCTCTATGCCTACAGAGAAATAGAGGGTCTACCTGTCAGTGTATGTGCAATATAGATGGAGAGTTAGAAAATGTTTCTAAAGGATAACTAAAGACAACATAGAAAGTATAAAACTGTCATATGAATGGTGCAGAGCAAGCATGTCATAGGGCTTCTCCTACCATAATGTTCTTGAAGAACATTGCTACTCATCATGCTGCCTGTCTTAGTGTGGGCAGTGAGAATAAAAGCACCTTGGATTTGATGGCTGACACAACAAACATTTATTTCTCATTTATTTTAATTCTGGAGTCTGTGAGGTCCAAGATTAAAGTACCAGAAGATCCAGTATCTGGTAAGGGTCACTTCTTGGCTCCTAAACAGCTACCACACATGATCCAGAGAGAGCCCACTTAGAAAAGCTCCACACTCATGATCTAATTACCTCCCCAAGCCCCAAATTCAAATACCATCACATTGAGATTAAGCTTCAACATATGTATTTGGGGGAGAGGGGACACAACATTGAATCTACACACTTGTTTTCCCAATGAGTCTGGATAGAGCCTCACTTTCACATTACCGCAACAACAGCATACCTTATAGCCACTACCAACCAGTCAGAGGAAGCATATGCAATGACATCCATTTGCCATCTTGCACAGATAATGCCATTGGCAATCAAAAGAGTACAAGGTCATATAAGAACAGAACAATCAGGCAAGACTTCTTAAGAATATTGGTACATGAGCATGAACACTGATGGGATGCATCCAAGAAGCAGAAAGATAGAGATGAGGAGGGGAGTGGTAGGGAAAAGATAAGACCTTCCAGGACACACCTCTAGTGACCTACTTCCTCCAACTAGGTCTCACCTCCAAGTAGTCCATTTAGCTATCAGTGGATTAATCCACTGATGAGGTCAAAGCCCTCATGGTCAAATCTTTGCCGAGAATTCCAACTCTGGCTCTTTGTTGCAATTATGGATCATGCTTTCAATGCAATGAGTCTTTGGGGGAACATTCCAGATACAAACTATAATGGAATAGAAATTTTCAAACCACATCCTAAATCTGAGCTTACATCATCAGCACTGAAGAACTTTGAGTAAAAAAAAAAAGGTAATATTAGGTCATCTTATTTTCCATTACCTTCTTATAAGGACTAAGGGGCTGCCAGTATGACTCCTCATCATCTAGTGTGGAATAATACTTATCTGATCCTGAAAATTCTCTCCAACCCCATCCATACAATCCCATGAATGAACACAATCTGATGACCAGGACACTCATAAGTCTTGTTCCATTCTGATACCAGTATGGATGGTGGGGATGGACATTGTGACCATGGAAGCACAGATAGAAAGTGGGAAATGTACTTTCTTCACATGTCCTTCTGACTTGCCTATGATTGCCCCTTTGAACTTTCCATTTACATCAACAAGACTCAAGAAATACCATATGCTCTTTAGGACTGCACAAGTTCACCACCCAGACAGAAGTTGGCCAAGGTGCCAATTCCATTCTGCCACAGAGTTGTTTGGGAAAAGAGCAGTGGGATGTAATATTTTACATTTAGTTTTTTTGCATAATTTGTATCCCCATCTATTTCTTCTTCCTCTCCTTTTACCCTAGCTCCATTAGAAAATTCCACTGTACAAAATTCTACTCCACAGGAATCTACATAAAACTTAGGAAGCCATTGGTATATAAAGAACCCTAATTCAAGAGGGTAGGACAGAGCAAGTCATGTAATCAAAGGCGATTAAAGACATTCAATGCAATTCATGCAATTGTGAATTTATACCCTTTGCATACACAATTATGGAGAATTGTTCAGAAGCTTACACACTGTGGCACTGAATGGTTTCCAAAAGTCACTTAAGGTATAAGAAGCACTTATTTCAGTCTTGGGAAACATGAGTTTTGTTTGTATTCTTATACATATTTGGCACATGCAATGCAGGCTCTGCTTTCAGAACATTTGGCCCTAAATAAAAAGAAATGTGTCAGCAAATCCACCAAGAAATACAGCAAACCTAAACTTCTTTTGTTGGATCCAGAGGGAGGTTGAGGGTGAAATCTATTTGTTTTCCCCTGAAAGCAACATCTGGATATAATTGCCAAGAGTTCTGGCTGCTTTGGCACATATAACCAAGCAAAACATTTTATCCAGCGCAGTCACTGCAAAGCTGTCTAATGCTCACAGCAAACCTGGAATATGGTTAAGAGGGCAAGTGTCTATGAGAGTAGGCTGATCTCCTCTGTATCTCTCCATAACCTTAGATATCTACCACCTGCTCCAGAGTATGCAAGTTACCACTTGCAGACTTACTGGATTTCTTGGAGGTGCATGGTGATGGGGAGAAAGATCTATTCCTGTAACTTCATCTAGTAAATAAGAGACAAGTCAAGACTTTATAGTCCATCTACTAGGCTTAAGTACCAACTCTGCCACACCCACTTTCTCTGTGACTAGGCCAGTTGTATAACACTGGCCTCATCAGTGAAATTAAAATAATAATAGTAAATGCCTCTTGACACTGTTGAACAGATAAGATGACAAATACAAAGTGCCACATAGAGTAATCTCTCATGAATGTAGGCAGAACATACGGAATGATTTTATTATGTTCTCCCTGGGTTTCATTTTACTTCTCTGAGAGAAGTCTCCTCCATTTTAAAAAAGAAGTTACCACACTTCCAATTCCTTAATACCAAATTCTTTGAAGGAGGAGGTCCATCACCCTGTGTCATCCTTCCCTAACCACCATTAGCTCATACCTCCTGCTCCCTCCATCTAACGAGCGATGGGGATCACTAACCAACAACCTTTGCTGAGCAACTTGGAGTGCGTCCTGGTTGGCCAGACATACTTCTCTACTCAATTGACAAGAGTGGAATGCTGGGACATGGGCAAACATATGTGCTACCTATGAGCAAAAACCTACGTACACTTAGTCTAGCCTGTTACATCTTGCCTTTTCTGTAAGAACAATGTGGAAAAAGAAAGGCTACTCATTTAGGCTTATTCATGGAATGAGAAAATCCTAGAGCTCAAGATAGGCCCAGAGAATCACAACCACTCAAAGGCTTCATTTAATGTCAGAAATAAATAGATGGTTGATTTTATTCTATTGATAACGAAGTTTGTTGCTGCAGCAAAAGCTTACTATACCTTGCACCTGTTCTCCAGCTAGCCTAAAAATATTTCCTTATAATATTAATGCGGGACCATCGATGGAGGACCATTCTGTCGTCATACTCCTCCTTCTTTTGCCACCTTCTATGTATGGTTTCCAAGAATGTTGTCATGTTTTTAACTGTTGACTCCCCTGATCACCAGTTTTGGGGCCATAGGTAGTAGCTGGCCTAGTCTGCCATGGAAGAAAAGTGTGAAGCAAATCCACAAACAGAAGTAGACATGAAAGGAAGCATGCAAGGAGAACAGGCCACTGGACAGAGTTGTTCTGTGTCTATGGATGAATATTCATGCCTAAGAAAGAGTTTCCCAACTAGAGAGGGGCCCAGAATGTCAGCATGAGAACAAAGCAAGAAATTCTCTGTTCAGATAGGAAGGACTTATGTGTACTATACGGTGACCAGTGGCCACCAGCTTGAAAAGGCAAGTCCAGGCAGAACAGGTCAGGGTCAGAGTGGTTTAAACTCAAGTATTCCTGCATAGATCAAAGACTTGAGGAGCTATCCCAATTCCCCCAGGTTATGAAGTTAAATCTAAAGGAAGAACACCAGGGCTTTAACAAAAGCTGGCCAAATCATGGAGTTTGCGAAGAGAATCACCATACAGATCTAGGACACTGAAAGGGATCAGTCCATTCCCGATAATATGAATAAAAGGCTTTGCAGCCCAACAGCAGCTCATTGGAGCTGGCCTGGGCCCAACTTCCCACTAGTTTCTGGTACAGCAAGCCTACCATCAGAATTACTGGGGATCTCCCAATACTTCTGCTCTAATGCTGCAAAGGAAGAGTCCAAAATAAATATAAAAGTTATTTTAGGACTTAGAGGTAAAATAGCCCTTTATCACACATCTCAAATCTTTTTCTTTTTTCAAGGTGTGATAAGAAAGAACAATTTGCTCACAAACCGTCTTTCTTCTTTTACAAAGAAAGAGAAGCTAACGTGGGGCATGGTATCCACCTAATATTGTCCTTCCAGAATATAATGGTCCAAAAGCTGCGGGTTATGGATTGGAGACTAGAAAAACAATGGCAGGGGACTCCTTGAAGAGCTTGTTGGCCCAGTCACTATGGACTCCCATGATGTCAAGGTACAGCCCATGGAGTCACAGCTCCCAGATCCCCCTCTTCAGGTCCTTAGAGACCTTGGACTTCCTTGGACTTACACAGGCAGGCAGGGCTTAATTTTCAAGGAAGATGATCTACTGAGGAAGGTGGGGAAGGGGGTGATTGTCCTCAATCTGAAGAATCGGGTGAATAAATGGACCAATGAGCAGAGCCATGTAGGATTACAAAATTACTAAATACAGCACTAAATTATAATAGCCTACGCCTCTGAGGAATAAGTAAGTGCTAGCTGATGATGTAAAGATGCACAAAGAACACTAATTTTAATCCCCATAATATCCCTGATGATAGGTGCTATTGAAAGTCCCATTTTACAGGGGAGAAAATGAAGAATGAGAGAGTTTAAGCACTAAATTTTCCCAGATTTATCCTGAAAGACATTAACAGCGTATGTAAAGAATTATCCACAGAATTTGAATGAAAATTTTCTCATTCATTAGTCATTGAAAATCAGGGCAAAAAACCAAATTAAGATATATCCCATGTTTGGTAATTATAAATATATATGCATTTTAAGGTTCCAGGAGACATGCACCAAAATGTTAATAGTGATCTACTAATGTAAGGTTGTGGATACTTCTGATAACCCCTTCACTTGTGCAAACTTTCTAATAAAAAAGAATTGTTTTCCACAGAACAAAAGCTATGCTAATTTTTTAAATAATAAAGTAAAATGAAGGATTATCTGGGCAAAACAAGCTGATCAAGTTTGTGGACATTTTTCTATGTACATAGAAGCAAGCAGAATTGCTGCTACAAGTAGAATTCCAGCATTTCTCAAATGTGTGTGTTGCTAGGGTAAAAAGTGTTTCATAGTCAAATAAATTGGGGGAATTCTGCATACTCCTCTTGAAGATACACAATGCATAAATTCTGTTAGAAAAAAAAAACAATTTAATTGGTTTAAACCCAGCATTTTCCAATCTTATTCCTCACAGAGCCCACTGACACATAATACTTATTTATAGTATTATAAATTTAAGAAAAGTTCATACATTTTGAAAGTGGTGATTTTATTTATCACTCATCTTCTGTTGATCATACAACCCTTATAGAGCACAATATATGTTTATATATCAAGGGGTCTGGAAATATCGCAGAGTTCAAATCTGAGTTGCTTGCTTCAGTATTCACTGGCCGTGTGACCCTTGAACAACCTCAATTTTAAAGTGGAGCCAGTACCACTTCAGTACCAACTGAATCTCAAGCACCTGTAATAAAGATTCTGACTCTATTATTTTTTTATATTTGACCGTGGACCTCTTGTTAAATTTCATCCTTTCTTTCCCTTTTGGCCCCACATATGGATAGGGTGGTTAAAAAAAAAAAGCCTATGCATACATCCACTTCTATAGCATGGGCAGAAAATAGAGTTCAGTCCAGGCCCTAGCCCTTTAATGGTCCAACTCTTTCCTGCTTTGCCCAAGCCAGCCCAATCCTGCTCATAATCAACCAGCTGCCCACAGAGTCCCTTGATTGAATAAGCTTTCTCCTAAATTCTCTGGGTGTGTAGTGTCACCAGCTTCCACGTTCAAATCAAATCTCAGGTTTCAGGTGAGGATCTATTTTGACTCTGCAAGGTGACTACAAAACAGGCTCCTTCTGAGAATTAAGTTAATTGTGTCTGCTGCACCGTAGATGCTCCATGAATATTTGTTATTTTTCTTCTCCAAAGTTGTGCCACCTTGGAGGAACAGCTGCTAATTGGAGACAGGAAATTAGATAAATACCTCTGACGGCTGCTTTTCAAAGAACGCTCATTTAGGCTTTGTTTTTGGTACCTGAGCTGCTAAAAGAAAGATTAAAAATAATATTATGCATAAAAATGAATTTTTCACAACGAACCATATTCCTGTGACGAATGACAGGAACATAAACCATTCTAGTCCAAATAAAACTACTTCTCAACATAGAGATTAAATTTTTCAAATTTTCCAAGCATTACCTGAAATAATAAGGAAGGATTTCAAACTAAGGATGGTGTTTTAATAGAACAAGGAAATGACCAAGGAGTAGAGATCACATATTCTTAATTCTGTAACATAACAGGAGTCAAAGAGAGGAACCCCAGTTCTCCCAAAGCATCGGGTCATTCACTGATCACTCTAGGATATTAGAGCAGGGAATGCAGAAGAGTGAGGAATGATAGGAAGGTGGCTCATAAAGTTAGTGGGGATGCTGACATTCAGGTACCCTATTGACCCCCTCAGTTTTCATTGGTGCAAGAGCAAGAAAGCAAATTAAAGAAGGGGCAAATTGCTGGAAGTGCCATTGCAGAGAAGTCCTCCCATTGGGTTAGGACTGTTTGAAACAGGAAATTTGACATTTCTTTCTAGTCATCGTGGAATTACCTGCAACCTCATACTATATATTGCTTACATAATGTGTATAAGCAGTTTCATTTCAATAGACTCTAGAAGATTCTGTGGTGCACTGTCCATATCTCCCACTTAGAACTGAGGTACACTCTGCTATTAGTGCTGGTTGCTAACAGTTCAGCTTTGTTCCCCTAGAGAAACCTGCCCTCAGCCAAAGGGGCCGACCTCTCCCCAAACTGGACCTATCCCAAAGACCTCATAGATACTGTATCTGCCACCTTGCCCCATTTACAGCATCTGTCCCAACTCCACAGAGTTCCACAGGACCCTCTGAGGCTTCTGTTATAGGCTGCCTGGAAGTTCAATTTCCTCTTATCTGATATTAATTCCTACCCTTCTTTACAGGGGTTGTTTCCAAAGAACCCCACTGCCCCACACCACCCCAGAAAACCTCCTGCATTCAAATCAGCAGCTCAGAGTACATTCCAGACAATGGCATTTGAAAGGACTAAGTAAAGAGGAGAAATGCAGGTTAAGCAAGTTAGAAAAAAATAAGTCTTATGTTTATTTATTAATTATTCTCATTTTCCTTTAAAATAGCAAACTTCAGACATGAACTTTTTTGGTCAAGATAGACAATGGTTAGTTTCAAAATCTCATGAGAAGAAACAGCACAGCATGCTTGCAAAACTAGATGCAAACTTAAATTCTCAAGCAGTATTTACTTTTCCCATGACTGAAGTTGAAATTTGCTCTATTTCTATCTGCATCGTAATTGTGGCTTTCTAGCAATCTTTGAATACCCTTTCTACATGTTGGTGAGTTTCCACACTGAGACCCACCTGTGTGAGATGGAAGCCAGGGAACTTGGTTTCCCTGGTCCTTGCAATCAGAAGACAGGGAAATAGCCATACATACCTCCACACAGATTTCAGTGCGGAGAAAAAAATAGCCAATAAGAATGCAGCACTGAATGTATCTTATTAGAAAGGGGAGAGGGAGCATGGAAGAGAAATATCAAGCTTTGAGAATCTAGAATGTGAGAGGATTTAGCAGCTGTGTCTCAGGTCACTGTCCTTGGTGAGGACTGGAGAATGCACATCTGCCCCTCACAGTACGGCACCTGTGGGGACCTTCAGAAAACACCATGTCAATTTCTTCCTGATCGCATGGCCTCTGAGCCTCATTCTCTTAGTATTCCTCTGTTTAAACCAGTTTCAGAGGGTAAGCATGCACTGTTCCAAACCAGGAGTTCAGACACATCACATCTCCTAAACCCACGCTTGACGGCTCTAACCTTCAGTCTAAACCATCATGCTACCTATTCTCACTGGATGAATGAGGGATGCTAAAGATTTGGGCAGGTTAATTTTTTTCTCGATATTCCAAATGCTAACTAGATGGTTGCTCACTTTATTCCATCCCATTCATATTCAATTTTTATATTTTCCAGATCAATTTTCCTTACTCTAGCAAATTCAGATTGTCCAAATGGCTAATTTAATACAACATCTAAATCAATAAAGCAGCTGTTGACATTTTCTTTCTTGAATTCTATAATATATCCTCTCCTAGTTTTCCTCCTAACTGGTCCCTTCTCTGCTTCTTTGTGCACACTTTCTCCTCTACTCAAAATCTAAACGTTAGCATTCCTCTGACTGGGTCTTTATTCTCTCTTCCATACCCTCAGTTGTTAAACTGAAGCACTGCAGCTTTAAATAAGACTTATATGTAGGTGACAATCACATCTATATCTCCAGTCTTGAGATATATTTCAATTTTAAATGTGATATATCACCATAGGATTGCCTAAAAGATATCTCAAACTTAACATATCCAAAATGGAATATCCAAATGTCCACATCATCCACCTCATAGATCATACCAAACATCTAAGAACCATCATTCATTCATCTTTCCCCTTTATTACCTATGTGATTCAGAGTCAGAGCAAACATCTGAAAGAAGTTGGTGTAAGATACAAAAGAATTTATTATAATGAATTTGATGTGTGCTTCCATTAAAATATCAGAACATATCAAACTTCATTTTTAAATGTAAAATAAGGTAAATATAATCTGAGATTGCAGGCTCACAGGAAACAACAAAGAACCACTATCTCATGTGGGGAAATAATCCAAAGAATGAAAGCACAAAATCAGGACTGAATTCTGTTTTGATGTCCATGAAGAACAAGAGCAAAACTACAGACACATACTGTACAGAAAGTGACTCACAGTCAAATATTCTGATTTATAATCCTGAATTAGAGTATCAAAGATCAGGAAACACTATGGGAAGGAGGGAAAAAATAAGCAATCTTAATCTCAAGAATGCATGAGGGAAATGTATATCATTGAATTGATCTCAATTTTAAAATTAAGGCAGTAGAGATGAATACATCTCAAAAGAGTTAAACAACAAGAATGAAACTCAAAGTATGACATATGATTCGCAAGTGGCTGAGAAATTCAAAGTAAAGAAAATGTAGACAAATGAGCAGATTAAAAAATCTGCTAAAATGCTAAATATTTCAGGTTAGACAAAGATTGGCATGAGTAAATTTCCCTCTTCAAAAGAAGAAAATTCTCAGATAGAATTAAAATGTAAACCCAACTATATCCTGTATGTAAGGACACCTAAAATAAAATGGTGCAAAGGGGTGAAAAGTTAACTATGGACCAGATAGATATGTGTATAGAACCAGATATATAGACAGTAAAGACAAATATATGTTGGTAATATAATCATCAAGTTAAACAGAATTAAAAAATGAAAAAGGTCATTTTGTAAGGCAGAATCCATGATTAATATTAAACAAAATTGGGAAACTTTGTAATAGCCTCGGGTTTAACAAACTAATTTTGCTCTTGCAATTGGGGTGCTTGCACCCTTCCCTCATAACCCCACCTTCCTTCATTCTTTCTACATTTAATAGCATCCTGAAACTATAAGAAAATAACTCTAAAGGAAGAGAGGGGCTACTGGCAGTCTGTGGAGGCAAGTCCCCAAAAGAGAAAGTCTTAAATGCTGTTAGAGTATAGGTAAAGGAGAAAAAAGAGTGTCATGAACTCCATTAATGTTTTAATTTCATTTTTTTTCTTTAATTTCAACCTATAAGGGTACCCAGGATGAGCTGGGCTAGGTAAGAACATTCACATCACCCTCCAAAGGGAATTTAGGCAGAACCTACATGGACTTAGGATCATCTGCATCTGTTTCCATTTCAGGTGAGGGGTAAAGATCAGAAGACAGCTTCCTTATTCCAGCAGTGGAAAAGAAAATAATTGGTACTTTGAAAAATACTGCAGATCTGCATGAAAAGCATAAGTGAATGCTTACTGAAAACAAAAATCCAAGATGGTCCCTATAGAAGAAATGGAAAAGAAAGAAAAGTGTGTGTGTGTGTGTGGACTTGCACGTACGTGTTCTCAAACGAAGTCCCAGCCTCCTTCTACCTACACTGAAGTGCATTATTTGGGTATTTAGTCAGCTTTCATTACTGTCCTAATATGCCTGAGAAAAACAACTTCAAAGAGAAAAGATTTATCTGGGCTCATGATTTCAGAGTGTTCAGTCCATGTTCACCTAACTCCATTGTTATAGACCTTCAGTAAGGCAGAGAATCAAGCTGGAAAAGGCATGGTGGAACAGGATTATTCACCTCAAGATGGCAGGGAAGCAGAGAGAGTCAGAGAAAGGAAGGAGCAGGGAACAAGATATACCCCTGTGACATATGTCCTCCAATAAGACCCCCACTCCAACAGTTTTCACCACCTCCCAATAATAATCCACCAATGGGTTAATCTGCTGATGAGGTCAGAGTCTGTTATCCAAACACTACCTCAAAGACCCACTGCTTCACTGGGGACCAATGCAGCACACCTTCAACACATGAGCCTTTGGGGAACATTCCAGATCTAAACTATAACACTGGGCATTCTGATGATTCTGCAGATACAACAAAATTTAAAAGATAGTCCTAGGAACTGAAATCCAACTCTACAGCTCATGAACAGTAGTAGTTCAGATGCTTTGAAGACCACCATGATGCAGGTCTCTCCAATTTTGCCTTGTTTATAAGAACTTATTACCAAGAGCCAGATAAACCTCTGGAAAGACATATGAGAGTGGGGTTTTGGAAGCAGGAAACAGGATTGGGGATGGGAAATGAAGAGGATAATAAATAAAATATTAAAAGAGATCATATCTGAATAAGGATGATCAAGTGTTATAAACTGAGAAGTAGAGATGATCGTTCCAATTCTGCATAACTAGGAGGAAAGAAGTGTTTGCTTGAAAGCCTGGCTAACTTTCTCTTTTAATCCCTACAAGGCTCTGAGGAGGTACACATCACCCTTTTGACGAGAAGTGAAATAGATGAACTCAACAAGACAGGCACTTACCCAAATTCACCCCAATGATGAGCAAGGTCTGAAATCCACCCCTGCCTGGCTCCACAGCCTGTGTCTCAACCATGGCACATTAGGTTTCTCTAAAGTTTATGCTGGATGTGGTTTTTCTATAAATAGAAATCAATAGGTGTGCAATATCATGGTCATGCTATAGTAAAGAGCTTTTCCTACAGACCACATACTTTCAATTTCTTTTCTATGTCTTAGTTGAATTTCTTTCATTCTGGAGACAGACTCCAAATAAGTTTCTTCGGAGGCTAAAAAAGGCTTCTTGGCTCAGACCTTTCTGGTGAAGTCTATGTAAGGTCCCACATCCCCCCAAAAGAATATTTAGAAAACTCAAGTGACCATTAAAACTTCACAATCCACCATGGTGTAGAGAAACACACAGAAAACTAAACCTCAAGGTGTTTTCAGAAATCTTTACTATGTCTTCTTACAACTCACCATGGTTCTTCCAAAGGAAAGAGACATTTGAAAAGTCTTTGGGAAAGCCACAATGAACAAGCCCCACTCCCCCTTCATAAATCTTGCTATTGTGTAGTGATACACCATCAAGACAGGCCACATTTATCTCCCCAAAGCAAGCCTGGCAAGAATATGTTCAGAAAATATTGGTCATGTTATCTTTCCAAGAGGTTAAGAGAGGGATTTGCTTATCTATAATGATTTATGGAACTGACAAATGGGTGTACAAATGTGACCAGGAAATGCATAAGAGTAGACAGAATGGCTTAAAATGAAATTATGGTGTCAAGACACAAAGCCGATAGCTCCATTCTATATGGGACAAAGGAACTGGGATTCATAAATCACATTTGTCAAGAATAAATAAAAAGAGTACCAGATGAGGCCAGTGGGCCCTTGTTGTTTCTGTCTCAGAATTTGTTGACCTGCCCCGCCTGGCCCTGCCCTGCTCTGCCTCTGTCAGAGATAAGAGCCTCTAGTGCTTTCTCGCTATCTCCAATTAGGTCTAAACACCAATAAATAAGATACAGTGGCTCCTGTTAGTGTTTCCTGTCTGTATCTGACTTTCCTGGTGACTGCTAAATGATTTTCTGTGACTTAATGATTGAAGCTGCGACTGTGTATATCTGAGCAAGACCCTATCAATCCATCCTGTGAATAAGTCCTCAGCAGTTACTGTAGCAAGAACACCTGAATTCCAGTTCTGGCTTCACCACTACCTGCCTGAGTGACTTTGGACAAGTTTCCCATTTCTCCTTCTTTCATTTGCTACACCATTTAAAATCATCATCACACAGCTTTAAAAAGTGAGAGAAGAATGCAGACAGGTGAAAAGTCATCACATGAAGTCATGCCAGTACCCCAGCCCTGTGGCTATTTCATTGCCAAGCACACTAGGAAGGAGGGCATGAACAGATAAATATTTATAAGATGACCTGAAGTCTCATATCTATAAATGAAAAAAGATGGAATACACATCTGCCAGATTTGTCAGTCTTTTAATTCTGGAGTTGTAGCATTGAACTTAGAAGAATACCTGGCATCTGTTGATGCAACTGACATTTGAACACCAACTGAACTGTTCTGAAATAAAATACTTTATGATTTCCTGGTTTTGCAAAACATTCCCTCCTGTGTTTTACTGTAGCCCTGAGAAAATTCAAAGACAAACAAACTTCAATACAACTCCCCCTCCTACCCTTGTGCTATTTTAAGGTCTAACTGCACTGTGGTAGCAGTTGGCATAAGCACTTGCCAGAAACCGTTTATTTTAATTCCTAGAGAAGACAGCTAACCTCCAGGTGTTCCTTTCAATGGTCCTGCTCATGCTGTGATGCTCATACACATGTTTTCATACATTCTGAAGCCTGGGTTTTGAACAAGTATTGTTCCAAGAACATTTTCAGGCTTGGAAGGTATCACTCTATCAGGCTCTTAGCCCTGTTTCTTCATCCACCTCTGCTCCATGAGCATCCTGGGTACCTGCAAGAGGCCAAGAGACAGCACTAAGTATCCCAGTCCTCACCCCTAACTCCATCCCTGCTTTGACCTGGTTCCTAAGTTGCTGGCTTTGTCTCCCATGTGCAGATTCCTGCTTGCCCTCTAGAACTGAGTCAGCCACTCCCATTTGGACTTTGCTGCTCTTCCTAGAACAAAGACTGGTACCTGCTCTGAACATTCAACCAATTTTCAACAAAGCCGCACAATCAAGGCCTGGCCCTCTCAGCCTGTTATCTCTTCTTTTGTGACCTACCAGAAGGAAAGAGGTAGCAGTTTGTACGAGGCTGTGACATCCATTCTCAGCCTCCTCAATGCATGACACTCACCCCTCTGCTTCCAAGCAAGAAAACAAACACAAGAGAATGAGAATCAGAAGAACTGCTAGAAAAGACTGATGTCCCCAGGTCAGCAAAAACACAACAGGTATGGAAGTCTATAATTTTTTAATAATCATTTTGTTGAACTAGAGTGTATATATAAAAGTGTGTAAAATAAATATGCACATACCTTGCTCCTGAGAGTAACAATTAGTACAAACTCCCCTTCTCCTTTTTGTGTTTTATGTTCATAAAAAAAGGAGAGAGTTCTACTTTGCTTTCACAGCTGAATGCTAGTCTAAGAAATAATCTAGTTTTGTTTTTGTTTTTGTTTCGGTAAGTAACTTCGACTTCATGAACCTCCAACAGGCAAATTTTAAAAACATTGAATGATCTCAAGTCAGGCCACACTGGACTTTCATTTTGCTGATAGGAGCTGATACATCAAAACAATAAAAAGGGATTTGTGCAGAAAGAGGAATGTGGAAGTAGCAGAAGAAGAAACTTCAGGATGAAGATAACAGGAACGTTTTGCTAAATTGGTACCACAATTTAATTATATTGTATGATGTATGTAAATCCTCTTCTCTATTACCCCACAAAACTTTAAACAAAATACCTACTTCTCATGAACATGTTGTAAAATCAGATCTGCTTGAGAAATGCAAGAAAGCGCAATTAATGGCCTCAGGGTTGCCACCACGAGTCAGCCAAGGAAAATCAAGTCTCTTCTTGGCTTATACATACTTTGCAATTCACTCCCCCCAAAACTGTTCAAAGATCTACTGAGCCAGGAGGTTGCTGCACTGCCCCAAGGAGAAGGCAATGATTTTGTTTCACAATATAAAAATGAGAAAATTGAGAAGACCCAGTTTGAGGAGGAATATGATTTAATTCATTTTCAGATAATTTTTTTTATTCTGCAGGAGTTCACTGCCAAAAGAGCCACAAGAGGGTCGCAATGTTGATTTGAGCCGGTCATTGAGACTGTCAAGGCAAACGAGCCAATCTTATTAATGAACACATTACATTGCCCATGTGCACACCTGGCAATTAACCTGCCAAAAATCCATCATGATGGGCAGTTAAAATTATCCACAGCCACAAAAATAAGACTGGAAGAATATGATTTGGGAAAATGTCCTCTAGGTCACCATGTAGGCCTCTGTTCTCATCTAGAATTTGAAAATGATCTTCTGATCATTTCTGAGTAAAGCCATTGAAGATGGCTGCAGTGCTTCAGGAGAAATCTGCCTTTCTTCATTCAAGTCCTCCAAGATTCCTAAAATACAAATGGACCTAGGGCAGAGTTTTTTGTATCATAATTGCTATTGTTCTTTTCAAGTCCTTCTCAAATTTAAGGAAGACTCAGAGTTCTTGCGGGTCACTTGTTTAAATCCCTCTCTTCAAGAGTCTACTTTAGGAAATCTTCATCAATCCCACCCAGGTGATTTGGATGTATCTGTTCCAAGGATTTCCTTTTGAGAAATACTACAATCATTTGCAGAATTGATATTCTATATGGGGTGGAGACCCACTTTTTCTTTAATTTCCAATTCATCACAGACTTGTAGTTTTATAAAAATATAATTAAAATGAATTATTAGAAAGATAAAATTAAAAATCAGAAATGTATATACACATCTAAGTCCTAACATTTTGTTATTAAGTTAAGCACATGTGAAATCAACAAACATATCAATTTGGCAAATAATCAATTCAGCAATAAATATAATCAGAACAAACATAATACAGGAAAAGAACAAAATCTTGCATCTCATTCATCAGAGGTATGCACACACAGCCAGGTGTGGTAAGGCACACCTGTAATCCCAGCGACTCCAGAGGCTGAGCAGGAGGATGGCAAGTTCAAGGCCAGCCTCAGCAATTTAGTGAAGCCTTAAGTAACTTAGTGAGACTCTGTCTCAAAATAAAACATAAAAAGGGCTAGGGATATGGCTCAGTGGTTAAGCAACCCTAGGTTAAATCCCCAGTACCAGAAAAAAAAAATATGCATAGAGACAATAAACACAGACTCTTTATTATACTTGTAACTCTTGTTATTTCACACTCATAACTAAACGAAAAATTACGAGTTAGTAATTCCCCACATTTTGAGTGAACACTACCATGTAATCAGCATTTAAAATCTTCAGTATAAAAAATGCATTTGAAACCTAGATTAGATTAACACTATTCACAAGGAATAATGTGTATCTAAATGATTTCGGTGTTTTGTCTTAATAAAGCTCGTAGTAGATAACCCTAACCCAGAGAGGTATGTTGGTAGAAATGGAAGAATACAAAGCAATTTCAAGAAATTCAAGTTATTCTTTTCTAACTTTTAACAGAGCCTTATCAGGCATGATTGACTTGCCGCTCACACCAGGAGATTCCCCATGCAACTTCACCACACAAACTGGTCTCTATTCCACTCAAAGACAAAGCCACTGATCACTGCTTGAAAGTGGCCACAATTGAAAATTGCAATCAAAATCTTCTTCATTTCTGTACTCGCCTCCTGTGGACCAGTCATAAACAGTCCTCAGACTACACCTTTTTTAAATTGCTAAATGATAGAAATTTGTTTCCCAGAGTTTGCAAGACTGGGAAGTCAAAGGTCAAGGTGCCTGTAGGCTTGATTTCTGGTTAGAGGTGCTCTGTGCTTCAAGATGGTACCTTGAACACTGTGTCTTCACATGGCTAAAGTGGAAGTATAAGCAGGGTCAAACCCTGTGTGAAGTCTCTTTTGTAACAGCCTTAATCCCATTCAACAGGGAGGAGCCCCATATGACCTAGTCACCTGCTAAAGGCCCACCTCTAGATACTCTTCCATTGGAGAGTGTGTTAACCTAAATTTTGGAGGAACACAAACATTCTTGCCATAGCCCAAAGGATATGGGAGAGAGGGTTTATTTTTCATGAAGACAGTTTGATTAAACTGTATTGGTTAATCTTGGTGGTCTCTTTTTGACGTAGTTATGAGGAACAAACCACACCTTGAATAGCACTGGCCTCTTCTGCCACCTGATTGGTCTGTCAGTGCTACGTTCTGCAAAAACTCAAGGTAAACAGACACAGTCCCTTACAAACACCAGAATTTCACTCAAAGGTCTGTGGAAATTTAGCATATTTTGGAGCAATGCATTAAACTGCCTTATGCCTCAAAACCATGCAGATGGCAAAATAGCTGACAGACATTTGTGTCTTTCATTTTTAAATTATGGTGTTTCCAAACAAAATTAACTTTACATTCATTTATAAGAAGTATGTTTTTGTTTGAAGTCCTTGTAAATAATAGTTGTCATTTTATGCTCATTATGAGAACTGAAAACAATTTCAATCACACAAATCCAATTAGCAGGAATACATGGTGCAAATAAAAGGGAAAGAGAGCCACAGGAATAAACTCTGGTCCTCCAAAAGAGAGGATAGGCGTGCATTCTAAAGGTTCGCTTCAATTATATTCTAACTACTGGATCTAGACCCACTGGCTAGAGCACCCCAACACTGTTGAGAACCCTGAATGTATGAAGTTAGTCCATGCATAGGGCCCATATTTCTACTCCACAGAATGTCAGCCAAGCAAGAAAAAGAGGACTTAATTAGGCTTGGGAATTATTTCCAATCACTAACTTCCATGAAAAAATTTTTTCATAGAAATATTTTTGCTCTGCCACTAGCACTGGATGAGTCCCATCTGTCTGTGGATTCAGGTTCCACATTGGGGTTCTACACATCCATCCCTCCTCCATCTGTCCATGCCAATGGCTCTTGACCTTCACATTCCAGAAAACAGCTGCCCAACTGTTGACTATTGCGCAAGACTGGCTCTTGCCACCACAGGGAACACAGTGCTATGGTCCAGTCCAACAGCTATTGCCTTAAGCTACAAAAGATACATGGCTCAAGGTAGAGGGGAACATAATGTGTTAGTAATAAGAGGTAAGAGTCACAGCAAAAAGTCAAATAGGACTCAAAGGAAGATTGTGAGAAGTTTGCCTCCTGGAAATATTCAAAGTGTGGTCACAGCAGTACTAGTTGAGCTCAGATAGAAGTGTGATTCTAAGGAGCAGACCAGAGACTAGTGGGGTGACAGGATGCTTCTGAAGGCAACATGACATGTTGTATGCAGTGATGGGATTATGCGAGTGGTTGCTGCCTTGCCAGTGCCAGCTTTTCTGATCCCTTATGATGACTTCCAAACATTCAAGATGGTCCTACAAATGCCAAAAGATGAGAACACTACTCCATACATCTCTCTCCTCCTATCCAGGGTAGTATTTCTAAAGATGTGGACCAGAGCAGGAGGGAAAGGGAGTAGGGAAAGATGTTGTAAAATGCAGATTCTCAACTCTCACCCTATTTCAAAAGATCTGAGAGTGAATCTCCAAAACTGAATATTTTTGTTCTGGCAGGAATATGGAAGAAAGCTCAGTCCCAGATTAGGCAAGTCTCTGCTGCTGGCCAAGATCTTGAAGTCCAGCTCTGTTTGCCAAGCCCTGGATGCTGCAGGAAATGAACCATCCCACCTGCAGCCTCTGCTGCCTAGACCCTGGGCCTCTACTGTCAAAGGCAGGAAAGGCCACTACAGCTTCACATTCCTTTCAAGGACATGAAGGATCAAACACACTGCCATAAAACTTGGCTGCTCCACAGCATATGAGCTGACCTTTCCTTATCCCTGCCAGGCGGGCCTGAGTCTGACTTCCTGATAGCTCTGTAAGATCAGAAGGAACCAAGACTCTACCCTATAATGATTATAATAACCACTCCTGTATGTTGGAACCTCGAGTGTGCCAGAACCCCTATATAACCCTCACAGCACCACACTAAAGTAGGAGTTATTATCCCATTTTATAGGTTTGAAAAATAAGGGCCTGAGAAGTTATCACACAGCTAGTAAGTAATGAATGTGATAAGTGGTGGCTCACACCCCACCATATACAAAGTTGGTCTACCACTGACAACTCAGAACTCCGTCTAGTTTCCTCTTGGTGACTTTAGTCTCACTTCCTGAATCCCCAACTGTTCAACATCCTGCCCCAAACCAGAGCCATACTAGTGCCAACCTTGTCTATTGGGCCCAGTTACCTGACCAGGCACCTATGATGTCAACATGGGCCGGGATCAAACTAGAGTGTGTTTCCTATTGGAGCTTGTTAAAACAGGTGACCCTGGAAAAGAGCACAGTTAGATATCCAAGTTAGACCTCCTCCACCCAGTCCTTCCCCATTTCCTGCTGAAGCAAGTCAGAAACTTGACAGGAAAAAATACACATTTTCAGAATTTTGGAACCTTGACCCAACCTTTCTATTTAATGACAGAGTAGTGTTTCTCAAAGTATGACTCTTGCATTGGGCTCATGATCAGGTGTGGCCCTGCCTCAGGATCACCAGGGCTGCTTTAAAGATGAAAACTCCCAGGTGCCTCTGAGAGATGCCAAACCAGACTTTCCAGGAGCATCTCCATCACAGAAACAGCAGGCCACCGACAGCCTTCAGCTCTGAATGGGTGTACATTTGCTTTTCTGACATAGTTTATGACAATACTCATAAGAACTCTCAGTTCACTAATATTAAGAGCAAAGGAAGAAAAAAGAAATGGCCGTGCCACTATGGCTGCAAATCACGTGCTCTTCTCGTTTGACCATCAGCAATGTAGTCTAAAGAGGCTAAGTGATCAAGCAGCCTCTTTTGCTGACTCAGACCTTCTTCCATTGGGAGCTGCCCGAGCCCTACCTCTGCCACCCTCAAATGGTAAAACAGAAGCAATCAAATGTGAAGCACAGAGAAGCACACAGACCAGATGGGAAAGAGATAGAATAGGGAAGGGAAGAGGGGAAGGTGAGAAAACCATCTGAAGCAAGTTTACCAGAGGAGCAGGAACAGAACCCAGTAAAATCTCCTAGAAATAAATTTCCCCCAGGAAAAAATATATACAGGATGTTTTTATAGACTTTATAAAGAGAAAGAGTTCAGGGAGGGATGGGAGGGAAAAAAATCTATTTCCCAGAGAGGAGAAAGCAGAAGGACCACAGCAGGATTATTGGTGGAGTCAACTAGGCAGGAAGAACAGTTTCAATGTGAAGTTCATTAATGGATATAGGACTGAGAAAAGTTTACTGCTCCTAAAACCAGCATCTGGAGCTGAGGATAGCCAAAAGCCCAAGGATGGATCTACTGTCAAGATCTACAAACTCAAGAGAAGTTGTCCCCTACAAAGGAATTAAGTTCTTTGAAACTTTGTTAAGTCAAAGAAGCATAAAGTGCATGTATAAATGATCTCAATGACATGTGGTTTCTCCCCATGCAGGGAAGAGAGTAAGAGATGAGCAGCCCAGGGATCTGCCTTTTATTAGAGAATCTTTTGAGAATGAGAAACTGCAATTTTCCAAGAATGAGATAGTCCCTTGTGCCTATTTTTTCCACATACTTACTAGCATAAGAATTGTAAGCCCAAGAAGTAAAACAATAAAATTCAAACCAGATCTAGAAATAAAATTTGGCTTTTTGAACTCAGCAAATTTGGTAAACGTTTGCAAAGGAAACCTTAGCTTATGAGCAACTAACAAAAGCATACCCCAAAAGAGTCAAGAATAAAAAAATTAAAAATAAAATTAAACTTAAACCATAAACCCAGTGGTCTTGGACCCAGGAATTCTATTTCTGATTCCTATAAATGGAAAAATACTGAGCAGAGAAATGTTTTTTTGCCCAAAATGATTTAACTAAGGGCTACTTATAATAGCATAAAATTGAAAACAGTCTATATATGGGGCAAAAGGAAATGATTCCATAATAAAATAAATAAGCAAGGCAGTACATCTCTTCTATGAAATATGAGGAAGGAATTTTTTTTAAACTCAAAGTGTGCATGGACACAGCAGAGGCATACACAGAGCATGCTAGAAAAAAATACTGGTGAGTGAAAGAAGAAAGTTGTACAAGGCTATGGTGGAGCTGAACTCATTTTTGTGGGTCTATCTGTGGGGGCTGGTTACCTATGATTGCATGTCAAATGCTTGGGGAAAGTGTGGAAAGAAATAGTACAAACCATTCACAGCAGGGACCTCAAACATTAGGAGAACAGAGCAAGAAAGCCAAAGCGTTTGTGTTCTTCTTGTATACACTCCAAATTGCTTAAATTTTCCTTAAATTTCAAATAGAAACCTGTCCACTAAGATCTGTTCCCCCTGTTCTTCCTTGCATCTCAGAAGCTGCTCCCTCAACAGAGACCACATTTCCCAAGGATCCCTGGAGCCGGGTGGAGCCATCCACAATTGACCCTGAATGAGCGGAAACCGGAGCCATTTCTAGATCCGGGCTTTTCAGAGACAGTAGGCCACCCCCATGCCCTCTTTCTCCTTCCACCAGCGTGGTCCTGGATGCGACAACTCAGCCTCGAGCATTTGCAGCCAGACCCTAGTAGATGTTGAAGCCACAAAAACAAGACAAAACGAATGCACATCTCTCAACTTCCCTGTGGGGAGGTTCCAACTGCCCTCCTGGACACCCACTTGGGATATGAACAAGAAATTAACTTCTGTTGTGTTTGAACCATTACATTTGGGTCTATGTCCTTTCAATTTAGATTAGCCTAGCTAAAATTGACAGTATTTTGAGTGATTTTTTTTTAATTGGACTTTTTATTTTGAGATAATTGTGGATTCACATGTAGTAAATCACATAAGAAATAGTACAGAGAAATCCCCTGTCCACTACGCACTTTCCTCCAATGGTGACTTGTCCAACTATCAATGGTGACTTGCCAACAGGATGTTGACTTTGATAGAGCCAAGACAAGAAACATTTCTGTCACACAAAAATATTTATCGAATTACTCAGCCATAAAGAATGAAAAAATATGGCATTTGCAGGCAAATGGATGAGATTGGAGAATATCATGCTGAGTGAGATAAACCAATCTCAAAAAACCAAAGGACGAATGATCTCCCTGATAAGTGGATGATGACACATAATGGGGGGTGGGAGGGGTTAGTGTTAGGGTTAGGGTTAGGGAGGGGGTCAATAATGGAGGAAGGAAGGACTGTATAGAGGGAAAAGAGGGGTGGGGGGAAGGGAAAAAATAACAGAATGAATCAAACAACATTACCCTATGTAAATTTATGATTACACAAATGGTATGCCTTACTCCATGTACAAACAGAGAAAAACATGTATCCCATTTGGGTACAATAAAATATATATATATATAAATGTTTATCGACCCTTATAATGCAACTACTTCCCTCTAGCACCAACTCTCACCTTAACTCCTAACATCCACTACTCTGTTTTCCATGTCTAGAACTTGTCATCTAGAAAATGTTACATAAATGGAATAGCACAGTACCTAACTCTCAGTATTGGTTTTTCATTATTTTTTTCTCTCAGCTTAGCCCTCAAGAGATTCGTGAAGATTTTTGCATGTGTTGACAGTTTGTTCTTTTTTATTGGGGGATAGTGTTTTAATGACCTTGATGCACCAGTTTGTTTAGCCATTTGTCCATTGGAAAACATTTGGGTTGTTTCTAGTTTTTGACCATTGTGAATAACAATTCTATAAATGTCCATATAAAGGTTTTATGTGACCACAAGTTTTCTCTAATACAAATGCCAGGAGTGTAATTGTCAACTCATTTGGTAGTTAGGTTTTTAGTTTTTGAAGAAATATTTCTTCCCATTTTTGTCAGTATTTGATATGGTCATTGCTCTCTAGCCATTCTGATAGGTACGTAATGATATCTGATCATGGTTGTTATTGGTATTCTCAAATAGCTAATGATATTGAACATCTATGTGTGTATTTCCCATTAGTATATATTCTTTGATGAAATGTCTGTTTCTGTTGCCCATTTTATTTTTATAGATTGCATTTTGATTCATTTTACACAAATGGGGTACAACTTTCCATTTCTATGGTTGTACACAATGTAGATTCATACTATTCATGTAATCATACATGTACACTAGGGTAATGATGTCTGTCTCATTCCACCATTTTTATACCCCCTCCTCCCTCTCATTCCCTCTATATAATCTAAAGTTTCTCCATTCTTCTCTCACCCCCCACCCCCCATCCCCATTATATATCATCATCCACTTATCAGGGAAAACATTCAGCCTTTGGGTTTTGTGGGATTGGTTTATTTCACTCAGCATGATATTCTCCAATTTCATCCATTTCTCTGCAAATGCCATAATTTTATTCTTCTTTATGACTGAATAATATTCCATTATGTATATATACCACAGTTTCTTTATCCATTCATCTGCTGAAGGGCATTTAGGTTGGTTCCACAATCTAGCTATTGTGAATTGAGCTGCTATAAACTTCTGATGTGACTGCGTTACTGTGGTATGCTGATTTTAAGTCCTTTGGGTATAAACCGAGGAGTGGGATAATTGGGTCAGAAGGTGGGTCCATTCCAGGTTTTCTGAGGAATCTCCACACTGCTTTCCAGAGTGGCTGCACCAATTTTCAACTCCACCAGCAATGTAAAAGTGTGCCTTTTTCCACACATCCACGCCAACATCTGTTATTGTTTGTGTTCCTAATAGCCATTCTAATTGGAGTAAGATGAAATCAGTAAATGGAATGGATTCAAACTAAAAAGGTTTTGCTCAGCAAAGGATACAGTCAATAATGTGAAGAAAGCCTACAGAGTGGGAGAAAATCTTTTCCATATGTACTTTAGATAAAGCACTGATTTCCAAAATTTATAAAGAACTTACAAAACTTTACACCAAAAATACAAAGAACCCAATCAATAAATGGGTTAAGGACTTTACAGAAGATATATAGGCGATTAATAAATATATGAAAAAGTGTTCAACATCTCTGGTTATTAGAGAAATTCAAATTAAAACAACTCTAAGATTTCATCTGTTGCTCATTTTCTAATTGAATTTGATTGTTTTTTCACTGTTGAGTTTTAAGAGTTCTTTGTCTATTTTAGATATTAGGACTTGTTATATTTGTGATTTGCAAATATTTTCTCTCATTTTGTAGCTTATTTTTTACATCTTAACAGGGTCTTTCTCAGAACAAAAGCATTTAAATTTTGGTGACAGTTTATCAGTCTTTTTCTTTTCTGGATCATGATTTTGATGTCAAATGAAGAACTCTTAACCCAGCCTCAGATTTCAAAGATTTTTCTCTTGTGGGTTCTAAAATTTTTCTTGTTTAACATTTTACATTTAAATCTAGTTTCCATTTTAGCTCATTTTTAATCAATTTAAGAGAAAGTTTTTTATTGTCATTTTGATTGTATATTTTGTTTTTGCTAATGGATGTCAAAATGCTCCAGGATCCTTTGTTGTAAAGACTGTGACTCCTCTATTGAGTTGCTTTTATGCCTTTGTTTTAAAAAAAAAAAAACAGTTGAGCATAAATGTGAGATTCTATTTCTAGATTCTCTATTCCATTCCACTGATCTTCAGTCAATATTGCACTGACTTGATTACTGTATCTCTAGAGTAAACCTTAGAATTGGGTAGACTGATTCCTCTCATTTTATTCTGCCTTTTCAACATTATTTCAGCTATTCTAGTTCTGTCCTTTATAAATTTTGTAATAGTGTTGTCTACAACTATAAAAAAAAAATTTGTTCTAGAATTTTGGTAAGAAAGGGATTAAGTCTGTATACCAACTTGGGGAGAATTGGTGTTTTTACTATGTTTCATCTTCCAATTCATGAACATGGTATATATTTCTCCATTCGTTTGGATCTTCCTTGATTGATTTCATCAATACCATGTCATTTTCAACTTACTCGTCATTTACATGCTTTGTTAGATTTAAACTAAACATTTTATTGAATTGATTTTTAAATAGTGCTGCATTTTTTTATTTCAGTGTCTATATATTGCTTTCTAGTAATACAAATACAAGATTTGTATGTTTGTTCTGTACCCTGTAACCGTGATGAACTTATTCTTACTAGATTTCTTGTGATTTTCTGTGTAGACAATCTTGTCATCTATAAGTTTTTCTTTCTTCCTTTCTGACCTGTATGCCTTTTCTTTTCTTTTTTTAACCCTTTTTTGTTGTATTGCATTGGCAAGAACACTCAGCTCTATGCTGAATAAAAATACTGAGAGAGAACATCCTTGCCCAGAGAGAAAACTCCAGCTTTTCATCATTAAGTATAATGTTTGGGTTTTGTTGTTGTTGTTGTTTTATATTTTATTTTATCTATTTTTATTGTAAATGTTTGGTTTTAAGATTTGTGGATGTTCTTTATTAGGTAGGACATTACCCCACCACCACTCCTACTTTTCTAAATGAATGTCGAATTTTGTCAAGTACTTTTCTACATCAACTGATAGTACTATGTGATTTTTTTTCTTTTTAGCATGTTAATGGTTTTTGATCGGTTTTTAAATATTGTATCATCTTGCATCCCAGAATAAAAGTAAAGTAAAATGTTGTATAATTATTTTTACCTATTACTTAATTCTACGGGCTTGCATCTGAATTTTTATTAGAAATTTTATTAGAATGTTTTATTAGAAATTTGGTAGAGGCCCTGAAGCCCATAAGGTACATTGGCCTGTAGTTTTTCTTTCTTTGTATTGCATTTATCTAGTTTTGGTATCAGGATAATACTAACTTTATAAAATGAATTGGAAATTGTTCTCTCTTCTATTCTCTAGAAGAGATTATGTAGTGTTACCTACAATTTTCTTTAAAGATTTGATAGAATTCTTCAATGAAATTATCTGAGCTGGGAGATTACTTTGGGGAAAGTTTTAAACTTAAAAACACTATTTTTTAAATATTATAGAGTATTCAAGTTATCATTTTTAAATGAGTTTTCACAACGTGCTTTTTTGTATTACAGATACTTTTATTTCTTCAAATTTGTTATTTATCAGGAATGGATAAAACAAAAAATATAATTGAGTTTCATGACCATTGTCATCATAATTATCAACATAAAGAAGGATGAAATTATGGCATTTGCTGGTAAATGGATGGAATTAGAAAATATCATGCTAAGCCAAATAAACTAAAACCCAAGGAACCAAAGGCCAATGTTTTCTCTGATATGTGGTTTGCTAATTCACAACTGGGGGGCTAGGGAAGAATAGAGTTACTTTAGGTAGAGGGGAGTAAAGGGAGGGGAAGGAGTCTGGGGGTAGGAATGATATGACCAATGTGAGCCTACAATAGGTATAATCAGAAAAATGAGAGATTACACTCTATTTATGTATGATCTATCAAACTGTATAAATGAATCCTACTGTCATCTACAACTAATTAGAACAAATTTTAAAATGTCAAAAAAAAAGAAGAAGAAGAAGAAAACTGGTCAGATGAATATTATTGCTTCCCATTTTCAATGAGTAAAGACTATTCAAGATATATAATACAACATGACCAATCACAGGGGGAATAAAACTAGTAAATAACTTTCGTGTCTAGATTTTATTTTACAAGTGAAGCACAAAAGCACCACCTATGCCTCTGAGAACAGTGGATCATGCACCCTTGAAAAAAACATAACTTCCTTCATCCCAAGCAACCTTCCACCGGTAGTCAAGAGTGTTTATGTACATACATCAGTTCCTTGTGCCCCAACTGCACCATCATGGGGCAAACAGGAAGTCAGCTCGGCAATGGCAATGATGGACTGTGTGATCATAAAGCTGATATAGATGTAAGTATTCTTGGGATCTGGAAGCATTCTTTTTGCAGCATCCTAGATACCACAGTAGGCAGTTCCATAGATGACAATATACTACACAGACACTTTGAGGCCTTGGTAGAGGCCCTGAAGACCATCAAGTACGTAGATCTTAATCAGGCAATCACTGAGGCCTTTGAATTCCCTCTCACCTTCAGCTTTACCCACATTAGCTGGTAGACAGATACAGGTAAAATCAAGAAGGTACATAAAACATAAGGATTAGATCTCTGTGGCACCACTTAATGTCAGATTCCCTGCAAAGTAGTGCCAACACGGGATCCTCTTGTCCACACCACCAGTAAATATCTACCTATATTTATGTTTAAAAGGAACCTGAGCACTAGGTAGGGATGTATCTGATGACATTATCTAGGTCACCACATCAGAAGGACAGGACTCCCTATTTCTGGGAATGTGAACCATGTAGTCTATAATGCTCTTGCATTGCTTTTCTTTGGTGATTTGCTTGCTGGGATGCTATACCTGAAAGCAGCAGCTTAACCCACTCCATAGGTACTATCACAGTCTTGGAGATGAAACTTAAAATCATATAGCAAATGTTGAAAATAACATCATATTGATTTTTAAAAAGAACATTCATATCACATTGTCAACTATCTCAACAGTAGTTTTAATTCTTCCAATACCTGTCTTCATGACCCTTCAGACTATCAGACCATTAGGTTACCTAACAACAAAAAATCCTTTTGGGCCTTAAAATAATAATATGGAAGTGTTACTTCAGAAAATTCCTTGACTTATGCTTGTGGAAAAGCAGAATCAACATGTTTCTTTCAATTCCTCCCATTAAATATAACTAAAATCACTTCACATTTTATCTAAAACAAAAAGAAGAAGGTTCTGGAAGCTTGAGGTCTTAGAAATGCAGCAATGTTCAGAGCTCTATTTTCTTAGGTGGCACGAAAGATATTTTCCCAGTTTAATCCTCAGCTTTGTAATTACTGAGCTACTTTGTGCCTATGACTGGATTGGAGACTCAATGCTATGGTCTGAATGTTTGTGTTCCCTATATATTAATATATTAAGACTCTTAGGTATCTTCTAGAACTTGCTCTTTCCCTCAGAATCTTAAATTTCCCATTTCCCTGTACAATTCTACCTGGGAAAATTCTGCCATATTCTCATTTTTTTTTTTTCTTTTGGTTTCCTGATTTAACCACATATTTATACTTTTATTTCTTGGGTTTTTAGGTTTGGAAAATATCTATTAGCTTCCATTTACCTTTCCTTCCATCTCTTCTCATATCTCACTATTTTCCTTATTGCTTTCCAATTACATAGTCAGGTTTTACTAAAACTCCTGTCTTTACTCTGGCTAGCATTAGTTCTCCATGATCTTTTATGAATCAAAATTTTAAAACTCAAAGTAGACAGCATTTTAATGTTATGCTCATACATAATTATAAACATAATAAATTATGTTTATGCTCTATTGTAATTAGTAGAACTGAGAACTATGTTTGGAGCTATATAAAAGGAACATAATTCTTGTCACTGAAAATTGGCCTGTAGGGAGCTATTCAAGGAGCCCAAATCCATGAATACACTTTTCATTTCTTTTCAACATCCTTTACCCTTATGTCACATTCAACCTCAGTTATTTTTTTACATCCTGTGGAAGCCTCTGTCCTGGATATCTTTCTTATTTCACTGGCCTGATCTCGCTAATTGTTTCATAGAAGATGGTAGATGTTATGATTTCCTCATGTTCATGTGACAATATCTTAATTTTGCCTTCACAATTGATATTCGTGTTGAAATACAGCATTATGAATTAAAAATTTTTCTTTCACTCAAATTTTTGACTTTTACTTTTTGATAATATTTTAAACTTTCAAAAAATTGCAGTGGAAATACAAAACACTTTTATATATCCTTTATGCATAAGCACCCATTTGTTAATATCTTGCTGTGTTTCCTCTTTTATTTTATCCATTTTTTTTTTTCCCCCAACTGAGAGTAAGTTACTGACATGGTGTCCTTCATTCCTAAATACTTGTGTGTATATTCCAAACACAAGGACATTCACTTACATAGCCAATGCATTATTGTCAAGGTTAAGAAATTTAACATTGACATACTCTATTATTTTATCAGACCTCATTCAAGTTTGCCACTTGTACTAATAATGGTTTTGTACAAATGTGTCTTTTAGCACTTGGTGTTCTTAGAGTCTGATGTCAGTCTATTTTTTAATTCCTTTTTAGTTTTCTCCCCTCTGGAAGGATTTAAGATTTTCTCCTTTCCTTTAAAAGTACAAAGTTTCACTGGATTCTGACTAGATTAAATTTATCCTCCTTAATACCAACTAGGAAATTACAGTCTGCAAACTTAGGCCTTTATTCAGCCAGATGCCTGTTTTACTTTCATTTCTTATATTATTTTCTCTCCTACACTTTTTCTATTCTCCTCAAATTCCTGGTCTCTCCCTCAACCAATACTTACTAGGTGCCCTCTGGGTGCTAAACAATGCTCAGTGAAAAATAACTTGGATCCAGTTGAGCCTCTGACTAAGCAACTAGCTGAACTGATCATTCACCAGCCAGGACACAATGCTTAGAAAATTGCAAGGCTGGATGCCCATGCTTCCAGGGAGTCCTGCTCTTAGAACAGAAACAATGTACCCCAAAGACAGAAGAGAGGCCATTCAAATTTTCTTGCAACTAAATGGGGCATTTTGAAACCTGAAGACTGACAATTCAGAACTTTGACTAGAGCTCTACCCGTTGAAAATAAACCCTTATACAGAGAGCCTGACATCAGGAATTTCTCTCCATGATTAGCCTTGGCATTCTTAATGAGAAAAATCTATTATTCTTTCCGGTGCAAGACCGTCAAACCTCTGAAAGTAAATACTGGCACTATAACTTGAAGCTTCTGCGGATTTGAGAAAAATAACATTTTTTTTCTTCTTTCAAAATTTCCCTGAAACCGCCCACTACTTGCTGCAGGGGAACTAGTACTCCTATAGTGACTTTATTCCATGCCTTTCTGCAGCTCTCATCTGGAGGTCTGTGATGTTAAAGCTGAAGAGAGGGGCGGGGTGGGGGTTGCTTCTGGTAAACTATGGCAGCAGGAGCAGGTGAGGAGCTGAGACGGGTTTGACACCTCACATCTCAACTTTGCAGACCCAGAAACTCAGTTTTTGTCCTGATCCCCAAGTTGATCAATCTCATGGGAACTTGGACTAATCAACATAACCTACACCACAGAAAGAAAGTAGGATAATTACTTTCTAGTGAACTGTCAGAATGCCAAGATGTAAAGAATCAGACTTTGAAGAGAAACAAGACCTGATTTTAACTTTTAGCTCTATCTCTGGCAGAAGTGTGATCCTGAGAAGTGATTTGACCCTTTCAGAACCTTTATGTCTTCATCCTGGAAAAATGGGGAACAGTAATAAGATTATGTAATACACAGGAAAGCAGAGAAAGGAGATTTTGGCAGATCCCAATGCCTGGCGGCCCAGCAGACTAGTAACACTTGTGCTTCCATAAAGCTTCCTCCTGGATCCTCTCTCCAGCCCACATCAGTGGATGCTCTTTGGCTGCCCTGGTTATCTCTTTAGATATATTAATATGGGCAGGTAGCCAACACTAAGCCACCTTTGGTGGAGAGGTCATTACATCCATGTCCCAATACTCTGCCTGCCTCCCTCAGAGCATCACCATGTTCTGGGCTTGTGAACGTTCCGACTGATGCCTCATTCTTAACCCACAGCTAAGGGGGTTATTTTTGTCCACTGCCATACTCTCATTTTTCTAT